>NC_083443.1:4498970-5698970 GCF_020745735.1 Hemiscyllium ocellatum | reverse complement strand
GGGCCGAATGGCCTTACTTCCACTCCTATGTCTTATGGTCTTAAGAGATCACCACAGAGAGATAGTCAAGAGACTGTTTTAATGAGAAGTGTAGGTGGTGGAAAATGAGTTGGCTCCCTTAGGAGCTGCCTATACATAATAGGACAGAGGGATGTGTTTTTTATTCATTTGTGGAACTTGACAGGCTGGCCAGCATTGATAGTTCATCCCTATTTGCCCTTGAGAAGGTGGTGGTGAGCTGCCTTCTTGAATCGCTGCAGTCCACTTGCTGTGGGTTGACCCACAATGCTGGTAGTGAGGGAATTCCAGGATTCTGATCCAACGACTGTGAAGGAACTGTGGTATATTTCTAATTCAGGGTGGAGAGTGGCCTGGAGGAGAACTTGCAGATGGTGAAGTTCCCAAGTACCTGCTGTCCTTGTCTTTCTAGATGGAACTGGTCGTGGATTTGGAAGGTGCTGTCTAAAGATCTTTGGTGAATTTCTGCAGTGCATCTTGTAGATAATACACACTGCTGCTGCTGAAAGCTAGTGGTGGAGGGATTGAATGTGTGTAGATGTGGTGCCAATCAAGCAAGTTGCTTTGTCCTGTATGGTCAAGCTTCTTGAGTGAGTGTTGTTGGAGCTACACCCATCCAGGGGAGTATTCCATCTCACACCTTGTAGATGGTGGATAGACATCGGGGTGTCAGGTGAGTTTCTCACCGCAGAGTAACTCTTGTTGGGAAGAGATAATAAACAAGGAAGATAATGTTCACACTGTGGAACTGTAAAACTCAGAAGTTGAGTCCTGACGATACCTAGGTGGAAGAGGTGTTAATCTGTTATGTGAGACTGCAAAGTTAAAATACATAGGATGTTGGTTGGTGGGGGCTGTAAATATGATGAAATGGACAGAGTATGGATAGCAGACAAGAAATAAACAGTAGGGATAAATGGATCTTTTCCTGAATGGCAGGCTGCGATCAGTGGAGTACCGCAGAATCAGTACTCGGACCCCAGCTAATCACAATAGTTGTTAATGGATTAGATGAGGGAGGAGCTGTGGATGCAGAGGTGCATTGATGAAGGTAGAGCAGTGGATGTGATGAATATGAATTTCAGCAAGGCATTTGATAAGGTTCCAAATGGTAGGCCATTCAGAAAGTAAGGAAGCATGGGATTCAGGAATATCTGGCTGTCTGGATACAGAATTGGCTGGCCCATAGAAGACAGAGGGTGGTAGTAGATGGAAAGTATTCAGCCTGGAGCTCGGTAACCAGTGATGCTCCCCAAGGATCTGTTCTGGGTCCTTTGCTCTTTGTGATTTTTATAAATGACTTGGATGAGGAAATGGAAGGGTGGGTTAGTAAGTGTGCCGATGACACGACAATTGATGGTGTGCATAGTGTGGAGGGCTGTTGTAGGTTGCAACAGGACATTAACAAGATGCAGTCTAAAGTGCGGATAAACATGCAGTCATCCACTTTGATAGCAAAAATAGGAAGGCAGATTATTTGAATTGCCATAAATTGAGAGAGGGAAGCATTCAATGAGATTACGTGCCTATGTGCACCTGTCGCTAAAAGTAGGCGTGCAGATGCAGCAGGTAGTAAAGGTGGCTGAACCAGTGAGATGATGAGAATACAGGAACAAGGAAGTCTTGCTACAAATGTACAGGGCATTGGTGAGGCTACACCTGCAATACTGTGTACAGTTTTTGTCTTCTTAGCAGAGGAAGGATGCGCTTGTTGCAGAGGGCATTGAGTGAAGGTTTACCAAATGGATTCCTGGGATGGTAGGACTGACGTATGAGGAGATAATGAGTTGGTTCGAGTTGCATTCACTGGAGTTTAGAAGAATGAGAGGGAATTTCATGGAAACTTAAAAATTCTAACAGCTACAAACTGACAAAGCCCGCGAGTACAGAGAAATTAGGAAGGAACTTAAATGCAGAATTAAGGCGGCTAAAAGGGCGCCATGACATGTCTGTGGCAAATAGGGTCAAGGAGAATCCCAAGGCTTTTAATGTATATATGAGAAGAAACAGGGTACAAGAGAAAGAGTAGGGCCCACTCAAGGACAAAAAGAGGGAAGTTACGTGTGTAGCCACAGGAAGTGGGAGAGATCCTCAGTAAGTATTTTATATTGATATTTACTAAGGAGAAGGACGTGACTGATGCTGAGGTCAAGGATGAGTGCGTGAATGCTCTAGAGAATGTCAATATATTGAAGGAAGATATTTTGGGCATCCTAAATTGCATAAAGGTAGACAAGCTCCCCAGGGCCAGATGGGATCTATCTCAGGTTGTTGCAAAAGGCAAGGGAATAAATAGCTGGGCATTAGCAGATATGTTCACATCCTCTTTGATCTCAAGCCAGGTTCCCGTGGACTAGAGATTAGTAAATGTTGTTCCTTTGTTTAAGAAAAAGGAAGCAGGGATAATCCAAGAAATTATAAGCCAGTGAGCCTTTTGTCTGTGCGGGGGAGGCTGTTGAGAAGATATTGAGGGACAAGATAAAAGCACATTTGGAAGACGACAGATATGTTAGTAACAGGCAGCATGGTTTGGTACAGGGAAGATGATGCCTCACCAACCTGACTGAATTTTTTGAAGAGGTGACAAAGATAATTTGAAAGGGAAAGACAGTGGATGTTGATTTTTATGAACTTTAGTAAGACATTTGATAATATCCCATCTGGCTGACTGGTTCAAGAACTGAAATCACATGGGATTGGGTGGGCTGGCCAGATGGATACAAACAGGTTTAGTTACAGAAGACAGAGGGTACTGGTGGAAGGGTGTTTTTCAGAATGGAGACCAGCAACCAATGGTGTTCCACAGGGATCAGTCTTAGGTCCTCTGTTGTTTGAGTGTAAATTGTTATTGGGAGAACCCTTAGGAAAATTAACATATGGAGGGATCTGGGTGTGCAGGTCCACAGTTCCTTAAACTGTTGAAACACAGGTGGCCAAGGTGATTAAGAAGGCTTACAGCATGCTTGCCTTCTTTGGCCAGGTAAGGAAATACAAGAATTGGCAAACCATGTTACAGCTAAATAAAACCCTTGTTAGGCTGCATTTGGAGTACTGCACACAGTTTTGGTCATCACACTACTAGAAGGACTTTGGAAGCTTTACAGAGAGTGCAGAGGAGGTTCACCAGGATGTTGCCTCATCTTGAGGGTACTGTCAATGAGGCAAGGTTAAAAAGACAAGGATTGGTTTCACTGGAAAAGATGGCAGTTGAGAGGAAGCCTGATTAAGGTCTACAAAATTATGAGGGGCATAGATAGGGTGGATAGACAGGGGCTTTCTTTCCCCCCTAGGGTTGAAGGTTCAATTATAAGGGGGCACAGCTTCAAGGTGAGAGGGGGAAAGGTTTAAGGGAGATGTGTGAGGAAGGTTATTCACATACAGCGAGTGGTCAGAGCTTGGAACACACTGCTAGAAAAGGTCGTTGAAGCAAACACTTTGGAAACATTTACGAGGCATCTCGATGGGGAGGGTATAGAGGAATATGGACCGGATAAGGGGAGAAAGTTTGTTTTTTTAGTTTAGTTGGGGCATGATGATCGACACAGGCTTTGAGGGCCGAAGGGTCTGTTCCTGTGCTGTACTTCACTTATGTTCTTCAAGGACTGGACAGGTTAGATGCAGAAAGGATGTTCCTAATGGTGGGGAAGTCCAGAACCAGGGTTCACAGTTTAAAGATAAGGAGAACACCTTTTAGAACTGAGATGAGGAGAAATTTCTTCACTCAGGGACTGGAGTGTCTTTGGATTGTACTACCCACAGAAAATGGCTGAGGCCAAAATATTAACTATTTTCAAGAAAGAGTTGGATATAGGTATTGAGCCTAAAAGAAGCGAGGGTTATGGAAAGTAGGATTAAATTATTTAGCTCGATGATCAGCTATGAGCATAATGAATGATGGAGAAGGCTTGAGGGGTTGAATGGCCTACTTCTGCTCCTATCTACCATGCTTCCACATGAGATACAAACATTGGTATAGGAACACGACTGTGTAGTGAAGCAGCAGGCAACTGGAAAACAGTGCTATTTTTACAGACAGAAGGCAGGTATTCTGCAAAGCAGTCACCCTGCTTGTGTGTTGGCAGCTAATAAAGTAGAATAAACGGTCAAGTACTGCACCTGCAATTGCATGGGAAGGTGCTATGGGGGTGTGGGGAGTGGTGTTAGAAGAGACTAGGGTAGGCTGGGAGAACAATCCCAGCAGAATGCTGACAAGGGAGGGGAGAGGAGGGGAAAGGAATGTGCCCCTATGGTGGCATCTACTGAAGGTGGTGAAAATGGTGGCTAACGATCCTTTGGATACAGAGACTGGTGGGGTGGAAAATGAGGACTGGGGACCCTACTGATGTTGTGGAGAAGGGTGAAAGGAGATGTGCAGGAAGTGGGTTGAACACAGCTGAAAGCCTATCAACTATGGTGGCCAGGTTTATTTGGGGCAGGATGGGGAGGGTTTGGCAGCAGGAAGAGTTTAGAAGTGGGGAGGGTGGGGGAACAGAGATAAAATTGGGCATTTCCAAGGACTGCCCTTGGAAGATAGACATTTCTGAGCCCCTGACCACTAGTCATAAGCATAAATACTGTCCTTCCTCAGCCACCTCTTTAGTCTCAAGCAAGCTAATTGGAATTGACACATTAACTCTTTCTCCACAGAGGCTTGGCATTTTCTGTTGGTGTCTCAGATTTCCAACATCTACAGTTCTTAATTTTAAAAAAAATGCAATGTTTCCTTCTGTCACCCAGGAATGTTGAGGTAATCTGGGATGACAACATCACCTGGCTTAATACACACAGTTGGACCTCTTGGCATGCTGTTCTCAAACACTGCAGCAATTTTGCTCTGCTAATATGTTAGTTACGTACGTTGCACTGAGTTGCAGTCTCCATGTTCTTACACCAGTACGATGGACCCCAAACACATTTATCAGCTCCCAGGAGATGTTGTTTTGCAGCTCCACAAAGCCCAGCTTTCTGTTGGTGGAAATGCAAATTTATCAGGTACAAACAAATGGAAATACATGATCCCAGCAATTCCTAAAAGGTGTACCACAGTAATGGTCAGCTGTCCATTTGAGAGTTCCTGCTTGATATTCCCAATCTTGTTGACTACATTTCCAGCCATTAAAACTTCAAATACAATAGGGTGAGAAGTAGCATTCTCCTTTCCCATTAGGTAGGCACAGTCCTCTTAAACAACTGGTTTCCCATGGTGCCGCTCACAGTAAACTACTGTTTAACTTTTGAACAGAAAATGCTGGAAATACTCAGCAGGTCAAATACTATGCCTGGAGAAAGAAACTAGAGTTATGTTCCAGATACACAAACTTTAATCAGAACAGAAGATCAACAGACCATCTGTCACTAACTCAAAAGGTTAAAGACAGCATCAACATTTTCTTTTAAATCACTCATGGGGCAGGAAAATAGTAAAGAATAACCAAAAAAGGGGGAAAAAAATCAAGCACAGAGAAGGCTCACCAAAATAATCCAAATTGATAGAAAATGTTCTTATAAATATTTTAAAAAGACACTTTAATCATGTCAGTTTTATTTTGCAGTATGAATGGAGAATTAGAAAATTGAAAATAACAAATGCCAGACGAACTGAACTTAACATCTTGCTTCAGTCTTCATGATAGAACATTGAACTGTACAGCAAAGGAATGAGCTCTTTTGGCCCACAATGTTACACCGAACATGCCAAATTAACTCATCTCTTCTGTCTGCCCTTGGTCTATACCCCTCTATTCCTTGCATAATCATCTGCTTACCTAACAATCCTTAAACACCCTTAGTACCTGCCACTAGAGAATACAAACATCCCAGAACCAACAATAAATCAGAAAATTGTAATTTTCTTTTTTAATGAGTTCCATCCTCCTTTCAATCACCAGGGGAAAGCCACTAAGTAATCCATTGGAGTTGTAAATGCCCAGGTCCTAATTATTGATGTTTAGATTTCCCCAGATCTCTTTCGAATTTGGTGAAGGCCCCACTGGAACGGAAGATAAGGAATGTTAACTTGTTTATCCAAAAAGGGAGGGATACACAAAACAGGAAACGACAGGCCAGTTGGCTTAACATTTATCATAGGGAATCATAGAATCCCAAGAGTGAGTGTGTGAAAGTAGCCCATGCGGCCCATCAAGCCCACTGCAACTCTCTGAACAGCAATCCCACCTAGGCTCACCCTCCTACCTTATCCCTGCAACCCTCCATTTCCCAAAGACTAATTCATCTAGTATGCACATCCTTGGGGACTACGACCAATCTGTTTAACCTGCACATCTCTGAACTGTAGGAGGAAACCCACGCAGACATTGGGAAACACTTGAAAAAGCATGCCTAATTAGGGACAGTCAACATGGCTTTGTGCAGGACAGGTCACGTGTTACTAACTTGATTGAATCCTGTGAGGAATTGACGAAGATGATTGATGAGAATACAGCAGTGGATGCTGTTTACACTGATTTTAGTAAGGCTTTCAACAAGGTCTCTCATGGTAGGCTCACCCAGAAGATTAAGATGCATGTGATCTACAGTGACTTGGCAGCGAGGATTCAGAATTGGCTTGCCCATAGAAGACAGAGGGTAAAGTGGAAGGGTGTTTTTCAGGCTGGATTCCCATGACTAGCGATGGGGAAAATGAGGGACTCATTGAAAGTGGAGTCACAGGTAGAACAGGATAGTGAAGGTAGTGTTTGGTATACTTTCTTTTATTGGTCAGAGTATTGAGTACAGGAGTTGGGAGGTCATGTTGCATCTGTACAGGACTTCAGTTCGGCCACTTTTGGAATATTGCATGCAATTCTGGTCGCTTTCCTATTGGAAGAGGTGTCATGAAACTTGAAAGGGTTCAGAACAGATTTACAAGAATGCTGCCAGGGTTGGAGAATTTGAGCTATAGGGATAGGTTGAATAGGCTAGGGCTGTTTTCCCTGGAGCATCAGAGGCTGAGCGGTTATGTTACAGAGGTTTATAAAGTAATGAGAGGCATGGATAGGATAAATAAGCAAAATCTTTTCCCTGAGTTTGGGAGGGGGGGGGGGTCCAGAACTAAAGGGTATAGGTTTACAATGAGAGGGGAAAGGCATAAAAAAGAGAGACCTAAGGGGCAACCTTTTCACGGGATTCGGATTGGGGGGCGGGGGAACATTGGAGAGACAATTTATAAAGGATATGAGGCCACCAACAATTCTGGACACAATTGCTTGATGCCAGTCATGGGACTATGCTCCTGAGAGGTATGAAGAACTGTTGGGAGTGTTGACAGTCAGCCTCTTATGGTTAGGAGTAATTATGCCAAATGACCACCGTCTCGGTCATTGATTTTGATGATGACATTCGGGTCAGAGCTGGGAGTTTAGAATGTAGCAAGTTCAGGGGGTAACAGCTTCAAGTGAGCACCATGAGCAAAAAACTGAAATGGTCTGTGTCACATCAGCAGTTCTTAATGACAATATCTGGAGAGAATAAAGAGGCACAGGGAAAGTCCAGTTGAAAGGAGATCATTGGAGATGGGTGACTGCAGAACTGGCGGTGAAGATGAGCTCAGAAATTAAGCCACTCTGAATAAAGGCCCAGGTCTTAGGAGGCACATCTGAAGTTATAGAGGGGTCAAATCAAAAGTTATTGTCAATACCGACAAAGGGCAGGATTCCATGCAGAGAAGGGGAGAAAGGATCTGGAGACATGTTGGCATAACTTGCAATTATTCACCTTGAAACTAAGGTTTTAAAAAAAAACTGTTGAAGTGCTCGAGGAGACAGTGAAACAAGACAACTTTCAGACAGAGAGTCGATGGTGTTTAAGAGAAATCTCAAGTGTGCACAAGTGGGACTACACTGCTTTGAGAGTGCATCTTAAAGATATGCCAAGAACAGTAGCTTGAATAATTCTGAATATCTCAGATAGTGTTCATATCACAAAGGCTTGAATTTGAAAAGTTTACCAAATATCCTTCAGCAATACTTTGCAAACCCAAATCTGCATCATCTGGAAGGACAAGGGCAAGAGATTTAAGGGGAAACCACCATTTGAAGGCTTCCATCCAAGTCACCCATATCTACAAATGGAAATATATTACAACTACTGTGTTTCCCCGGGTGAAAATCCAGAAGCCCCTTCCTAACAGCACTGCATATCTATATTCCAAGGTAGCTCAAGAAGGCACTGTGAGACCACCTTCACCAGGACAATCAAGGATGAACAATAAATGGTAACTTAGCCAATTATGCCCATACCTAGTGAAAGAAACAAAAATAAGTTCTCTAATAGTGCAGAAATGTATTACTGCTTATAAAAATTACATTTTGTTAAAGCATTTCATCTTGCATTCATCAGGACAATTCACAAGAATACCAATTCAAGGGGAAAACTAAATTTTATATTGCAAGTGTGGAGAATACTGATTGATTGGTAAGTGCTCTCTAATCGGTGGAAGCATTACCCTGGACAATGCACCAATCACTGAGGACTGATAGTTAATAGCCCCATTTAAGTCATAAACTGATTGGTCAGGGCATTTACCTGAGAAATGAACCAGCAAAAGGTTGCCATCTATTTTGTTGAGTTGAAACTAGCACACAGCATGTACATGTTCATTCTTTCTGCAAAGAACAGGGCTCTGTATATTAATGCATGTCACTGGTATGCCATATTTCAAGCACAACTGACAATCCTAAATTGGTTGCCTGTGTAACTGTTTGACATTCTGGATTATCCAGCAAATGTTGACAATTGCAGGAGCACACCTAATGTTGGATACTGTTTGGACTGATTGGATACAGTTAGTACTGGTTTACTGCAAATAGCTAAAAGGTATATACTGGTGGATATGATCTGTCAATCCTTGGGACATAGTGAGGAGGAAAAAGAATCCCTACAGTGTAGATACAGGCCCTTTGGCTCAACAAGTCCACAATGACCCTCCGAACAGTAACCCATCTAGACTCACTCCCCTACTCTACATTTACCCTGACTAATGCACCTAACCAACACATCCGAACACGACAGACAATTTAGCTTGACCAATACACCTATCCTGCACATCTTTGGATTGTGGGAGGAAACCCATGCAGATATAGGCAGAAAATGCAAGCTTCACAATGAATTGAACCCGGATCCCTAGTGCTGTAAGGTAGCAGTGCTAACCCATTTATACATCACATCATGCCAGCACTGGAACTTATATTCCACGTTATTAAATTACGTGACAGGTAGCACAACACTCATTATATGGCATAGCAGCAATGTAAAGCAGCTGTTGCCTCCAGGTGAGGAGGTAGATGGGCCACATTTCAGCACTGCCTTACATGAGTGTGCACAATATATAGTAAGTAGTAAACTTGGTGCACTCTATTCGAGTTCATACTGTAACAAATGGCTCAGGCCTTATTTCAAGGTTGCTTTGAAGGCCATTTTTATAGGGTGAGAGATTGTAGGAATCCCAATGTGTATATTGACGACATATCTCACAGAATCCAACAGGATGCTGGCCAATATATACATGGGTATTTGTGCAGTTTCACACACTAAGATTGACTTAGTTGCAATCTCGTAAATCATTTGCCCTTACCAAACTTGAGCCATTCATTGACCAACTGAACTTGATGCTGAAATGTGGTACCAATCAAAGACCTGCTTTGTCCTGAATGGTGGCAAGCTTCTTGAGAATTGTTGGAACTGCGTCCATCCAAACAAATGGGAAGTATTCTATCACACCTGACTTCTGCATTGCAGATGAAGAACATGCTTTGGTGAATCAAGAGGTGAATTACACGCTGTAGTATTGCTCATCTCTGTGACTTGTCGTCACCGTTTTTATACAGTGAACCCAGTTGAGTTTCTGGTCAATGGTAACCCCCTGGATGTATATATTGGGAGATTCAGTGATGACAACACCATTGGATGGTGTTTAGATTGTCTGATATCAGGGATAGTCATTGCCTGATATTTGTATGGAGTGATTGTTACTTGTCACTTACCAGCCCAAGCCTGGATACTGTCTAGGTTTTGTTGCATTTGAATGTAAGACCATAAGAAACAAGAACAAAAGTAAGCCGATCAGCACCTTGAGCCTGTTCCGCCATTCAGCACAATCACAGCTAATCCAACACCCTCATATCCACTCTTTTGTGTTTGCCCTGCAATGCTCGATTCCCCACCTGATCAAGAATCTACCCACCTCAGCCTTAAATGCACATAAGGATTCTCCTCACACCTCTCTACGGCAAGGAGCTCCAAAGACACACAACTCTCAGAAGAATTTCCTATTAAGCTCAGTCTCAGAATAAGGTGGGGACCACTTTAAGACGGTGTCTTCTAGTCCTAGATTCTCCCAAGAAGGGAAATATCTTCTCAGCATTTACTCTTATGCCCATAAGAATTCTATACGTTTCAATGACATCACCTCTCATTCTTCCAAGCTCCAGTGAGTAGAGCCCCAAATTATTTAGATTTTGCTCAGGGTCCAGATTCAGACTGCTTCAGTTCTAAGTGACAGTGGACACAGTGCAGTCATGAGAGAACATCCCCACTTTTCAATGGTTGGACTGCTGAGCCAAAAATATCCACATCGCATTAGTATGTAAAAAGCCCTCCAGAATTGCAGTTTACAGTGAGCAATTTACAATAAAACTAAATAATACTCACTGTGCAAACAAAATCTGGGTCCAAACTTTCCAACAGAACATGCAGTAGAACCGATCCATATTCAGCTATCAGGTTGATACACTGAAACACAAAGGACTTGTTTCAGCAGTTAAGTAATGCAGGAAATTTTATGCGGTAACAGGGTGAACACATTCAACAAAATGATAGAATTGTACGCCTCAACAGTATAGTCTTCACACTGCAACCACAGCACAGACCTGGAGAGAAAGATGCTAAAGTTCATACGAAAGCCCCTAAAATAATGCTGGTGCAGGAGGCTTTCATTTGCTCACCATACTTGCACTGGCCAGGCTACAAGCTAGAGTTATACTACTGGTTCTCTCTCAATGCAAAGCTGGGAAAGCTGCTGGTCTTTTACCTCATCGACCATTGTAGCTGGCAGCAAGTTACAGACTTTGTCCAGAGCATCCTCAATCTCCTGCTCTGTGCAATTCTTTTCCAGTATATTATCCAGGTATGTTATCACAGTCTTACAGATTTCACACAAAGGACCTGTTTTCAGCTGCTTTGGTTTAATGTCCTCTGAAATTAAAAAAAGTTATGCATCAGAACACATACCAAACCATGATTCACTGGCTACTGTATACAAAAGTAAGTAGAGTTGCATAAATAAAATTCTTCCGTCACATCCTTAAAGTAGTGAACACCGATGGCTTCAATCAAACATTCCAGACAATTATCCAAAACAATGTCCCAGGTACTAGGACCGACGAGAATGATGAAAATATAAAGACGCTGTTAACCACGAGACACAAGCACATCCTTCCACTGTAGGCTTAATTTTGGTCCATATTCTCTGACAGTTGGTTCTCCTCAACATGATTTAAACATGCATTCTCCAATAATTCTGAACTGTTTAGCTTAAGTCTTAAAAATACTTGCACTCTGACCACTGAACCGCCTCAAGGCTTCACATTCATTATGTAATACACAGGAAAGTAGATTGTTACAAGCTGTAATTTGAAAAATTTTGATATTAACAACAAAAGCTTACAAACATTCATGCATCACAAAAGATAGTTGATATTAAACAAACCAGCAGAGGCAACCTACCTTTTAATTTGACATCTGCAATGATTAGATTCTCTACAGTGTGGAAACAGGCCCTTCAGGCCAACCAGTCCACACCAATCCTCCGAAGAGTAACCCACTCAGATCCATTTCCCTCTGACTAATGCACCTAACACTACGGGCAATTTAGCATGGCCAATTCACCTGACCCACACATCTTTGGACTGTGGGAGGAAACCGGAGCACCCGGAGGAAACCCACACAGACACTGGGAGAATGTGCAAACTCCACACAGACAGTCGTCTGAGACTGGAATTGAACCTGGGACCCTGGTGCTGTGATGCAGCAGTGCTAACCACTGAGCCACTATGCCCACTAATGGATAGAGTGTCTGCCTAACTGAGAAGCCCCCAACCATAACAATATTTCAATGATGTCAAGGTCATTCACATCTCAGCCCATTAACAGCCCAGCACTATAACTACAATGGAAAGAAAAATTCTACGCACCAATTGCCACATGCTGTGTATTACTGCAGACACCAATGAGGGTACAAACAATAGAAGGTTTCAATTCCTGTGCAAGAAGAGTTACCACAGCTTTCCCATATTGTTCGACAAAGTCATTGCATTCATCTTGGACAGTGGCTGGCAGAAGGGAACATACTTTCTCCACGATGTTAACAACTGCCTCCTGTAGATGAGATGCATATGAATAAAATTTCACCAAAAACAATCCCTTTCACCTTTCAAGCCTATTACATGATATTCCCATACTGCAGGCCTGACCAATATCAATCCTTTAATCAACACTGCAATATCAGATTACCTGGTCATTATAATAATGCTACTTATACGTAAGTATTATTTTTCGTACATCAGGTGACTATACAGACATCAAAGTACTTAATTGGCTGTAAAGGATGTGAAAGGAGCTACTTAAGTTCAGATCTCTTGATTAGCTCTTTGCCTCAAGTTGGAAACAGCTGCACAACTGTTTTCTGACCCTTACTGGGAGGCTCACCTCAGTCCTGTTCTTCAGCAGAAAATTTTCAATCTCACGCAAGGCAAACTCACAGATAATACACCCTTGAGATGTTGCCGTCGACACTGTGTTTTTCTAAAGACAGAAAACACTTAACATGAGGTAATGATCAAGGTCAATGATGTAATTGTACAATTTATACTGGAAAAGTGCAGTAATGTCTAAACCAAAATGATTTTTCTCCCTGCTATTAATCAAACCAGACCATGGTTGGTTCCAAACATTTCCCTAAGAGACATGGTGAGTTGAACACAGCTCAGATGTCAGATCTATTTTAAAGAACATAACTAGTTCAACATAGCTCCTAGTCCTGCTTAACTAACCAAAATGCTTAACACAGCTTTCAGTGAACTTTTTTGGAACAGATAAAATAACCCGATCAAAAAATAAGAACGCAACTAGAGAGTTTCTGTCAAAACGTCAGGTTCTTTTAATTTGGGAAAGTTACCGCACCTTTGATCACTTTGGAGATTGTAAAGTTGGCCCTAAGATTGACCTCAGGGTCTAATGAGTCAATCAACTGAAAACTGAATGGAAGCATCGTAAACCTTTCCTTTTCCAAAGTGAACAGTAAACAGTGATGATGACAATTCCAACTCCTAGAAGAGTCAGTATATGGCTCAGGTGCTTTCAGAAGATATGGCAGGAAATACAGATTGCCAGAAATATTATTTTGTGACCTGAACAGAAATGGCTAGAAGACAAAAATCAGTGTAGCAACAAAGCTTAGACTGCATAATGGTCTTATCAGAGATATACGAAGCAGTCACAAAGGTTCCTACAGCGTGTAATCAATGGGGTCTCCAAAGGATAAGTGGAGTCTATGTCAAGAACAGGAAGATGAGATGGTGTACAGCACAACTAACTCCAAAGACATCAGTTGCCAATAATTACGATTATTTAGCTGATCAAATGGAAACCTGCATATGATGGAATCTCCATTTCAGACTAACGTGGCTGAGCAACACACCAATGAAACCTGTATCAAAGAATCCAGCAAAACTCAGCTCTCAAGTAAAAGAGGTGGACCATTTGACCCCTTAAACTTGTTCTGCCACTCAATTCTACATTCCCATCTTTCTGGATAATTCTGCCTAACAATTCATCTACCAAGTTAATATTTCTGGATACATCCTATTAGCCTGTTTGATTAAATACTTCAGCTGTACGCTAACATTTTGTAACGTAAATCACATATTGGAGCTCCAAAATCCCTTTGCACTTCGGAATTCCATGGTCATTTTCTATTTAACTAATACTGTGCTTTTTTATTCTACCCTTCTGTGTTCTACTAAAGTGCAATTCTCACAATTAGCTAAATTAAACTCCATCGGCTACTCGTCAGCCCATTAACTCAATTGATGGAGTCAATTTGTAATTTTAGACATCCTTCTTCAATGTTCACTGTACCAAGAATTTTAGAGTCATCCACAAACTTACTAACCATATCTCCTGTACTTGTGTCCAAATCATTCATGTAAATGACAAAGTGTACCCAGCACTGATCCTTGCAGGACATCACCATTGGTTACAGGCCTCCAGTCTGAAAAACATCCCTCCTCCTCCACCACCCTGTCTCCTACCATGAAGCAAATTTTGCATCCAATTGGCAAGCTCTTCCTGAATCCTACGTGATCTCACTTTGCTAACTAGTCTTCAACTTTATTTTGTAAGAGAAAAATATTGGGTATGACACAGGTTAACCCTACATCATTTTTTTTGGGAAAAAGATGAATAAAATCTTAACATGGGGTAAGAAACTACATGAAAAAATAGAGATTTAGTTAGCCTGATTAAGATTAATTATTTAATTCATTTTATTTATATTCAGTTTGTCAGTTTTTAAAGAACTAAAATGAAATACTGCTGATATAGCAGACTTCCAGGCACAAATATCAAGACCTCAAGGCCTGAGAGTGGTACAGAAGACAGGAAGAGGAGATTAAAGACCAGAGACCTTAGTTTCCCTGCTACTTTTGATACTTGGGAAAAATTATTTGGCTTTTTACTCGACAATTTTGCAATTCAAATAACATACTGTCTGTGACTTACAATGCAAAACATATCTAATGTTTCTCACTAAGGTTCAGTATTTAGCACAGTTGCCTCACAACATCAGGGATACAGGTTCAATTCCAGATTCCGGTGGCTGTGTGTGGAGTTTGTACGTTCTCCCTGTGTTTACATGGGTTTCCTCCAGGTGCTCCGGTTTCCTCCCACAATCCAAAAGGTGCGCAGGCTAGATGGATTGGCCACGCTAAGTTGAAATTGTTGGGATGTGCTGACTAGATGGGATATCCACGGAAAGTGCAGGGTTACAAGGATGGGTGCTTTTCGGCTGGTCAGTGTGGACTCAATGGGCCAAATGGCTGCTATCACACTGCAGGGATTCTATGATTTCCCACTGGTTGGGGATTTGAGAAGTAGGGAGTATATAGTCTGATAATTAATTGCAGAGTACTAACTAACTCCAACTTTGTTCCAAGAGTTGTCTGACTCGTTAAAGTTTTCCTTATAAAATTCTGTGCCTAAGGTGTTCTACTCTCACTAGCATCTGATGGAGCAGCACTCCAAAAGTTAGTGTGTTTAAATAAATCTGTTGGACTATAACCTGGAGTCAGGTGATTTTTGACCAATTTTATCAAAACACGATAATTCTCAACAGTTTAAATAAATGCTCTTTGACCTTCTCTGCTCTCAGAGCAATCCCAATTTCTTCAGGTAACTGGAATCCCTCATTCCAGGTATCATACTGCCAAATACCGTCAAAGGTTATTATCAGAAATGAGGCATTTTAAATATCAGAAAATAACAGGCTAGGATTTTCTTCATAAGAAGAAAGCTGAGGTAGTAAAATATGGAGGGGCTGGATTGGGTCAACAGAGAGAAGATTTTTCATTTTCAGAAGAGCTATAAAATAGTTGTCAAAAATATAAGATCGTCATTAACAGATTCAAAAGAGATGAAGTAGAACGGAGGATGTTGATGTGGTACTTAAGGACCAACTCAGGCCAATTTCTGTTCTGTAAACTCGATGTAAATCCCCTCTTTACCTTCCCCAAGACCTCAACATTTCTCTTGCTGTGGTGCCTGAAACTGCTATAACCATTTACTTTCTTTGTCACTGCATAA
This sequence comes from Hemiscyllium ocellatum, assembly GCF_020745735.1. Taxonomy (NCBI): domain Eukaryota; kingdom Metazoa; phylum Chordata; class Chondrichthyes; order Orectolobiformes; family Hemiscylliidae; genus Hemiscyllium; species Hemiscyllium ocellatum. Next base: position 5,683,097 of record NC_083443.1, on the reverse strand, counting down.
TGTTATAGACATTAGGCCTGAACGCCAGCTTTGAAAGAAGTTATACAAAACAAAAGAACAAAGAAAACAAAGAACAGGCCCTTCCACTCTCCAAGCCTGCGCCGATTCGGATCCTCTATCTAAACTGGTCACCTACTTTCTAAATCCAGACATTTCCTCACCCATGAAAATATGAATAGCGCCTTTCCATACCTGGATAGGTTTAACAATGGCTTTCTGGAGGAGCTGCATTGGAACAGTGGCTGGTCTTTGGCAGAATCCATTTGTTGTGCAGATTTCTTTTGCATTCTTAATGAAAAGAAATCTAAGTTATATCTCTTGTCAAAACAGGAGGAGGAATACAAAGCACTATTTAAAAAGTACAGGCAATTGCAGCATCTTAGTTGCGATGCAGTCTCAAGCAATCAAGGCATGGTTTTAATCCCTGCACAAAGCAATTGTTAAATTCATCAGTGACAAATTAAATCAAAAAGTGGAAATTGAGTGCAGTGCAAGAACTTCTTCTGCTCCAGAGTCAGTCTACACTTGAAATGTCAACTCAGTTTCTCTTTCTAGATAAATGTCTGACCTCCAAGATTCTGAAGCATCTTTTACATTGACTATGGAATAGGACACGTTGCAATTAAGCAGGGGATGAGCAGAGCAGAGCAGAGCAGAGCAAGGCCATGGATGAACATTGTGATGTCACATCATTTAAAAAACTGGCTACATTTGGCTAAAAATTGACTTCAGGTAACAGCCCCTTTTTGGCAACAAGTTACATTTGTAGAGGCCACAAAAATCTGTCTTTCTGGTTTATCTTGCTTAGTTCTCAACAGCATTAACGAGCTGTGCTTTAGGGGCTATGAACTAACCCTCAAATCCCAGTGGATATTATGGGTTGCAACACAGGCAGATATTGTGGGTTGTGACCTTGGACTCAGTTCTCAGTTAGTATTATTAGCTCTTGGTTTCCAATGAGTTGCCTGCTCACAGACAGGAGACTAATATGACAGCCATAACTGGCATCTGTGACTAGATTATTATTATTATTCTGTCTGATTATCATTTCAGAGATTTCTGCGAGAATGGACACACAGCTGGCAATGGACAAAGGGAAGTATTATGGCAAGAAACTTCACCTATATTCTCAGATTAAACATATCCTTGCCAGGTGAAGAACTGCACTACAGCAAGCGTGGTGGGTAATTTTCCAAGCAAAACAATTAATTCAATTTCAGCTGACAGACTTCAAAACTTTCTTGATTTGATGTAAGGTCACACATACAATCATAGTGTCAGCCATCACGCAAACAGACCATTCAATCCAACCAATACATGCCAAACGGGTCTACCTGCCTGCTCCTGGCCCACATCCCTCCAAACCTTTCCTATTCGCAAATCTATCCAAATGTTTTTCAAATGCTGTAACTGTACCCGCATCCACCATTGCCTCAGGAAGTTCATTCCACACGCCAACCATCCTCTAAAAAATTTGCCTCGTCATTTTTAAATCTCTCTCTGCTCACCTGAAAAATATGGCCCCAGTCTTGAAATCCCCCATCCTAGGGGAAGAGTGGAACTGTACACTGTGAAGATTCAATTCTTAATGGAATGGATAATAGGAAGTGATTTCTTATCTTGCAGGTTGCAAACAGGTCCAAAGCCAAAAGAACAATTTTCCATTGAATATATTACTGATGTGTAGATTCTGAACTCTCACAAGTTGCTCTGACACCATCAACATATTTGCTAAGGATATCTGAAAGCAGGCCAGTGTTTATCATTAAGCTCTTTGACAGAACATCTTTCAGTTCTGGAAAGAAATGGCAGCAGAATTGGCGGAACTCCCTTATTGCTACTATCTCACAGCAATACAGTTTTATCATAAGGCAGTTTATTCCTACAAACAATAAAAAAATCTGGACAGCCCTGGTTGAGGTGAATACTTGGAGTATAATATGACTCGTCTTCACCATTTGCAGCACCTTTCAAATCCACGAATACTACGATTTAGAAGGACGTAGGATGCAAATCAATAGGAATATCATCCCCCGCAAGCTCTCCTCTAAGTAAGTCATCACTTGATTTCCTGGTTTGGAAATAAAATTTCATTTGGAAGATTCATTCCATCCAAAGCCTATGGTGCTTGCAAACTGCCTTCTTTCATAAGTCCCCTGACTTTCCCCCAATCTACAGTCTGAGGCCTGCCTTGTGCTCCCCATCATATGATCGTAGAACATTCGAGCCCTCCCTCCTCACCCAGCAGCTCAAACTCTGCTGCCACTTCTAATGTACAGTTTAGAAAACCCATTTATAACACAAGATAAGTCAAACACATTTCTGAAGACATGAAAGTTAAGAAAATAACAGGGCGAAATCTACAATTTGAAAGTTTGAATTTCACAAAATTGTTAATATTTCTCACCCCTAAACAGAAAGATTTGATGATACTCAAGTTTGTACTGCTTTGATGAGGAGGAAGGTTGAAGACTAGGATGTCAGGGCAACTTATAGATTATGTCCCCAGCTACATCCCCAAATGGAGAATGGCTGGAAGATTTGGCAGTTAGGTTACAAACTGTAATATTTTCAAATCATCATCTTATTTTTACACGAAGATCATTCTAATACTCACCGTCTGCATTAATATCTCAGCCACTCGTGGTGCTTGCTGAACAATGTACTTCTCACACTGAAACACAAATAAATGCTTATTAATATGTATTTGGACATTACTGTATACCACTTGTAAATGAATATGGCCATCACTAGGTAATGAGACAGGTTACTGTATTATTTAAACTGGTCGCAAAACAGGACAGATTATCTTTGAAAATTTGGATATCTGCAGATGAAAGATATACAGTTTTGATAGGTTTGTGGGAATATCTCCTGGGCAGTGAGATTATCATTTTCATTTGATGACCTTGAAACATTTCCTGATCAAGCCATTGCCTTCACAAAAAAAACGTTAGGTTGGAGTTACTAGTGATGAGGAGAGCACAGATCCTCTACTCACCTGGGGAAACAAATCCTCATGTAGACGAGAGTGGCAGAACACACATTATAAACATGAGACAGAAAGAAAGTGAAAAAAGGGTAGACACACTGACATTGTTGCAACATGTCCACTAGTGATACGTGTGTCTGCTGGAATGAGACTTTCCAATCTCCTCTCCGTTCCACTCAATGCTCCCTGTGCTGACTGTGACAGGTGATCAGTTCTCACTGACTTTCTCCATCCAGATTGTCTTTTAATAAGGCTCTTACCATTCATTAACTCAGTGTGGATAATTGCATTGTCATGGCCATGATGAAAACCAAATTCAGAGCTGATAAACCGTTTCCCAACCTGGTCATAACATTTGTCATTTGCTTCAGAGAAAGGTGTGGGGCTGACATCGGTTTCAGCACTAAATCAAAGCCTGGTTTCGACCGGTTCCTCTGGCATTTATCACACCTTTCAATGTTTCACTTTCAATCTCACACTTGCCTTTCACTTAAAATCCTTGCTCTCTACTACCTTCTCTTGACTCCACCTTCAGCATTTTCCTCCTTCAACCTTTACACCAAACCACTGTTCATTCGCTATAAATCAATACCCAAATCCATTAATTCTCTCATAATCTCTTCCCCTATATAAACTCCCCAATCCATGTTCACGATCAGCCCTTTGACCGTACCATCTCATATGACTTTGCTGCTCCCATTGTGCCAATCAGGGTATCACCAGTGCTCAAAATACACACGAGAAGTGGATGTTTCCACCCTTGACAATGTTTGACAGAGTGAGTCATGTCAATTATAGAATAGATTGAAATAGTGATGAGTTGGGTCTCTCATGTTTTTTGGCTGACAAGTTCAGAGTGAGCCTGTGACTGGAGTACGGACGTGAGTGACATAAATTAGCAAGGCTTGAGGACGAGGTGGTGGCTGGGCAGGGAAATGAGAAGAGCAAGTCTGTTTGAGACCTGGGTAGGGGAGATACTACCTGGCAAAGATGAGACAAGGGAGCAGGAAGGGAGAGGGCAAACAAGATGGAGTAGCAGTGCCAAGGATGTGGGATGGAGAGGCAAGTGTGAAGTGACAGGGGACTGCAATGGGAGAAGGAAGAGGGTCAGCAAAGTTGGCAAATGATTGACAGCGAGTGAGCGAAAGCAAAGTGGCTAGAGGTTGTAGGTGGAGAGATCAGCTGACAGGGAGGAAAAACCATAAATGTCAGAACATGGGAAGGAGAGAGGGGGTCAACAAATAGGAAGGTGGAGTGGGGTCAGCAAATGCCAGAAGTCAGTTTTAAACATTTCTACAAAAGAATACTTATCCAATGGGGAGCAGAAAAACTAAAAAAAAAAGTTCTTTGCAAATTGATGTTGAGTAACTGCGCTCAAACGGCAAGAGTTCAGGAGAACGTTGGAGAACATTTCATAGAGTCAGAGATATACAGCATAGAAACAGACCCTTCGGTCCAACTCATCCATGCTGACCAGATATCCTAACCTAATCTCGTCCCATGAATACTACCGTAATGAACATTATGAATTCAGTAATTAAATACTGAACAGTTTTATTTCAGAGTTGTATTTATGTACATCAACACCTTAAAGTGATTCCTTGAGTCATTTGAGGTGGAGTGGTTGTGATAGTAACTTACCTGCAATAATTCAACTTGATTTCATTAGTACACAGTTTTTAGGGTGATGGCTTTTTGTGGATAGTGTCTGAATGAGTTCCACATGGATGTCCCATCATGATGATATGTTCTATATGACTTACCAGTTCTGTTAATCCAGGTCCAAGATTACACTGCTGCTTTAACTGAAAAATGAGCTTATCCAAGACAAGGGCATTTTCTTTGACAGAAGTCTGAAGGTCAGTTATGAACTGGGTACAGTCCAGACACACCGCATCATTGCTCTGAAAGAAATGGATCAGAATGAGAAATCTTGAAACAACAAAACCTACCTCAGGGGGAATGAAAGGCTTGTATAACCTATTGGAACTGATGATCTCCAATTATTTCAATGCCCAGAGGTGAATTGTGTGCCACAAGAGATTAAAATCAACAAATTATTTTACAATGCTTCACGTATTCCTTTATGATGTTCTAAAATGTTACAAAACATTAATTTCAGCTACCCAGGTGTGGTACATACCAAAAAGCTAATCAATCCCTGGACTGATCTAATGCAGCATTTGAGATAGACACCAAAGGGGAAAGGGAATAAAAAAGGCACAAAATGTAAGGGTAGAAATTAAATTAATAAAGAATGGCATCATGTATATAAACTGTGAAGCAGACAGATCCATGGTAGGAGCAACACTGGTAACAGAGGACTCTTACGATAAGTATTCGAAAATGGATTTGGCGAGGTATCCATAGTGGCAGAAGAGAAACAGAAGAAGAAGAATTTCAAGGTCACACATTCAAGAACATTCCCCAATAAATAGCAGAATGGAGAAAGGGGGGAATTTTTTTTTAAAAAGTGGGGTCCGGGGAACCTTTGCATTCTCAAAGAATACAGCTTTGCAGAACAATCGATCATGGATCGATTGTTAACAAATAAAGTGTTATTAGTGTTTGTGTTTGGATGGACCTCTGTTCAAATAGATCAGTATTTATGACTGATAATTAAGTGAAATATTTACACCACAAAAGATAACTACCATCTATAAGGAATTCTCTAAACGCGTGGTAACAAATAAATACTGTATCTGACTGAAAGAGATAAAGAGAAGGAACTCATTCCTAACCATGGATAAAAATGACGTGCATAAGAAACAAGTTTAAGCTAGCATGAATGGAAATGATCTGACAGTTTTCAAAAATTATTTAACTTGCATCAAGTTGTATGGTTGTTTTTAATTTAATACATGAAACACTGCAATCACTGAACACACAAGTGTGCGCGCACATGCAAATGAGGACACTTGTTTGCCTTAATGGAGCCCAGTCACTTTTTGTACAAAGGCCCCATTCTATTTCGATCATGTTGGAGTAGTACAAAACTTTGGTTCGGCCACAGCTGGAGTATTGTGTGCATTTCTGATCACCACAGTACAGGAAGAATGTGACTGCACTGGAGGAATGCAGAAGAATTTCATAAGCTCCCTCTCCCTACTCAGCAACTGCAGCAAACACACAGTTACCTAATTGACATGGAGATATTTCTGGAGGAGTCAAGGCTCCTCCAGGGACTGTTAGTGTACGTGCCTGAAAAAAAACAGATAAAAATCTGTTCTTTGTTGATAGAAGACAAAAGAAAATCTGCTTCATGCGAAAGGAAAATAGAAGCCACTGCAAATTGACCTAATTCTATATTTAATGTAATTGTTCCCAAATCCTCTTCAGTTCCTCAAAACCAGTTTTTCTTTGATCGACTACTAAACTTGTTTATGCCCTCCTCAAATCATAATTTTTGGCATGGAGAGACCTTAATTTTTTTTGTTAAAACCATAATTGTTCAATTTTTGAAATGGACGTTTGCTGGATTTAAAATGACTGCCATGAAACACAATAAGCAAACTGACTGCTCCTAGAAATTTCAAGAACCATCAGCTTTCATGACATTACCTTTCTGGAATTTTTCCCTTCCCCTTATTTGAACATTGCACTGAAAACCATACACAAAGGATTGCATTCCTCAAACTATACTTGATGAGAAAAATTACTGAAACCAGTATGCCAGAAATCAGAATCCCTACAGTGTGGAAACAGGCCATTTGGCACAACAAGTCCACACCAACCCTCTGAAGAGTATCACTCATTCCCCCAGCCTATTACACCACGTTTCCCCTAACTGATGCACCTAACCTATGTATGGTGCTCAAGATCTTCAACAAGTTGATTAGCATTTGGGACACTGCAACAGAATGTTAGTAAAGCAGAGGTGACAAAATATTCTGAAAGAGGGATATTAATGTGTATTAGGAGAATATAGGAGAGTGGAAATGGGATAGTTGAGACTGTAAAGGGACAGCTGGTCAGTGGGATCAGACTAAAACCCTGGTTCTAAGTGGTTGTTGCTATCCTGTAACATTCAATAAGATTGGGTAAAAAAAGTATTAATATGAATATGAATATGGATGCAACATCACGAAACAACTATGAAGTCCCACAGGAACATAATGATGGGTTTTTAAGCCTAAAGAGAAAATGCACAGTGAGCGAGAGCGAGACTTGGTCTCTCTGGAATTGTCTGCATGGGGGGGCTTGAATACTTGGCTTATACAGAGACTATATAATCTCATACCCTTTTCACTTAATTCAAGAGACAGTTGGGGCTTCCATTTGATATTTTATTCTTCAATAACGTCTCCCACTTTGATACAAGACTGAAGTGTTAGTCTATACAAAAGTCTCAAATTACAGTGTGACTTCCAACTATTCCTTTTCTGACTTAGAAGATATACTGTATTCTCTAAGCCAAACTTGCACTTATCAATTTTTTTGTAAAAATCTGCACTGTGTGGGATGTAGGCATGCTGGCGGCTGGCAGGCCAGTATTTATTGCCCATCCCGAGTTGCCCTTGTGGTGTGTGAGCTGCCTTCTTGAACCGCTGAGGTTGAACTGCTGTTGGTTGACCCACAATTCCACTTAAAGGAGGGAATTCCAGGATTTTAACACAGCAACAGTGAAGAAACGGTGATATACTTCCAAATCAGAATGGTGAGTGCTTTGGAGGGGAACTCAAAAGGGATGGCATTCCTGTGTATCCGCTGTCCTTGTCCTTCCAGATCGAAGCAGCTGTGGGTTGGAAGGTGGAGTCTGAGGGTTATTGGTGAACGTTTGCAGCTAATCTTGCAGACAGTACACACTGCTGCTACTTAGCATCAGTGGAGGAAAGAGTGGATAGTTGTGGACATAGTGCCATTCAAACAGGCTGCTTTGTCCTGGATGTTGTCAAGCTTCTTGAGTGTTGTTGGAATGAGGAGCATTCCATTACACTGCTGGCTTGTGCCTTGTCAATGGTGAACAAGCTTTGGGGGTTCAGGAAGTGAGTTACTCAGTACAGTATACCTAGCTCTAACCTGCTCTTGTAGCTATTCTGTTTTTGAGTTTTCTGGTTAATGATTACCCCCAAGGATAGTGGGGATTCAATGATGGTGACACTTCTGAATGTCATGGGGTGGTGATTAGATTGTCTCTTATTGGTGATGGCCATAGCCATTTAGGTGGCATTAATGTTACATGCCACGTAGAGGTTGCTCAGATCTTGTTACATTTGAACTTGGACTGTTTGAGTATCTGAGGAGTTGCAAACATCCCCACTTCTGACCTTACAATAAAACAGCTAAAGATCATTGGAGAAAGCGAGGAGTGCAGATGTTGGACATCAGAGTTGAGAGTGTCGAGCAGGAGAACTGATGTTACCCAGAGGACCTTCTGCAGAGTTACCCTAGAACTAAGATAAATGATTTCCAACTACCACAATCGTCTTCCTATGTGTCAGTTATGACTCCAATCACCAGAGAGTTTGTCCCCGATAACCATCAATTTCAGATTTTCTAGGACTTCTTGATGCCACATTTGGTTCCATACAGCCTTGATGTCAAGGGCTGTCACTCTCACCTCATGTCTGGAATTCAACGTATGAGCCAAAGCTGTAAAAGGGTGAGGAGCCAAATGGCCCAGAACCCAAAATGCACATCACTGAGGTTATTGTTGCTTCATAGCACTATTGACGACATCTTGCATCACTTTACTGATGATCCAAGAGTTGACTGATGGGGCGGTGATTGGCCGAACTGGATTTGTTCTGCTTTTTATGTACTGGACATACTGGGCAACTTCCCACACTATCAGGCAGATGTTAGTGCTGTAACTCTACTGGAATGGCTCAGCTAGTGTTGAAGGAGGATGGAGGACAATCAACAAAAAACACTGCAGCATATGTTCAAACCAGGTTAAAATCTCAAAGTGCAAGAAACCAAGTATAATGAGGAGAGATTCATTGAGAAATTAATCAAAGGTGTAACGATGCTGTGGCTGTAAAACATTACTTTTTTTTTGGAGAGAGGTTGTAAGGTAGAGGTGCAAAGCAGTCTATCAAAATCACCAGAGCTTGTGAAACCTTGGGATTTTTTAAAAAAAAAGTAGAACTAGCCTGGATGAGTTTGGCCAGCTCTCAGAGCTAGATTTCAAGGTTTTTTTTTGTTTTACGTTTCAAGCATTGCTGTTGTAGACTTGAAGTGGAAATCATTTTTGCGTGCCTCGATTACAGCCAAAAGCTAGTGGCTCTCTTCTGCACCTGCTAGATTGCATGTGAGGAAAAAAAATCTGTTTTTCTGAATTTGCATTTTTGGCAAAGGGTTTGATTATGAGATGTAACTATGTTGGAACAGCTAATTGGTAATAGTTATTTTATCTGTTATTCTGTTAAGTTTGAGCTGAAAAATGTGTTGCTGGAAAAGCGCCGCAGGTTAGGCAGCATCCAAGGAGCAGGAGAATAGTCGGGCATAAGTCCTTCTTCAGGAATGAGGAGGGTGTGCCAAGCAGGCTAAGATAAAAGGTAGGGAGGAGGGACTTGGGGGAGGGGCACTGGGAATGCGATAGGTGGTAGGAGGTTAAGGTGAGGGTGATAGGCCAGAGAGTGGGTGGGGGGCGGAGAGGTCAGGAAGAAGACTGCAGGTGAAGGCGGTGGTGCTGAGTCTGAGGGTTGGGACTGAGATAAGGTAGGGAGGGGAAATGAGGAAACTGGAGAAATCTACATTCATCCCTTGTGGTTGGAGAGCTCCTAGGCGGAAGATGAGGCGCTCTTCCTCCAGGCGTCGTGTTGCCATGGTCTGGCAATGGAGGCGGCCAAGGATCTGCATGTCCTTGCAGGAGTGTGAGGGGGAGTTAAATTGTTCAGCCACAGGGCGGTTGAGTTGGTTGTTTCGGGTGTCCAAGAGGTGTTCTCTGAAACGTTCCGCAAGTAGGCGGCCTGTCTCCCCAATGTAGAGAAGGCCCCAAGGGATCCTTCCATATCCGTCACAAATTCACCTGCACTTCCACACATATCATTTACTGCATCTGCTGCAAAATCTTCATGGAGAAATGGCAAGAGATGGCTGACTGGCAGTAAAGTCATCAATGAATCAAACACTGTCAGACTTTGAATATTAGAATGCTCTGGTGAGTACTACGGAAAACACCTTCGCTGTCAGGCATAGTTAACCAAAATAAATCTGAAATGGAGTTGGAAACAACCTCAATACTAAGTTTCAGTGGTGACTTAGATAAATATTGAAAATGAAGAACTTCCAAGGCTACTGAGAAGGAGCAGGAGAACAGTATGAATTGAATAGCTCAGCTGGCTCAGAGACAAGTAGCCAAAGCATCCTTATTAAGCAGTATATTTGTAAGAGAGTAATAGGTGAAGCTTCAGAGATGTTGAATCTGAGGAACAGGATCATCACACAAATGTCAGGATGAGAATCTGACAGACTGCCAGCAAGCACCCATTTGGTGACTTCTAGAGTGTGCATAGTAACAGGTCAGAAGAAATATCCTTCTTGGCAAGACAGGCTTGCAAGGACTGGCACAAGTGAAGAGCAAGGCTACATGATGTTCCAAGGAAACAAACATCAACAAACTACATTAGGACTGGAAATTGGAAAGGAAGTATTGGCACAAGGGTAAATCTTAACAAAACAAGACTGTCAAAGAAATAAGAGAAGGTAAAATACTGCAGGCTCAGAATCTGAAACACAAATACTGGAAGCACAATGAGCCATTTGGCATTTGTGGAGATTAAGACAAAGTTAAATGCTTCATGTTGATGATCTCACACTGAACGATCACTTGAAAAAAATTCTCCAGTTCTCTTTTGGTACATACTAGTTATTTTGGAAAGGTGAAGTAAAAGCAGCTTCAGACATCAGTACCAGTCAAAATCTGCTCTGCACTGCACAACAGAATCAACTTTACGTTAAAAAAAAGCATGACTGTATTCAGGATTTTGCTTACCTTGGACTCTGTGGCCTGCTGTGGATAAAGGAGGAGAGGAACATTGGCAATGAAAGGGGAGGTTAATTCAGACATGTACACCTCTGGTATCTCGTTGGAGAAAATATCCTTCTTGGCAAGACTGGCTTGCAAGGACTGGCACAAGTGAAGAGCACTGCACACCACTTCAGGATTTTCCTATCAAAAGGAGGAGATAAAGTGAGACACAAAACTGGGCTGTTTTCTTCACTTTCTTGCCCTCTCTCTGGATTCCGAAATTTAGCTCCATGGATCATAAATGAGCAAAGACATAGCAGAGATGATGACAGAAAGCATCAGAGTCAAGCTGATCCCAACTCTACTAATGTAGTGCAGAAACAGGTCATTCAGCCCAAATGCTCTGTTTCACATCAGCATAATCCCACTCTGTTTCAGCTAATCTGGTCAGTATTTTATTCTCTTCCTTTTGTATCTAGCTTCCTTATTACTGCATCTACACTATTCACTGAAACTATGCAGGAGCAAACTGAACATTCTAACTACTCATGTAATGAAATTTCGCCTGAGTTTAACTAAGCAGGTTTGGGGTGAGAACAACCTTAACAGACAAAAAAAGTTACTTAATCTTTCAAGTTTTCATTACTTCATTGAGCACTGCATAAGATAGGACAGATTCAAAATTTAAGCTTACCAGCTCTCCCTTGAGAATATCCAAGATGACTGGCAAGTATTCATCGACCAATTCATTACATTGAGATGTCAAGGTTGGATTTGGAAGCAGGTCACAGGCTTTTTCCAAGTAACTCTTCAGTTCTTCCTGGAAGATAACAAAGTAAACTAAACCAAACCATCTAGGTAGGTGAAAGCAAATCATTATTTAAACACTTGGAAAGAGATAACCATTAACAATATGTGGTGAGCAGGGTTAGAGGCAAGAAACCTATGATGTTTCACAGTGTGAATTCTTGCACCATGCTCCACTAAATGGCTGTAACATCTTTAAAATGGAAGCATTAAGGTGAAGGTCAGAAACTGAGAAAATGCTTTTAAAATCATTGAGTAGCTTTCAGCCATTCCTCAAAAAGCAAGCATAAGCTTTTGAAAAAACAAATCATTCACAGAATAAGGGCATTGCTGACTAGGCCAGCACTTATTGCCCATCCCTAACTGTCCAGAGTACAGTTAAGAGTCAACCACCTTGATGTGCTGGAGTCACATGTGGCTAGACTAGCTAAGGATGACAGTCTCCTTCCCTAAAGGACATTATTGATCGATATGTGATTTTCCCATCAATCAACATGATCATTCGACTCTTAAGCCCAGATTAATCTAGTGAATTCAAATTCCACCATCTGCCAAGGAGGGATTTGAACCTGGGTCCCCAAAACATAACCTGGTTCTCTGGATTAACAGTCCAGCAACAATACCATGAAGCCAGTACTTCATTGAGCAATGCATAAGATAGGACAGATTCAAAGTCCAAGCTTACCAGCTCTCCCTCGAGTATATCCAAGATGACTGGCAAGTATTCAGACAGACTGACAGCAACTACTGATGCTTTAAGAATCTGGAACAATGCTAGTAGAGGAATAATGCCAATGAGGAAACAGATACAGTCTTGGCATTGTTGTCCCCAAAGAAAAGTCAAACCAGAAACAAAGAACTAGATTCCAGTCAGCTGGACACGAAGGAAGAATTTGTTCTACCGTTACAAACAACAAGATTGACTGATTATCACTGCTACACCGAACCACATAAATTGTCAGTAAACTGGTAATAGGTATGACACAAACCTGCACAGGAAGTAACACATTTCAGAGAATGTGGATTCAAGCAGAATGGCTGGAGTCTGCTACTTTATTAGGATTGAGTTAAAAATCTCACAACACCAGATTATAGTCCAAAAGATTTATTTGGACGTACTAACTTTTGGAGCTCTGCTCCTTCATCAGGTAGGGAGCAGGTTTATAAGACAGAATTTATTGCAAAAGATTAATGTCATGCAACTGAAGTGGTATATTGAACAAATCTAGATTGTTGTTAAAGCTTTCATCTTTTAGAATGGGCTTCCACTTTTGGTTCATTAATATATAAATCCCAGAAATTCTTTTAAGTCACATTCTGGAGATAACTTAAGATTTTAATAAAAAAGGTGACATCTCAGTTCAGACAATGCATTTAAAAGGTGTGAGGTTAGAGCCTGTCTGTATTCCAATCTTGAGTCAGGCTGGTTCTATTTCCAGCGTAAGAATTTATAAAATGTCACATGTATTGACTGCCTGTCGATTCCTTTTTTTGAGCAAAACAGAACGTATCTGCAAATACAATTCTGTAAATGCAAATCCACCCATAGACGTGCGCGCGCACGTGTGCTTGAGTGTGAGTGCGTGTGAGTGTGACAGAGTATAAGCCTGTGAGAGGGTGTGCACGTGGGTGTCAGTGTGGCGGGGGGGAGGGGGGGGGTGGAAGGGTGTGTGTGTGAGTGAGGGTCAGCACGAGCGTGAGCATGTCAATGAGTATGTAATTGTGTGCGCGCGCACGTGTGCAGTGTATTACAGTGGGGTCACCTGTAGCATAACATGAACTCAGGGTCCCGGTTGAGAACATCCTCATGGGTACTGAACTTGGCTATCAGTCACTGCTCATCCAGTCAGCATTGTTACGCATCCCGAAGTCCGCCTTGGAGGATGGTCACCCAAAGATCTGAAGCTGAATATCGCTGACCACTGAAGTATTCCGACTGGGAGGGAACATCCTGCCTGGCAATTGTTGCAAGGTGTCCATTCATCCACTATCACAGCATCTGCTTGGTCTCACCAATGTACCATATCTCGGGGCATCCTTGCTTGCAGCATAATAGATAGATAACGTTGGCAGAGTCACATGAGTACCTGCCGCATACATGATGGGTGGTGTCCCCACGTATATTGTGGCTGCTGTGACAGGGTTGTATGGTGTTGTGGTTGATGTTTTGTCTTGAAGGCTGGGCAGTTTGCTGTGAACAATGATCTGTTTAAGGTTGGTGATTGTTTCAAGGTGATACGTGGAGGCGTAGGGAAGGTCTTGGCAAGGTGCTCATCCTCATCGATAATGTGTTGTAGGCTGCAAAGAACATGGTGTAGTTTGGCTCCCGGGAAGTACTGGACAACGAAGAGTACCCAAGCAGTTGCATTCTGTGCCTGTTTCCTGAGGAGGTCGTCATGGTTTCTCGCTGTGGCACATTAGAACTGGCAATTATTGAGTTGACAATTGTACCCTGTTCTTATAAAGGCATCCTTCAGGTGTCCGTGCATTCTTCCTCACCTGAACAGATCCTGTATATGCGTAGCTCATCAGTAGGGAAAGGTTGTTTTCTATGTTTAAGGTGAAGCTAGAGAATGGCAGCATTGAGGTTATCTATGGATCTTTAACTTTGTCCACCCCAGTTCAACACGGCACCTCCACATCAAAGTTAGGATCGATGTGATCTCTCAAAGAACAAAAACCAGTACAACACAGGAACAGGCTCGCTGGCAAACCAACACATCATCTCTCTCTCAACTAAAATCCTATTGCTTCTATGTCAAGATGTCTCTTAACCATTGATACTCTGTTTCCACCACCTCCTCTGACAGCATATTCCAAGCATGCACCACCAGCTCTTACAAAAAAACTTGCCTTTCGCACCTCTGTTAAACTGTCTCCTTTTCACCTTAAACCTGTGATCCTTACTAATGGATATTTCTATCTTGGGAAAAAGACTGACTATCCAATCTAGTCATACCTCTCAATTGTCATCTTTTATCAGTAGAAATACTTTTGTTGTGAAGCATGCATTGCATGAAAAAGGCAGAAATGAAACTGGAAATGATGGCATGAAAAAGCAATTGGTTTTGGAAAGCAGGTCGATCTAGAGTTTACCAAATCATGACATTATTTCATCTCTTCAACAAAACATTCCTAATCAGAATGTTTAAGAAGCCTTATTAGACAGGTAGAAGGCAGGAAGAACACAGCGAACCAGGCAGCATCAGGATATGGAGAGGTCAACGTTTCAGGTGTAATCCTTCTTCAGGACTGGATAAAGGGGGTGGCGGGGGGGCAGGGTGGAGAAGTGGGGATAGGTGAACACAGGTAGATGGTACGATTTGGGAAAAGATGCCAAACCTGCTGGTCCGCTAACCCTCTCACCTCCATCCAGGGCCTCAAACAGTCCTTCCAGGTGAGACAGAGGTTCACTTGCCTCTCTTCCAACCTAACTTACTGCATCAGATGCTCCTGATGTGGTCTTCTCCACATCGGGGAGACCAAATGTAAACCTTGGAGTTGTTGACCAAGCATTGCAGCTGGGTTCGCAGGGACTGAATGGAACTCGCAGTCACTGCCCATTTCAATTCCCCCAACCACTCCCTTTCTGACATGACCATCCTCAGCCTCCTCCATGGCCAAAATGAACCACATGCAAATTGGAGCAACATCTCATTTTCTGCTTGGGCAGCCTACAACCCAGGGGACTCAACGTTGGAGAACTCAATTTCAAATAATCTCCCTTCCCAGCCCCTCCCCTCTCCTCTCCCTTCCACTCCTCCATGCCACCAACCAGAATCATTCCTCCCATTGACCAACCAGGTCATACCTTCTGCCGGTCTTCACCTATCCCCACTTCTCCACCCTGCCCCCACCACCTCTGTTATCTGCAGCTATCCCCACACCCACCCTAGTCCTGATGCTGCCTGGCTTGCTGTGTTCTTCCAGCCTCCTGCCTATTTTGGATTCCAGCATCTGCAGGGTTTTTTTTTGTCTCTAACCCGACAAGCCTGAATAGAATTCAGTGATAGAAATGAGTGAGGAAGCAAAGCAAATTGTCTGGAAATATCCAGCTAATTTACTCACACTTCTCAAAGATTAAACATCTTTCTAAAGGATACAGGTATGACTGACAAAGAGTATACCAGCCTTGAATAGATTAATGCAAAATATGAAATCTATAACATATCAGTATGTCTTTAGCACAAGCCTTTCACTTTACAATCAAGTTGAATGAAGTGGTTGCAATACACTTTTTAAAGTAAAGGACAAAGATATAAAAATATTTATTCTACACGTTATAAGACATGGCATAGTCATACAAATAGTCATACATAGTAATACAAATACAAAAGTGCCATAGTAAATTGATTCACAGAAACATATAGACAGGGATCTGGGCATCAGCTAATTTCTGACATAATGGATAGATTTCAAACAGATCTATTGACTCAAGACTGTGCACCATGAGACACTGTATCACAAGCAGCAGAATTCAACCACAATCTACACACACCAGCACATCCCTCACTATTTTATTAAAGTGGGAATTAATGATGGCTCAATGAAGGGGACAGGAGGACATGCTAAGAGCAGCATCATGAAAAACGTTAAAAATCACAACGCCAGATTATTGGCCCAACAGCTTTATTTGGAAGTTCAATCTTTTGAAGCGCTGCTCCTTCCTCACATAGCTAGCGGAGCAAGATTTTTTGATTAGATTAGATTAGATTCCCTACAGTGTGGAAACAGGCCTTTCGGCCCAACTAATCCACACAGACCCTCCAATTCCCCATATTTACCCCTGACTAATCTAGCTCTATGGGCAATTTAGCATGACCAATTCACCTAACCTGCACATCATTGGACTGAGAGAAGAAACCGGAACACCTGGATGAAACCCATGCAGACATGGGGAGAACTTGCAAACTCCACACGGACAGTCGCCCAAGGCTGGAATCGAACCAGAATCCCTGACGCTGTGAAGCAGCAGTGCTAACCACTGAGCCACCATGCCACCATCATAGGGCATAATTTATAGCAAAAGATCATAGTGTCATACAACTGATGGGATATATTGAACAAACCTCGATTCCTGTTAAGTCTTTCATCTTTTAGAATGGCTTGCAGGTTTCCATTCATTAATATGTAAATCCCAGAACTTTTTCAAGTCACATTTCAGAGATAGCTTAAGGGTTTTAAAAAAGTGACACCTCACCTCAATGCATTAAAGGTGTGAGGTTAGAATCTGTCTATACCTCAATCTTGAGTCAGACTGGTTCTATATCCAAAGGTGGAGAAAACGTGAGAACTACAGATGCTGAAGATCAGAGTTGAAAGTGTGGTGCTGGGAAAATGCAGGTCAGGCAGCATCTGAAGAGCAGAAAAATTGATGTTTCGGGCATAAGTCCATATCAGGATTCCTGATGAAGGGCTTATGCACAAAATGTCAATTTTCCTGCTCCTCAGATACTGCCTGACCTGCTGTGCTTTTCCAGCAACACTGTCTTGACTATTTCCAAAGTAGGAATTTATAAAATATCACATTTATTGACTGCCTATAGATTGTGTGCTTTTTGATCAAAATAAAACTTATCTCCAAAACAATTTCACCCCATCTTTCAGTATGCGCACGTACATATGTGCGTGCATGTAAGGGACAGCAAATGTGGTAGAGTGTGAGTACGCGCGTATGCTTGATAGAGTGTGCATGTTTGAGAGCGTGATACAATACATGCCCGTGACAGGGTGTGCTCATGTCAGAGGAGGTATGTGCATGCGAGGAGAGTGTGTGCATGAGAGAGGGTCTGCATGAGCGTGAGTGTATGTATGTAAGAGTGTGTGTATGTGTGAGAGTGTAGAATGTAGTGGGGTCACCTGTAGTGTGACATGAACCCAAGGGCATCCTCATGGATAATGAACTTGGCTATCAGCTTCTGCTCATCCACTGCCTTGGAGGACGGTCACCCAAAGATCCAAGGCTGAATATCCCTGACAACTGAAGGGTTCCCCAACTGGGATGGCCCCTCCCTGATGAAGCAGTTCTCCGAAAGCTAGTATTCCAATTAACCTGTTTGACTATAACCTGGTGTTGAGAGAAATTTAACTTTGTCCACCCCAGACCAACACCCGCACCTCCACGTCATAAAAATGTGTCAACATGGTTAAGCGAAAGCACAGGACTGCTTGCAAACTGAAGAATGGAAGCAACATGCAACAGGCACGAAGTAAGTAATACCACTATAAACCCAAACTAGTAAAAGACTCAAGAATAATAAAGTCTTAGAAAACAAGCACTTTCCCTGTGGGTGGTACCAAGATATTGAACAGCTGCCTGCAACTGAAGCGCCACGGTGCAGTGAAGCATCAAATGCAAAGCTGCAAGCTCAACATTTGTCCACCTTTGTGAATTTGAAATGAGCGTGTGGATTACATCATTGGGTGAAAGTTAAAGACTATTATAAGCAAGGAGATGATGCTGTTCTTGACCATAACATTTTCATATTTCATGAGATGCAAGAGAGATATGGTCTATACTTAATAATACTGTAAATGTTTCATTTGGGCTCAAATCTTCCAGCCCCTGGGAGTTTGTATTTTGGAAGATACCTACCGGGAGCCTGTGAAATATTGATAATAGACAGATGAATGAATTACTGCAAATTAAACTTCAAATGAGGCTGATAGCCTGCTGTTTGGGATCTTCTGTTCAACTTGAGCTTAGAATGGAGACTTGGGCCATGCATATAGGACTTACTCAGATACTTACCCTGGATGAGTCAAGATAGTATACCTGGTCTAACAGCTGGGTAACACCACTTGGCATTATTGCAGATTCCCTCATATACCATGCAAATCCTTGTCCTGACCCACCTAACCACATTCTTCCAGTAAACGACTTGGACCTTAAAAGGCAGCTATTACCTTCCTCCTACACTGCTCTGCTCACTGGACTTACAATGGAGACATTGAGCTATCCATTTTTGCTTCAGCTGCGACCAACATTGGTGATGACTGGAAGATCTACAGCACACTTATCTGACCACTGCTACATAGTTTACTAGACATGGAACTTCTGCAACACTTTTTTTAAAAAAAGTATCTCTCAGAATAATCAGACAGATTACAGGAAATGCAAACAGTTTCAGCTTGGACTGTTAATTCTGAAAGTCTCCCCTCCTAACCCAATACTTAAACTCTCCACCTCCAAGAAAAGTAAAAGTTTTCTCAGAGAAAGGAACTAAGTTCAGTTCAAACCCCCATTCCAGTTTCAAATCCACATTTAGCAATGTGACCTCAAGACAATTGCAATATTAAAGCTATTTCCAGAAATACTGTGCAACGGTTTTGTTCCTAGTTGACATTACTCAGAATCACTGCCAACAAGAGTATGCATGTATGCATGGTATGGGGTAGAAGAGAGCAAGACAGATGGAATAATGCATGGAAACACAATCCAATTCAGGGGATTTGGTTCAAAGCAATAAAATAAACAGTACTGCTATCAGCATTTTGACTCCAAGATGGCTCCTTGGTCTGGTTGTACAAACCTCACTTCAGTTTCTATGAAGCTGTCTTAAAACGGCACACTGGCAACTTAGGACCGAGTATTGGCAGCTGGTGGGTGTGTCTTTGAATCTTTTGCATAAATATAATTTTAACTGAAATCTACCATTTAAATTCTACAGACAGTTGCCCAAGGCTGGAAATGAACTTGGGACCCTGGTGCTATGAAGCAGCAGTGTTAACCACTAAGCTGCCCCCAACATATGTCTTAGCTTAACATATGTCATCATGGAAAACACTAACAGCTATTCAAGATGGTATTCCAGGGAACTTAAAACAAGTTCAAGGTGATCAGATGGCATCAACATGGTTTTGTAAAAGAGAGATCATTTTTGACCAATCCATTAAGCATTCTTTGCAGAAGTAACACGTGCTGTGAATAGAGGGAAACCAGTGCTGCACTTGCATTTCCAGTAGTCATTTTATAAGGTGCCACATCAAATACTGTGGAAAATAAAATCTCAGTATAGGTGAGGCATACGAGCACAGGTACAGAACTAGCTAGCTAGGTAGCAGGAAGCAAAGAGTAGATGTAATTTTTTTTTCATATTGGCAAGGTGTAATAAGTGGTGTACCACAAAGACCAGTGCTGGAACCTATTTCCAATTCATTCAAATAACCTGGACAAACTTGTCTGGAAAGATTTGTTGCGAATACAAAGATACGTAGGAAACGAAGTAGTGAAGAGAACATAAAAAATGAGTGAGGAGAAAGTGAGGTCTGCAGATGCTGGAGATCAGAGCTGAAAATGTGTTGCTGGAAAAGCGCAGCAGGTCAGGCAGCATCCAAGGAACAGGAAATTCGACGTTTCGGGCATAAGCCCTTCATCAGGAATGAGGAAAGTGTGTCCAGCAGGCTAAGATAAAAGTAGGGAGGAGGGACTTGGGGGAGGGGCGATGGAGATGTGATAGGTGGAAGGAGGTCAAGGTGAGGGTGATAGGCCGGAGTAGGGTGGGGGCGGAGAGGTCGGGAAGAAGATTGCAGGTTAGGAAGGCGGTGCTGAGTTCGAGGGATTTGACTGAGACAAGGTGGGGGGAGGGGAAATGAGGAAACTGGAGAAATCGGAGTTCATCCCTTGTGGTTGGAGGGTTCCCAGGCGGAAAATGAGGCACTCTTCCTCCAACCGTCGTGTTGTTATGGTCTGGCGATGGAGGAGTCCAAGGACCTGCATGTCATTGGTGGAGTGGGAGAGGGAGTTAAAGTGTGGAGCCACGGGGTGGTTGGTCCGGGATAAAAAATGAGTGGGCAAACATTTGCTGAATGGGATATAATGTGAAATTGTCCATTTTAGCAGAAATAATAAGAAGAAACTCATCATCTCAATGGGGAGAGATTGCAGAGACCGGAGATGTCGACGGGATTAGAGTAGCCAACTGCACGAATCGCAAAATATGTATGAAAGTAAAGAAATTTGTAAAGTTAATATGACTTATACTCAATTCTGCCTGCAATAAAAGTAGGAAATTATGGTTCAGTTTGACCTGTGATGTCAAATACAGAGCATTGGTTATCTTATTTAAATCAAGATATAAATGCATTAAAAACAGTTTAACTAGACCAATACCTGGAATAGGGTTGAGTTGGGTGGGAGGGGATGAATTATGACGAAAGGATGGGCAAATTAGACTTGTACCCATTGGAATTTAAAGATTAAGGGGTGACCTGGTCAAAATATATAAAGCTTGATAAAATACTGAGTAATTATGGAGAGGATGTTCGCTCTAATGGAAGAATCTAGAAATAAGGGGTACTGTTTAAAATAAGGAGTTGCCCATTCAAAACAAAGACAGAGACAAAAAGATTTTTTTCTTTCAGAGCATGTGTTTTTGAAACTCACCTCCTGAAATCAGAATCCTTTTTTAACAGGCTGGACAAATTTTTGGTAAGCAACGGGCTGAAAGGCTATTGTGGAAGGCAAAACTGTGAAAATGAGGTTAAAATTGCATAGGCCATGATCAAATTAAATGTTGCAGTACACTCAAGAGGTTACCTCTTGTTCATTTGCCAAAATGGTAGCACTGGCATGTTAGGTAGCATTTGAGCTCCTGAGACGCTGCATCCTCATCTTTTTTGCTTTTGTTTCCTTTTCTTTATCTTCTGACATTGTTGGGAAGCCAGAGCAGTGCTTGGTGGGTTGTCTGCTGCAGCGGTGGCAGTGCCCGAAGCAAGGAACCTGACTGCTGTAGTCCTGGAGCATGGATCTGGAGGACTTGGTGAATCCTCAGTTACGGTCGTGGAAGCCCCTGGCATGAGGACTCCTGGCTGCGTTGGGCCATTAGATGTAACGGTAGTGGTGTCCAGAGTGGGGAGTCTTGGCAGGGGCAGCAAATTGCTGTGGTAGAGACAGTGCCTGGAGTATGGACTCCTGGCTGCAGTAGGCCTGAAGCATGGGAATCCTTGCTGAAACATTGCAGAAGCTCTGGAACTATGTTTAAAGACCCCTTGTATAGAAACTGAACTCTATTTTATGTAATATTTTTGTAACTCAAAATCACACTGGATTGTGGCAACAGGACACTTTGATTGCATCTATCTAGAATATTTGACAATAAGTAACTCATACCTCTGTTGCATTGTCTTTCAGAAGATTTCCCATCACAGATACAACTTCTGTGCAAAGATCACAAGGAACACTTTTCTGAAAAGAAAATGTAAGTATCAATATAATTCAGGAAAACTCTATTTCTAGCATTTACTTCCACAATGAAGGTCAGAAATGTTCAATTCAAGGTCAGGTTAGGAGGCACATAAACATGAAATAAATGTGCTTATTTTGAAAATACTTGAAACTGCAATTTACTCTTGGAAACAAAATAACATTGCAAGGCAGGTTTCCTGTGTACAATTTCTTATTTATTCTTTATTCATTCATGGGATGAGGCCAGCATTTACTGCTAACCCCTAATTGCCAATGGGGCAGTTAAGTGTCAAACCACATTGTCGTAGTTCAATGCTTCATCCAATCCTGGCCCCCTTCCTCATTCAAACTGTCTACATTTCCATCGCTATTTCCAAGATTCTCTTCTGGCGCCTCCATGTTTATCTTGAATGGAAGCTCAGATTAGTATTCTTATTAACATAGAACATATTAGTTTGGGATTGTTCTATCTCTTCATTGCAGTTTGCCTCCTGCCCAAACCCCATTGAGCTGGCCCTGCCAGGCTCCACTGAAACTGGACAGTCACTGTCCAGGCCCCACGGAGAGCTGGGCATTTGAATCCAGTCTCTGCCATTGTGCGAATACTGCCTAGTCTAAGACCCCTTGCTGGCCATCTAATGCTGAAGCCTGGTTCCCCAATGAACCAGTTCCTGAGAACGCTCTCAATATCCCAAAATCAACATATTCCAACTAGCATCACGTCTTACGGAATGCAGAAAACACACTGATCTTACCTGGTACATTGAGAGCTAAGTAACGGCAGGATTTAATGAGAAATGTTTTCTCCCAGGTGGGTATCTGGAATTCTCTGCCTGAAAGGGTTGTGGTGGCAGGAACCGCCACAATATTGTAGTAGTATTTAAACAAACTCTTGAAATGTCACAGCATACGTTATGAACCAAATGGTGGGAAATGTAATTACAGTAGAGAGGTGCTTGATGACCAGTGTGAATTTGATGGGCTAAATGGCATCTTTGTCAAGTGTAATACTTAAAACTCTATAATAATTTGTGATTCATCCATCACAGAAAAAAGTACAGTATTGCCATCAAATGCACCATGTATTTTAGTTCCAGTGAATTGCACAGAAAGCATGCTGTGATATCAATAATCCGAGGCCTCAAATTACTCCAATTTCCTACAGCAGTAATTTACAATTGAATCAATAAAATTTCTGCCATTTCTTCCCTGCCATTAATAATTCTAATCAAAATCACACTGTATTAGAACCCATTAACAACTACTGAGCAATTCTTCTGATCTCACAAGATAATTGCTCCAAAGGATAGCATTGTGATTGACAGAAATGAGGCAGTCATAAACAATGCTCCCATTAACTTACTGCAGTCGGTTGTCTCCATACAGTCTGCTGACAATGCTTTACAGCTCCACAGTCTGAGGCAGTCTTTACATTCTGACACCAGAAGGTAGGGCCTTCAGCACATCTTTCTGGCCCCAAGAGGGGATTGGCAACAGTTACTACAGATTAAAAAAAAGGAATTTATAATTTCATTTTGAAGTATTTTATAACAATTAAGCGAAGGAGTAACAATTGTGTACAATTGACAAATGATTGCGTGCTTGGCTCCAGGGAGGTCTCAGCATTCAGTTTTATCCTTCATTGCCATAGCTCACCATTCCTGTTTTATCTAGTTGTAGCTTGCTCAACTATTTCAGGGTTTCCAAATTATTAGCAATTTCCAAATTGTATTCAACTCTCTTGATTTAAACTAAATGTGTCATAATCAGGAACATGCGTACATGCCATGGCAGGTAATCACTTGCATTTTAATAAAGCTTTTAATAGAACTATGCTCACTGAGGTAATCAGATATAAAAACACAAAGGATGAGACATCAGGGTGACACAGAGGCTCAGTGGTTAGCACTGCTGCCTCACAGCACAGGTTTGATTTCAGCCTTGGGCAACTGTGTATGGAGTTAGCACATTCTCCTCGTGTCTGCATAGGTTTCCTCTGGGTGCGCCAGTTTCTTCCCATGGTCCAAAGATATGCAGGTTAGGTGGTGAATTGGCCATGCTAAATTGCCCATAGTCTTCAGCGGTAATGTAAAGAAATATGGTTGGAGAATGGATCTGGGCGGGTTACACTTCAGAGAATTGGTGTGGACTTGTTCGGCCAAATGGCATGTTTCCATACTGTAGCCATTTTATGATCAAGGGCAAGTGGCCAAGAGCTCAAACTCAAATTTTAAGAGTCTTAAAGGTGAAAAGAAAGAAAAAGGTCTTCAAAGCAAATCCATCAATTATGGGCAGTTGGATAGAAAGTTGCTGTTGATGAACATGGTTAATACTTTATTAAACAGTGGTTACTTTTGAAACACTGCTTTCAGGCACTAAAGATTTTATTTCAGATGTCAGCAGACCTGTTGAGCTTATTCAGGGCAAAGGCAACTACGGCAATGTGGAAGTGAAAGCTGGAGCAAGCTAGTTTCAAACTGTCAACAGATTGGTAATCAGTCACATGTTCATGACTGGCAACTCACATGATTAAACAGCACAGTGTAACAGATCATAGGACAGGGTTACTCAACAAGCTTCAATTTACTTGCATGCCTTTTAACCCTCACCACTTCCTCTATCCAACAAGGAACAAAAACAGATTCATAACTGAAGGGAAGCCAGATTTAATTCCCTTTGTAAACTCCATCCCCTTCCCTCCCAGCCAAATGTGGTTTTAAATTCTCTGTCAAACTGAGGCCAGCTTGAAATTCCACCTCGCAAGTCATCAAAAGCTGCTAACTTTGCCAATCTGTCTGCTTCTGCATCAAAGCATTTTTATTTGTTCCAAATTTTCATTTCTCCTTAAGAACCTTTCAGCCTCTCAGCTATCATAAGCCTCAATTTCTACAAAATTGAGCTGCTTCAATCTTATTCTGCTCACCTCATCCTCACTAAGGGTGCTCAGCTCTGAAAACAAATTTACAAATTAGCCTCTTCTGTCAACACTTTCCAGAACTTTTCCTCCCTTCTCCAGTCTCATCAAGCTTTCTGTGTCACCAAAGACTTTAAAGGAACCCTATCCAGCTTTGTGCTCCACCATATTACCCATTAGAGAGAGTAGACAGGATCATTGGACGAGTGGCTGGTGGAATTTAAATTCAATTCATAGACCCGGAACAGAGGTTTTCTGGTGAAGTAGATGAAAAGATCTGGGTTCCAAGTCCCACTCTCAGCAGTGGGATAAAAAAAAAGTCAGTCTGGGTTTCATGCCAGTCTCAATGATAGTGACTATGACAATTATCATACAAATGTTGAGCTGATTCACTAATTTTTGTTTTGGGAAGGGAATCTAAAGTCCTTCCTTTGTTTTGCCTACAAGTGACTACACATCCACAGCAACTTGGTTGACTCTCAATCATCCTTTGAAAAGGCCCAAGCAAGGCACTTTAAGGGCAATTAGGAATGGGCAAGAAAAGCTTCAACATGACCTGAGGATTGTAATTTATAAAGTAAAAAGAGGAATGGGTCCTTCCTCCATCAAGGCCTTTCCAGAAAACACTGCACGGAAGTTTTAACTCACTATGGGGGATGTGGTTAGCATGGATTTAGAAAACAAAGCTGTGCTTTCTAATTATGAATATTTAATGGAAAGTACTATATTAGAACAGGCATTGTAACATTCACAATCAGCTATCAGGAGATGCTGACTGAAATCTGGTTGGACATAAGATTGAAAAAGCTGAAGAAAGTTGAGAGTTTCTTCAATTGCTCCATGGCTACTACTGTGACTCATGCAAACGTATTGCGTTTAGTCAAAAAGGGCAAAGTTTCAGCGGCCAATCTCAATGCTGATAAAATCAAATCTTATTGATTCATTAGTTAGGATGGACATCAGGTTGACTCATCTCAGGGTGATCATCTGGCAGATAAGGTCAACATTACAATCACCCTCAGGTAAAAATCATGGAATAATTCAGCACTGAAAACAATCGTTCAGCCCATCATCCCTACAGCAGTGAAGGAGGACAATCAGCTTCAGTGTCACTGTTGCTGATTCACACATTTCTGCAAGAACATCCCAGGGTTGCTATGTCCTTCAAAGCCAAATAACTTGCCAAAACTCTAACTACTGTCACATGTCAACAATGACCCCTTGGGTCAAGTTTTGAAGGCTACCAACGTACCTAAAGTCAATTTCCTCATTTGTGAGGAGAAACCGAAACAAAGAAAATCTCTCAGTTCTAGGGAAGTAGGTATTCCCTTAGGTAGACTTTGGCAGAGAAACCAGTCAGTAGGTTATGACAGGCAATAGGATTATAGAATCTCTGCAGTGTGGAAGCAGGCCCTTCAGCCCATCAAGTCCACACCAACTCTACAAAGGGCATCCCAGAAACCCACCCTATGTATTCCCCATGACTAACCTGCTTAGCCTGTGCATCTCTGGACTCTATTGTGAGTTTAGCATGGCTTATCACCCTAACTTGCACATCTTTGGATTGTGGGAGGAGACCAGAGCACCCAGTAGAAACTCACACAGACAGTTGCCAGAGTGTAGAATCAAACCCGGGTTCCTGGCGTTGTGAAGCAGCAGTGCTAACCACAGAGCCACCGTGCTAGCTAAAACATATCACAGAATCCTCACAGTTTGGAAATAGGCCATTTGGTCCATCAAGTCCATCACTCTCCATCTACCCCGCCAAGCCTGCATTTCCCATGGCTAAACCTACGCATCCCCCAGACTACCGTCGATCTAACTTGACCAATCCACCTAACAAGCACACCTTTGGACGCTGGCAGGAAGCTGGAGCACCCAGAGGAAACCCACACAGATGCGGGAGAATTTGCAAACTCCACACAGACGGTCAGCTGAGGGTGGAACAGAACCTGGGTCCCTGGTGCTGTGAGGCATTTGTGCTAAACACTGATTCCTTGATGAATCAGATTCTAAATTTACACTGGTAGACTTGAATCAATACACATGCTTGTGCTGGAAAATCACTTTGCCAGCAATCAATCTAGAAACAAACAGTGGCAATTCACTACTCCAGGCTAATGATCCAGGGATTAGGTTTGAATCCCATCTTGGCAGACGGTGAAATTTTAATTCAATAAAAAATCTGGAATGAAAAATTCTGGCCTAACAATGACTGTGAAAGCACTGTCAATCGATGCCCTTTAGGAAAGGAAATCTGCTATTCTTACCTGTCCTAACCTCTGTGACTCCAGATCCATTGCAATGTGCTTGACTCTTAATTGTCCTCTGAAATGGCCCTGATAAGTTGCTCAGGTCTAGGACAATAAAAGCTGGCCCAGCTAGAGACAATTATATTCCAGAATTAAAATAAAACAAAGACACCCTTTTGGCCTCTTGAAGGACTGTGACCATTACTCCACTTTCCCTGTTGATCGGAAGTATGTCCAACTCAACCTTAAATATGTTCAATATCACAGACTTCTCTGCTGTCTGGGGAACAGAACTCCAAACATTTATCACCCTTTGAGAAAATAACTGCCTCATGTCTGAAATGGGAGACTACTCATTTTTAAGCTGTTCCTCCTTGTTCATCGTTTCTACCTGTCAAGCCTCCTTGTTGCAGTAAAGTCACTTATCATTCTTCAAAACTCTGATGAGTACAGGCCCAACTAGCCTACCCACTACCCACAAGGCAACCTGTTAATCCCACGAGTGAATTTCTCTGGACTGTTTCCAGGACAAGCACAATCTCTCTTTAACTAAGGTGACTACACCCAGTATTTTGTGTGTTATCTAGTCAATGCACTGTACAGTTGTCACAAGACTTCCCTGCTTTTATATTCCATTCTTCTCATGAAGAAAGGCAACATTCCCTTTGCCTTCCTAATTATTTGTCGTTCCTGTATGCTAACTTATTGTGATTCATATACTCAGTTGGCTCAGTAGCTCAGCATTCTGCAGTCTCTCAATTTAAATGACACTTTTTTTATATTCTTCCTGCCAAAATGGACAAGCTTTCATTTCCACATTATACTCCATCTGCCAGTTGTTGCTCCCTCACAAACACGGAAATGTAGAAACTTGGAACAGGAGAAGGTCATTCAGCCCTTTGAGACTGTTCAATTAATCGATATGATGAAGCTGATCATCCAATTCAGCATCCTTTTCCTGCTTTCTCCCCCGCACCTTTTGATCCCTTTAGTCCTACAAATTATACATAACTCCAACGTATTGGCCTAAAACACTTCCTCCGGCAGAGAATTTATTGGCTCACCACTCTCAGGGTGAAGAAATTTATATATCAGTCCCTAAGCGAACTACACCACCTTCTTAAACTGCAATATCTTGTTCTAAATTCTACATGCCTTTATACATGTCCTCTTCTCAATTTATTTCCTAAATCTCTTTGCGTTATCACCATGTTTGACTAGTACACAATCAGTACCTTCATTCATTAATGTAGATCAAAAATAGTTAAGGACCTAGCACATCATTCTATGATTTTAGATCTCAATGGAATTCCATCAGATATTTTTCCTGAGCCTGGAAAGGATCCACTTAACCCTCCTGCTTTGATAAGCCAGCTAATCTTCTATCCATGCTCATATACTTTTCACCAACACCGTGAGCCCTTGCAGAAACCTTTCATTAGGGACCTTACCAAATGCTGTTGAGATCAAATACACTTCATCTAACTATTCCATTTTATCCACCCTACTAAAGAATGCTAATACATTTTCAACACAATTTCTGTTACTAAGAGCCATATTTACTCTGCGGGAACATATTATGATTTTCCAAACGTGCTATGATTCTTAACCACAAACTTCTGAATGCTTTTCAAAGATGCACCGTCTATATTATCCTGCTCCGTCTCCTTTACTACTTGACTAGAGGGGTAACATTTTTTGGCTTTACAATCATTGGGACCTTCCTAATGTCTAGAAAAGTTTGGGATATCACAAATTCATACATCTACTATTTCTGTAGCCGTGTCTTTTCATACTTTAGAAGGCAGGCCATTATGCACAGAGACTTGGCTATCATTAGTTTAAATTGTTTTCCTGGTGCTTATTCTTTTGCAACCATGATAGTGCTGAGCTCCTCGTTGCTCTCCTCTTTTTGTGATTCTTTTTCTGTTGACTGCTGTGCAGATGAATATAAAATACTTGTTAAAAGTCTGTCAACTGTTTGTTTCATTATTAATTTTCTAACATCATCCAATATAGGGCCAAGCTTGATGTTAGCTGCACTGCTCCTTTTGCTACAGTCACAGAAGCTTATATTTTTTGCCAGTTTAATCTCATATTGAAATTATTCCTCTCTATTCACTGTAACCAACTATTTTCAAATGAGTTCATAGCATACCACTAACCCTCGCAGCACTGCAGAGCTTTCTTTTCAACTCAATACCATCCTTCTTATAGAGACTCTCTTTCTCAATCTAATATATTTAATGGAGTCGGGAAATATCTGTAAACTCAAAAATCACTTAAAAAATGACCCTCGGTGACTTAGCCTACAATCCATTGTCAGGGATAGCAAAACTCTAGATACGCAAAGCTACAAGACTGGCTCAAGACAGCAAAATCTAAGTAATCCATTCATAATATCTTTAAGAGAACACCAAATCCCTCAGTGCAGTTCCTGTCTCACTTCCTGCTAACAAACACGTCTTTGAAGATCTAAGTAATCAGTTTACAGAGAGCTGGATTGACTAACACAACTATTTAAATTCACCACAATGACTTATTCAGCTTGTTATCAACAGCATTAGCTCTGACAATATGAAGTGCCAAGTCTCCTCCTAGGGAATGGTACCAATAGGACAGTTCCCTGCCTATGGGATTCTGTCAGGGAGAGATGGCCAGTGGGTGTGGACACAGAGGAGCCGCAGAATGAGGCTGCAGTCTATGCCTGATGCAGAACTGGAGGCAAGCCCCACACAGAACACTTAATGGAAGATGTGATTTGAAATCAGTGTAGAATACGGAAACTTAACAACTACAACATTTGGGGTCAGAAAAATTTCTTGATCAATAACATGTTGGAACATGCAAGTCTAGTTTCAGACAGAGTTGAAGGGACATCAGGTTCAATATCAAAGGCTCGATCGAGTTTTTTTGTTTAAAAGAACAGTTTAAAATGAGGGACAGAAAGATTTAGCGAAGGAATTACAGAGTTTAAGCTGGAGGAACGGAGGCGGCTGGAATGGCTGACTATTGCGAAAGGCTGCTATACAAATTCAAGTTGCTATTGTGGTACAGAAAGTACATCTTAAAGAAAACGAGACGACACACACTAAGCCCGGGGTCGGACGTGGAAAAAGCTGAAAATGTGTTGCTGGTTAAAGCGCAGCAAGTCAGGTAGCATCCAAGGAACAGGAAATTGGACCTTTCCTGATGAAGGGCTTATGCCCGAAACATCCAATTTCCTGTTCCTTGGAGGCTGCCTGACCTGCTGCGCTTTAACCAGCAACACAATTTCAGCTCTGATCTCCAGCATCTGCAGACCTCACTTTTTACTCGGATGTGGAAAAAGTAAATGGCGTCAGTAACCGGGGTAGGGCTCAGGGTGAGAGAGAGCCCGGGGAATCAAACCACTCTCCTCCGAAACACATCCCGCCAGCAGGAGCAGGAGGCCCGAGCTCGGGCCCAGGGAGAGGTGGTCTTCCCTAACCCACTCCAAAGTGAAGCTCCGACTTCCTGAACAACCCCTCATCCCCCTCCCCAGCTCTTACCTCCACCGACACAAATCAGAACCGTCAACACCACAGCCGTCGCCATTGCTCCTCTCCTTACACTGTCCGCACCGCAGCCTGACTCCTACCATGGAGGACCCAACCGCCACACCCCCTACAGCACAGGAGGACTTACTACACGGGACACAGGCTGGAACTGTAGGACCGGACCCGACCGCCACACCCCCTACAGCACAGGAGGACTTACTACACGGGACACAGGCTGGAACTGTAGGACCGGACCCGACCCCCACACCCCCTACAGCACAGGAGGACTTACTACACGGGACACAGGCTGGAACTGTAGGACCGGACCCGACCGCCACACCCCCTACAGCACAGGAGGACTTACTACACGGGACACAGGCTGGAACTGTAGGACCGGACCCAACCCCCACACCCCCTACAGCACAGGAGGACTTACTACACGGGACACAGGCTGGAACTGTAGGACCTGACCCGACCCCCACACCCCCTACAGCACAGGAGGACTTACTACACGGGACACAGGCTGGAACTGTAGGACCTGACCCGACCCCCACACCCCCTACAGCACAGGAGGACTTACTACACGGGACACAGGCTGGAACTGTAGGACCTGACCCGACCCCCACACCCCCTACAGCACAGGAGGACTTACTACACGGGACACAGGCTGGAACTGTAGGGCCACAGTCAAGATTAAAGTGGTGCTGGAAAGCTCAACAAGAAAGGCAGCATCCGAGGAGCCCTTAATCAAGAATGAGGCAGGAAGCCTCCAGGGTGGAGAGATAAATGGGAGGCGGGTGGTCTGTGGGCGAAGGTAGCTGAGAGTGCAATAGGTGGATGGGGTGGGGATGAAAGTGATAGGTCAGAGAGGAGGCTGGAGCAGATAGGTGGGAGGGAAGATTGGCAGGTAGGACAGGTGCTGAGAATGGTGCTGAGCTGGAAGATTGGAACTGGGGAAAGGTGGGGGGAGGATAAATGAGGAAACTGGTGAAGTTCACATTGATGCCATGTGACTGAAGAGTTCCGAGGTGGAAGATGAGGCGTTCTTCATCCAGGAATCGGGTGGTGAGGGAGCGGCAGTGGAGACCTGCATGTCCTCCGCAGAGTGGGAGGGTGAGTTGAAGTGTTGGGCCATGGGGTGGTGGGGTAGATTGGTGTGGGTGTCCGGAGATGTTCCCTAAAGCACTCTGTGAGAAGACGTCCAGTCTCTCCAATGTAAAGGAGACCGCATCGGGAGCAACGGATACAATAAATGATATTTGTGGAAGTGCAGGTGAAACTTGGATGGATGTGAGGGAGGAGGTGTGTGCGCAGGTTTTGTAATTCCTGCGGAGGCAGGAGAAGGTGCCGGAGGGGAGGTTTGGTTGTTGAAGGGTGTGGACCTGATGAGGTAGTCGCAGAGGGAACGGTCTTTATGGAAAATGGATGGGGTGGGGAGGGAAATAGTGGTGGGGCTGGTTTGTAGGTGGCGGAAATGTTGATGGATGATGCAATTTATGTGGAGTTTGGTGGGGTGGAAGGTGAGAACCAGGGGCATTCTTTCCTTGTTGCGGTTGGAGGGGTGGGGTTTGAGGGTGGAGGTGCGGTACATGGGTGAGATGTGATGGAGGGCATCTTCAACCATGTGGGAGGGGAAATTACGGTGTTTAAAGAAGGAGGCCATCTGGTGTGTTCTGTGGTGGAACTGGTCCTCTTGGGAGCAGATGCGACAGAGGCGGAGGAATTGGGAATAATGGATGGTATTTTTGCAGGAGGTAGGATGGGAAAAGGTGTAATCCAGGTGGCTGTGGGAGACGGTGGGTTTGTAGAAAATGTTTTTGTTGAGTCGGACATCGTTGATGGAGATGGAGAGGTCCAGGTAAATTTAAGGTCAGGGTGGAATGTGTTGGTGAAGTTGATGGGAGCACAAGATGGCACTGATGCAGTCATCGATGTAGCAGAGGAAAAGTTGGTGCCGGTGTAACTCTGGAAGATGGAATGTTCCACATAGCCGACAAGGAGACAGGCATAGCTGGGGCCATGCGGGTGCCCATGGCTACCCCTTTTGTCTGGAGTAAGTGGGAGGATTCGAAAGTGAAATTGTTGGGAGTGAGGACCAGTTCGGTCAAACGAATAAGAGTGTCAGTGGAAGGGTACTGGTGGGAACATCGGGAGAGGAAGAAATGGAGTGCTTGGAGATCCTGGGTCATGGCGAATGGAGGTGTTAGAGGGATTGGATGTCCATGGTAAAGATGACGCATTGGGGCCAGGGAAACAGAAGTCTTGGAGGAGGTGTAGGTTGTGGGTGGTGTCCTGAATGTTATGTGGGGAGTCCCTGGACGAGGAGGGATAGGACAGCATTTGGATAGGTAGAGATAATTTTGGTGGGGCAGGTGCAGGCTGAAACGATGGGTTGGCCAGGGTAGTCAGGCCTGTGGATCTTGGGTAGGAGGAAGAATCGGTTGGTGCAGGGTTCCCGAACTATGAGATTGGAAGCTGTGGGTGGGAGATCCCCTGAGGTGATGAGGTTGTGTATGATCTGGAAGAGGATGGTTTGGTGTTGGGAGAGGGGGTGGTGAGGTCATGGTCAAGGGGGGGGTAGGAGGAGGTGTCTTCCAGTAGCGCCTGGCTTCAGTGGTGGAGAGGTCAATGCACGAACCAACACTGCGCCCTCTTTGTCCGCTGGTTTGATGGGGTGAGGTTAGAGTTGAAGCGGAGGGGAACTGCAGGACCAGACCAGACTGCCACACTCCCTACAGCACAGGAGGACCTATGATATGGGACACAGGCTGGAACATGTAGGACCAGACCAGACCGCCATAACCCCCTACAGCACAGGAGGACCTACTACACGGGACACAGGCTGGAACTGTAGGACCAGACCAGACCAGACCACCACACACCCTACAGCACAGGAGGACCTACTACACGGGACACAGGCTGGAACTGCAGGACCAGATCAGACCAGACCACCACGCACCCTACAGCACAGGAGGACTTACTACATGGAACACAGGCTGGAACTGAAAGACCAGACCAGACCAGACTGCCATACCCCCCTACAGCACAGGAGGACCTAGGCTGGAACTATTGTTCCAGACCAGACCGGACCACCACAACCCCAGCAGCACAGGAGAACCTATTACATTTGTGTTGAGGAAGGCGGGGCGAACAGCATCTCAGGAGGTGCAGTGTAACTTTATTGGTCAGACAGGTTTGCAACATGCATTGGGATTTGTCATGTTCGGTACTGATGGAGATGGCCAGATGGCCTCAACGGAGATGTCGGTTTCATGTCACACTACAGGTGACCCCATTGCACTATACACTCTTTCTAACACACACACACACACACGGACACTCCTCCAGACCCAAACACTCATGCAGACCGCCTCTCATATACAAGCTCTCTACCAGACGTTCACACATAGACTCTCACCAACTACTGTCACTCACACAAAGATCCTCTCACAGATTTTACACTCACATTCACATACATACACATACAGGCACTCTCTCACAGAGTCACCCCCCCCCCACCCACACACACCCACACCCACATTCACACGCTTACTCAGTCTCCCCTGCAGGTGCACACATACGTTTGTAGGGTGAATTCTTGCCAAATTACATTTTATTTTGCTCAAAAACTACGTAAATCCATGTAAGATTCTGTAAATCCCACTTTAGAGATAGAATCAGTCTGACCTAACATTGGGACACAGGCAGACTTTAACCTCACACTTTCAATGCATTATCTGAGCTGAGAAGTCACCTATTGTTAAAGCTATTTTGAGAATGTAACTTTAAAAAAGTTCTGGGATTTACATATGAAGGAACGGCAACTAACATGATCATTCTAAAAGATGAAAAACTGAAACTAAATTTGTTTAATATTACATTCCATGACAATGCAATCCTGTTGCTATAAATTCTGTGTCTTTTGATTTTGCTCCACAACCATCTGCTGAAGAAACAGCATTTCGAAAGCTAGTGCTTCCAAATAAACCTGTTGGACTATAACCTGGTGTCGAGTGATTTTTAACCAATAGGAGGATGAAGCATTGCTAAGGGAAGCAACTCCTGCATGCAAAAGGGTGAAAAAAAGCATACACACAGCGCCTTTCACCAAATTAATTTGTATCTGTATCAGTGCGAATATGCATCTGAACAAATCTGAAAGTGAATCTGAATCATTCTTAAATGGGAATCTCACCTCAAAGAAGAAGTTAAAACCATATAGATATATCAGCAGACTGCAATTTATTTTAACTGGACCCAAGCAGAATAACTGAAGAATATGTATTTTAATGTTGTAAAAGTACCCGCCTCTACCATTTGCTCTGGCAGATTCTTCAATAAATGCACCACCGTCTCTGTGAAAAAAGCTTCCCCTCAGGCCCCTTTTAAATGTTTCCCTCCCATCTTAAATCAGTGCTGGTTGGTTATGGACTTGAGAGAAAAGACCTTTGCTATTCACCTGATCTATGCCTCACGATTTTATAAATCTCTATAAGTTCACCCCTGAGCATCCGATGCTCCAGGGTAAAAAGTCCCAGCCTATGCAACCTATCCTTTTAACTCCTTATAACTTTCGTCTCAATAAATTCTTCTAAATCATTTTTTGCACCGTTTAAGTTCAATAATATCCTTCCTTTTCTGCAGGTGAAATTATTGAATAAAATTATTTGCATAATGGTGTCTTTACTGAGTCACTGCACATTTACACACAAAACATAGGTATTGTGGGGAAAAGAAGCTCTATGGTGGTAGTGTAGGGAATACAAGATAAAAGCAAAACAGGAGATTCAAAATCTCCTGACTTTAGGGACTGACTGACTAGCCAGTAGAAAAGGAAAAAAAAATTATTTTGGCAGGGTGACCAGAATTGTCTACACTACTCTGAATGTGGCCTTATCCCATAGTAGACTACTGCTGCAGCTAATTGGGAGGCAAAACCGGAAAAGATGGAAAAATAATATAGCTGCCATATCTTTTTCACTAGAAATGGTACCAGTTGAAAGCAATTGGATTGTATCAATGACCCTGGGGTGACCAGTACACTGGAAATCAAGCCCTGCTATTCCACAAGTTCTCTAGGTTGGTTAGTGTCTGACTGTGGCCACTGCCTAAGATATAAAAAAAATCAATGTTTTGTCATTTTACAAGGAAACTGAAAATGTATTTGTTACAAAACACCCTCTAATGTGTGGAAACAAAATATTTTTATTTACTTACATGCAAACTTAACCATTCCCCCTTTAAATCCCTACATTCACTTAGTGTGGGATAAATGGAGAGATAAAATATTTTAGTAATAGTGTGGGTGAAAAATATTGGCAAAATTGTCCAGAGGTCCAAAGTCCAAACAGGTCTGTGACGTATTTTTCTCTTAGTTCAATATCAAACTGCTACTCTAAAGCAATCCAACTTGCTGGGCAGTTATATTTCCTTCAAAGATACCGGTGCCCACATTCTCACATGAGTATCAAAATTGAGCTTCTTAAAAAAATGTTTATGTAAACAATAAGTGACCACATAATTCTATTTTCCTTTGAATTACAATAAAACTTGTGCCTTCTTTGCAGTCTGATCTTCAGTCTTTCCAAGTTATTTGCAAACACAATATTCAGTCCTTGCACTGAATTCAGGGACTTGCCAGTCTGCAGATCCAACAATCTGCTCCATAACACTCCCCCAGTGATTTTAACTTTCCAGAGTTTCTCCCTCCCTTTCACATCTATTTAACATCTGTGGTGAAAATATCTGTTCAGTTCATCATAAATCTCTTTTCATTTGTAATTCCCAGATTCATTTTCTATCGGATTAGTCCATACTTTGTTAACTCTTTGTTTTCAAATATTACAGAAACTCTTACTGTCTGCTTTTACATTTCTAGCTAGATTTCTCTTGTAATCTAATATTTCCTTCTTTATTAATCTTTTAATCATTCTTTGCTGTTCTTTCCTTGTAGCTCAAGACAGGAGTACTTAAAAGAATGGTGATCGAGCCAATGACAGAATCTCTGATTAGTAGGTTTAAAACTAGCAGAAGGGAGGTGTTAAGTGTCAGGGAGAGGCCGGGAGGTCCTGCTCCTGATGCAGGAGGGAAGAGAAACAGCAACATGGCAGCAGCAGGTGGAAGAGAGTACAGAGCTGGAGGAGATCCCAACTATTTCCTCTGATTTAGAGAAGAAATGAGGGGGTGCTCTGAAACATTAACTGTTTCTCTCCCCAAATATGTTGCCAGACACTGAATTTCCCCAACACTTTGTTTTTGAGATTTCCAGAATCTGTGGTATTTTGCATTTGTGTAATGAATTAAAAAAAATATTCATTTTATGGGATGTGGGCCTTGTTGGCTGGCCAACATTTATTACTCATCCCGAGTTGCCCTTGAGAAGGTGGGGGTGAGCTGCCTTCTTGAACCGCTGCAGTTCACCTGCTGTGGGTTGACTCACAATGCTGTTAGGGAGGAATTCAAGGATGTTTTCCTGGCAAAAGTAAGGAAAGGCAATATATTTCCGAATCTAGATGGGAGTGGCTTGGAGGGGAATTTGAAAGTGCTGGTGTTCCCATATATCTGCTGCTCTTGTCCCTCTAGATGGAAGTTATCATGCTTTTGGAAGATTCTATCTGAGGATGTTTGGTGAATTTATGCTCTGCATCTTAATGATAGTACATACTGCTGCTACTGAACATTAGTGGTGGAGGGAGTGGATGCTTGTTGATATAATGCCAATCAAGCGGGCTGCTTTGTCTTGAATGGTATCAAGCTTCTTGAGTGTTATTCCACTCACCAAGGCAAGTGGGGAGTATTCCATCAAGGCTTGTGCCTTGTAGATGGTCGATAGGCTTTCAGGAATCAGAATGTGAGTTACTTTTCACAGTATTCTTAGCCTCTGACCTGCTCTTGGAGCCACTGCATTTACGTGGTGTGTCCACAGATAAATATATATAAATAAATATATAATAACTAAATAAATTTATCCAGACTTCTGTCTGCCTCAGGAAGGCAACCAACATCATCAAAGACCTCTCAAACCCTGGTTATAATCTCTTTCAACCTCTTCCATTGGCAGAAGATACAAAAGCTTAAACACACATACCAACAGCTACAATAATAGTTTTGTTCCAACTGTTATTAGACTTCTGGACGTCTCAAACTGTAAATTTAATGTTGATCTAGCTCTTTGTGCGGACTAATATACTGGCAGGGAGATTTGCTAAAGCTTCTTGGGAGGATTTAAACTAGTAAGGTGGGGGTGGTGGGAATTAGGGAGATCTTGAGGATCGAGATCAATCTGAGACTGGTACAGTTGAGAAAAGAAGAGAGTCAAACAGTTAGGGCAGGCAGGGACAAAGCAGATAACAAGACAGGACTGATAAATTTAACTGCATTCACTTCAATGCAAGAGGACTAACAGGGCAGGCAGATAAACTCAAGTCATGGTTTGGAAAATGGGACTGGGATATCATAGCAGTTACAGAAATGTGGCTCGGGGTGGACAGGACAGGCAGCTAAATGTCCCAGGATACAAATGTTATAGGAAGGATAGAAAGGGAGGCAAGGAGGAGGGGGAGTGTTGTTTTTGATAACAGACAGCTGTACTTAGTGAGGATAGTCCCGGAAATACATCCAGGGAAGTTATTTGAGTGGAATTAAGAAATAAAAACGGGATGATCATCTTATTGGGATTGTATTTTACACTTCCTAATAGTCAGCAGGAAATTGTTAAACAAATTTGTAAGGAGATTTCAGTTATCTGTAAGAATAATAGGGTGATTATGGTAGGGGATTTTAACTTTCCAAACATAGACTAGGATGGCCATAGTGTTAAGGGTTTAGATGGAGAGGAATTTGTTAAGTGTGGACAAGAAAATTTTCTGATTCAGTATGTGGATGTACCTACTAGAGAAGGAGCAAAACTTGGCCTACTGTTGGGAAATAAGGCAGGACAGAAGACTGAGGTGTCAGTGGGAGAGCACTTTGGGGCCAGTGACCATAATTCTATTAGTTTTAAAATAATGATGAAAAAGAATATACCAGATCTAATAGTTGAAGTTCTAAACTGGAGAAAGGCTAATTTTAACGGTAT
Organism: Hemiscyllium ocellatum; assembly: GCF_020745735.1. Classification (NCBI taxonomy): domain Eukaryota; kingdom Metazoa; phylum Chordata; class Chondrichthyes; order Orectolobiformes; family Hemiscylliidae; genus Hemiscyllium; species Hemiscyllium ocellatum. Next base: position 5,644,436 of record NC_083443.1, on the reverse strand, counting down.
TAGACAAGAACTTTCAACAGCTGATTGGGGGCAGATGTTTTCAGGTAAAGGGCCACCTGGAAAATGGGAAGCCTTCAGAAATGAGATAACAAGAGTCCAGAGACAGTATAATCCTGTTATGGTGAAAGGAAAGGCTGGTGGGTATAGGGAATGCTGGATCATGAGAGAAATTGAGAGTTTGGTTAAGAAAAAGAAGGAAGCATATGTCAGGTATAGACAGGATAGATCAAATGATTTAAACAATCCTTAGATAGGCACATGGATGATTTTGGGATAGTGTAGGGGGACGAACTGAGAATAGTTCACAGATCGATGCAACATCGAGTGCCGAAGGGCCTGATTTGCGCTGTATTGTTCTATGTTCTAATCCTTAGAAGAGTATAAAAGCAGTAGGAGTATACTTTAGAGGGAAATCAGGAGGGCAAAAAGGGGGCATAAGATAGCTTTGGCAAATAGGGTTAAGGAGAATTTAAAGGGTTTTTCTAAATACATTAAGGATCTCTATCCTCAAGATGTCCCTGATTCCCACCATCCCCACCTTACTAGTTTAAATCCTCCCAAGCAGCTTTAGCAAATCTCCCTGCCAGTATCTTAGTCCGCTGCTCAAAGATCAGCAAGGCAACCTTTGTGTGGAGCCGCATGGGATTGGGGAGATGCTAAATGAGTATTTTGTATCAGTGTTTACTGTGGAGAAGTACATGGAAGAAAGAGAATGTGGGGAAATAGATGGTGACATCTTGAAAAATGTCCATATTTCAGAGGAAGAAGTGCTGGAATGCATAAAGGTGGATAAATCCCTAGGACCTGATAAGGTGTACACAAGAACTCTGTGGGAAGCTAGGGAAGTGATTGCTGGGCTCTTTGCTAAGATATTTGTATCATCAATAGTCACAAGTAGGAGCTGGAAGACTGGAGATTGGGTAACGTGGTGCCACTGTTTAAGAAGGGTGGTAAGGAGAAGCCAGGGAACTATGGACCGGTGAGCCAGACGTCGGTGGTGGGCAGATTGTGAAGGGAATCCTGAGGGACAAGATTTACACATATTTGGAAAGGCAAGGACTGATTAGGGATAGTCAACATGGCTTTGTGCATGGGAAATCATGTCTCATGAATTTGAGTTTTTTGAAAAAGTACTGAAGAGAAATGATGACGGCAGAGTGGTGGATGTGATCTATATGGACTTCAGTAAGGCATTTGATAAGGTTTCCCATGGGACACTGGTTAGCAAGGTTAGATCTCATGGAATACAGGGAGAACTCGCCATTTGGATACAGAACTGGCTCAAAGGTAGAAGATAGTGGGTAGTGGTGGTGAAAGCCTGTGACCAGTGGAATGAACAGGACATCGGTTAGGCTGCTTTTGGAATATTGTGTGCAATTCTGGTCTCTTTCTTTTTGGAAGGATTATGTGAAACTTGAAAGGGTTCAGAAAAGATTTACAAGGATGTTGCCAGGGTTGGAGGTTTTGAGCTATAGGGAAAGGCTGAATAAGCCGGGGCTATTTTCTCTGGAGCGTTGGAGGCTGAGGGGTGACCTTCTAGAGATTTATAAAATCATGAGGGGCATGGATAGGATAAATAGACAAAGTCTTTTCCTGGGGTGGGGAGACCACAGCTAGAGGGCATAGGTTTAGGGCAGAGGGGAAAGATTTAAAAGGGACCTAAGAGGTAGCTTTTTCACACAGATGGTGGTGTGTGTATGGAGTAAGCTGATAGAGGAAGTGGTGGAGGCTGATACAACTGCAATATTTAAAAGTCATCTGGATGGGTATACGAATAGGAAGGATTTAGATGGATATGGGCCAAGTGCTGGAAAATGGGACTAGATTAGGCTGGGATATCTGGTCGGCATGGACAAGTCGGACTGTAAGGTCTGCTTCCCTGCTGTACATTGTGATGACTATCTATCTATGACCTTCTCTGAAGCTGTCATATTGTTTTCTTTGCTGTGTGCTATTAGTCGAATGCAATTTGTGTGATATGATCTGTCTGTACTGTACTCAAAACAAACTTTTCACTATGATAATAACAAATTAAATCAAATCAAAAATTGTTTGCAGATTGCCCAATTATTAATCAGCAGTATAAATCCAGTTTCTGTCCCATGCCTCACCAATGCTCATTTTGCTATGGACTAGGCAAGATGACTCAAAACATTCTTGAGCAGTCAACCCAGAGCATAACTTTGCCATCTGTTTCGGTAAGAGAACAGTGAAAGTTACACGGAGTAAGGTAGCTAGGTTGAGTACTAGATTTTAAAACAGACAAAAGATTTATTCACAAAGTTACACAATTAAACACAAAGAACAGAATAAAGAACTCCTTATAAAACTCAGTCTATCCAAACTAAATTATGCTGTTTCGAATATACACAACAAGCAAACCCCCTTAAAGACCAGTAAAACAAAATGGAAAGATGCTTACAGGTTGAAGTTAGAAGAGCAGAAGGAGAGAGAGGGTTTCTACACAGCTTCCTGTTGAACTCCCAACTAGTTCTGGACTAAACAGCTAGAAAGCTGACCACTCCCTTTTCATTATACAGGTCACTTCTAAAACATGACCACTTTGGCCTGAAGACTCATTTGTTTACATATCAACAAAAGGTCTTTCAATACCCTTTAATCTCTGGACTAAACCAGTCTAATCAGAACAGGGAGCATTTACAACCCCCCTGCAAAAAATCAAGACCACAATATCCTTGAGAAAAAGAACAGCTTTTAGAAAAAAGGGAACATCTTTATTACACCTCTCCTTAAAAAAAACAATCAATACCAAAAGATGGCTTCATTTTAAAACCCTTCAAAAACCTGGTTAGTAGTCTAAACACACATACAACTATGATAACTATAAACATGCAAACATGCATAACTACATGCAAATTCAGGCCGAGGCACATCCGCCACCGAATGCCTCCGTATCTCATTCGACCCTCAATAATGCACTGGCAATCACATTTTCGCGACCTGCCACGTGCACAATTGTCAAATTGAACGGCTGTAACAATAAACTCCATCTATATGGTCTGGCATGTTTGTCCTTCAAGGGTTACGATCAGTGTATATGATTATCACAGATGCATTGCTGGTAATATAAACAGTGAAATGTTGCAATGCCAACATCAAGCTTAAAGTCACATTTTCTTTGAATATTTCTGTTGGTGAACATTCATCTTCCTGAAAAAATATCCAACAGGTCTTTCTATTTCCTCATCATCCTCCTGTAGGAGCACTGTGCCGATATGCACATCACTGGCATTGATAGCCACCTTGAAAGGCTTTGTGTAATCCGGTGTGATTAATACTGGAGTAGGGGTTAATACACTTTTTCGGCTGTCAAATGCATTTTGACACTCTGCTGTCCACTGAAACTTCTTGCCCTTTTTTTAACAATGCAGTGAGTGGAGCAGCCACACTGCTAAAGTTCAGCACAAATCTTCAATAAAATCCACTCAATCCCGTAGTACTGCTTTTTTCATTGGCGGTGTGGGAGATTCCCCAATTACTTTAGTTTTCACAGCCTTGTGTCGCACAGGACAGTAAAAATGTCTATGTATTTCAGCATGTGTTTTCCTGATGCCTAAATGACCTCCAAGTGGTAGTTCATGCCCCACTCGCAGCACTTCCTTTCTATACCCTACTGGCAAAACAACTTGATGAATCTTTGCCCATTTCTCATCTGCTTGAGTGTGTGATGGTCTCCATTTCCTCATTAAGATATAATTTGTTAGGTAATAACACACAGGAATGCATTCACTTTCGTTCTCTGCAAATGCCTTTTGATATAACTATTGTAAGTTCTCATCTTTCTACTGTAACTCGATCTGCTTAGCAGAGCTAAAGATACTTACATGTTTAACTATTTGCTCCTTCTCTGTTCCAAAATGTCTGATCAAAAAAAATCTTGGATAAAGCTATGTCAGCTTTCTTATCTGTGCCTTTTAATTCCTCCTGTTTCAACTTGTGTCTCTGTCATTTTGTGATCACACAATCAGAGAAAATTCCTGAATAAAGATCCTTCATTTCTCCAGTTGCCTGCGTCTCCACTGGCTTTTCAACTAGAGTAGGCAGCACGCCTACTGGAGAATCAGCTGTATCATTTGCAAGGACAAACTGTATTCCTGGAGCTGAGAGTTTGTCCAATACTCCTATCACAAATTCTTCACTCTTCTCTGGACTCTCTAGCCTCATTTTACATAATTGAGCACTTTTTGTCTCACCTTGAATTCCTGTTGCCAGTACCTTTCTGGCAATAGTCCCTCAGGAGTACATATCTCCTCATCCTTCAGCATTACAGACTGAAAGGATCCTGTGTCCCTGAATATTGTAACCTCTTTACCTGCTACTCCTGGCCTATGTGAATAAACTTTACCCTAGCATGTATATTTTTTAAGCAGATCTGGCACTTCCTCCTTACTCAACCTCTGATCATCTTGTACACTATGAGGCGGTTGTCTAACTTCCCTGATGCGTTTTGTTACTAGTCCAACAATTCTCCCAGGTTTGTCTCATTTTCCTACATCTAACGTTTTCCTAGCTCACCAATACTGTGATTTCATGTGGCCCACTTTATTACAATGAAAACACCAGAGCTTTTAAACTTATTTGTCCCCCTCATGGGTTTCTTTTTCACCCTGTGGTAAGTTATCCTTATGATCTTCACTGAGATCTATCTTTCCCTTTCCACGTGAGGATTTCTCTTTGCCCCAATTCCTATCCCCCAAATTGATTCTGGAAGCCAAACCGTGTTTTATGGAGCAGCTCATAATCATCAGCCACTTGAGCTGCTAACCTTGCTGTTTTAACTCTCTGCTCTTCCACATGACCTCACACTACTTCAGGTGGTGAATCTTTGAATTCCTCCAAAATAAATACCTCTCTAAGACCACCATAAGTTTGCTCGATTTTTAAAGCTTTTATCCATTTTCAAAAATTACTTTGTTTGATCCTTTAGTGGAATAAGATAGTGGAATCAAGGGTTATGGAGATAAGGCAGGAACAGGATACTGATTGAGGATGATCAGCCATGATCATAATGAATGGTGGTGCAGGCTCGAAGGGCAGAATGGCCTACTCCTGCACCTATTGTCTATTGTCTATCAAACTCAATATAGGTTTAACCAAGGTCCCTCCTTAGATTCCTGAAACATTGTCTACAGGCTTCTGGAACTAGCCCATATGCACTTAAAATGGCTATATTCGCTTCCTCATACTCCCCAGATACCTCCTCTGATCATGATGCAAATACCTGACCAGCTGTACCTACAAGTTTCGTTTGAATCAACAAAACCCACATTGCCACTGGCCATTGCATTTGTTTAGCCACCTTTTCAAATGAGATGAAAAAAATCTTCCACATCCTTCTCATCAAATTTAGGCAATGCTTGAACATACTTAAACAGTTTCTCACTAGGCTTCTGACTATCATCCTCACTCTCTTCCTCAAGAAGCCTACCCTCAGCATTTATCTCCAGCCTTTTAAGCTGACTTTCCTTTTCAAGTGGACAGAAGTGGATACTGCAGATGCTGGAGATTAGAGTCAAGATTAGAATGGTGCTGGAAAATCACAGCAGGTCAGGCAGCATCCGAGGAGCAGGAAAAATCGATGTTTTGGGCAAATGTGATTTCTCTTGCTCCTCAGATGTTGCCTGACCTGCTGTGCTTTCCCAGCAACACTCTAATCTTTCCTTTTTAAGTGTTATTTTATGAAGTTCACACACTTTCTTTTTCTTCCTCTGCTCTCTTTGTCCCTCTCTTCTGCTTTTAATTGTAACTCAAACTGTTTCATTTCTGCTGCCCTTTCCTTATTTTTTTGCCTCTAATTCGAGCTGCTTCATTTGCAATTGAATTCTTGCCATCAGTATAGATTCTGATGGTTTCTCCAGCAAGATTAAATGCTGAGCTCCTGCTGTAATTATCTCTACTTTCCTCACAGGGGCAGGCAGTTCCAATTCCAGCTCCTCTGCTAATTCCTGCAGCTTGGTCTTCCAAAGTCACCCCATCCGCCTGCAGAAAACTTTTGGTGACTGAAAGAGCCATTACTACCAAACCAACACCTGAAATAAAGACACTAGTACCTACCAATCATCGTTTAAAACCTACAAAGAGCTCCACTCTCTAATGGACTAGGGCAGACCACTCAAAATATTCTTGAGCGGTCAACCAGATTTGTTTCGGTAAGTGTACAGTGAAAGTTACACGGAGTAAGTTAGCTAGGTTGACTACCAAGGTTTAAAACAGACAAAAAACAATTCACAAAATTACACAATGAAACACAAAGGACAGAATAATGAACCCCGATAGAACTCAGTCTATCCAAACTAGACTTAATTATGCTGTTCCAAATATACTCAATAAGCAAACCCTCTAAAAGACCAGTAAAAAAATGGAACAGATGCTTACATGTTGAAGTTAGAAGGGCAGAAGGAGAGAGAGAGAGCTTCTACACAGCTCACTGTTGAACTCCCACCAAGTTCTGGAATGAACTTAATGGCTAGAGAGCTGACCACTCCCTTTTCATTATACAGGTCACTTCTAAAACATGGCTGTTTTGGCCTGAAGACCAAAGGCCCCTCAATATGCTTTAATCTCTGTAACAAACCAGTCTAATCGGTACCTGGAGCGTTTACAATCCTTCTGAGGAAAATCAAGGTCACAGTATCCTTGAGAAAAGGGACTAGTTTTGCGATTTTTTTTGGAAAGAGATGGGGGTGGGGGGGGAAGAAAAATTATTTTTAAAAAAAGTTCTTTGGACAGATGGAGCAAAAGATGAGTTTTATTTGACACCTTATACAGGAGACACATCTGAGATGATGCAGCTGTTTTCGTACCACTTAACATCTTTACTTCCTTTTCCACAGCTAGATATTTTTTTCTCATTTTATATGCAATACCTGCCTATGTTTGCCTTGATTCCAAACATCATCAAATCAGAGAGGACACCCTAGAATTATAGAATTCCTACAGTGTGGAATCAGGCCAATTGAGTCCACACCACCCCTCCAAAGACCATCCTACCTAGACCCAACCTTCTACCCTATCCCTGTGACCCTGCATTTCCCATGACTAATCCATCAATTCTGCATAACCCTGGACACTATGGTCAATTTAGCATGACTAATCTACCCTAATCTACACATCACCAGGTAAGAGCCTTAGAAAAGATCCCATAAAATACTGTGGGTTACAAAAAGTCAGGAGTGATATCAAGTTCTAGCACATCATTATCGTAACAGGGAGATTTCAAAGATGTGAGATTTTTTTTGCCAGAAATGAAAAGTAGATATGTGATATAGCATTTTACTTTGAAACCAAGTTGCTTATTACCTGATGTAATGCCCTCAATGGTTAGACAAGTAATTATAAATGGAGCATGAAAGCCCTGATGAAGGGCTTTTGCCCGAAATGTCAATTTTCCTGCTCCTTGGAAGCTGCCTGACCTGCTGTGCTTTTCCAGCACCACTCTAATCCAGACTTGAGTTTCCAGCATCTGCAGTCCTCATTTTTACCAAGTAATTATAAATGTGCTGTTATCATGCTGTTAAGTAACACTGTTCTTGATGTACTCATTAAAAGACCAGAATGATGAAGGTCTTGAGTGCTCAAGGTTCATTGTGTCCAGGTTTGTGGATAACACAATCAGAATCACCCCCATACCCCACCCACCAACACACACACACACACACCCTCCATAAGGCAAGGGATGATGAATGGTAGGACCCTGGGTAGCTCTGAGGATCAGAGGGACCTCAGTGTGAATGTACACTGGTACCTTGAGATATCAGAATAGATTGAAAAAGTGGTTAAAGAGGCATGTGTGGTACTTGCCTTCATTACCAAAGACATTGAGTTTAAGAGATGAGTTTAACATTAAGCCAGAACTGCACAAAACATTGGCTAGGCCTTGGCTAGATGTGTGAAGTTCTGAACAGCATTGTAGGACTGACATGATGGCATTGGAGAGGGTGCAGAGGAGATTACCTGGATGTTGTTGGGGCTGGACAGCTTTAGTAATGAAGAGATTGAATGGACTAAGGGCAAAGGAGATTGGGAGAGGACAATTGAGATGCATAAAATTATGAGGGCATAAATAGGATAGATGGGAAGAAACATTTCCCCTTGATGGAGGGATCAATGACCAGGGTTCACAGATTTAAGGTAAGGGGCAGAAGATTTCGAAGAGATGTGAGGAAAAACATTTTCATCCAGAGAGTGATACGAATCTGCCTGTAGAGCTGGTAGAGGCAGAAATCCTCACGATATTTAAGAAGTATTTAGATGTGTACTTGCAATGCCAAGGCATACAAGGCTATGGCAAAAGTGAGGACTGCAGATGCTGGAAATCAGGGTGTAGATTAGAGTGTTGCTGGAAAAGCACAGCAGGTCAGGCAGCATCTGAGGAGCAGGAAAATCGATGTTTCAGGCAAAAGGACCAGTGCTAGATGTGGGATTAGAATAGGTAGTTAGGTTGTTGTTTTTGAGTGGCATGAATGCAATAGGCTGAAGGGCCTTTATTCTTTATTCTCCTACTCAGAGAAGCAGTTGGATACCATGAACCACAGACTACAGGTGGAAATTATGGAATTTTCAAAAATAGGTGAAGTACAATTGTTATTTTAATGTTATGTAATGCTATTATAACTGTGACATGAAGAATGTCCCGGTGAAGCCCCATGACTTCATCAGTCACACAGGTTTAAGCTATAGGAAGATGTTAAAAGGCGAGGGCTGTTACCCCTGAAGCATCAGTGGCTGAGGGGTGATCTTATAGAGGTTTATTAAATTATGAGGGGCATGGATAGGGTGAATAGACAGTCTTTTCCCTAGGTTGGAAGAGTCCAGAACTAGAGGGCAGGAGTTAGGGTGAGAGGGGAAAGATTTAAAAGGGACCTAAGTGGCAACTTTTTCATGCAAAGGATAGTGCGTATATGGAATGAGCTGTCAGAGGAGGTGGTGGAGGCTGGTACAATTACAGCATTTAAAAGGCATCTGGATGGGTATGTGAATAGGAAGGGTTTGGAAGGATATGGGCCAAGTGCTGGCAAATGCAACTAGATTAATTTAGGATAGCTGGTTGGCATGGATAAGTTAGATTGAAGGTCTGTTCCGTCATAGAAATGCACAGCACAGAAACAGACCTTTTGGTCCAAGTTGTCCAGATGAACTTAAGGCTTGGATTGGTGCCTGAGAATATGACGTTCTTGCGATCACAGAGACTTGGTTGAAGGAAGGGCATGATTGGCAACTAAATGTTGCAGGATATAGATGCTTCAGAAAGGACAGTGAGGGAAGTAAAAGGCGGTGGGGGAGGGGTGTGGAATTGTATTGCTGGTATCACTGCTGTGATAAAGGAGGACACTATGGAGGGCTTGAGCAGTGAGACATTATGGATGGAGCTGAGAAATATGAAGGTTGCAGTTACATTGTTGGGGCTGCATTACAAGCCTCTCAACAGTGAGGGTGAGGTAAAAGAGCAAATAGGTAAACAGATTATGGAAAGATGTAGAGGCAACAGGGTGGTGGTGATGAGAGATTTTAATTTTCCCAACGTTGACTGGGAAACATGTAGCATCAGAAGTCCGGATGGGGCAGAATTTGTAAGGAGCATCCGGGAAGGTTTTCTAGAGCAGTATGTCAATAGTCCAACAAGGGAAGGGGCCATATTGGACCTGGTGTTGGGGAATGAGCCAGACCAGATGGTAAAAGTTGCAGTGGGGGATTTCTTTGTGAATAGTGACCACAGTTCTGTAAGTTTTAGAATACTCATAGACAAAAATGAGGGTGGTCCTAAGGGACAAGCACTAAACTGGGCCAAGGCCAATTTATCAAAATTAGGCAGGAGCTGGGAAATGTGGATTGGACACAGCTATTTGAAGGAAAGTCCACATTTAATATGTGGGAGACTTTCAAAGATAGGTTGAAGGTAGTGCAGGATAGGCATGTCCCTTTGAAAACAGGGGATAGGAAAGGCAAGATTCGTGAACCGTAGATGACAGGAGAAATCGTGCAACTAGCCAAAAGGAAAAGGGAAATGTACATAAGGTCCAGACAACTAAGAACAGAACAGGCCTTGGAGGAGTATCGGGAGAGTAGGACCAGTCTTAACACGGAATCAAGTGGGCTAAAAGGGGTCATGAAATAACTTTAGCAAGCAGAATTAAGGAGAATCCCATGGCCTTTTATTCTTACGTAAGAAGTAAGAGGGTAAACAGAGAATGGGTCAGTCCATTAAAGGATAATGAAGGAAAGTTGTGTGTCGAACCTGAGAAAATGGGTAAGACTCTCAATGATTACTTTGCGTCCGTGTTCACTGAGGAATGAGAGGTGATGAGTGCTGAGATTAGACATAGAAGTTTGTTTACTCTGGATCACGTTGACTTAAGGAGGGAAGATGTGTTGGGTAGGCTAAAGGATATTAAGGTGGACAAATCCCAGGACTGGATGAGATCTACCCCAGGTTGCTGAAGGGGGTGAGAGAGGAAATAACTGGGGCGCTTACAGATATCTTTGCAGCATCTTTAAACACAGGTGAGGTGCTGGAGGGTTGCTCATGTTGTCCCTCTGTACAAGAAGGGTAATAGGGATATTCCAGGTAACTATAGACCAGTAAGCCTGACATCAGTGGTGGGAAAGTTGCTGGAGAAGGTACTGAGGGATAGGATCTATTTATATGTAGAAAAGCATGGGCTTATCAGTGATAGGCAACATGGTTTTGTGCGGAGTAGATCATGCCTTCTGTGAGGAAGTAACCAAGCTGTTGATGTCATATACATGGACTTTAATAAGGCATTTGATAAGGTTCCCCATGGTAAACTGATGGAGAAAGTGATGTCACATGGTGTGCAGGGTGTTCTAGCTAGGTGGATAAAGAACTGGTTGAGCAACAAGAGACAGAGAGTAGGAATTGAAGGAAGTTTCTCAAAATGGAGAATGGAATGGTGTTCCATAGGGATCAGTACTGGGACCACTGTTGTTTGTGATATACATAAATAATCTGGAAGAGGGCATTGTTGGTCTGATCAGTAACTTTGCAGATGACACGAAGATTTGTGGAGTAACAGAAACCATAGGGGACTGTCAAAGAATATAGGAGAATATAGATAGACTGGAGAGTTGGGCGGAGAAGTGGCAGATGGAGTTCAGATGCATTTTGCGAAGTCTAGTTCTAGAGCGAACTACACTGTAAATGGAAGAGTTTTGGGAAAAGTTGATGACCAGAGAGATCTGGGAGTTCAGGTTCATTGTACCCTGAAAGTGGCTGTAGATGGATAGAGCAGTCAAGAAAGCATATGGTGTGCTTGCCTTCACTGGATTGGGTATTGAGTATAAGAGCTGATAGATCATGTTAAAATTGTATAAGACTTTGGTTCGGCTGTGTTTGGAATACTGTGTACAGCTCTAGTTGCCACATTACCAAAAGGATATGGATGCTCTGGAGAGGCTGCAGAGGTTTACAAGGATGTTGCCTGGTATGGAAGATACTAGCTATGAAAAGAGGTTGAGTAGGTTAGGATTACTTTCATTAAAAAAAAGGAGATTGAGGGAGGACTTGATTGAAGTCTACAAAATCATGAGCGGTATAGACAGGGTAGATAGACATAAGCCTTTCCCAGGGTAAGGGATTCAATAACGAGAGGTCACGTGATCAAGGTGACAGGTGAAAAGTTTAAGGGGTAAATACGTGGCAAGTAAATGCCTGGAACGCATTGCCATAGAGTCATAGTAGAGGCAGGCTCAATAGATTCAGTTAAGGTGCATCTGGATATGAAGCAGAGGAAAACAGATGCTTAGGAATTGGGCAATCGGTTTAGACAGTGAATTTGGATCGGCTCAGGCTTGGAGGGCTGAAGGGCTTGTTCCTGGGCTGTAAATTTTCTTTGTTCTTTATATCCTAAATAAATGCAGTCGCAAACTGCCCCTCCCACCCCCTCCCCAACCCGCGCTCTCACCTCTTTCGACACCTGGGGCAGCAGTTTGCCGCTGATCTCCTCCCAGCGTAGTTTCTGCAGATTCGGGAGCTGGCCCACAATCAGTAGCGGCCAGTTCGGTGGCTCGATTTAATCACCAACATGGGCAATCGATTCTGTTTTATATAATATCCAGAATGAAAGAGACTTTCACCAGGCATTTAAAATGAACTTATAATCTGAAAGTAGAACTATATCCCATTCATTATTGATACATTTGTACAGCACAAAGATTTTTGCAGGGATAATATTGCTTTTTTTCGAAAAAAGACACAAGAAAAAAAACAATCTGTTGGCCAGGGAGTGCAGACACAGGATAGAATGCGATGACTTTTCAAGATATCCACAAAATTGAATTGCTGCAAGTGGAAACTTGAAAAATCTTCAGTACAGACTGGAACCAAGCTGGATCTGAGTTTTTACAAAATGGCTTGCTTTGTATTTAGCATTTATAAGGTACTCAGAAATACTGATATTTGGAAACTATCAAGTTTCCAAAAACTTCCACTGAGTGAAGATGACAGAAACTTACAGTTTCTGGCGTTTCTTTCTTACTGATCATCTTCATCTATGATAACAGAAGTGAAGTCCAGAAAGGCTATGAAGCAACAACTTGCACAAGAACCCTCATTTCATTTTTCAAACCACATTTTCCATGAATTAGCATCATAAATGTAATCTCTTAAAGTACAAAAAGTTTTGTTGATCTTTTTCTCCAAATTCATTTGACTTAACGTGAACAGCGGGCAGATCACTGCTCATATTAAACTATTAGCATCATTTCCAGGAAGTGCCCAAACAGTTCCACATAGGCAGAGATGTAAGCACAGAAACAGACCCTTCGGTCTGACTCATCCATGCTGACCAGACATCCTAAATTAATCTAGTCACCTCTGCCAGCACTTGGCCCATATCCCTCTAAACCCTTCCTATTCATATATTCATCCAGATGCCTTTTAAATGTTGCGGTTGCTCCAGCCTCCACCACTTTCTCTGGCAGCTCATTCCACACATGCACTTTGCATTAAAAAGTTGCCCCTTAGGTCTTTTTTAAATCTTTCCCCTCTCACTGTAATCCTATGCCCTCTAGTTCTGGACTCCCCCAACCCAGGGAAAAGATCTTGCCTATTCACCTTATCCTCATGATTTTATAAATCTCTATAAGGTCACCACTCAGCCTCTGACACTCTAAGAGAAAGCAGTCCCAGCCTATTCAGCCTCTCTCTGTATCTTCCAGATTTTCACAGAGGCCAGAAATATAAATTTATTTGCAAATATCTTTCTGTTATTGATAACCACTTATAATTGGAAACAATAAATTAGGATTGCACAAATGGTTTTCCAATTCTGATATACTGTTATGACTAGTGCGAGGAGTGCGTTGGAAGTTAAGCAAAGTCAAGCACTTCGTGAGCCATACCAAAGTCTTATTCAATCACTAAATGTCATCACTTTGTTTCTCTTTATTACCATTGAATATTACCATTTCACCAGGCTTTTCAAGATACTCAAAAATAACACATTTACTATGGGGAAATTTATCCTTCAAACAAGTAACAATCTGGTTATCAACTTTATTACTATGTGAAATAAATTAAATTTCCCTTATCCAGAAAGGAGCATACATTCTGAAAGATAGGATTTACATACGTTTGGAGAGGTAAGGATTGTTTAGGGATAGTTCTGCATGGTTTTGTGCCAGGAAAGTTGTGTCTCACAAACTTGATTGAGTTTTTTTTGTGAATTTACCAGAACGATTGATGAAGACAGAGTGATAAATGTTGTTTGCTTAGACTTCGTAAAGCCTTTGACAAAGTTTCACAATGGCAGACTAATTATTAAATTTAGATCACATGGGATTCAGGGTGAGTTTGGTTACAAAATTGGCTTTAAGATCTGAGACAGAGGTTGGTCAAGGAGAATTGTTTTTTGGGTAGGAACCCTGTGACCAATGTGTTCCACAGGGATCAGTACTGGGTCTACCTTTATTTATCTTGTATATAAATGAGTTGGATGAGAATATAGAAGGCATGGTTATTAAGTTTTCAGATTCCACCAAAATTGATGGTATAGGGGACAGTGAAGAAGTTTATCTAAGATTACAAAAAGACATCTTGATTCATTGGGTCACTGGGCTGAGGAGTGGCAAATGGAGTTTAATTTGGAAAAATGTGAGGTAGTTTGGTAATGCAAACAAGGACAGGATTTATACAATTAATGATAGGGACCTGGGTGGTGTTGTAGAACAGGGAGACATAGCAGTTCAGGGACTTAATACTTCAAAATTTGTGTCACAATTAGATAGTGTGGTTAAAAAGGTGTTTAGCAGGCTTCCCTTCATTGTTCATATTTTTGGTTATTGGAGTTGGAATGTTGTATTGAGGTTGTATCGGACATGGATGAGGCCTGTTCTGGAGTACTGTATGCAGTTCTGTTCACCCTGTTATAGGAAGGACATTATTAAACTGAAGAGGGGTCAGAAAAGATTTACCAGGTTGTTGCTGGGACTTTTTTTACTGCAGCATTGGAGGTTCAGGGGTGATCTTATTAGGGTTTATTATTAGGGTTTATAAAATCACGAGGGGCATAGATAAGACAAATGACCAGGGTCTTTGCCTTTGTGTGAAAGTTCAAAACTAGGGGCGAGGAGTGAAAGATTTAAAAAGGACATGAAGGGCAACATTTTTACACAGAGAGTGGTTCATGTGTCAAATAAACTGCCAGTGAAAGTAATGGATGCATGTACAGTTACAATGTTACAAGACATTTGGATAAGTTCATGAATAGCAAAGGTTTAGGGGGGGTGGAATTATGTGCCAATTGCAGGCAGATGGGACAAGTTTAGTTTGAGAACATGATCGGCGTGGACAGTTTGGACCAAAGGGTCTGTTTCCATGCTGTATGTCTCATATATAGAGAGGATGAAATATGCAAATCTGCAGAGCAATTATGAGTGGAAAAATAGGGAAAAAGTTGTGGATTGAGAGTCCAAACTAAAAAGGAAAATGAAAGCCAAGATGAAAGCAAGAAACACACAACTAGCATAAAGGGTTCTTGCCTTTATTAGTCGAGGCATTGAATATGAAATCATGATGGATCTGTACATGATAACTGTTAGGCTGTGATTGGAATACTGTGCACAGTTTTGGTCACCAGACTATAGGAAGCATATGTTTGCACTGGAGAGGGTGCATTGGAGATAGACTAGAAACCCCACCTGGGCTGGAGCATTTCAAAAAGAGGAGAGACTACATAGACATCATGGGGTCTCCGAGCAGAGGAGACTGAGGGGATATCTAATTGAAGTCTAAAATTATGAGGGGCATAGTTCTGGTAGGTAGGTAAATGTATTTTTCGTCAGTGGATGGGGCAATAATTGGGGGCACAAATTTAAGGTAAGGAGCAGGAGGTTTCGAGGGGATTTGAGGAAATTATTTTCATCCAAAGGCTGGGATGAATCTGGAACCTACTGCCTGAAATGATGATAGTGACAGGAACCGTTACACAGTTTAAGTAGTATTACATGAACATTTGAAATTCAATAACAAAAAGGTCTATGGGCCAAATACTGGGAAATGGAATTTCTAATAAATAGGTGCTTGACTGGCAAAGACACAATGGGCCAAAGGGCCACCATCTGAGTTGTAAAACTCTATGTCTCTGGAGAGAAATGAAATAGAAGAGAGGGAAAACATCTAACTGAGAAACAGATATCAGAAAGAGAATTCAAGTGCATGTATTGACAAATTATGGATGAGTAACAGAATCAGTCAACCAAAATTAATAGCAAATATTCCTCATGTTAACACAAATTTTATTGTATAATCAAAACTAAAGAAATTTATAAAAATTCTGGCGTATAAATTTACAAAAATTTAATAACACCAAAATAGCATTTGAATCTTCGCGGCAGCAATAAACCAGCTTTTACAGTTTCTTAAAATGAATCTGTAATCTGTTCAGTACAATATCATATCGACCCATTACACATACCCCAGTCTGTACACTACCAACACATGCATAAGATTTGTATGGATCCCAGTCTGAGGCAGAACTATTGTGTAATCCTCACAATCCTCTGACCTCTGATCAATGAATAAATGAATCAATTAATCCTCTGATCCTCTCATGGATATCACTAAACAGTGATGATCAGAATGTCTTGTGATCCTGAGGTATTCTCCCACACTCTGAACACAACAACATTGGTTGACAAGTCATCTGAAAGTTAGGGAACAGAAACTGTGGCATGAAGATTATTATACACATTCACCTGACACTGCAGAACTGATGGATAAAGGAAATGGCGAGTGTTCATTGTATGTGGTTGTGAATGGGTTGGGAATAGAGAAAAGCATAGCTAAAGAGCAGAAGATATTTAGAGGATCTGAGGAGTGGGTGAAGTGAGAGAACTAGAAATGGAAGGCTGGAGGTAGAGGGCAGAGTTGTGCAGGGAGTGGAAAGGAGGGGAAGCAGTGCATTTGGAAGGATGGCGAACTGGATGTGGAAGAGAAGGGAGAAGATGGAGTGAAACTGGATCCAACAAAGACTTCACAGATCATCTTTGGACATTGAGCATTATTTGGAGGAGAGAAGGATCGAGAGAGCTGATTTTGACCTCAATCCGAAATGCCTCAAGACATTAAGTATTTTCAGTTGAGAGTGTGGGAATGATGTAGCTACATCCCAGGCTGACTTAGCTGTCGTTGATGAGAAGTCCAAAGTAATTTTTAATACTGGTGAAAATGCAAAGCAGAGGAGAAATGTCACAGTATAAAGTAGTGCAAAGGTCACAGAAAACGAAAAACTCACAGCTGATTGGTCTCTCAAATCACAAGCACAGCCAGCTGATGATAAGAGAACAAGGACAGGGATGAACTAGACAGATATTTAATGAGTAAACAAATGAGGAAAGACGAGTTGAAGATGCAATGAGATCAGACATGATCATTTGAATGGTGGAGCAGGATCAAAGGGTTGAATTGTCTACTCCTGCTCCCAGTGCTGATAATCCTTAAAGACATTAATTAACTTACTAAAATCTAATGTAAAGTATTGGTAAGTGAGTAGATTGGATCCTGTGGAATTATGATTTGAACAGGAGTCAAAGGGAAATGGAATTAATCTGGAGATATAATTTTATTTTGAATGTATTACAAGGTTAAGTTTGGCAAAGTTATTCACCTACTAAACAAAGGAGAGGTCTACTGACAGGTATACAGTCCTGGATAGATCATCTCTGGAATATTTTGAATGGTGCTGGCCAACAGATTTTCAGAAAGACACTCTTGGCTTTGGAGGAAGTGCAGAGTAACTGAATGATACTGCAACTGCTAATTATGAAGAGAGAATCTTCAAAGTGGAATTCTATTGCCAGGAATTTAGAGCTTTTAGGGTGATTTAAGCAGTTATTTAGATATTAAGGAAAACAGATAAAAGTGGACAAACTACTTCCACTAGTTGGGGAATCTACATCCTAAAAATTAATGCCAGATATTTCAGCAGTAAAATTAGGAAATACTTTTCCACACAGAGGGGAAGAAATTTGGAATTCTCTTCTGTAAATTTCAAACAACCTTGGATTAATTGCTCGTATTAAACTGGGACTAATATTTTTATTATCCAGATATATTAACAAATAAGGAGCAAAGTTGGGTATATGGACTCAGGTCACAGAGCAGCTTTGATTTCACTGAGTAGCTGAACAAGAATCAAGGGACTAGATGGCTTTCTCCTATTCCTATGTCCTTTTTAACATAATAGCAGTCTAATAGATACAGATTAAACGTTTTAGTTTCAATTTTCGAATAATGTGGACAATGTCTGCTTAAATCAGTGACAAAAAGCTGTTTAGATCAGTACTGGGTAGTGGACTTAATTGAAGTGAATCTACCCTTCCCTGCTAAACCGCTTGTCAGTTGAGTATCAGTTAGCATTTGTGCAATATATCTCTGTCAGTGTTGCTGACCAGCAATGTTTTCTTTAGCAGTTTTAACGTCGACTTAGAGCACAAGGTTCTCTAAAGTATGAAACAATGAGCCTTGGAATAAGTTACAAAGTGTGATTCTAATCTGTCTGTGGATCAATCAATTATATTATTCTTCTAAACTTTATAAACTTGTTCGAACAGATGACTCTGAATTTTAATTCCCAAAGGCAGAAGGGTGAAAAGACAAATGTATTGTCCTCATTATCACTTCATTCTTGGTGCATCAATAGACATTGTTATGTTCACATTGGGCTCACTCACAAAAATTCTACCCATGTTTTCAAGCCAGAGAAACCGGACATATGTCCTCCTTTGATGGGGTTTTCAAGAGCAGGGAGACAGACAGTGGAAGTTGTGAAGCAGGAGGTCATGTGTCCACTAAGGCCTCTGCCAGACCATATTAAAAGATCATGGTTCACATTCTCTGTAATTTAATGTGCATAAATCATAATGTGGACAACTTTTTTCAAAAGCCAATTTTAAGTGGGATCACTAACCCGCACACATTCCCAGTATCCTCAACTCCCACACATTCCAAACCCACTTCCTCTCACATACTCCTGGGACTTGTTTCTATCAGGTGTTCCTGGTACCCCCTCCTCCCACTCTGTCCCACATGTGTCTAGGACCCCTAGCTCACACACTTTCCAGGAACTCCATTTTAAGGCTACACATTCCTGGGACTCCCTCACTCCCTCATTACAGATCAGTACAAGGTAATTTCAACAGCCAATTGCAAATCCAGCATCTCATAACTGTGACCAAATTAGTCATAGATACTGGAGGCAGGAAGTTTTCAACACTTGCCACAGGCTTCCTTCGAAATCATTTTAATGGCTAGCAGAGGCCTGTGTGGAAGAAGATAAATCAAACAGATCAGGTTAAACTGACACATTTCTATCCTCGTAAATACCAATCTATGGATAAAGGCTTTGCTGAGCTAGCAATCAGGAGTTTGATTAATTCATCGCTACTTGGTTCTCACAGCAAATGGACTCAAAATTCCTTTTATGTTGCATCCAACCTAAACAGATGGTTGATAACATATTTTACATCAGTCATTGCTCTGAATAAAACCACTCAGTTAGACAGAGAGGGTGTGCTGCTTGCTGGCCATGTTCCTGAATTGTGCAAAAAACAACATGCTTTGGTCCAGACATCACTCACTAGAATGGGTAAGGTAGACTCTTCCTCCATGAAGCTCCCTTCTATTGTTTTTTATAACGCAGTCCTGCTTCTTGAGCCAATGCCTCCACGAATAAGAGGTGGGATGGGGAGCGGTAAACGGTGACCTGATACAGAAAGAAACATAGATTCTCCACTTTTCTTTTTCACATAGCTCCGGTCACTGTATAATCCCTTTCTATTTTCTTACCCACCTGCCACCACCACCCCAAAACCTACCTATCCATCTTCCCACCTATCCCTAAGCCTCTCTTAATTGTGCTCGACTTGGTCACAGCTAGTGACCTGCTGTGGCTGTGATTAGATTAGATTCCCAACAGTGTGGAAACAGGCCTTTCAGCCCAACAAGTCCACACCAACCATCCGAAATGTAACCCACCCAGACCCATTTCCTTCTGACTAATGCACCTAGTGGTATGGGCAATTTAGCATGGCCAATTCACCTGACCTGCACATCTTTGAACTGTGGGAGGAAACCAGAGCAGACACAAGGAGAATGTGCAAACTCCACATAGACAGTCGCCCAAGGCTGGAATCGAACCTGGGACCCTGGTGCTGTAAGGCAGCAGTGCTAACCACTGAGCCACCATGCTACAGTTGAGGTGAGTGTAGCTGGAAATATTTAAACTCAGTCCAATCACTCTAGTATAATTGGAATCTGGAAAAAATAATGTGATTTCATTCTGTTTCCAGATAAAGTATAAGAGCTGTAATTGGAAATATGAGAGCTCCCGAGGACAACAATAAAAGTCTTTACAGAGAATGAGACTGACATGAGAAATGTGAACCTTTTAAGGTCACACATAGGTGATATGGCTATTGAAAATCAGGAAATGACAGCTTTATTAAATATCAGTCTCTGCAGTGGAGGATGGGAAGAAAATACCAGAGATATAAGCAACACTAAAAATAAACCAAAACGACGATCTAATTAAATCTAATAGAAGTTATGAAATGATTTTAGAGAAACTGAAGAGGCTAAAGATAGACAACTTTCCCTCACTCCATGTTGTCCACCCCAGGATCGCAAAGTCTCTGAGATAGGTATAGCTGCTGCGGTCATGATCAATGATTATCAAAAAATTCTCTTGATCCAGTAATTGGCAATCTGATGGATGTCCTTCCCTTTATTTAAGAAAAGGATAAGTGAGGAATTGCTTGTTTAAACTTTCAGAAGTCATTTAAAAAGGTTCTGATAACATTTAAGAAGTAGGAGCACAAGGAATCAAAGGCAACCTATTGACATGGATGGGTAGTTGATTAGAAGGTAGGAAACAACTAGTAGGAAAATATGACTGATGAGATTCTACAGGGATCTGTAATGGGATCATTATGCTTATGTTTATAAACAGCTTGAGTGGAGGAATAGAAAGTCACATTTCCAAGTTCATTGATAAGTTAGATGACACAGTGGAATATGTAAATGAGTGTTGCAAGAAAATGCTAATCATTAAAGTGAGTGGATAAAACTGACGAATGGAGTTCAAATTGGAAAAGTGTGATATCATCCAACCTGGACTTCTAAAAGATAATATTTGCTAAGTAGTGAGACCTGAGAACAGTGAAGGAGCAGAGGGATTTGAGGATCCAAGAACAGCACTCGCTAATAATTAGCAGACAAATTCAAAACATATGATAAAAGTTGAATTGAATGTTAACCCAGATTTCAAGAGGATTGGAATTTAGAAGAGTGGAAGTCAGATCACAACTATATAAATCTCTGATTAGATCCTTACTGTAGCACTGTATTCAGCTGTCAGCCCTGCATCTCAGAAGTAAATGTCATTCTTCTTGAATGGATTCACCAATTCACCAGAAAGTGACCAGAAATAAAGGGATTAAGTTTTATGGACCAGGTTGCTTAGACTAGGCCTGAATTCTCTTGTATATAAAAGATAAATGATATTCAGATGGAGTTGTTGAAGACGAATCAAAGAGATGAAAGGATGGATACAAAAGACTATTTTTTTCTAGTGGGAATATCCAAAGCAAGCCTAAAGTTGGAGCTTGTTGCTCAGGATGATGTCAGAAAGAATGTCTTCATAAGTAGTTCAGCAGAAATGTAGAGCCCCACCTCAAAATGGTGTGGAGATTGAGAAACAGTTAATAAATTTATGAATGTGAAAGATAGTTTAGTTAGGGAAAGATGTTAAGAGTTGTAAAATCGATACATCTTGATGGCATTAAGGTACAAATCAGCTGTAATCTAATTCAGGTTCAGGCAGCTCATTGGCCATTCCTATTGTCGTGTTCCTAACCGTTCTAACCATGTCCTACCCAGTGACGTCTGCTCCTCCACCTTCTCTTCAGCTTCAATTACTGACCCACTGTGGCTGTGATGTTGCAATATTTCGAGGTGAGAGGAGCTGGAACTATTCAAATTCAGTTCAGTCAATCCAGCGGAATTGGAATCTGGAATAAACAATGGCAATCCAATTAAGTTAATCAAATAGCTAAAATATTTATTGACAGGTCACTCAGTGACCCTCAATCTTCTTTGTTTGATGCTCTCTCAAAGGTTTCTCAGCCTCCGAACCCTTGCTGTAACAGATACTCATACTCATACCAACTTGCATTTCCATAGCAGTTACAACAGTGAAGAAACTGTGAACCAGAAGGAGGGGTTAACAAGGAAGAGAATGAGGATGGGACAAGATAATGGTTGAAGAGGAGACAGGAATCAGAGAAAAATGATGAATGATAATTTTCAGACAGGGAAAGCTGTCTTAGAGTTCTCCAGGGGTTTGGTGTTTAAATCCTTGCTATTCTTCTATATATATAAAATATATTGGGTACAATTACAACATTTGCAGATAAAATGGATCTTGGAAAAGTTGTGAGTTGTGAAAAGGATAGAATAGAAGGATATTCTATAGAAGGTTAAAAGGATATAAGTAAGATGATGGAATGGGCAGGCAAGTTTGGTGTAAAAAATGTGACGTAACTCATTTTGGTAGGAATGTTCTTAATAAAGGTAATACAAAACAAAAATAATATAAAATAAAGGGTAACACTAAGATGGCAACAAAACTCAGTGACTTGGCAATATATCTGCATTAATAATTGAAAATGACAAGACGCATTTAAAAAGTGATGAATAAAGCATACAGAATCCTTGGCTTTATTAATATGGGCACATAATTTGACAGGAAAGGAAGTTACGTCAAACTTGGTATAAATTGCTAGTTTGACCTCAGCTGGAGTAATGATTCAAGGTCTAGGTGCTGCACTTTACCAAGGTTGTGAAGTCATTAGAGAGTGTGGAATAGATCCAAAAGGATCTAGGGATGAAGACATTTTGTTGCAATGTTAGGTTGAAAGGTTAGAGAAGTTGCAATTGTTATTCTTGGAAAGAAAATCGAAAAGAGATTTCATCGTAGTGTTCAAAACAACGAGGGGTATGAAGAGTTTGTGACAGACAGAAAGTGTTTCCAAGGGTGGAAAGCTGGAAAATCAGAGATCAGAAGCAATGCTAACAGAAAAGCTTTTGCCACAAGTGAGTGGTTAGGGTGTAGAATGTGAAGCCTAAGACTGTAGTGCAGGTTGATTCAACTGAGGCATTCAGGATGTTTGCTCTTACTAAATTTTATTATCCGTAGAGGAACGGTGTACATGGCTCAAGGGAGACTGCTACTGAGATGCTCAGTGATTTCCATATTAGTGTGGAGTGCAGAACCAGTGCAGAGATGCCGGAGAAATTCTGTGATATTTGGAGGAGGCACAGTTGGCTTAAGGAGTTGCTGCTGATCGATTAAAAGGAAATGAGAGGCAGATTGATGGTGATGTACGCTCAGAGACACAGAGTTAGTGTTGCTGCAGCCAGGGGGATCACAGACACAGGACTGATGTCAATACAAGTATGGGATCACAGGCTCGGTACTGGTGTTGTTGGAGATAGAGGGAACACAGACCTTGGGGGCTAGTGTTGCTAGTGAGGATCTAAACCCCTCCAAAGGGGCCTCTTGGTTCGAAATCAGTCAAAAGAATCAATGGAATGCAGTCTACACAAAGCAAGGGTCATTAGTTTATTAAAGTAAGGCACAGAGGTTAAAGGTTCTGTGTTCCATGATGAAGTTGTGCAATTATTTTCGAAAATTACACATTACTTAAATATTTTTTAAGAGACAGTACAGCCTTAATTGCAGGAAAAGACCAATTACATATTATAAGGTGACACGATTTACAACAGGCTAATCCAATGATATTCCCTGGGAAAAGGGTCTTAATTATATAAATCATCATGTTATGGTAGCAGTTCAAGGTTAGTTCGAATGGTCAATTAATGTATCAGTATTTATTTTATGAAAATTCCATTGTTCTCTTATCTTTGGATTTTAGCTTAATTCTGCAAAACAGCAGTACAAGGTCACAGAGTTCAATCATTATTCTCAGCCATTTTGCTGTGTTATTTCAAATTGAAAAGCCATTTTGTGGTTTCTAAAAATCTACATATACTTGTTGCTTCTGACAACAACCTAAATTCAAATTTTAGATCCTCACTAGAGGCACAGGGAATATAAACACAGGCTAACGTTGCTGCAGAACGGGTAAAGACAGAACAGGGCTAGCTGGAGGCAGGGGAACACAGACATGGGGCTAGTGTTCCTAGAAGCAAGAGGGAATACAGACTCAGGCTGATGTTGCTGCAGGAAGGGGAACACTGACCTGGGGCTGATGTGGGTACAGGCATGGTGAACATGGACACAGGACTAGTGTGGCTGCAGGCATGGGGAATATTGACACACAGCTGACGTTGCTACAGGCAGAGGGAACACAGACATAGTTGCTGGAGGCAGGGTAAAACTGACAGTGGGTTTTTAAAAAAATCATTCATGAAATGTGGACATCTTGTTTTGCCATCATTTATTTCCCATCTCTAGTTGATTTTGAGAAAGTGGAGGTCAGATGACTCTTGAATGGCTTTGGTCAATTTGATGTAAGTCGACACAGAACACCATTAGGGCGGGAGTTTCTGGATTTTGTCTCAGCAGCACTGAAGGAATGGGGATATATTTCAAAGTCTGAACAGTGAATGGTTTAGAGAGTTTGTCACTGTGCAACTGTCACCAAACATGACCACTTTTGATCTTATAAGAAGAAATGTCTTTGATGAAACAGTTAAATATGATTGGGCCTTGGATTCCCTGTCAATTTAGATTTGCATTTTGCCATTTTTCACAAACGCCATTAAGGTTTCAACTTTACATTTTTTTCTTAGTACCAATATTCATCTCAAATTCAGTCATGAAAAGTAGAACTAGAGCCTGAATCTTTTATAAGCTTTTATTTGCTGCGATAGAACTTACAAATATGTAGCTCCTTAGCCAGTCAAAGTTCCAGAGCTCTTCTCTTTTTGGAGAGAATCCCTAGTTATAATGCTTTATCTTTATGTAAATCAATACTCAACTAACAGAGAGTTGTACCAAGGTTGTGCAGCTACGCAGGTGAGATGTTAAGAAGAGAACCTGTGTGTGTGTTCCAGAGAAATGTTAATGGCACCCTGTGAATGAGAGTAAGGGAGTCTACCTGTCCCACTGAATGTGCATTCCTCTATCAAAAATCAATTAAAAAATAGATTCTCTCACTGCTGTTGAACCGTACCTTGCATCAATTAGGATCTGTGTGACCTATTAGTTTTAAATACACTACTTCATAAATTTGGGAACTGTGACAATGAAATCTGAAATCTGAATGCAAATTCTTTTCTCCCTACGTCTGTCTTGCGGGTTTCATATCATGCAGTGCCGAACTGACTCTCATTCTATCTCTATTCACAGAGCTGAAAAACTTGATAAGCTGCTGATTTGCCACTTGATAGTAAAGTTGGAGTGCACCAAATGAATGTTAAACAGTTCAAATCACACCATTAATTTACCTGGTCCAGCAAATCTCCTGTCAGTGTGTGCGTGATGAGCATATTCCAGAGCGGTGAAGGACCGATGGTAAGAAATATCTGACTGGAAAGAACCACAGGAATACAACATTTGTAATTACTGTCTCTCTTCACATTGCTCTGAAATAAAATCATAGAAACTGTGAAGCTAAACGTCTGTGCCTGTGGAGGGATATGAGCTGGGTACTGGCAGTGGGTTGGGATATCTGGTTCGCATGGACGGGTTGGACCAAAGGGTCTGTTTCCACGCTGTACATCTCTATGACTCTATGTTGACAATTGACATTTACTTCACTAATGACACAATCAAGAGAAAGAACGTAAGAGTCTGCAGCTCAGGGCTCTTGTGTTGCCGTGGTACTGCCATTACCTCTGAGCTAGCAGGCCTGGGTTCAAGTCTCACTTGTTCTAGAGGTTGGTTAAAAATGTCTGAGAATTTACAGGAAAAGAATCTGGTGTTGATTTAAAAAAAGTCTGTAGCTCCCGAGAAAACATTCCTTGTCCCAATCCCACATCAGACCCAGTCATTGCCCCACTTGCCATGCCTGCAGCTTCCCACCATGCTCTACCTAGCCCTTCTCCTTGGCTGCACCACATATACACAAATACCCGAAGTCACCTGACCAAACCAAGAAAGCTAATAGATCCACAGTAGGGCAAGCTCCATTCACCCTAGATGCAGACCCTAGGATGCACCTATAATAGGAAGAGAAAGAAAGACCTTTTAAGGGCATATTTGTTCACTTTTCTTCATCAGCTACCTTTGTGAATGTCTGTCTAGCTGCAACTACAACACTGAAGATTCATAACCTAGGTATCCTTAGCATTGTATGATGTTTAATGGCCCAATGCGTGAATTGAGAAGTCTCCTGAGTGGAGATTTTTGCAACGATCTTCCCTATGGGGGACAGTAGGAATAATTACCAACAGGGATGTAGTTATCACAATTAGTCTTGCCACTATGAATATGGTCATAATTATGGCACTTCAGAAGTCTTCTGGCATGCTTCCTTCATTCCAATTGAAGAGATTGGGGGAAGCTGAGGTCATGGAAATTAGTCAGGAGTGCTTCTTCATTGTATTTTATTATTTCAGTGGGGATTCTACCTTTACCAGTGGACTTGTAGGTTCTCAGATGCTGGATGGACTTTTCAACCTGATGTCAGCTTGAGACAGTGATGGGTATCATACCCATGTGGTCAAGGGCACAGACAAGGATGAAGTCCTGGTTTCAACAGTCTCCACCTAATCTCTCCACTCATTAATACTCTGTGCTCCCCCACATATTTCATTGATAAAAGTCTGTAGCACAAAAAACATCCTTCAGCCATTGAGTCTGCGCTGGTCAGAAACAAGCATTTAACTATTGTCATCTCACTTTCCGGCACTTCGTCCACAGCTTTGTTATGAGGGCACTGCTATGAGGGTTACAGAGTCTATAGCATGGAAATAGACTTTTTGGTCCATGCCGACCATTATCTCAAACTGAACATGTCCCACCTGCCTGCACTTGGCTCATATCTTCCAAACATTTCTGAATCATGTACTCATCCAAATGTTGTAACTGTACCTATATCCACCACTTCCTATGGCAGTTCATTCCATACAAGAACATGCTTTGTGCAAAAAGAAATGCCCCTCTCACCTTATATGTCCCCTAGTCTTGAAATCCCCCACCCTAGGGTAAAAACTCCTGCCATTCACCTTATCTATACAATTTATAAACCTCTATAAGTTTACCCCTCAACCTCCCACACTCCAGTGAAAAAGTCCAGCTCCTCCCCAGAACTCAAACCCTCCAATGCCAGCAACATCCAGGTAACTCTTTTCTGAACGCTCTCCACTTTAATAATACCGTTCCAATAGCAGGGTGACCTCAACTGCACACAGTACTCCAGAAGAGGCCTCATCAATGTCCTGTATATGATGTCAACCTCAACATACTTAAAGATCTGAGCAATGAAGGCAAACATGTTAAACATCTTCTTAACCATCCTGTCTACAAGTGATGTAAACGTCAAAGAAATATGTACTTGAACTCTAGGGATCCTTCTGTTCTGATGAAGGACATTTTTGCCTGAAATGTCGATTCTCCTGCTCCTCGGATGCTGCCTGAGCTGCAGTGCTTTTCCATCACCACACTCAGATCCCCAGCATCTGCAGTCCTCACTTTCTCCTAGTCCTTCTGTTCTATAACATTGCCCAAGGCCCTAATTTTAATTTTGTAAGTCCTACCCTGGTTTGTTTCATAAAAGTGCAAATTAAACTCCATCTGCCACTCCTCAGCCCATTAACCCAATTGATCAAAATCTAGATTTAGATTTCCTATCGTGTGGATACAGGCCTTTCAGCTCAACCCAACCCTCTGAAGAGTAACCCACCTCCCTCTGACTACGGGCAATTTAGCACAGCCAATTCACCTGACCTGCACATTTTTGGATTGTGGGAGGAAACTGGAGCAGCCAGAGGAAACCCACACAGACACAGGGAGAACGTGCAAAGTCCACACAGACAGTTGCCCAAGGCTGGAATTGAACCTGAGACCCTGGTGCTGTGAGGCAGCAGTGCTAACCACTGAGCCACTGTGCCGCCCCATCTCTTTTGTAATTTTAGATAACATTCTTCAATGACCACTATACCACCAATTTTGGTGTCATCCACAAACTTACTAACCATGCCTTCTATATTCTTGAAATAATTGAACAAAGACTGGTATTCCTTTATTTACATGTTCACTATACATGGGCGGTCATCAGCCAGATCAGAGCCAGTCCCTAGACTGAGGAAACCTCCTGTTTATATCTATCAGTCAAGACTCCTTGATTGGGCCAGTTCAACAACTCCAATCAAAAATCTGAGTCAATGGGATCCATCTGACCATCACATGATTCTCATCGAAATCATTTATACAAATGACAAACAGAAGTGGACCCAGCACTGATCCCTGTGGAACACTGATGGTAACAGGACTCTGATTTGAAAAATAACCTTCCACCACTACTATGTCTCCTCCCATTAAGCCAATTTTGTATCCAATTGGCAAATTCATCCTGAATCCCATATGATCTAACTTTACTAATTCATCTACTATGCAGTACCTTGTCAAATGCTTTATGAAAGTCCAAATAAACAATGTCTACCGCTCTGCCCACATCACGGTTACTGCTTCGACCATGGTACAGGCATCAGGTTCCAGAGGAGCAAAACAAAAATTGAATCCAACACTTTTTAGGTTTCATCCTGAAGTGCTGAATCCATTTGTTAGATTTTGTGTCCATAACAGCACTTCACTTCATCAATCCCAAATTAATTCCAATGTAGTGCTTTGTTCTGATCAACAAAAATCAAATGTTAACACTTGAAAAGGCATGGAAAGCAAGTATAACAAAGGACAAATGAGAACAGTATGTGGTATTTCCTCTCAACCATTACCTATATGAAGATTCAACTTAAGATAACATAGTATATCACTTTCTTTATTAACTGATTTTAAGTTTCTCTCCCCCCTGAGCAACAATTACAAAGTATTCCCCATTTTGAACTCTTGTCTGGCTATTTTGGGTTTCTACTGTGAAGACTACAGAAAACAAGACCTTCCTCACTTCTCCTGATGATCCAAGTTTGCTGAGCACAAACACATCTAAAAAGAAATAAACCAACTACAATCTTCAGACAAATGTACTGTCACGGCAAATCACAAGATTATACAGCTAGCTACCATTAAACTGGAATGGACTACTCTCCCCACAAAGATGCAGGAAACACAAATGGTGGCTGTCCCAGTTAGAGTGACCCATGTGGGCTATCTGAAGCCCATTGCTGGCAGCTAAGACTGTAAAAAGGGCACCTACTAATTTACTGTATCATAATGTACAATATGTAAACATTAAAACAAAAAGATCCAACCCAATCGCGGCAAGAGTGTAGAGGTCCCAGAAGCAGACAAACTAGTGGTGGACCTGTGTAGGATTTAGGAGTGGCGGAAGGGAGGTTAAAAAGGGCTGGTGGACCCAGATGGTGGTAGATGGCAAGATGGCATGGTAGAAGTGTGGGGATCGAGAGATTGAGCCCAGCGCTGGAGAGAGATTGAGCCTATCACAGGAGAAAGATCAAACCCAGTGTGTGTGTGTGTGTGTGAGAGAGAGAGAGAAAGAGCTTGTGGGGAAAGCCCAGCGTGGAGCAAGAGCTAAAGAAGGACTTAAAATTTGGAACTTTAAACTTTATTTATTATTTATTACTTTACACTGACAAGAACTGTAATGTTGAAATTTAACTTATTTCTCTATTTTTCTACTTTTTATCTAAGATTTTGAATCTAGATACCTTGCAGCTAAGATGGTGCCATAAATGGCATCATTGTAACCTTTTCACTGTACTCCTATATTCCTGTACTAAAACCTACTTCTACTAAAAAGGGCAGCGAGAGAAGAGCAGTCCCAGAAGGAGACAGAGTAATGGCCAAGCTGCTTAACAAAGTCAAAGTGCGACATCACAGGACAGCAGTTAAGTAACTGCAGGCATTTGTCCCTTGTCTCTTGAGATTGGACATCATTTTAAGCTAAGGCTGTAAGTACAGCTTAAAATCATTACTCAGATAATTAATACTTTAAAATTTCAAAACTAAATTGCTTCACTTGATCGAGTTAAGAGGTTTGACTGATAAAATCAAGAATCACACTTTTCTAGTCTATACTTATGTAGGGGTAAGGAGAAGATAAAAACAAGGTCCATACTCTGTTTTGTTAAGAACGTCTGGGAAGCTCAGGCCTGTGATTTGCACATCCTGCGGCATGCGGGAAATCCTCAACACTCCTGGCAGTCTGGGTGATAATGTGTGCAGGAGGTACTTCCAGTTGGAATAGTCTGTTTTAGAGTTCAAGTAGCAGTAAGGAACGTTGAAGCTACAAGTTTTGTGCATAGCATGTTTCAGAGCTCACCTCACAATTTAAAAAAAATTCAGGTAGAAAGTGAATAAGTGGCTGCTAGACAGAAAAAGGGGACTAGATATATAGTGAGGGAATTTCGGAGTGCGCCTTGCTCATAAACCATGTTTTGGCCTTGGAAAATAATGATAGTAATAGTTCCTCTGTGGAGGTAAGCCACAGCCAAAGCCATGAGGCTGTGCTGGTCCAACTGCTTAGCAGGGGAGGAAGAAAGATGAATGGCCTGAGAAGTGGAAGAATAATTAGCAATACTAGGGGATTCAGCCCAACACATCCACACCAATCTTCCAAAGAGTCACCCACCCAGACCCATTTCCCTCTGACTAATGCAGCTAATATTTAGCATGGCCAATTCACCTGATCTGCACATCTTTGCACTGTGGAAGGAAACCAGAACACCTGGAGGAAACCCACACTGACACAGGGAGACTATGCAAACTCCACACAGACAGTCACCCAAGATTAGAATTGAACCTGGGATCCTGGTGCTGGGAGGCAGCAGTGCTAACCACTGAGCCACCGTATAATAAACTGCATCCACGAGAACTTTTTTTTAATTAGGTGTGATGATGTTGTCACTTTAATAAGGTTATTTTGGCCTTTTTTTTTCCTTTAAGAGAGATCATCAAGTCAGAAGCGCCGAAATGTCTGGAAAGGCCCTAGTTTAACAATGGCAGGGAAGTTGCCAGTTCTCTCAGTTCAGGTTTTATCTAGTCAAAAGTCACACAACACCAGGTTATAGTCTGACAGGTTTATTTGGAAGTACTAGCTTTCTGAGTGGTGCTCCTTCATCAGGTAGCTATGGAGCAGGGTCATAAGACACAGAATTTAAAGCAAAAGATTGCAGTGTCATGTAACTGAACTGGGAGATCTGGCTACTCCCCTGCAACTGAAACAATATATTGAACAAATCTAGATTGCTGTTGAGTCTTTCATCTTATAGAATGGGTTGTGGGTTTCGGTTTATTAATATGTAAATCACAGAACTTCTTTTAACTCATATTCTCAAGATAACATGGTTTCATAAAAAAAGGTGACATCTCAGCTCAGACAATGCATTAAAGGTGTGAGGTTAGAATCTGTCTGTATCCCAATCTTGAGTCAGACTGGTTATACTTTTAAAGTAAGAATTTATAAAATGTTATATGGATTGACTACCTGTTGATTGTGTGTTTTTTGAGCAAAATAGAATGTATCTGCAAATATAATTCTGCAAATGCAAATTCACCCCATAGATGTATGTGTGCGTTTGCATGAGGGAGAGAGTGAGTGTGTGTTTGTGAGTGTGCATGAGAAAGTGTGTGTTTGCATGTGTGCATGCTTGGTAGAGTTCGTGCGTGAGTATGACAGAGTATAAGCCTGTGAAAGGGTGTGTGTTTGAAAGAGAGCATGTATATGAGAAGGGTGTACATGAGTGTGTGAGTATGCAAGAATGTGTGTGTGTGTGTGTGTGTGTATGTGTGTGCTCCTCCACATCAGATTTTATCTCATTTTATTTAGTTGTAGCAGAAAAGCTGCTGGTAGCTGTAGTAGAAGCTGCTACAGTGGAAAAAAGTTCCATGCTTCAGCAGATGATTCTTGACTGGATTCTCACTCTGAAATCTTTCATGACTGTAAGAACCTGCATTTGAATTTACTTTTTGCCAAGGGGTGTGTTTATGGATGTTAACGGAAATTGGAACAGCTCCTTAGTTAAGTTGATGTATTGAGTCAGTTGAGATTTCCAATTGTTAATTTATTCGACATTCTGTTTTATTTTGTGTTTCACTGTACTGTTTAAATGAATTCTGTTTTGCTTAAAGCTGCAGAGGAACTTGGAGAGGGAGGGTAAAGATCCAGTGGTTGTGGTCTACTTTGGTACCAACGATATAGATAAAACTAAGACAGAGGTTCTGCTAAGGGTGTATGAACAGTAGAAGCTAAATTAGAAAGCAGAACAGAAAGGTAATAATCTCTGGATAACTACCTCAGCCATGAGCTAATTGGAACAGGGTCAATAAGATTAGGAAGGTAAATGCATGGCTTAAAGGTTGGTGTGGGAGAAATGGATTTGAATTTATGGGACATTGGCACCACTACTGGGGAAGAAGGAACCTGTTCCGATGGGATGGTCCGAACCATGCTGGTTCATGCAAATCGTATAACTTTAAATTAAATGTGGGAGGGGGCTGGTTTAGTTATAGAGGAAATTAGAAAACCCAAATTAAACAACAAGGTAAGAGTGCAGAACTCAGGAGAGTATTACAGTCTCCAGCACAGGTACAAATAGGACAGAGTGATTGGAAACGGTGAACAATCAAACTTCAAGCACACTGGACAAATGAATTACAATGAGAAGAGGGATGGTTCATTCAGGACTGAGGGTGTTATATCTGAATGCACACAGTATAAGGAATAAGGTAAATGAGCTTGTAGCGTAGATCAAAATTGGCAGGTATGACATGGTGGGCGACATGGAGTTGTGAGTGCAAGGGGATCAGGATTGGGAGCTGAATATTCAAGGATATACATCCTATTGAGGGAGTGGAGTTGTAAGAAAGGAAATTAAATTAATAGGAAGAAACCAAATAGGATCAGATGGTGTAGAATCCGTGTGGGTAGAATTGAGGAACAGCCAAAATTAAAGAACCACAGATTGAGTTATGTACAGGCCTCCAAACATTAATCAGGAGCTGGGGCACACCAGGAAACAGAAAAAAATGTGTATTAGTGGCAAAGTTACAGTGATCATGGGGGATTCCAATATGCAGATGGACTGGGAAAATCAGGTTGGTAGTGCTTCATAAGAAAAGGAATGTGTGGAATGTCTATGAGATGACTTTTGGAGCAGCTCGTGGTGGAGCCCACTAGGGAGCAGGCAATACTAGATTTAGTGTTGTGCAATGAGGCAGACTTGAAATGGAGCTTAAGGTGAAGGAACCCTTAGGAAGCAGTGATCATATATGATTGAATTTACTCTGCAATCTGAGAGGGACAACATAGAATCAGAGGTAATGGTATCACAGCTGAAAAAAGGCAACTACAGAGGTATGAGGGAGGAGCTGGGTAGAATTGACTGGGAGAAGAGCCAAGCAGGGAAAACAGTGGAACAGCAAAGGCAGGAGTTTCTGGGAGCAAGAAATATGGCAGAGAGAGAGAGGGTGAGGCAACTACGGCTGACTAGAGAAGGCAGGGATAGCAATAAAAGCAAAAGAGAAAACATAAAATGTGGCATAGGTCAGTGGGAAACCAGAGGATTGGGAAGCTTACAAAGATCAACAGAGGGCAACAAAAAAAAAGTAATGAGAAGGGAGAAGATTAAATATGAAGGTAAGCTGGCCAGTAATATAAAGGAAGACTGTAAGTTTCTTAAGAAATATAAACGGCAAAAGAGAGGCAAAAGTTGACATGGATTACTGGAAAATGATGCTGGAGAAATAGTAGCGGGGAACAAGGAAATGGCTGAGGTACTGAATAATTACTTCACATCAGTCTTCATGGTGGAAGAACAAGAGGAATATCCCAAAACTTAAAGAGAGTCAGGGGGCAGAGCTGAGTATGGTGACCATTCTGCCAGAAAAACTGAATGACTTGAAGGTGGATAAATCACCTGGACTATTTCCCAGAGTTCTAAGAGAGATAGCTGAAGAGGTGTAGTGCTGATCTTTCAGGAATCTCTAGAGTCAGGGAATGTTCCAGAGGACTGGAAGATCATTACCCTGTTTAAAAAGGATGTAAGGCAAAAAAAAACATAAAATTACACACTCATTATCCATGGTCATGGGTAAGATCCTGGAATCCATTGTGAAGGATGAGATTTCTGAATATTTGGAAGTGCATGGGAAAATAGGGCAAAGTCAGCATGGTTTCATCAAGGGAAGGTCACGCCTGAGAAATCTGCTAGAATTCTTTGGTGAAGAAACAAGTATGCTAGACTAAGGAGAGCCAATGGATATTATCTATCTGGATTTAAAAAAGGCCTTTGACAAGTTGCTGTACAGGAGGCTACTAAGTAAGATAACGACCCATGGTGTCAGAGGCAAGGTGCCAGCATGGCTTTTGGCAGAAAGCAGAACGGAGAGATAATAGGGTCTTTCTCAAGATGGCAGCTGGTGACAAATGATGTTCGGCAAGGCTCAGTGTTGGGATCATAACTTTTCACTTGATACATTAACGATCGAGATGAAGGAACTCGGGGCATTGTGGTTAGGTTTGCAGACGATACAAAGGTAGGTCGAGGGATAGGTAGCATTGAGGAAGCGGGGAGGCTAAAGAATTTGGACAGGTTAGGAGAGAGTGCAAAGAACTGGCAGATGGAGTAGGAAAAATAGAGGCATGGACTATTTTCTAAAGGGGGAGCAAATTCTGAAGTCTGAAGTACAAAGAGACTTGGGAACTCCAGCCCAGAATTCTCTCAAGGCAAACTTGCAGATTGAGTCAGTCTTGAGGAAGGCTAATGCAACAATGGTATTTATTTTGAGAGGACTTGAACATAAAAGCTGAGATGTACTTCTGAGGCTCTATTGGGTTCTGATTGGACCATTTTTGGAGTACTGTGTGCAGTCTTGGGCCTGATATCTTAGGAAGGATGTACTGGACTGGAGCAAGTTCAGAGGAGGTTCACAGGAAAGGTCCAGGAATGAAAAACTTGACAAATTAGGAATGTTTGAGCACTCTGGGTCTATACTCAATGGAATTTAGAAGAATGTGGGGGGTGGGGGAATGGAATTGAAACTTACAAAATACTGATGGGCGTTGTC
This sequence comes from Hemiscyllium ocellatum, assembly GCF_020745735.1. Taxonomy (NCBI): domain Eukaryota; kingdom Metazoa; phylum Chordata; class Chondrichthyes; order Orectolobiformes; family Hemiscylliidae; genus Hemiscyllium; species Hemiscyllium ocellatum. The sequence continues at coordinate 5,609,727 of NC_083443.1, read as the reverse complement.
AGAGAGGATGTTGGGAAGATGTTTTCATTGGTAGGAGAGGCACAGCCTTAGAATAAAGGGAAGATCTTTTAGAACGGAGATAAGGAGAAAGTTCAGACAGACAGTGGTGAATCTATGGAATTCACTGCCACAGAAGGCTGTGGAAGCCAGGCCTTTGAAAATACTTAAGGTAGAAATGGATAAGTTCTTGATTGTCAAGGTTAGGGGGAGAAAGCATGAGTCAGAGAGATGTACAGCATGGAACAGACCCTTCGGTCCAACCTGTCCATGCTGACCAGATATCCCAATCTCAATCTAGTCCCAATCAGCACCCGGTCCATATCCCTCCAAACCCTTCCTATTCATATATCCATCCAAATGCCTTTTAAATGTTGCAATTGTACCAGCCTCCACCACTTCCTCTGGCAGCTCATTCCATACATGCACTACCCTCTGTGTGAAAAAGTTACTCCTTAGGTCTCTTTTATATCTTTCCCCTCTCACTCTATGCCCTCTAGTTCTGAACTCCCCCACCTAGGGAAAAGACTTTGTCTATTTATTCTATCCATGACCCTCATAATTTTATAAACCTCTATAAGGTCACCCCTCAGCCTCCGACGCTCCAGGGCAAAAAGCCCCAGCCTGTTCAGCCTCTCCCTATAGCTCAAATCCTCCAACCATGGCAAAATCCTTGTAAATCTTTTCTGAACCCTTTCAAGTTTCACAACAGTGAAACCAATGGCACAGTGGTTAGCACTGCTGCTTCACAACGCCAGAGACCTGGGTTCAATTCCCACCTCAGGTGGGATTCTCCCTGTGTGATTCTCCATGTGTCTGCATGGGTTTCCTCCCAGTCCAAAAATGTACAGGTTAGGTGAAATGTCCATGCTAAATTGCCCGCAGTGGTAGATGTAGGGGAATGGGTCTGGGTGAGTTGCTCTTTGGAGGGTCAGTGTGGACTTGTTGGGCTAAAGGGCCTGTTTCCACACTCTAAGTAATATAATTCAAAAAATCTTTCCGATAGGAAGGAGAGCAGAACTGCATGCAATATTCCAACAGTGGCCTAACCAATGTCCTGTACAACCGCAACATCATTTCCCAACTCCTGTACTCAATACTCTGACCAATAAAAGAAAGCATACCAAACACCTTCTTCAGTATCCCATCTACCTGTGTCTCCACTTTCAAAGAGCTATGGACCTACACTCCAAGGTCTCTTTGTTCAGCAACACTCCCTAGGACCTTATCATTAAGTGTATAAGTGCTGCTAAGATTTGCTTTTCCAAATTGCAGCACCTTGCATTTATCTGAATTAAACTTCATCTGCTACTTCTCAGCCCATTGACCCATCTGGTCAAGGTCCATTGTAATCTGAGGTAACCTTCTGCGCTGTCCACTACACCTCCAATTTTGCTATCATCTGCAAACTTACTAACTATACCTCTTATGCTCACATCCAAATCATTCATGTAAATGACAAAAAGTAGAGGACCCAGCACCGATCCTTGTGGCACTCCACTGGTCACAGGCCTCCAGTCTGAAAAACAACCCTCCACCCCCACCCTCTCTGTCTTCTACCTTTGAACCAGTTCTGTATCCAAATGCCTAGTTCTCCCTGTATTCCATGAGATCTAACCTTGCTAACCAGACTGGAACCTTGTTGAAGAGAATGGAGTTGAGAAACCTATCAGCCAGGAGAAAGTGAGGACTGCAGATGCTGGAGATCTCCAGAGCTGAAAATATGTTGCTGGAAATGCGCAGCAGGTCAGGCAGCATCCAAGGAGCAGGAGAATCGACGTTTCGGGCATGAGCCCTTCTTCAAACTTATCAGCCATGATTGAATGCTGGAGCAGACTCAATGGGCTGAATGGCCTAATTTCGGCTCCTATGTCTTGTGGTCTTAAAGCTGAGTGGTTTGACCAGTTGTCTGACACCTGTAATATCAACCTCACATCTGCCTTTAAAATAAGAAAAGGTAGGGGCTAGGTCTTAAAATATTTTGAGGGGTTCTGGCCTGGTCCGGAACACATTATGTAGAAAGCTTAAAAGAGAGGGGGTAATTCTGTACCTAATATTCAGAAATGAGAACAGGCTGGTGGAAGCAGCAGCAGCAGCAGTGGAGCGTTTTGGAAATGGTTACCATACCTCAAGTTAGATTTATGATAGCCATTAAAAAGAATATAATGAACTGGGAATAAAAAGTCTAAACTGGGGAAAGCCTAATACTGCCAAGATAGGAAACGATATGGCCTTTGGATTGGGAGCAGGTACTTGCAGACTTGCACTGGAGTGGGAGACACTGAAGAAGGAAATAGTGAGAGTTTAGGGCAAATATATTCCGGTAAAGACAAAGGATGGGAACAAGATGGAGAATCCTGGATGTCAAAGGACATAAAGTTTAAGATTTCAGTAAAGGAGAGCAGCTTATAATATGTACTGAGGGCTCAATAGAAGAGTAGAAAAGGGCAGGGGATACCTTAACTGTGAAAGTAAGAAAGCTAAGAGAGTATATGAGAAAGCACCTAAGATTACAATAAACAAAAAACGGTGCTTTTTGAAAAGCAACAGCATAACTAGGGTAAGAGTAAAACCCATTTGGAACCGAACAAGTGGATCTTGGAGAATACATTGTCCTCAAAGAATACATTGTGTTGGTCATTGCAATAGAAAAGGACAACACAGGCAAAGATATCAGGGTGGAGGATAGTGCAATATTAAAGAAGTATAATAGAAAGAGGATGTATTCGTGGATTTAGCAGTCTTAACAATAGATAAATCTGTAGGCCTGGGTGAGATGTCTCTTAGTCTGTGAGGGAAGCAAAGGAGGAGATATCAAAGGCCTCGGCAGACATTTTCAAATCCTCTCTAGCCACAGGTGAGCCACAGAGAACTGGGATCTGTTAAAGTCATCCCATTATTTAAAACAAAACAAGGGAGATGATCAACCAGAAAATTAAAGGGTTGGCAATCTAACCTCAATGGTGAGGAAACTTTTAGAAAAAATTCTAAGGGATAGAATACATCTGATTAGGCCAGCAGTTATTGTCTATCCTCAATAGCGCAAAATGCAGTTGAGAGGTCAACCACATTGCTGAGCAGTCTGGAGTCATGAAATCTCAGGATTATTACCTGTTCCACAGACTAGTGCGGCGAGAGCGCAAGAGAGGGAACAGCTGAACACGTGGCTATAGAGCTGGTGTAGGATGGAACACTTTAGATATCTGGATCATTGGGATGTCTTCTGGGGAAGGCGGAACCTGTCCAAGAAGGATGGGTTGCACTTGAACTGGAGTGGCACTAACATCCTGGGTGGGAGGTTCACTAGAGCTCTTCAGGAGAGTTTAAACTGGTGTGGTGGGGGATGGCAACCAGAACAACAGACCAGCAAGAGCAGGGACTGGGGGCAAAAGTGAGACTGAGAATATGCAGAGTGCAGAATAAGAGCACTATGGTCTTAGGGCTCAGAGGGGTACTGGAAGTCTGCTGTGCATTTACTTAAATGCAAGAAGCATAACAAGTAAGAAAGATGAACTAAGAGCATGGATTACTGCATGGAATTATGATGTTATTGTCATTACTGAGACATGTTTAAAGGAGGGACAGGACTGGCAGTTTAACATTCCAGGATAGCGCTGTTTTAGCTGGGACAGAAAGGGAAATAAAAAGGATGGGGGAATGGCATTGCTGATTCGAGATCACATAACAGCTGTGTTGAGGGAGCAGGACAAATCGGAAGGATCTTACAGAGAGGTATTATGTGTGAGCTTAGGAATAGGAAGGATAAAATCACAATGGTGGGAGCTTTCTACAGACCTCCCAACAGTCCATGGGAGCAGATATGTAGTCAGGTACTGGAGTGAAAAAAGTAGGGTAGTTGTTGTGGATGACTTCAAATTTCCTCTTATTGACTGGGACACCCTTAGAGCCAAGGGCTCAGATGGAAAGCAATTCGTTAGATGGATCCAGGAGGCGTTTTGAGACAATATGTTGACAATCCAATCACAGAGGAGGACATGTCACACTTGATATTAGGGAATGAGCCAGGACAGATGATCAACCTTTCAGTAGGACAGCATTTTGGGCTTAGTGACCATAACTCCATAAGTAGTCATGGACGAGGACAAAAGTGACCCTTGAATGAGGGCGCTTAATTTGGCAAGGGTCAGTTACATTTAAATTAGACAGGAACTGAGGAATGTCGATTGGGAGCAGTTATTTGAGAACAAATCCATGTCCGGCATGTGGGAGGCTCTTAAAGACCAGTGCAGGACATGCATGTCCCTACAAAACTGAAGGAAAAGAACAGCACAATTCAGGGAATTGGATGATAAGGAAATTGTAAGCTTAGTCAAAAGGTAAAAGGAAGGTCAAGGCAGTTACAAAGTGACAAAGCCCTTCAGCATACAGAATTAGGAAGGAACTTAAATGCAAAATTAGGAAGGCATTAAGGGACCATGAAATGTCTTTAGCAAAGAGGGTCAAGGAGAATCCAAAGGCTTTTTATGCATGAATTAGAAGAAAGAGGGTAGTAAGGGAAAAAGTAGGGCCCATTCATGGACAAAAGAGAGAAGTTATGTGTGTCGCCACAGGAAGTGAGAGAGATCCTCAGTGAGTACTTTGCATTGGCATTCACTAAGAAGAAGGACATGACTGGTGTTGAGGTCAGGGATGAGTGTGTGAATACTCTAGAGAATGTCAAAATATTGAAGGAGGATGTTTTGGGTATCCTAAATTGCATTAAGGTAGACAAGTCACTAGAGTCAGATAGGATCTGTTCCAGTTTACTGCAAGAGGCTTTACAAATAGCTGAGGCTTTACCAGATATCCTCACATTCTTGTTCACCACAGGTCCAGGTTCCAGAGGAGTGGAGAATGTTGTTCCCTTGTTTAAGAAAGCAAGCAGGGATAATCCAAGAAATTTACAGAGCAGTGCGCCTGATGTCTGTGCTGGGGAGTTCTTGGAGAAGATGCTGAGGGACAAGACAAACGCACATTTGGAAGAAAATAGACATGCTAGTGACAGGCAGCATGGTTTTGTATTTTAGATTAGATTCCCTACAGTGTGGAAACAGGCCATTCAGCCCAACAAGTCCACACCGACCCTCTGAAGAGCAACCCACCCAGACCCATTCCCCTACATTTACCCAAATGCACCTAACATTACAGGCAATTTAACATGGCCAATTTACATAACCTGCACATCTTTGGAAGAAATCAGAGCACCCGGAGGAAACCCACACAGTCACGGGGAGAACGTGCAAACTCCACACAGGCAGCTGCCCAACGCTGGAATCGAACCTGGGACCCTGGTGCTGTGAGGCAGCAGTGCTAACCACTGAGCCACAGTGCTGCCCTGGGGAAGGTCATGCCTCACCAACCTGATTGAATTTTTTAAAGTGGTGACAAAGATAATTTATAAGGGAAGGGCCGTGGATATATTTTATGCAAACTTTAGTAAGGCATTTGATAAAGTCCCACATGGCTGACTGGTACAAAAATGAAAATCACATGGGATTGGGGTGGGCTGGCCAGATGGATACAAAACTGGCTTGGCCACAGAAGACAGAGGGTAGCAATGGCAGGGTGCTTTTCAGAATGGAGAGTGGCAACTAGTTGTGTTCCACAGGGATCAGTCTTAGATTCGCTGTTGTTTGTAGTAAATGTAAATGATCTGGAGGAAATTGTGGGTGATTTGATTAGTAAGTTTGCAGATGACACGGAGATTGGTGGAGTTACTGATAATGGTTGTGATTGTGCAAGGACACAATAGGATATAGATAGATTGGCAACTTGGGCACAGAAATGGCAGATGGGAGTTTAATCCAGACAAATGTGGGGTTATGCATTTTGCAGGATCAAATTTAGGAGTGAATTATACGGTAAATGGCAGAACCCTTAGGAACATTAACATACATGTGAATCTGGGCGTGCAAGTCCACAATTCCCTAAAAGTGTAAACACAGGTGGCGAAAGTGATTAAGAAGGCATATTGCACAGGGTACAAGAATTAGCAAACCATGTTGCAGCTAAATAAAACCCTTGTTATGCCACATTTGGAATATTGTGGGCAGTTTTGGTCGCCACACTACCAAAAGGATGTGGAAGCTTTGGAGAGTGTGCAGAGAATGTTCACCAGGATGCTGCCTGGTCCCAAGGGCATTGTCTATGAGAAAAGGTTAAAAAGACTAGGATTGTTTTCACTAGAAAGAAGCGGTTGAGAGGAGACCTGATAGAAGTCTACAAAATTAAATTATGAGAGGCATAGATAGGGTAGTTTAAGGTTATTTCACAGAGTTGAAGTTTCAATTACAAGGGGGACATAAGTTCAAGGTAAAAAAGGGAAAGTTTAAAGGAGATGCCTGAGGGAAGTCTTGCATGATGGTGCAAGGCAAAAGGAGATGATAATGGGACAAGTAAAGAAACGCAAGATATATCAGGAGGAGATATAAATACAAACAGCTAAACTATTGGACTAATTCAGACTCAATTCTGACTCAACTGTCCTCCTGTTACTTCAAGAAAGTATTGTTGTAGGAAATTGTCCCAGTTACACACAAGAAATTTGCTATTGTTGAAATTCAAGCTGAATCTCTTGCCCAATATATCTGAAAATTAAGTTCTCCCATTACAACAACACTGTTTTTGGAACAAGTTTCTGATTTCTACATTTATTCATTCCATTATTTCATCAATGCTATGAGATGATCACTTGAATCCCACAGACTTAAGGTATTTTTCCATTCCTCAACACTACTCAGAGCATTTCTACTGTCTTCTCAGGCTTTCTGATATACTCTGCCTTACTTTGATTGGGTCCCGCATCAATATTACTATTCCTACTTTTTCAATTTCTGTCCTTTCTAAGGACCTTATTTACTGAAACATTTATCTTCTAGTCACACTGTTTTTAGCCAAATTTAAGTGACAGCCACCATGTTATACCTTTTAAGATGAATGTACTCTTGTAATTTTCTTATTTAATTCCTTATGATACCTGTGTTTGTATACTGAATTGTAATTGAGCAACAGACCCTACCTCGCATTTTGTCAGAGACCGTTTCTCTTGCATATTTCAACTGATTACTTTTCTGGAGACGAAATACATGTTTCAGATTTAGCACAATCTTGCCGTGACTTTGATTCCATTTTTATAATCTTTTATCAGCTTATGATTTTTATCATCATTTTAGTCAAAGCCTTCTCCATGTTGATTGTTTGCAGGTCTCTTTTGCAGCATTACTTATGCTTTGAGTCAGTTCATTGGTCCCAGCCTCGTTCAGGTGTAGTCCATTCTTCCTGTCCTGTTGGTGCCTTCCTTGCATTAAATAGAGCTTATTTACCACCCTAATCCTTGAGCCGCACCTTTACGTTGTTGACCTATTGTCTTTATCCCAATGTGCATGTTATTGAGCTAATAATTCAGAGACTACTATCTATGATATTCTGCTTTTTAATTACCACTCCTTCAGCTCTTCAAAAGGCTCTCCCATGTTATTGGCCCTACCATGAACCACAGCAACTACATCTTCCCAAGCCCAATCTTCAACCAGGCCTATCACTTCACCTTGGGTAAATAACTCCAGCTGACACACCATTTGATTAGTCACACAGAGAGCAACGATCCAGTGAGACATTTCTGGTTTGTGGAACTCCACCTGTTGAAGCATTGGCAAAGCCAAAACATATATTCCTCCTTACCCGGAAGGTGTGTGAGGTTTTGGGTCTGGTAAAGTACTCATGCCCCAGAAGTCTGTCTTTTGGAGGCAGATGGCTTGTCTCATCTATGACTGCACTGTGAGCCCGGTTTGAATACATTCGTATTTTCTACAAGAGAGGGGAGGAAAAAAAGGTTAGCTACTGGTTATTAACCTTTCTGAATCTATGACTCAGTTTACTGAATTACTTGTGTTGTCTGTCATAACTATTGCTTTTTCTTCTATTCAGTCTTCCACGGTTTGCATTTCAAATACTTCAGTTTTTCACCCTGCCCACCTGAAGACTCTTGATAGGTTGAGTATTCAAGGTCAGTAGGTGCTGTCTGGTATTTTTATGCTGTGTTGTGACTATCGATAATACAAATATCTCAGCAAGGGGCCCAGCAATCACTTCCCTAGCTTCCCACGAGTTCTAGGGTACACCTGATCAGGTCCTGGGGATTTATCCACTTTTATGTATTTCAAGACATCCAGCACTTTCTCCTCTGAAATATGGACATTTTTCAAGATACCACCATCTATTTCCCCACATTCTATATCTTCCATGTCCTTTTCCACAGTAAACACTGATGCAAAACACTCGTTCAGTATCTCCCTCCATCTCCTGGGGCTCCACACAAAGGTCGCCTTGCTGATCTTTGAAGTGCCCTGTTCTCTCCCGAGTTACCCTTTTGTCCTGAATGTATTTGTAAAAACCTTTTGGTTTCTCCTTATCTCTATTTGCCAAAGCTATTTCTTGTCCCCTTTTTGCCCTCCTGATTTCCCTTTTAAGTATACTTCTACTGCCTTTATACTCTTCTAAGGATTCATTCGATCCATCTTGTCTATATCTGACATATGCTTCCGTCTTTGTCTTAACCAAGCCCTCTCTATAAAGCCTTGGTTAGATAACACTTAGAATATTGTGTTCCATTCTGGTTGCTTCGTTATTGAAGGGATGTGGAAACTTTACAGAGGGTGCAGAGGACATTTACCAGGATGCTGCCTGGACTGGAAGGTATGTCTTATGAAGAAAGGTTGAGGGATCTAGGGCTTTTAAAGACGAGAGGTGACTTGATAGAGTGTACAAGATGTTGAGAGGCATGGATAGAGTGGATAGCCAGAGACCTTTTCCAAGGGTGGAAATGGCTATCTCGAGGGGGCATAATTTTAAGGTAATTGCAGAAAGGTTTAGGGGAGATGTTCTTTTACACAGAGAGTGGTGGGTACCTGGAATGCACTGCCAGCAGTGGGAGTACAGAAGGATACATTAGGGACAATTAAGCAACTCTTGAATAGGCACAAGGATGATAGTAAAATGAAGGGTATGTCGGTTAATTTGATCTTTGACTAAGTTAAAAGGTTGGCACAACACTGAAGGCTGAAAGTCTGTACTGTGCTGTACTATGCTCAGCAAGGGGCCCAGCAATCACTTCCCTAGCTTCCCTAGGGAAGTTCTATGTTTTAAAATCCCAGAACCTCTCTTCGAATAGCATTGGGATTTCCCGACAGCACTTGGATTACAACAGTCAAGAAGGCAGCTCACGACTATCTCCAAGACAGTATGGGATGAGAAACAAATGGTGGCCATGCCTGTGATGCTGACATCCCATTAAAGAATAAAGAAAATCTCCTTATGTGGCTCATGGTCAAACTTTGCTTGCTAACATATGTGAAGAGCCTGGGAACATTTTACAATACTAACAGTGTCTTATAAATACATGCTGTTGTTAAATGGATAGCAAATTGGCTACAAAACATAGAACATATATCAAAATGATGCAAGGTAGGAAAGGCATTTCAAAAGGACTGAGGCTTCTGTTCACTGAGAAAGTCTATAGCCTTAAATCTTGTCCTTAAACATTTAGACTAAAATGTAATGTTGAATTATGGAGCACATTTGCTGTTTACTAGAAAATAGACAGGCAGGGAGGGTCGGGACATAAAAAAAAGGGAGAACCCAAGTTATGCAGAAGATGCGCCAAGTGATAACAGGATGCTCTGAGGCAGTTAAGAACATTTGCCTGAACATCACTGAATCTGTGTAAAGGCAAATGTTCTTAATTGCCTCAGAGCATCCTGTTATCACTTGGCGCATCTTCTGCATAACTTGGGTTCTCCCTTTTTTTTATGTCCCGACCCTCCCTGCCTGTCGATTTTCGAGTATGCAGCAAATGTGTTCCGAGGAGTAGAAAAATCGATGTTTCGGGCTGAAGGGACTTTGTCCAAAATGTCGATTTTCCTGCTCCTCATAGAACATAGAACATAAAAAAATACAGCGCAGTACAGGCCCTTCGGCCCTCGATGTTACGCCAACCGAAGCCTACCTAACCTACACTAGCCCAATAACCTCCATATGCTTATCCAATGCCCGCTTAAATGACCATAAAGAGGGAGAGTCCACCACTGCTACTGGCAGGGCATTCCATGAACTCACAACCCGCTGAGTAAAGAATCTATCCCTAAGATCTGTCCTATACCAATCACCCCTTAATTTAAAGCTGTGTCCCCTAGTAACAGCTGACTCCATTAGCGGAAAAAGGTTCTCACTGTCAACCTTATCTAAACCCCTAATCATCTTGTACACCTCTATCAAATCTCCCCTAAACCTTCTTTTCTCCAATGAGAACAGCCCCAAGTGCCTCAGCCTTTCCTCATACGATCTTCCTACCATGCCAGGCAATATCCTGGTAAACCTCCTCTGCACTCGTCCCAATGCCTCCACATTCTTCCTATAGTATGGCGACCAAAACTGCACACAATACTCCAGATGAGGCCGCACCAGAGTCTTATACAACTGCAGATGCTGCCTGACCTACTGTGCTTTTCCAGCACCACTTACTTGCTGTTCTTGCAGACTATTCTACAGACCTTACAGACTGCCCCACTGTCAATTCTAAATAATTGGATCTTATGTCTTATTTGATTTTGAATCACAACCCTGAAAAGAAAGCATGTTTAATTCAAGACTAATGAATCAGTTTAAATGAAACCTTACGGTAATATTTCAGCTTCAGGTACAGAATGATTTAGTGCTCAAGGTAAAAAGCAGGAGTCTGCTCCTAGCTTAAAAATTATTCTAAATCTAACATTGAAGAGATTCTGACACAATCTGTTGGGAAGCCATTTTATGGTCAAAAGCTTGCCCTCCTTGTTAAGAAGTAATTTTGTAAAACAATTGTATCTGACATGTCAGCTGTGCAAGGTTATCTTATGACATCTCCCACTTAATTTAGACTGGTACTTCTCTATGATAGGAACTTATCTCACCAGCAGACATCTAACTCGGCTGTATTTGTTTTCCCCACTTGGATAGCTCAAGGCCTGTAAGAGTGATGAGTCAAGCGCACAAAGATCTGTCAATTAACCTCCCTTATCAATTATTGTCTTTCACTGTTATCTGTTTAATAAAGAACATGTAGTAGTTTTTGTAAACCTTTTGTTTAAAGGAAGTCTGATTGTGACAGTATATCAGAGTAGCCTGTGAGGGCTCTTAAAGGAAGAGCAATTACCCTACTCTCCTGGGTCATTAGAACCCAGTTAGTTGAGCTTTTTGGTATCAGTGTTATGTTGTAACAGTGATGCCTTTGGTAAATAAAGGGGATGACTAAAATTAAACTAAACTGTAAGAGGTTCTTTATTCCAGACTATCAAAGAGTACGATCTCCAGGATGAACCAAGAGAGGCTTACAGGTTGAGTCTACAAGGGATTCCCTGGGCTGTCTCAAATCTGTATTTTAACATCACAATATGCAAAAATTATTTGGATTCATGAATTAGAAATATAAGATCAATATTTATGAACAGCACCAAATTAGGGGAATAGTCAATACAGTGGAAGACTGACAAGATACAAAAGGTAACAAACTTGCAGAATTCATTTCAGTCTAGATTAATAACATACAATGAATTTTTGTAGATGGAATAAGGAGGCCACGTATGGTCACTAATCAAGAAGAAAAGTAGAACCTAAATGGAGTAGTTATGTATTAAGGGATACAAATTCTGACATCATTCAAAGTAGCAAAGTGGTTAATAAAGGTACAGATTTGGAAACAAAGTATTGATAAAAGAAACAAAAGAACTGCAGATACTGGAAATCAGATATAAAAACAGAAATTGCTAGAAAAACTCAGCATTTCGAGAGGTACAGCACGGAAACAGACCCTTTGGTCCAACCTGTCCATGCCGACCAGATATCCTAACCTACTGTAGTCTCTTTTGTCAGCACTTGGCCATATCCCTCCAAACCTTCCCATTCATATACCCATCTAGCTGCATTTTAAATGTTGCAATTGTACCAGCCTTCACCAGTTCCTCTGGCAGCTCATTCTATTCACGTATCACCCTCTGTGTGAAAAAGTTGCCCCTTGGGTCTCTTTCATATCTTTCCCCTCTCACATTAAACCTATGCCCTCTAGCTCTGGACTCCCCCACCCCAAGGAAAAGACTTTGTCTATTTATCCTATTCATGCCCCTCATGATTTTATAAACCTCTATAGGGTCACCCCTCAGCTTCTGATGCTCCAGGGAAAACAGCCCCAACCTATTCAGCCTCTCCCTGAGCTCAAATCCTCTAACCCTGGCAACCTCCCTGTAAATCTTTTCTCAACCCTTTCAAGTTTCACAACATCCTTCCGATAGGAAGGAGACCAGAATTGCACACAATATTCCAACAGTGGCCTATCCAATGTCCTATCCAGCCGCAACATGAACTCTCAATACCTATACTCAAAACTCTGACCAATAAAGGAAAGCATACCAAACGCTGCCTTCATTATCTTATCCACCTGCAACTCTACTTTCAAGGACCTACGAACCTGCATTTCAAAGTCTCTTTGTTCAGCAACTCTCCCTCGGACCTGACCATTATGTGTATAAGTCCTGTTAAAATTTGCTTTCCCAAAATGCAGCACCTCGCATTTATCTAAATTCTTCAAATGGAATAGAATTGAAGGTTTTGGGGTGTTTTTTTAAACATGTGAGTCATACATACATGGACAGAAAGCAGAGTTAACTCTTTCAGAAATGGTAGCTTGGAAAAGGATGCTATTTATGCAGAATATGGGGGTGTGAGGACGGGGCAGGAGTAAACAATAGGTGGAGATAGAGCCCAAAGAGAAAGAAAAACAGTTGGACAGACAAAGGACTGCGTAATGGTCAGCCTGGGAAAATGAACAGAATCATCATAGAATCCCTGCAGTTTGGAAACAGGCTCTTCAGCCCAACAAGTCCACAACAATCCTCTGAAGAGTATCACACCCAAACCCATTCCCTGTTACTCCATTTTTACCCCAACTAATGTACCTAACCTACACATCCCTGAACGCTATGGGCAATTTAGCACGGCCAATTCACCTAACCTGCACATCTTTGGATTGTGGGAGGAAACTGGAGCACCCGGAGGAAACCCATGGAGACACGGGGAGAATGTGCAAACTTCACACAGACAATCGCCTGAGGCTGAGAATCGAACCCGGGCCCCTGGCGGTGTGAGGCAGCAGTGCTAACACTGAGCCACCGTGCCACCCCAATATGTGCTAACTGGGATGATTAGTAGCTTACAATGGTTTATACATGGGAGAAACCCATGTTTTGATGAGACCAAGTGTATGCGAGTGGGAGAAAAACATGGCAGAAGCCTGACAAGATAAGGAAGGGGAATATGCATCTGGTGGTGGCAGCCTTCCACGGGAGGTGGCAGAAATGGCGGTTAATGAATCTATGGATTTGGAAGCTAGTGGGATAAAGCTAAGGACAAGGGGAACCCTTTTGTTGTTGTGGGAGGGAAGAGAGGGGGTCGGGCCTTAATTGCGGTTGATGGGGCAGACACGGTTGCGGGCCCTGTCAATCATGGTACTGGGGAATCCTCATTTGAAGGAGCAGGTGGATATTTCAGAGGTTCTCTTGTCAAAGCTGGCATCATCAGAACAGATCAATGGAGATGGAGGAACTGAGAGAATGAAATAGAGAAGCAGGATGTGAGGAAGTACAAAGTAACTGTGGGAATTGGTGGGTTTGTAGTGGATATTGGTGGCCAGATTATCCCCTGAAATGGAAACCGCTGTCGAGGAAAGGAAGGGAGAGGTCAGAGATGGACCTGATGAAAGATGAAAATTTGAATAAAATAGATAAACATTTCTAAATCTGAACAAGAGAGGGAAACAGTACAATGGTGTCATCCATATGCCAGAGAAAGAGTTGTCGGTAGGGGTCTCTATGCCCACAAAGAGACAGGCAAAGCTGGGGCATATAGAGGTACCCATGGCCACACCTTTGACTGAAGTGAGTGAGAAGAGTTAAAACAGAAGTTGTTCAGAATGAGGACAAACTCAGCCAGACAGAGGGCGATGGTGGATGGTGGTGATTCAGGCCTATTTTGTAGTAGAAAGTGGAAAGCATGAGGCAATGCTGATGGAGAGAGAGGTCGAGATTCTGAAGAAGGATTACTGGACCCAAAACGTTAACTTTGCTTTCTCTTCACAGATGTTGCCAAACTGCTGAGCTTTTCTAGCAATTTGTAATTGTTTCTAAATAACGTTCTGAATAATATTCATTTCTAAATTAAATATATTCTAAAACAAATAGGCTATAACAAACATTCACTGGATATGATATTTGACGCATATATGAGGTTTACTTGAAAGCTGTGCTTCCAAATAAACCTGCTGGACTATAACCTGGTGTTGTGGGATTTTTAACTTTGTATACCCCAGTCCAACACCAGGACCTCCAAATCAGAGAAGATAGGAAGCAAAGGCAGGCGGGGTTGGGCAAGCTAGGAGTCAAGGCCAGGGCAAGGACAGAGGAAGGTAATGCCAGACAGAAATAATGCTGGGGTAGGTAATTCCAGGAATTAATGTAAGAATGGACACAAAGATGCTAAATCAAGTCTGCAAAACAATGCAAGGAAACAGGCCTTAAAACTAAAATAGTATTACATTATGCAGGGTGACTTCAAGCAAGAACTTACGTCTTGCATGGACACCATTCTTTAAATAAGATATAAAGAAGTCAAAGAATGTAGAAAGAATTGTTCATGTGATGAGGTAATGAACAGAGATTGGTGAAGTTCCAAATGCTTTCCTTGGAGAAGTTAAGTTTGAGAGGAGATTTGTTCGAGGCATTCAAAATCATGAAAGAGAGGAGAAAATAAACTTTTCCTTCTTTATGGTCATTTAAGCGGGCATTGGATAGGCATTTGGAAGTTATTGGGCTAGTATAGGTTAGGTAGGATTCGGTCGGCGCAACATCGAGGGCCGAAGGGCCTGTACTGCGCTGTATCCTTCTATGTTCTATGTTCTATGAAAATATAGCAAGTAAGGAATATTTTAAGATTCCAAATTTACCTAACGTTGCTTAACATTTTAAATCAGGAATGCAAAAAAAAATTTCAAATTATCAATAGGAGTGATCATAAGTTTTCAATGATCAATAAGTATGTGTGTTACAGTTTCAGGTCAACAAAAAGATGTGCAATAGTTGTAGCTTATCAATAAAAAAACACTTAGTTGCAGATAGGAATCATGAACATTATTACACATAATGTTGCAATTTGAGAAGCAGGTTTTAGCTAGGCAAGTTTATCAGGTACCTGTGGTCGAGCAGTTAACTTTCCAGCTGAATGATCAATATCAACGCTGCCGATAGGTGGAAGTAGGGCATTGTGTCTGAGAGGCAGCGTTGAGGCAGAGAGGCGATCACTTGCTGTTTGTCTATAAGCAAAAAAGATTAAAAAAAACATTGTGAGATTTCATAAGGTCATAAGATGTAGGGAACAGAAGTAGGCCACTCAGCCCTGAGAGTCCTCAACATTGACTCCAAATCCCAGGAAGTTCCACGGCATCGGTCAAACATGGGCAAGGTAACCTCTTGCTGATTACCACATACTGTCCTCCCTTAGATGATGTTGGACATCAAGTGGAGGAAGCTTCTGAGGATGCAAATAGTACAGAATGTACTATAGGAGGGGGCTTCAAGGACCATCACCAATAGTAGCTCAGCAGCAAACTACTGATTTGATTTGCTTTGCTTTATTATTGTTACAGTACTGAGAGACAGTGAAAAGTATCGTTTTGTTGCAAATCAGACAAATCACACCATGCATAAGTACAGGGAGAAAGTGAGGACTGCAGATGCTGGAGATCAGAGTTGAGAGTGTGTTGTTGGGAAAGCACAGCATCCAAGGAGCAGGAGAATTGATGTTTCAGGCATAAGCCCTTCCTTGATACCCAGCAACATACTCTCATACATAAGTATATCAGGGTAATAGTGCAGAATGCAAAATATAGTGTTACAGCTACAGAGAAGGTGCAGAGAAAGATCAACTCTAATATATGAGGTCTGTTCATAAGTCTGATAACAGCAGGGAAGAAGCTGTTCTTGAATCTGTTGGTACATGTCTTCAAACTTTGGTGTCTTCTGGCGATGAAAGAGGGTGTAACCAAGATGGGAGAACAATATAACACAGGAACAGGACCTTCCACCCTCCATGACTGTGCCAACACATTTTACTCTTCCATACTACAAATGTCTTCACTTGCATCACTTGCACTTTGTATCTCTATCTTCCATTTCTATTCATGTATTCATCCAAATGTTTCTTGAATGCCATCACTTCCACCACCTCCTCTGGCACTCCAGGCACTCACCACTCTTTGTGTAAAACTCTTGCCTCACACATCTCTTTTATACATCCATCCTGAACCCATGTCCCCTGGTAATTGACTCCTCTACCCTGGGAAAAAGTCTTGTACTTTCCACTCTATTCATTCCATTCACAATCTTATAAACTTTTATCAGACTGCCCTTCAACCTCCTGCGTTCCAGCAAAAACAAACCCAGTCTATCCAACTTTTCCATCACAGCTAAAATCCTCCATACCAGGCAACAGAAACAAAATCAGAAGTTGCTAGAAAAGCTCAGCAGGTTTGGCAGCAATTGTGCAGAGAAACCAGAGTTAACATTTTGGGTACAGTGATCATTCCTCAGAACACACTTTTCTCCATACCTGGCAGCATACTGGTAAATCTTTTCTGTTCCCTCTCCAATGCATCCAGAACTGGTGACCAGAACTGTACGCAATATTCCATGTGTGGACTAACTAAAGTTATATAAAGCTGCAGTATAACTTGCCTATCTTTATACTCAATGCCCCTTCCAATGAAAGCAAGCATGCCACAAGCTATTTTTACTACTTGATCTACCTGCACTGGCGCCATCAATGATCTATGGATGTGCACACCCAGATTCCTCAGCTTATCAGTACTCTTAAGGGTTCTGCCATTCATTGTAAACTTCCACCTGTACTTGACCTTCCAAAATGCATCACCTCACATTTGTCTGGATTAAACTTCATCTGCTATCTTTCTGCCCATGTCTCCAAATGATCTATATCTGTTTTATTCTCTGATAATCATCCTCATTATGCACAACTCTACCAATCTTAGTACAGTTTCATAGTTTCATAGTAATAGAAGCAGGAGTAAGCCATTTGGCCCATCGAGCCTGCTTCGACATTCATTAAGACCATAAGAGAAAATGTTGGAAAATCTCAGCAGGTCTGGCAGCATCTGTAAGGAGAGAAAAGAACTGACGTTTCGAGTCTAACTGACCCTTTGTCAAAGCTTTGTCAAAGCTTTGACAAAGGGTCAGTTAGTCTCAAAATGTAAGCTCTTTTCTCTCCTTACAGATGCTGCCAGACCTGCTGAGATTTTCCAACATTTTCTCTTTTGGCTTCAGACTCCAGCATCCACAGTAATTTGCTTTTATTCATTAAGACCATGGCTGATCTATCAATTGTCCCAGCTCCTCCTACCGGTACTATCCCCATAACCCTTAATTCCCCTACCATGCAAAAACCCATCCAGCTGTGTCTTGAATATATTTAATGAAGTTGCCTCTACTTGGGCAGAGAATTCCATAGACTCACTACTCTCTGGGAAAAGCAGTTCTTCCTCATCTCTGTCTTAAATCTACTGCGCCTAATCTTCAGGCCATGTCCCCTAGACCTAGTCTCACCCACCAGCAGAAACAACTTGCCTGCCTCTATCTTATCTATCCCTTTCATAATTTTATATGTTTCTGTAAGATCCCCTCTCATTCTTCTAAATTCTAGTGAGTACAGTCCCAGGTGGCTCATGGTCTCCTCTCCCCTTATCTCTGGAATCAACCTAGTAAACCTCCTCTGCACGCCTCGAAAGCCAGTAAGGAGACCAGAACTGAGCACAATATTCCAGGTGTGCCCTCACCAACACCTTGTACAACTGTAGCAGAACCTCCCTTGCTCTTAAATTCAATCCCTCTAGCAATGAAAGCCAATAATCCATTTGCCTTCCTGATTACCCATTGCCCCTGCAAATCAAAATTTAGCGATTCATGTATGAGCACTCCTAAGTCCCTCTGTGCAATAGCATGCTGCAATCTTTCATTATTTAAACAATATGCTGAACTACTATTTTTACTTCCAAGGGGATAACCTCACATTTACCAACATTGTACTCCATCTGCCAGACTCTTGCTCATTTATTTAACCTATGTAAATATCTGTGCAGACCCTCGCATCCTCTGCATTTTGTCTTTCCTTCAATTTAGTGTCAACAGCAAACGTTACACTCAGTCTCCTCTTCCAAATCATTTATATATTTCATGAATAATTGCGGGCAGAATACCGAACCCCTGCTCACCACTGATCTCCACTGATCCCAACACTCAGCTTTCTATTAGTTAACCAGTCCTGTATCCAAGCTAGTACATTCCCCACAAATCTTATTTTATGGGTGAGTCATATATGCGGCACCTTATTGAACACCTTCTGGAAAACCAAGTAGACAACATCCACCTGTTCCCTTCCATCCACAGTGCTTGTTACTTCTTCAAAGGTTTGTTAAACATGACCTTCCCTTCCTGAATCCATGCTGTGTCTACCTGATGGAATCCTTTCCATCCAGATGTCTCACTATTTTTTCTTTAATGACAGCCTCCAGCATTTTC
This sequence comes from Hemiscyllium ocellatum, assembly GCF_020745735.1. NCBI lineage: Eukaryota > Metazoa > Chordata > Chondrichthyes > Orectolobiformes > Hemiscylliidae > Hemiscyllium > Hemiscyllium ocellatum. The sequence goes on along the minus strand of NC_083443.1, from coordinate 5,591,062 downwards.
CTGACTACAGATGTTAACCTAAGTAGCCTATGGTAACCTGCCTTTTGCCTCCACCCTTTTTTAAATAGCAGAGTGACATTCGCTGTCTTCCAGTCTGCCGGGTCCTGCCCGAAGTTCAGTGAATTTTGGTAAATTACCACTAACGCATCAACTATAACTTCCGCCATTTCTTTCAGCAGCCTAGAGACTTACCTAACTTTAGACCCTCAAGTTTGGTCAACATTACCCCTTCAGTGATAACAATTGAATTGAGGTCCTCACCTCCCATCGTATCCTTAAAATCATTCTTTGGCATGTTAGTCACATTTTCCACTGCGAAGACTGACAAAGTCTTGGCTGTCATTCACTTTAGCCACCTTTTTCCGTTTTATATATTTATAAAAAATTTTCTTGCTTGTGTTTATATTCTGTACTAGTTTGCATTCATAATCTATCTTGCCTTTCTTTTTTGCTTGTTTCGGGGTTCTTTGTTGCTTTTTAAAGTTTTCACAAACTTCCTGTTTTCCACTACTCTTGGCTATTTTGTAAGCCTGAGCTTTTAACTGGATGTCTTCCTTTATTTCCTTGGTTATCCAAGGCTGGGTATTCCTACCCTTGCTATCCTTGTTTTTGACTGGAATATACTTTCCTTGAGCACTATGCAAAATCTCTTTGAAAGTCCTCCACTGTTCCTCAAGCATTCCACCATATAACCTATGTTCCCAGTCTAATGTAGCCAATTCCTTCCTCATCCTATTATAGTCTCCCTCGTTTAAGCATAACATCCTAGTTTTAGATGACACTATTTCACCCTCCATTTGTGCCCGAAATTTGATCATTCTGTGATCAATCTTTCCAAGAGGATCCTTAACTACGTGATCATTAATTTTACCAGTTGCATTACACAGAACCAGACCTAAGATTGCACGCTCCCTTGTATATTTGGTAACATGTTGTTCAAGAAAGTTATCACGGATGAGTTCCATGAACTCCTCTTTATGACTATCTCCACCGAATTGATTTGGCCAATTACTGTGCATGTTAAAGTCCGCCATGACTATTGTTGTTCCATTCTTACATACGTCAGATATTGCTTGATTGATCACCTGTGCTGCTATAGCAGTATTATTGGATAGTCTATAGACTATTCCCACCAGTGACTTCTTCCCTTTACTATTCCTGATCTCGAACCGAATGGATTCAACAGTTTGCTCCTCACATCTTATATTGTCTCTCCCTATCACCCTAATCTCACCCTTAATTAAGAAACCAACTCCATCTCCATTTTCTTTCTGCCTATCCTTCCTAATTACCTGATACCCTTAGATTTTAATTCCCAGTCATCATCAACCTGCAACCATGTTTCTGTAATGGAAAACTTAACAATTAGACCAGCTACATTTTCCTCCAAATCATTTATGTAGAACATGAAAAGCAGAGTTCCAAGCACTGACCCCAGAGGAAAACCACTAATCACAACCCTCTGTTCTGAAAAGCATCCTTCCACACCTACCCTCTGTCTCCTATGACTAAGCCAGTTCTGAACCCATCTTGTCAGCTCATAGAACATAGAACATAGAACATAGAAGGATACAGCGCAGTACAGGCCCTTCGGCCCTCGATGTTGCGCCGACCGAATCCTACCTAACCTATACTAGCCCAATAACTTCCAAATGCCTATCCAATGCCCGCTTAAATGACCATAAAGAAGAAGAGTTCACCACTGATACGGGCAGGGCATTCCATGAACTCACAACCCGCTGTGTGAAGAATCTACCCCTAACATCTGTCCTATACCTACCACCCCTTAATTTAAAGCTATGTCCCCTAGTAACACCTGACTCCATTAGCGGTAAAAGGTTCTTAGTATCTACCCTATCTAAACCCCTAATCATCTTATACACTTCTATCAGATCTCCCCTAAACCTTCTCTTCTCCAATGAGAACAGCCCCAAGTGCCTCAGCCTTTCCTCATAAGATTTTCCTACCATGCCAGGCAACATCCTGGTAAACCTCCTCTGCACTCGTTCTAAAGCTTCCACATCCTTCCTATAGTAAGGCGACCAAAACAGCACACAATACTCCAGATGAGGCCTCACCAGAGTCTTATACAACTGCAACATGACCTCAGGACTCCGGAACTCAATTCCTCTGCCAATAAAGCCCAGTACACCATATGCCTTCCTCACAGCACTATTTACCTGGGTGGCAACTTTCAGAGATCTGTGTACATGGACACCAAGATCCCTCTGCTCATCCACACTACCAAGTAGCCTACCATTAGCCCAGTAATCCATCATCTTGTTATTCCTACCAAAGTGAACGACTTCGCACTTAGCTACATTGAATTCCATTTGCCACATTTCCGCCCAGCTCTGCAACTTATCTATATCCCGCTGTAACCTACCACTTCCTTCCTCACTATCCACAACTCCACCGACTTTTGTGTCATCCGCAAACTTGCTTACCCAGCTTTCAAGTCCTTCCTCTAGATCATTTATAAATATAACAAAAAGCAATGGTCCCAAAACAGATCCTTGTGGTACACCGCTAGTAACTGCGCTCCAAGATGAACATAATCCATCAACTACTACCCTCTGTCTCCTTCCAGCCAGCCAATTCCTAATCCAAACCTCTAATGTATCCTCAATGCCATACCTCCGAAGTTTTAGCATTAGCCTACCATGGGGAACCTTATCGAACGCCTTACTAAAATCCAGATACACAACATCTACTGCTTTACCCTCGTCCACTTCCTTAGTCACCTTCTCAAAGAACTCAATAAGGTTTGTGAGGCACGACCTGCCCTTCACAAAACCATGCTGGCTATCCCTGATCACGTTATTCCTACCCAGATGTTCATAAATCTTATCCCTTACCATTCTCTCTAAGCTCATTCAGATATCATGTGACTTCTTCATCTTTTGTACCAGTCTGCCATGAGGGACCTTGTCAAAGGCTTTACTGAAGTTGAAATAGACAACATCAACTGCTTTCCCCTCAACCATCCATCTTGTCACCTCTGCAAAAAACTCGACAAAGTTAGTGACGGATGACCTCCCCAGCACAAAACCGTACTGTCTATTGCTAATGAGTCCATTTAATTCTAAATACATATATCGTGTTCCTGAGAATCTTTTCCAATAATTTCCCAAACACCAACATAAGGCTCAGAGACCTGTAAGTCTCTGCTTACCCTGCTACCCTTCTTAAACAATGGGACAACATTGGTTATTTTCTAGTCCTCTGGGACCTCACCTGTGGCCAAAGAGGATACAAATCACAATGCTCCAGCAATTTGTTCTCTTGCCTCTCTGAATATTCTGGCATAGATCCCATCAACACCGGGGGACTTATTTAACTTAATACTTTTTAAGATGTAGAACATCTCTTCCTTTTTAAAAGCAACTTGGCTTAGAGATTCGACACTCCTTTCCCTGAGATCGTCCTGCACTATATCCTTCTCTTCAGCAAATACTGACGCTAAGTATTCATTTAGGACCTCACCAGCCTCTTCTGATTCCAACATATTTTAGCTTCTGTGTCCTTGAATGAGCCAACTCTTTGGGTAAAAACAATGACTGCAGATGCTGGAAACTAGATACTGGATTAGTGGTGCTGGCAGAGCACAGCAGTTCAGGCAGCATCCGAGGAGCAGTAAGAGGGCCAACTCTTTCCCTGACTGTCCTATATAGGCATAAAAAGCCATGGTATTCTTCTTAACCTTCATAGAATCACAGAATCTCTGGTATGGAAACAGGTCCTTTGGTCCAACAAGTCCACACCGACCCTCCAAAGAGTAACCCACCCAGAACCATTCCCCTAACATATTACTCTACATTTCCCCTGACTAATGACCCAAATCTACACATCCCTGAAACACTATGCAGAACCCAGAGGAAACCCACGCAGACGCAGGGAGAATGCGCAAACTCCGCACAGTCACCCGAGGTTGGAATCGAACCTGGGTCTTTGGTGCTGTAAGGCATCAGTGGCAACTAGTGAACCACTATGCCACACTATCTTGTTAGTTAATGACTTTTCATGATGTCTTTTAACCCTCTAGTTCTTGCCTACTTTCTGTATATACTTCAAGGGCTTCGTCAGTTCCCATCCTCCTAGGCCTCACGTATGCTTCCTTTTTCTTTTTGACCAAGGCCATAACATCCCAAGGTTCATATAACATGCCATACCTATCTTTTGTTCTCGTAGGAACGTGCCACTCCTGAAATCTTATCAACTGCCAGAACTGAAAGATTTCCATATGTCTGATATGGATTTAACCTCAATCAAAATTCTCCAGTTCTTGCCTAATATTAGTGTAGTTTGCCTTCCCTCACCTGAGGACTGCTGTTGTCCCCATCCATGAGTATCTTAAAACTCATGGTCAGTACACCCAAAATGTACCCTCCTCCCCAGCTTCCCTGTTCACCCACAGCATGGTCACAAAGAACATAAGGAACCATGTCTGCCTAAGCTACAACAGAAACTACCCAGAGTGCCTTAGCCTTGACCAAACAAACAAAGTAAGATACTAGGCAGCAGACAGATGACTCGAGTCACTTCCAGAGACAGACTGACAACAGACTTCCTCGCACTCAGTAAGCACAACTGCTGCCAAAGCCCTAAGGCAGCCTCACTCCTCACCCATACTGGAACTCCACGAAGGATGCTCAGATTGAAAAGCACCAAGGTACCTTGCTTGTGGACTAACCACAATGGAAACCTATTGATGCCAGGATGAGAAACATTAGTACCTACTCTCACAGAGAATCAGAATCTCCTAACTCAATCATGGACTGATTGCTGCTACCGGACAGCTGATTGTCCTCCCATTGATTGTGTTTTACTCTTAATTGTACTGTAATTCACACATTACTGTACCCCTATAAAACTACCTGTGCCCACCCTTGATCTATCTACACAGACTGTCAGTTCTGTGTCAGCCTATTCAACTTCTCTTCCATATTGCTTGTAATGAACAGCTTGTCAATATCATGGACGGCATGTATGGGCGGCACTGTGACACAGTGGTTAGCACTGCTGCCTCACAGCGCCAGAGACCCGGGTTCAATTCCCGCCTCAGGTGACTGACTGTGTGGAGTTTGCACGTTCTCCCCGTGTCTGCGTGGGTTTCCTCCCGGTGCTCCGGTTTCCTCCCACAGTCCAAAGATGTGCGAGTCAGGTGAATTGGCCATGCTAAATTGCCCGTACTGTTAGATAAGGGGTAAATGTAGGGGTCTGGGTGGGCGGCGGGTCAGTGTGGACTTGTTGGACTGAAGGGCCTGTTTCCACACTGTAAGTAATCTAATCTAATCACTCGATCTGCTCTTCTGTGGTCTCTGTTCAATTAAGTAATTTCTCTGACAGAGTGTTCACATACTGTGTCAAGAAATCTTCTGGAATGGCCCTTACACATTCTGCCAGATCCAAGCCACTAGCACAAGTTGAACCTCAGTCAATATAGGGAAAGTTAAAATCACCCACCAGAACAACCCTACTGTTTTTAATATCTTTTCAAAATCTGTTTTCATCAACGTGCAGCCTATGTGTGCAACCACAGGAGATGGGGAGATACTTTCAGTGTTTACTATGGAGAAGGACATGAACGAGATAAAACGTGGGGAAATCATGAAAACTGTCCACATTTCAGAGAATGGATGTCTTAAAATGCAAAAAGATGGATAAATCCCAGTCCCTGATCAGGTGTATCCTAGGACTGAGGGAAACTAGGGAAGTTATGAGATCAGAATTGCACGCAATATTCCAACAGTGGCCTAACCAATGTCCTGTACAGCTGCAACATGACCTCCCAACTCCTGTGCTCAATACTCTGACCAATAAAGGAAAGCATACCAAACGCCTTCTTCACTATCCTATCTAACTGCGACTCCACTTTCAAGGAACTGTGACTCTATGACATCCTTATAAATCTTTTCTGAACCTTTTCAAATTTCACAACATCCTTCCGTTACGAAGGAGACCAGAATTACACACAATATTTCAAAAGTGGCCTAACCAATGTTTGTACAGCTGCAACATGACCTCCCATCTACTATACTCAGTGCTCTGACCAATAAAGGAAAGCACTCCAAGGTCACTTTGTTCAGAAACACTCCCTAGAACCTTACCATTAAGTGTATAAGTCCTGCTAAGATTTGCTTTCCAAAAATGCAGCACCTCACATTTATCTTAATTGAACTCCATCTGCCACTTCTCAGCCCACTGGTCCATCTGATCAAGATCTCGTTGTAATCTGAGGTAGTGTTCTTCGTTGTCCACAACACCTCCAATTTTGGTGTCATCTGCAAACTTACTAACTATACCTCTTATGCTCACATCCAAATCATTTATATAAATGATGAAAAGTTGTGAACCCAGTACCGATCTTTGTGGCCCTCCACTGGTCACAGGCCTCCAGTCTGAAAAACAGCCCTCCATCACCACCCTCTGTCTTCTACCTTTGAGCCAGTTCTGCATCCAAATGGCTAGTTCTCTCTGTATTCCATGAGATCTAACCTTGTTAACAAGTCTCCCATGGGGAACCTTGTTGAATGCCTTACTGAAATCCATATAGATCACATCTACTGCTCAGCCCTCATCAATCCTTCAAAGGATGTTGCCAAAGTTGGATGATTTGAGCTATAGGGAGAGCCTGAATAGGCTGGGGCTATTCTCTCTCGAGCATCAGATGCTGAGAGGTGATCTTATTGAGGTTTATAAAGGCATGAGGGGTGTGGATAAGGTAAATAGACAAGGCCTTTTCCCTGGGGTGGGGGAGCCCAGAACCAGTGGGCACAGGTTTAGGGTGAGAGGGGAAAAATTTAAAAGGGACTTAAGGGGCAACATTTTCACAAAGAGGGTGGTGTGTGTATGGAATGAGCTGCGAGAGGAAGTGGTGGAGGTTAGTACAATTACAACATTTAAAAGGCATCTGGATGGGTATATGAATAGGAAGGGTTTAGAGGGATATGGGTCAAAAGCTGGCAAATGGGAGTAGATTAGTTTCGGATATCTGGTCGGCATGGACGCATTGGACCAAAGGGGCTGTTTCCCTGCTGCACACCTCTATGACTCTATATTTTTTCCTCTATCTCCCGCTGCCTGTTGGCAGGCCTGTATTGTGATTTCACCTTTTCTATTCCTGAATTCGGCTCATATTGCCTTGATACATGAGTCCTCTGATGTATCCTGCCTCAGTACAGCTGTGAGATACTCCTTTACCAGTAATGCAACTCCCCACTCCTTTTACATCACTTTCTATCACATCTGAACCATCTAAATCCTGGGAAATTCAGCTGCCAGTCCTGTTCTTCTTTCAGCCAAGTCTCCATAATCGCAATAATGCCATAGCTCAATAATATAGTTATGTTGGCTGCTTTCCCAAGGAAGTGTAGATAGACTCAGTGAAAAGAAGTCTGGTTTTCATGATGGACTAGGCTGCATTCACAACTCTCTGGAATTTCTTGCAGTCCTGGGCAGAGCAGTTGCCATACCAAGCTTGATGTAACTGGATAGGATGCTTTCTATGGTATATCTATAAAACCTGGTCAGAGTCATTGTGGATATGCTAAATTTCCTGAGCTTGCTGAGGAATTGGAGGCATTGGTGTGCTTTCGTAATTGTTGTTTCAATGTGGATTGACCAGGATAGATTGTTCCTAGGAACTAGAAACTATCCACCATTTCCACCTCAGCACCACTGATACAAACAGGGGCATGTCCTCCACTCCACTTCCTGAAGTTGATGATCAGCTCTTTCATTTGCTGACATTGAGGGAGAGATTGTTGTCTTTAATTCATGCCACTAAGCTGTTGATCTCTTTCCTGTATTCTGTCTCGTGATTGTTTGAGTTCTGTTTCACTTTGGTGGTGTCATCAGCAAATTTGTAAGTGGAGTTCGAGCTGAAATTGGCCACGCAGCTGTGAGTGTATGAAGTGTACAGTAAGTGGCTGAGTACACAGCCTTGTGGGGCACCAGTGTTGAGAATTATTGAAGAAGTGTTGTCTCCTATCCTAACCAATTACGATTTGCGGGTCAGGTAGTTGAGGCTTTAGTTGCAGAGTGGGCAGCAGAGTCCTAGATCTCGGAGTTTGGAGATGAGTTTGGGTGGAATTATGGTGTTGAAGGTGGAACTAAAGTTGGTAAGTCCGACATAGGTGTCCATATTATCCAGAGGTTCGAGGGAGGGTAAAGAAGACAAGAGAATACAAGATGAATGGTTGAACTCTGGAAAGCACTGAAGATGTCCACCAGTCCCTTAAGGTGTCAAGGCAGGTAGGTAAAATGGTCAAGAAGGCATATTATGTGCTTACTTTCGAAATTTAAAAGCAAGGAGGTGTGCTGAAATTGTATAAAATGTTGGTTAGGGTACAGCTAAAATACTGAGTGCAGTTCTGGAATTCACATCATAGGAAGGATATGATTTGCACTAAAGCGGGTGCAGACAGGGTTTACCAGGATGTTACGTGGACTGGAAAGTTAAAGGTTGGATGCACTGAGGTTGATTTCCTTGAAGCAGACAAGTCGTGGAGGTACATAAAATAATGAGGGGCATAGATTGGGTAGACAGGAGAGAACATTTCTCTTTGGTGGAGGAATCATGACTGGGAACATGGATTTAAGTTAAGGGTCAGGAGATTTACAAGAGGTGTGAGGAATCTGGATCTCACTGCCTATAAGGTTGGTAGAAGCAGAAACTTTTAAGTATTTAGATGTGTGCTAGTGATGTCAAGGTATTCGAGACTATGAACCAACTTCTTGAAAGCGGCATTAGAATAGGTAGGTGCTTAATTTTGAGCAACAAGACTTGATGGGCTGAAAGGCTTTTTTTTGTACAGTAGGCCTTAATGACGATGACACTATGGGACATTAGCAACAGAATAATCATAGTCAAACTTGATCTGCAAACCTCACGGCTTGACATATCCTCCACTCTACCGTCACCATCAGCCAGGGATCAACCTTGTTCAATGAAGACTGCAGAAGGGCAAGAAAAGCACTAGGCAAATGTAAAAATGAGGTGTCAACTTGCAAGTCAAATACTGGAAGCAACATGCAACAGGGATAAGTGATCTCACATCCAACAGATCAGGTTTAATTTCTTTAATTTCTTACCACATTCACTTGTGAATGGTGGTGAACAATTAAACAACTCACTGTAGGAAGAAGCTCCACAAAGACCCCCATTCTCAATAATGGAACAACTATCTGGGAAGGCAATGGCCTAGTGGTAATATCGCCAGACTATTAATTCAGATTATCAGCTAATGCTCTGGGCACCCGGGTTCAAATCCTGCCTGAAATTAAGAATTTACTGGTGACCATGAAACCATTGTTGATTTTCATTAAAAACCCATCTGGTTCACTAATGCCCTGTACGGTAGGAAATCTGGGCTACATGTGACTCTAGACCCACAGGAATGGGGTTGCCTTGAACTGCCCTCTGGGTAATTAGGGATGGGCAATGAATGCTGGCCTATCCAGAGACATCCATATCCTGGGAACAAATAAGAAAAAAGCCCATCGCATCAGCACAAAAATAAAATATTTAGATAATTTTTCAGCCAAAATTGCCAAATGGATGATGCACCTCAACCTCTTCCTGAGGACACCAGCATCACAGATGTCTGTCTTCAGCTAATTCGAATCAGACCGCACAATATCATAAAACAGATGCATAGCAAAAGGCCCTGACAAAATTTTGGCAACAGTACGAAAGGTCTGCACTCCAGAATATTTTTGTGTGCCTAGCCAAGCTGTTCCAGTATATCTACAACAGTGGAATTTACTGTATAATGTGGAAAGGTGCCCAAGTATATAAAAGCAGGGCAAATTCAACCTCAGCATTTATTGCCCCATCAGTCTCAATCATTTGTAAAATGGTAAAGGAGCCATCAATAGTGCTACCTAACAGCTAGAATTGTAATACAGGATGGGCGATTAATATCATTTATATTAGAGTTGGACTTTGAACAAATAGCATGTGGGTTTTGGTCTCTGTGTGAAGAGATTTACTTGTCGGTTTTTACAGAATCATGATTTTATTTTAAATATGAGAGATAGTTCCTCGATTGTTAATAGAAATTTGCTTGCTTCAGCAGAATATTATTGCGAGACAGAACAGCATTAGGAAGGCTTCAAGGTAGAATGATTTGGAATTGCTTGGGAGAGCTTTTTGGTTTCTGTTAGGTAAAGTCCTGGTGGATGCTAGATGTGTAAAACAGTTTCTCCTGAAGAAAGTAGATAGATTAGAACTGTTAATAAATTGGTAACTTCAGTGTAAGGAGGCTTGTATGATAGCTCCACACTAAAGTGTTTGCTTCAAATCTTGACGGTGTTATTTGAAGTTGAGAAAGTGTAAGCTCAGTTTTGTGAATACTCGAGACAGAGGCCATCAAATGTGAAAAATCAGGTATAGAAAGCCACAGTTAAGTCAAACCAACAATGTGGAAGAGAAGGGTATTGTCTGGTGTTTGAGTACAGTAAAGTGATGCTGTTGGGATAGATAGAAAATTGTCTATCACTACGTGTTTCAAAATCTTTAAAATTGTATTATATGTAGTTAGTTTGTTTTATCGTATGTTATGTTTTGCGTAATAAGCTTTCATTTTATTTTTTAAAATCAAACATGCAGTATTGTATTTGCATTTTACAAAATATATGAGTTATCAAGCCAGATTTCAGTCTGGGATCTGATTTTTTCTGTCATAATATCAGCTAGATCATAGCACTATCAACCTGCTCACTGATCCTAGTTTGGACTCTACCAGGACCACTCAGCTCTTGACCTCATTACAGATATGGCTTAAATATGTAAAAAATAGAAGAGCACCAGAGCCAAGGTGAGAGTAACTAACTTGAATACCATGGCTGCATTGATCTGGTATAGTATCAAGGAGCCCAACAAACCTAAAATCAATGCAAGTTAGGGAAAAACTTTCTGTTGGTTGGAGTCATACTGAGTACAAATGAAATGCGAAAGAACTGCAGATATTGTGAATCAGAAACAAAACTAAAAGTTGCTGGAAAAACTCAGCAGATCTGGCAGCATCTGTGAAGAGAAATTAAAGTTAATTTTTGAGTCTGGTGATCATTCCTCAGACTGATTTAAGGAAGGATCACTGGACTTGAAATGTTAACTTTAATTTCTCTTCACAGATGCTGCCAGACCTGCTGAGCTTCCCAGCAATTTCTGTTTTTTGCTTCTAGTACAAGTTAGCAGCTGATCATCTAAAGTCCAGGATTACATTGTAAGAGTTCCTTAGAGGAGTTTTATAACATAGAACAGTAAAGCACATCACAAGCCCTTCGGACTTCGATTTTGTGCCGACAATTTATCCTACTCTACATTCAAACTTATCTCAGACTTGCTGAAATGTCGCTCACGTACCTTACTCAGCTACCACAGCTGGCAGTGTATTCCACACACCCACCACTCTGTGTGTAAAGAACATACCTCTGATATCTCCCCTAAACCTTCCTCTAATCACCTTAAAATTATGTCACCTCGTGATAGCCATTTCTGCCTTGGGAAAATGTCTCTGGCTATCCACTCAATCTATGTCTATCATCATCTTGTACACTTCTATTGAGTCGCCACTCTTCCTTCTTCGCTCCAATGAGAAAAATCTTAGCTCCCTCAACCTTTCTTCATAAGACATGCCCTCCAGTCCAGGCAGCATACTGGTAAATCTCCTCTGCACCCTCTCTAAAGCTTCCACATCCTTCACATGAGGCGATCAGAACTGAACACAATATTCCAAGTGTGGTCTAGCTTTATAGAGCTGCAGCATAACCTCACAACACTTAAATTCAAAACACTTGCTAATGAAAGCCAAAGCTCCATATGCCTTCTTAACAACCCTATCAACTTGGGTGGCAACTTTGAGGGATCTGTGAATGAGGACCCCAAGATCCCTCTGCTCCTCCATACTGCCAAGAACCCTCCCTTTAACCCTGTAATCTGTATTCAAATTCAACCTTCCAAATTGAATCATTTTACACTTTTCTAGATTGAACTCCATCTGCCAATTCTCAGCCCAGCTCTGCATCCTGTGAATGTCCTATTGCAACAGCCCTCCACACTATCCACAGCTCCACCAACTGTTGTGACATTGGAAAACTCACTAACCCACCCTCGCACTTCCTCATCCAAGTCATTTATAAGAATCACAAAAAGCAGAGGTCCTAGAACAGACCACTAGTCACCAAGATACAGGCTGAATACCTTCCATCTACCATCACCCGCTGTCTTCTATTTGCCAGTCAATTCTGTATACAGACAGTCAAACTTCCCTATTTCACATGCCTTGTCACTTTCTGAATGAGCCTATCATGGGGAATTTCACATTCACTGCTCGACCTTCATTGACATGTTTTGTCACATCCTCAAAGAATTCAGTAAGGCTTGTGAGGCATGACTTGCCCCCCACAAAGCCAAGCTGACTATCTCTGATCAAGCTATGCTTTTCCAAATAATCATAAATCTTGCCTCTCAGAATCCTGTCCAATAATTTGCCCACCACTGACAGAAGACTGACTGGTCTGTAATTCCTAGGGTTATCCCTTTTCCCTTCCTTAAACAAGGGAACAACATTTGTTATCGTCCAATCAGCTGGTACTATTCCAGTGGACAGTGAGGATGCAAAGATCATCAACAAAGATGCAGCAATCTCTTCCTTCACTTCCCATAGAAACCTTGGGTATATCCCATCCAGCCCAGGGGACTTAACTATGCTCAAGGTTTTCAAAATTTCCAGCACATCTTCCTTCTTAAATTTAAATTTTTCAATCAAATCAGCCTGTTTCAGGCTGCCTCACAAACGACAAGGTCCCTCTCAGTACTGAATACTGAAGCAAAATATTCATTGGTGGGCGGCACGGTGGCACAGTGATTAACACTGCCGCCTCACAGCATCAGAGACCCGGGTTCAATTCCCGCCTCAGGCGCCTGACCGTGTGGAGTTTGCCATTCTCCCCATGTCTGCGTGGGTTTCCTCCGGGTGCTCCGGTTTCCTCCCACAGTCCAAAAATGTGCAGGTTAGGTGAATTGGCCATGCTAAATTGCCTGTAGTGTTAGGTGCAGGGGTAAACGTAGAGGAATGGGTCTGGGTGGGTGCGCTTCGGCGGGTTGGTGTGGACTTGTTGGGCTGAAGGGCCTGTTTCCACACTGTAAGTAATCTAATCTTATCAAGGACCACCCCTACCTTTTCCAACTCCAGGTGCAAGTTCCCTGCAGCATCCCTGATCAGCCCTACCCTCACTCTGGCCATCCTGTTGTTCCTCAGGTAAGTGTGGAACACTTTGAGGTTTTCCTTAATCCTACCCACCAAAGCTTTCCCATGCCCTCTTTTAGCTCTCCTAAGTTTATTCTTCAGTTCCTTCCTTGTAACTTTGTAACAAGACCCCTGTCTCATCCTTGCTTCCTCAACTTTAATTAAGCTTGCTTATTCTTCTTGACTAGATGGTCCACATCTCTGTCATCCAAGGTTCCTTCATCCTTTCCTTGTCTCAGTGGTACAAACATGCCCAGTTCCCAAACAACCTCTACATTTCCATAGCGCATTTCCTTGTGAATATCTGTTCCTTACCCCTGCTCCACAGTTCCTGCTGAATAGCATTGTAATCCCCCTCCCCCAACTAAATAATTTCACATACTGGGAGACAGTGCGGTCTGCTGATGCTGAAGATCAGAGTTGAGAGTGTGTTGCTGGAAAAGCACAGCAGGTCAGGCAGCATCCGAGGAGCAGGTGAATTGAGGTTTCGGTCATAAGCCCTTCATCAGGAATCCTAATCATCAATCCTGAGGAAGGGCTTATGCCCAAAATGTCGGTCTCATTCATGATGAAGGGCTTATGCCTGAAATGTCGATTCTCCTGCTCCTTGGATGCTGTGTGACGTGCTGTGCTTTTCCAGCACTACACTCTTGACTTTGATCTCCAGCATCTGCAGTCCTCACTTTCCCTCTCCATGTACAGCAAAGGTCAGGGAGTTGCAATCACTATCATCTGAATGCTCTCCCAGCTAGAGATCTGACACCTAACCTAGCTCGTTGCCAAGCACCTAAACAAATATGGCCCCCCTCTAGTTGGCCTACCTACAAATTGAATCAGGGATCCTTTCTGGACACACAAGATAAAATCTGCTCCAGCCAAACTAATTCATTTAAGGAGGTTCCAATCAACAGTCAGGAAGTTGAAGTCACTCATGACAAAAACTCTGTTATTTCTGCGCCTTTCCAAAATCTGCCTCCCAATCTGCTTCTCCATTTCTTTGTTGCTAAAGGAGGTTAATAGAAAACTCTCAATAAAGTGACTGCTCCTTTCCTATTTCTGACTTCCACGCATACTGACTCTGTAGACAAACCCCCCTCAAAGACCTCCCTTTTTGCAGCTGTGATAATATCCCTGATTAAGAATGCCAGTTCCCCCCACCCCTCCCTCCCCCCACCTTTTACCTCACTTCCTATTCCTTTTGAAACATTTAAACCCCAGAACATGCAACAAGCATCCCTGTGATATTCAAGTCTCTGAAATGGCCACAACCTCAAGCTCTAAGCACTGATCCATGCTCTAAGTTCATCACCCTTATTCCTGACACTTCTTACATTAAAATTCTTGCATTTAACTTCTAACACTGACTGCAACTTTGCCCTATCAACTGGCTATCTTTCCTCACAGACTCTCTGCATGCTGTATCTGCTTGTTCACCAGCTACCTCATCCTCTGATCTGTAGCTTCAATTCCCATTCCACTGCCAAACTAGTTTCTACTGTGCTGAAAGAACTCTAGCAAACATCCCACTCAAGATATTGGTACCCCTCCAGTTCAGGTGCAACCTTTTCTGTGCCTGAACATTTTCAGTTACTTCAATTACCCTCCCTCTATCCTAAGTTCAGAAGTGGGGATGATCACTGACGATTGCATCACCTTCAGCACTATTTGCCATTGCTTAGACATGTCGAACAAGTGCGAGGCACTGACCTTTTCGAACAGACAATCCAACAATTTCTCCTTGTCATTCAATGGCATTACCACCAATGAACGCTCTATCATCAACATCCTGGAGGTTATCATTACCCAGAAACTGAAACTGCAGACGGCATATAAATACTATGCAGGTAAGAAGAATACCTCAACACTTGAATCACAGAATTATAGAATCACTACTATGCAGAAAGAAGCCATCTGAGTCTGCACCAATCCTCAAAACAGCATTCCACTCAGACCCAGCCATCTACATGGATGATGATGGGATAGGGTCAGGGAATGAGCTGAGAATAGTTCACAGGTTGGCGCAACATCGAGGGCCGAAGGGCCTGTTCTGCGCTGTATTGTTCTACGTTCTACCCTAAGTGGGTAACCTCCAATTTACCATGGCTAATCCACCTAGCCTGCATATCCCTAGGCGCTGCAGACAATTTAACATGGCCAATTCACCTATCCTGAACATCTTTGGACTGTGTCAGGAAACCGGAGCACCTAGTGGAATCTCATGCAGGGATTCCACACAGGGTGAATGTGCAGACTCTACACAGTCATCTGGAATCAGGCCAGAATTGAACCCAAGTCCCTGTCACTGTGAGGCAGCAGTGCTAACTACTGAGCTACCGTGCCACCGTGAAGCCTGTTCTGGTTCTGTTCACCGAGCTGGGAGTTTTTGTTGCAAACGTTTCGTCCCCTTTCTAGGTGACATCTTCAGTGCTTGGGAGCCTCCTGTGAAGCGCTTCTGTGCTGATTCCTCCAGCATTTATACTGGTTTGAATCTGCCGCTTCCGGTTGTCAGTTGCTCTCCGCTGCAGTGGCCGGTATATAGGGTCTAGGTCAATGTGTCTGTTGATAGAATTTGTGGATGAGTGCCATGCCTCTAGGAATTCCCTGGCTGTTCTCTGTTTGGCCTGCCCTATAATAGTGGTGTTGTCCCAATCGAATTCGTGTTGTTTGTCATCTGAGTGTATGGCTACTAGGGATAGCTGGTCGTGTCGTTTCGTGGCTAGTTGGTGTTCATGGATGCGGGTTGTTAGCTGTCTTCCTGTTTGTCCTATGTAGTGTTTTGGGCAGTCCTTGCATGGGATTTTGTACACTACATTGGTTTTGCTCCTGCTGGGTATCGGGTCCTTTGTCCTGGTGAGTTGTTGTCTGAGAGTGGCTGTTGGTTTGTGTGCTGTTATGAGTCCTAGTGGTCGCAGCAGTCTGGCTGTCAGTTCAGAAATGCTCCTGATGTATGGGAGTGTGGCCAGTCCTTTGGGTTGTGGCATGTCCTCCTTCCTTTGTCTTTGAACACTTACGGGCGAGAGACGCTAAGACAAGCCAGGAAATGGGAATCCTGTGCTAACCGCCTAAGCGCCACATATGAACAAGTCCGATTCCTGCATGAATGCCGAAAGAATCGAATCCTTCCACAATGTGTCAGATACAGACCACCAGTCAACAATCCACAAGCCAGGGACACAGCCAGACAGAACGGACTCAGGATGATCCAGGTAATGATTATAGATGCTCACAACAGACTCCACAAATACAGATAAGAAATTGCGCGCCAAAAATCGTTAATTTTAAAAACTACCAATCAGGAATGGACCCGGACCATAGAACAGGCTGTCACCATAGTACAGAACAGGACCACACACCGCAAAAAAACAGCACTGAAAGAAAAAATGGCCAAACTAACACACAATGAAAAGGACACCACAACACACACCTGGGTTAAAAACCTTTCCCACAGTCAGCTCACAGACACGGAAAGAACAATACTGGCCAAGGGACTTAACTACAACCACAGGGACGCCAAGACAGCAGACTTCCTAGCAGCACTAGAATGCACACTCAGGAACAATGGATTGACAGAAGAGACACAACAACCAATGAGACAAAGTATCGTACCTATGATAACAAGGAAAAGACAAACACACAACCTCAACACTAAGGAGAAAAAAGCACTAAAATCACTAAGAAACGATAAGACCATAATCATACTACCAGCAGACAAAGGCAGAATGACAGTGATACTGGATAAGTCAGATTACATTCATAAAGCAGAACAACTACTTGCAGACACCAACACCTACCAAAAGAGGGAGTTTGACCCCACTCCACAGCTCACCAATAGGATAAAAAACACACTGAGGAATCTACAAAAAAACGGACAGATAACCAGGTCTGACCTACAAAGAATGAAACCGGAAAGCAACAACACCCCCAGATTCTATGGACTACCTAAAGTACACAAACCAGACATCCCACTCAGACCCATAGTATCACTACCAGGAACACCATCACACAAACTGGCTAAAGAGCTACAACAGAAACTGAAACACCTGATCAGCGGATCCAGACACTCTATACAGTCAACACAAGAATTCTTGGACATCATCAGAAATATACACATGGACAAGGAAGAAACCATGGTCTCATTCGATGTAACGGCACTGTTCACTTCTATTGACAAAACCCTAGCCAGAGAAACAATATCCAACCTGCTGGACATACATAACAGACAACAAGACGCTGAACCTATTAACAAAGATGGCACACTTAAACTACTGGACCTGTGCCTCACAACACACTTCACATTCAACAACCAGATATATGAACAAATCAACTGAACACCCATGGGTTCACCGATCTCCGGACTCATAGCAGAGGCAGTAATGCAAAGGTTAGAAAAAACAGTTTTAACGCAATTACAACCCAAACTCTGGGTCAGATACGTGGACAACACCTTTGTAATCATTAAAAACACAGAAATAGAGAACACACACCGGATCATCAATGCCACACTCACAAGAATCCGATTCACAAGAGAGGAAGAAAAGGACAACCAGCTCCCATTCTGGGCGTGATGGTACAAAGAACACCGAACAGAGAATTCACCACGAAGGTATACAGAAAAGCCACACACACAGACCAAGTCCTGAACTATGAAAGCAACCACCCCAACACACACAAACGAAGTTGCATCTGGACATTATTCAAAACGGCCACAACACACTGCAGCACACCTGAACTACAAAAAGAGGAAGAAGAACACTGATACAAGGTATTCACCAAAAACGGATACCCGCGCAATTTCATCAACAGATGCCTTAGAGAAAGACAACGAAATGAGGACATGCCACAACCCAAAGGACTGGCCACACTCCCATACATCAGGAGCAGTTCTGAACTGACAGCCAAACTGCTGCGACCACTAGGACTCATAATAGCACACAAACCAACAGCCATTCTCAGACAACAACTCACCAGGACAAAGGACCCAATACCCAGCAGGAGCAAAACCAATGTAGTGTACAAAATCCCATGCAAGGACTGCACAAAACACTACATAGGACAAACAGGAAGACAGCTAACAACCCGCCTCCATGAACACCAACTAGCCATGAAACGGCACGACCAGCTATCCCTAGTAGCCGTACACTCAGATGACAAACAACACGACTTCGATTGGGACAACACCATTATTATAGGGCAGGCCAAACAGAGAACAGCCAGGGAATTCCTAGAAGCATGGCACTCATCCACAAATTCTATCAACAGACAAATCGAACTAGACCCTATATACCAACCACTGCAGCGGACAGCAACTGACAACTGGAAGCGGCAGATTCAAACCAGTATAAATGCCGGAGGAATCAGCACAGAAGCGCTTCACAGGAGGCTCCCAAGCACTGAAGATGTCACCTAGAAAGGGGACGAAACGTTTGCAACAAAAACTCCCAGCTCGGCGAACAGAACCACAACAACGAGCACCCGAGCTACAAATCTTCTCCCAAACTTTGAAGCCTGTTCTCCAAAAGTAAGTTCAGACTGTGACAGAATACTTCCTAGTAATCTGGATGGATGCAGCTCCAAAATACTCAAGAAGCTTGAACCATCAAGGACAAAGTATATGGCTTGACTGACACCACATCCAAAGACATTTATTTCTTCCATCACCTACATCCACCTATTATTGCTAGCAATATGTGCAAGCAACACGATGCACTGCAGAAATTCACTAGTGCTCCTGAGACAGCACTGTCCAAACCACGATCTCATCAACAAATAAAAAATACTAACCTAATTTCAAAAAGCTTATCAAAAATAAAATTACAACTATATGGTAAATGGAAAAGCCCTGGGGAGTGAACTATTGGTAATTGGAAAAGCCCTGAGGAAAATTGATGTACAGAGAGACCTGGGTATTCAGGTCCATTGTACCCCAAAGGTGGCAATGAATATCAATGGAGCGGTCAGGAAGGCATACAGCATGCTTTCCTTCATTGGCGGAGTATTGCATACAAGGGCTGGCAGGCCATGAGGGTAGTGAGGTCAGGGATAGGTTTACAAGGTCGCAAGAGGACACCAACAATCAGGATGTTGATTTGAAATGTATGTACTTCAATGCCAGGAGCATCCGGAATAAGGTGAACTTGCAGCATGGGTTGATACCTGTTATCTCAATGTTGTGGTCATTTCAGAGACATGGCTAGAGGAGGGACAAGAATGGTTGTTGCAGATTCTGGGATTTAGATGTTTCAGCAAGAACAGAGAAAATGGTAAAAGAGGCGGGGGTGTGGCATTTTTAATCAAGGGTAGTATTAATTCACCAAAGATAATGTTTGAGGACTCATCCACTGAGGTAGTTTGTGCTGAGGTTCGGAACAGGAAAGGAGAGGTCACCCTGTTGGGAGTTTTCTATAGGCCTCCGAATTGTTCCAGGGATGAAGAGGATAGCAAAGGTGATTCTCGATTGGAGCGAGAGTAACAAGATAGTTGTTATGGGGCACTTTAACTTCCCCAATACTGACTAGAAATATGCTAGTTCAAGTAGTTTAGATGGGTCAGTTTTTTTTTCAAGATGTGCAGGAGGATTTTCTGACTCAGTATGTAGACAGGCCAACAAGGGGCGATGCCATATTGGATTTGGTACTGGTGTTTGATTTAGAGGTAGGTGAGTACTTTGGTGATAGTGAACATAATTCGATTATGTTTACAATAGCAATGGGCAGGAATAGGTATATAGGTAAAAGCAATGACTGCAGATGCTGGAAACCAGATTCTGGATTAG
This sequence comes from Hemiscyllium ocellatum, assembly GCF_020745735.1. Taxonomy (NCBI): domain Eukaryota; kingdom Metazoa; phylum Chordata; class Chondrichthyes; order Orectolobiformes; family Hemiscylliidae; genus Hemiscyllium; species Hemiscyllium ocellatum. The sequence continues at coordinate 5,571,034 of NC_083443.1, read as the reverse complement.
TGGTGCTGGAAGAGCACAGCAGTTCAGGCAGCATCCGAGGAGCTCTTCCAGCACCACTAATCCAGGGATAGGTGTATACCGCAGGGAAAGAGGTATAAATGGGGGAAAGGCAATTATGATGTGTTTAGGCAAGATTTAGGATGCATAAGATGGGGAAGGAAACTGCAGGGCATGGACACACTTGAAATGTGGAGCTTATCCAAGGAACAGCTACTCCGGGTCCTTGATAAGTATATACCTATTAGGCAGGGAGATAGATGTTGAGAGAGGGAGCCATGGTTTACTAAAGAAGTTGAAGCTCTTCTCAAGAGGAAGAGGAAGGCTTATGTGAGGATGAGGCGTGAAGGCTCAGTTTGGAGGCTGAAGAGTTATAAGTTAGCCAGAAAAGATCTAAAGAGAGGGCTAAGAAGAGCCAAGAGGGGAGATGAGAAGTTGTTGGCAGATAGGATCAAGGAAAAGATTAGAGTGGTGCTGGAAAAGCACAGCAGGTCAGGCAGCATCCGAGGAGCAGGAAAATCAATGTTTCGGGCAGGAGCCCTTCATCAGGAATGATGCTTGGAGCCCCCAGGGTGGAGAGATAAATGGGTTGGGGGCTGGGCTGCAGAGAAGATAGCTAAGAGCGTAAATAGGTGGATGGAGGTGGGGATGAAGGTGATAGGTCGGAGGGTGGAGTGGATAGGTGGGAAGGAAGATTGGCAGGTAGGATAGGTCATGAGAATGGTGCTGAACTGGCAGGTTGGAACTGGGGTAAGGTGGGAAGAGGGGAGATGAGGAAACTGGTGAAGTCCACATTAATGTCCTGGGGTTGAAGAGTTCTGAGGCAGAAGATGAGACGTTCTTCCTCTGGGCAGTCAGGTGGTGAGGGAATAGTTGTGTAGGAGGCCTAGGACCTGCATGTCTCGGCAGAGGGGGAGGAGGAGTTGGAATGTTAGGCCATGAGGTGGTGGGGTTAATTGGTGTAGGTGTCCCGGAGATGTTCCCTATAGGGCTCTGCGAGAAGGCGTCCACTCTCTCCAATGTAAAGGAGACCGCACTGGGAGCAACAGATATAATAAATTACATTTGTGGAAGTGCAGGTGAAACTTTGATGAATGTGGAAGGCTCCTCTGGGGCCTTGGATGGAGGTGAGAAGGGAGGTGTGGGCACCTACAAGGAAAACCCTAAGGACTTCTATAGGTATATCAGGAATAAAAGATTAGATTACTAGCGGTGTGGAAACAGGCCCTTTGGCTCAACAAGTCCACACCGACCCACCAAAGCGCAACCAACCCATTACCCTACATTTACCTCTTCTCCTAATATTACGGGTAATTTAGCATGGCCAATTCACCTAACCTGCACAGTTTTTTTTAAGACTGTGGGAGGAAACCCACACAGACATGGGGAGAATATGCCACCTCCATACAGTCAGTCGCCGGAGGCAGGAATTGAACCCGGGTCTCTGGTGCTGTGAGGCAGCAGTGCTAACCACTGTGCCACCGTGCCACTCACCAAAAGAAATGACTAGAGTAAGATTAGAGTCAATCAAAGATAGTAGTGGAAAGTTGTGTGTGGAATCTGAGGACTTAGGGAAAGCGACTTATGAATACTGTTCGTCAGTATTCACATTGGAAAAGGGCAACATTATTGAGAATAGGAAGATACAGGCTACAAGATTAGATGGGATTGAAGTTGACAAAGAGGAGGTTTTAGCAATTTTGGAAGATCTGAAAATAGATAAGACCCCGGGACCGGATGGGATTTATCCTCGGATTCTCTGGGAAGCCAGGGAGGGGATTGCAGAGTCTTTGGCTTCAATCTTTATGTTATCATTAGCGACAGGAGTAGTGCCAGAAGATAGGAGGTTAGCAAATGTTGTTCCCTTGTTTAAGAAGGTGAGTCAGGACAATCCTGGTAATTGTAGGCCAGTGAGCCTTACTTCGGTTGTGGGTAAGGTGTTGAAAAAGGTGATAAGAGATAGGATTTATAATCATCTGGAAAGGAATAATTTGATTAGGAATAGTCAACATGGTTTTGTGAAGGGTAGGTCATGCCTCACAAACCTTATTGAGTTCTTCGAGAAGGTGACAAAACAGGTGGATGAAGGTAAGGCAGTTGATGTGGTGTATAAGGACCACAGTAAGGCTTTTGATAAGGTTCCATACAGTAGGCTATTGCACAAAATAAGGAGTTTCGGGATTGAAGGTGATTTTGCGGTTTGGATCAGAAATTGGCTAACTGAATGAAGACAGAGAGTGGTGGTTGATGGGAAATGGTCATCCTGGAGCTCGGTTATCAGTGATGTGCCACAAGGATCTGTTTTGGGGCCACTGCTGTTTGTCACTTTTATAAATGATCTGCATGTGGGCATAGAAGGATGGGTTAGTAAATTTGCAGATGACACTAAGGTAGGCAGAGTTATGGATAGTGCCAAAGGATATTGTGAGTTACAGAGGCACATAGGTAAGATACAGAACTGAACTGAGAGTAGCAAATGGAGTTTAATGCGGAAAAGTGTGAGGCTGTTCACTTCGGAAGAAGTAACAGAAATGTAGAGTACTGGACTAATGGTAAAATTCTTGGTAGTGTGGATGAACAGAGAGATCTCGGTGTCCAGGTGCATAAAAACTGGAAAGTTGCCACCAGGTTGATAGGGTTGTTAAGAAGGCTTATGGTGTGTTGGCGTTTATTGGTAGGGGGATTGAGTTTCGGAGCCACGAGGTCATGCTTCAGCTGTACAAGACACTGATAAGGCCACACTGGAGTACTGAGTGCAGTGTTGGTCACGCATTATAGGAAGGATATGGAAGCTTTGGAAAGGGTTCAGAGATTTATTAGGATGTTGCCTGGTATGGAAGGAAGGTCTTATGAGGAAAGGCTGAGGAAACTGAGGCTGTTTTTGTTGGAGAGACAAAGGTTAAGAGGTGACTTAATTGAGATGTAGAAGATAATCAGAGGGTTAGATAGGGTGGACAGTAAAAGCCTTTTTCCTCAGATGGTGAAGGCTAACTTAAGGGGACATAGCTTTACATTGAAGGGTGATAGATTTAGGACAAATATCAGGGTAGTTTCTTTACTCAGAGAGTAGTAGGGGCATGCCTGCAACCGTTAAGGATATTTAAATGGGCATTGGACATACATATAGATAATAATGGAATGGTGTAGGTTAGGTGGGCATCACATTAGTTTCACAGGTCGCCGCAACATTGAGGGCTGAAGGACCTACACTGCGCTGTAATGTTCAATGTTATGTCATGTTACAAAGTATAGGACTTTGGTTTAGCTACATTTGTAATACTGTGTATAGTTCTGGTCGCCACATTACCAAAAGGATGTGGATGCTTTGGAAAGGGTGCAGAGGTGGTTCACCAGGATGTTGCCTGATAAGAAGGGCGCTAGCTCTGAATAGAGGTTGAGTAGATTAGGATTATTTTCGTTAGAAAGACAAAGGTTGAGGGGGCTTGATTGAGGTCTACAAAATCTTGAGAGGTATAGACAGGGTGGATAGCAAGAAGCTTTTTCCACAGAGTGGGGAACTCAATTATTAGGAATCATGGGTTCAAGGAGAGAGGAGAAAAGTTTATGGGAGATATACATGTAAAGATATTTATCCAAAGGATGGTGGAAGCCTGGAATGCATTGTTGGCGGAGATGGTAGAGGCAGGCACTATCGACATTTGGATGGATACATGAATAGGAAAGGTTTGGAGGGATATGAGCCAGGAGCAGCAGTTGGGGCTAGTTTAGGTTAAGATTACATTTGGCATGGACTGGTTGGATTGAGGGTCTGTTGCCGTGCTGTATGACTATGGCTCTACAACAAGCATACCTGCCGTTTTTTTTGAGTAAGAGGTAAGTTGAAAGGCAGGGATTTTTTTCCTAATATAAGAGAGTGAAGATAGTTGAGACTTTCTTTGGCCAATTTGTGGGGTTGTCTAAGTACAAATGAATCCTCTTTTCCCTTCTGATATACAGTTTTCGCCACCAGTACACTCAGATTTGAATGGCATGAATTAAACAATAAAGCTAACTCCACTATGGCTGTCCATTATCGCTCAAAGTAATAGTCCCAAATCTCTAAAGAAATTGCCCTGGTGGGAATTCTTCAACATGTTTAAAAAAAGTTAATTTGAGTTAAACTCATGAATAATGCCTTCTGCCAAAATGTTAGATAATTCTGTACAAGTAACTTATTTAATCATGCTGCCCCAAACAGCCTGGAATTCAAACCTAATGTCCAAAGTGAAGAGGATAATATGCTAATACGTTTCTCCATATTGAAATGGTCACATCAACTGCATTGACGAACAATAATTACCTGAGTTTCCTGACACTGACATGAAACTAAGACAACAGATGCTAGTAATGTGCAGAGGTAACGGCGATTGGCACACTTGCCTTCATCAGTCAGAGCACTGAGTACAGGAGTTGGGACATCATGTTACAGATGTACAAAACACTGCTAAGGCCACTTTTGGAGTATTGTGTACAATATGGTTGCCCTGCTATAGGAAGCAAGTTACTTAACTGTAAGGGGTGCTAGAAAGATTTATCAGGATGCTACTGAAATTGGGGGATTTCAGTTATAAGGAGAGGCTGGATAGACTGGAACATTTTTCTCTGAAGGGTAGGAGGCTGAGGGGTGACCTGCAGAGATTTATAAACTAATAAGAAGGCAAGTTCAGTATCAAGTTATTAGTGGCCGTTGTCTCAATGATTTAGAAGTCTTTGGATAGACTATCAAGGTAAGTTAACTGGAACCGTCTGCATGTGTATCCTGTGCCATGTCGGAACTCTGGGAGATTTATACAGGAAATGGATGATCATGGACAATGCACAAGGTGGAATCATCTAAGTTCGTAGCTCTCACGAGCTATTTTTCAGTTTTGAATACCAACGAGGATGGTAACTCATGAGAGAAATGCTGCAGAATCAAAACCCTGTCAAATAACAAAATTAAACAACAGGAATTTTGACTGCACACTAGGTATGTCCTGTACACAAAATGCAGGACAAATTCAACCTGGCCAATTACCGCCCAATCAGTCTACTCTCCATCATCAGTAAACTGCTGGAAGGGGTCATCAATAGTACTATCGGGCAGCATCTGCTCAGCAACACCCTACTCAGTGATGCCCAGATTTGGTTTCACCAGGGTCACTCAGCTCCTGAACGTATTACAGCCTTGGTTCAAACACAGACAAAAGAACTGGATGTAAGTTTGCTCGCTGAGCTGCAAGGTTCATTTTCAGACATTTCGTCACTATACAAGGTAACATCATCAGTGAGCCTCCTGTGAAATGCTGGTGTTATGTCTCGCTTTCCATTGATATGTTTAGATTTCCTTGGGTTGGTAATGTCATTTCCTGGTTTTTTTTCTTAGAGGGTGGTAGATGGGGTCCAAATCGATGTGTTTGTTAATAGAGTTCCGAGGGTTGGAAGGCCATGCTTCTAGGAATTCTTGGGCGTGTCTCTGTTTGGCTTGTCCTAGAATGAATGTCCCAGTCAAAGTGGTGTTCTTCCTTACCTGTATGTAAAGCTACTAGTGATAGTGGGTCATGTCTTTTTGTGGCTAGTTGATGTTCATGTATCCTGGTGGCTAGTTTTGTCAGTTTGCCCAATGTAGTATTTCCTCCAGTTCTTGTAAGGTATTTTGCAAATGACATTAGTTTTGCCTGTTGTCTGTATAGGGACTTTTAAGTTCACTACCTGCTGTTTTAGTGTGTTGGTGGGTTTGTGGGTTACCATGATTCCAAGAGGTCTGAGTAGTCTGGCAGTCATTTCCGAGATGTCTTTGATGTATGGGAGAGTGGCTAGGTTTCTGGGCATGTTCTTGTCTGCTTGTTTGGGTTTGATGCTGAGAAATCGGTGGAATATGTTCATTGGGTACCCATTCTTTTTGAATGTACTCTATCGGTGATTTTCCTCTGTTCTTTGTAGTTCCTCTGAGATGCAGGGTATGGTGGCTCATTGAAATAATGAAATAACTGCAGAAATTCACCAAAAACCTTTCAACAGCACCTTTCAAACCCACAACCACGTTAATCTAGAAGGACAATGGCAACAGGTACTTGGGAACACCACCAACTGCAAGTTCCCCTCCAAGCCACTTACCATCCTGATTTGGAAATATACCGCCCTTCCTTCACAGTCCTTGGGTCAAACTCCTGGAATTCCCTCCCTACTGGCATTGTGGGTCAACCCACAGCAAGTGGACTGCAGCGATTCAAGAAGGCAGCTCATCACCACCTTCTCAAGGGCAAATAAGGATAGGCTATCAATGCTGGCCAGACAGCAACACCCAAGTCCCAGAAATGAATTTTAAAAAAGAGGAATTAATATAGTAGACAGAGGGGACTTGACAACTAGGGGCTCAGAAAATATGTAACTGCAAAGAAGTAGAATGATTAGCAAATTTGCTGGCAAATATAAATGGTAACAAAATACAGTTGAAACATTAATATTAAATATGCTAATTATATGGACAGTCCAAACAGCATAGGAGAAGAAGAGTATCAGGTATGTGTATGATACCTTTCTCAATCCACAAGGAAGCAATGTTGGACCTAGTCCTCAGAAACCTAAGTGTGGCAAATGGTATATGTAAAAGTAAGCCAATAATTATTAATAATAATAAATAATAAGCAACATTTTGAAAGTAATTCTATACAAGGGTCATTCTGAGAAAGGTTTGTCCAAGGAATGCTATGTGAATAACCATTTACTATGGGGTAATTTCATGTGACAGAGTATGGCCAACAAAAGGTTAAGGATGGGCCAACGGGCTGAGAAGTGGCAGATGAAGTTTAATTCAGATAAATGCGAGGTAGATAAAAGCAAATCTTAGCAGGACTTTATACACTTAATGGTAAAGCCCTAGGGAGTGTTGCTGAACAAAGAGACCTTGGAGTGCAGGTTCATAGCTCCTTAAAAATGGAGTTGCAGGTAGATAGGATAGTGAAGAAGGCGTTTGGTATGCTTTCCTTTATTGGTCAGAGTACTAAGTACAGGAGTTGGGAGGTCATGTTGCAGCTGTACAGGACATTGGCTAGGCCACTGTTGGAATATTGCGTGCAATTCTGGTCTCCTTCTTATCAGAAAGATGTTGTGAAACTTGAAAGGGTTCAGAAAAGATTTACAAGGATGTTGCCAGGGTTGGAGGATCTGAGCTACAGGGAGAGGCTGAACAGGCTGGGGCTGTTTTCCCTGGAGCGTCGGAGGCTGAGGGGTGACCTTATAGAGGTTTATAAAATTATGAGGGGCATGGATAGGATAAATAGACAAAGTCTTTTCCCTGGGGTCGGGAAGTCCAGAACTAGATGGCATAGGTTTAGGGTGAGAGGGGAAAGATATAAAAGAGACATAAGGGGCAATGTTTTCATGCAGAGGGTGGTACGTGTATGGAATGAGCTGCTAGGTGATGTGGTGGAGGCTGATACAATTGCAACATTTAAGAGGCATTTGGATGGGTATATGAATAAGAAGGGTTTGGAGGGATACGGGCTGGGTGCTGGCAGGTGGGACTAGATTAGGTTGGGATAACTGGTCGGCATGGACGGGTTGGACCGAAGGGTCTGTTTCCATGCTGTACATCTCTATGACTCTATGACTGACCTCACTAGCATTAAAAAAAAAATAGGGATAACGATCTTTAACATAAAATATGTCAACACAAGTCATCAATTACCAGACTGCTTTGCACACAGAATACTTGCTGAAATAATTGTTGGACATCTGGGAAGAGTGATGCCAAATATTATAACGGGCTGGTCATACAGCACATGAAAATTCATTCAATTTCGTTGATTTGTCTTATAATTATTTGAGTGCATTATGAAGTTTTTTTTACATAATCAAAGGGGAATCTGTTAATAGTATATTCACTGTTAAGATATATGGGTAAAGGGCATTGTTTATTTAAATATTTTGACCACTTCTAAAGATAGACTATTGAAACACTGGACTGGGAAGTAGGAATCAAACATCTTTTGTGTTACGTTTTATGAATAAATAATTATTAAGGGAGCATTTGATCCAGGTTTCATACTTCACCAATTGGCTTGGAATCAGAGCACAGTCCTGCCCTATGTATGCAAAGATCAGCCTCCTCAGTCATGTGACAGAAACTCAGTGCTATGAGTTCTGAGGAAATGCTGCAGTACTGGAGTGTCTGTAGTGACAGAATGCTGCACCACCGCAGAGACAATACTGAGGAAATGCTACCTTGACAGAGCTTCAGGACTGAGAGGGATAGTAGACTCCAGTGACCCATCCTTATTCTCTGGGTCATGGGTTAAAATTTCACTGTGACAGATGATGAAATTTCAAGTAAAAGTTAGCTGAATGGCAACTATGTAGCCAATGCTGATTCTTGTAGATATCCATCTCATTCACCGATGCACTTCTAGGAAGGAAATCTGCCATCCGCACCTGGTCATATATGTGACTCCAGGTACACAGCAATGTGGTTGACTCTTAATTGCTCTCTGAAATGGCCCCAGCAAGCCAATCAGTTCAAGTCTCAATCAGAGATGTACAAAAATTCCAGTCAGCGATGTCCACATCTCATGAACGAATTTTCAAAAATACTTGCATGCGTAATATGGAGGATGCTGCACTGGTGAAGGGCCAGTTTTGAGAGTGTGGTGCATTCGCAGAGACACAGTACTGAAGGAATGCAGTACCAGAGTTCAGTCCTGAGAGACTTTGGGGTAGGACTGATGGGAATATCAGCTATTACTCTCCTTAATAATTGATCCATTCACAAAATATAGCACAAAAGTTAGTACTGAAAGAGGGAAGTGGAGGGACAATGAAGAAAAACATTCCAATCTCAAGTCAGGTGACAATTGCAGCAGGATGCAATTGCAGAGAGTATGGAAGGGCACTCTTGGCTACCTTCTCCCCAGCCCCATCCCCTCCCATTTATATCTACACTTCAGAGGCTCCCTGCCTCATTCCTGATGAAGAGCTTTTGCCCGAAATGTCTATTTTCCTGCTCCTTGGATGCTGCCTGACCTGCTGTGCTTTTCCAGCACCACTCTAATCTTGACTCTGATCTCCAGCATTCCTCATTTTCACCTGGAGGATTCTATTGTCTGGGGAACAGAGACTTTAATAGCTACAACCAATGGTTCTATTTGGTACGAGGATCTGGATATAATGAAGTGGTATAAAAAGTTCTAGAATAAGAAGGATAGTTACTGGAACCAACAATTTAGAACGGAATAAAATTTACAGTCTACAAAGAAAGCTTCACGTATAAGATAGCATAATTTAAGGTGTGTACTTGAAATTGCAAGAGAAAAAATAAATAAAGTAATCTTGAAAAAGGAAATATCAGTGTTTCAGTTCGTTAATCATAACTAAAAGCAAATAAAAAGCAGCAGGAAGATGGATGTCCCAAAGTGGCTACAGGTGAATGTGTGAGGATGGGACAAGACAGATGAGTGTGATAAACCATGACAACAGATTTTCCGACAGAAGTAGATACAAGCAGCAGGAGCAGTAGCACAGTGGGAAGAATCCAGAGCTGCTTACTGAGACACCGTCCAGTCCACTGAGCCAATGCAGCAGTGACCATATATTTTACCGAATACAAAAAACAAAATGATTAAATAAGGATATGGAACGAAAGCTAAATCTATTACTGTGTGATGGATTACTCTGGAGTCTTTTATAGATAACTGAACTGTAAACAGATAGATGAACTGATATAAAGACGATTTCTAAAAAAAGTCATTTAGGAGGTGAGCTTCTCTAGCTGGGCAAGTATTTATTGCCCTTTCCTAATTGCTGCTGAGAAGATGGAAGTGAACTGTCTTCTTGAACTACTGCAGCCCATTTTATGGAGGTGCACCCACAATTCTGTCAACGAGGAAGTTCCAGGATTTTGACTCAATGACAAGTGAAAGAACGGCGAAACATTTCCAAGTCAGGCTAGCGAGTGGGCAGCATGATGACTCAAGTGGCAGCATAGTGGCTCAGTGAACAGCACTGAGCCACCATGCAGCCAGTTGAGCCATCATGCTGCCCACACAGCACCAGGGTCCCATGTTTGATTCCACTCCTGGGCAACTCTGTGTGGAGTTTGCACATTTTCCCTGTGTCTCCATGAGTTTCCTGTTCTGAGTAAGTAATTCCAGTTTCCTTCCACAGTCCAAAAATGTGCAAGCTAGATGGATTAGCCACGACAAATGCAGAGTTAGAATGGGGGTGTGGGTCTGGATGAGATGCTCTTTGGAAGGTCGGTGTGGACTCAATAAAGTGAATGGCCTGCTTCCACACTGTAGGGATTCTCTTCCCAATGAGTGCCTTGGAGGGAATTTTTCAGGTGTTAATGTTCCTTTATATCTGCTGCCCTTGTCATTCTAGATGGTAGTGGGTTTTGAAGGTTATGTCTAAGCAGCCTTGGTGAATTTCTGCAGTGCATCTTGTAGATTGCACGCACTGCTACGACTGAGCATCAGTGTGGAGGCAGTGAATATAGATGTGACTACTAAGCAGGCTGCTTTGTACTTATTTGTGTCAAATGTAGCCTTAATGTCAAGGGCCGTCACTCTCACCAGTATACTAGAGTTCAGTTCTTTTGACCATGTTTGAACCAAGGTTGTAATGAGATCAGGAGTGGAGTGACTTAAAAAGAACTCAAACTAAACATCAGTGATTAAGCTATTGCTCAGAAAGTGACGCTTAATGGGATTGTTGATAACATTTTTCATTACTTTACTGATGATCTAGAGCAGGCTGCTGGGCGGCAATTGGATTGGATTTGTCCTTTTCGTGTAGAAGACATACCCAGGCATTTTCCATATTGTCAAGTAAACATCAGTGTAGCTGTACTGTTCCAGCTTGGTTAGGGTCGTGGCAAGTTGTGCAGCACAAGTCTTCACTGTATTGGAGCTGCACAAGATATTGATAAAGCCACACTGGGAGGTCAGTGTATCATTCTGATAACCCTGCTACAGGAAGAATGTTACTAAATTCGGAAGGGTGCAACAAAGATTTAAAAGGATGTTACTGAGTTTGAGTTTGAGTTATAGAGAGAGGATGGATAGGTTGGTACTTTCTCTCCCTGGTGCGTACGAGGCTTCGGGGTCATAAAGTCAGAGAGGTGTACAGCACGGAAACAGACCCTCTGTCCAACTCGTCCATGCCCACTAGATATCCTTCACTATTTTATCAACCTGTGACTACCCTTTCAAGGAGCTATGAACCAGAACTCCAAGGTCTTTGATCAGCAAAATTCCTCAGGATTTTACCATAAAATATGGAAGTCCTGCTCTAATCTGCCTTTCCACTGCAGCACCTGCAATCGAAATTAAATTCCATGTGCCAATCCTCAGCCCATTGGTCCATCTGATTAAGGTCTAGTTGTATTGTGAGGTAACCTTCTTTGCTGTCCACTAACCTCCAATTTGGTGTCATCTGTAAATTTACAAACCGTACCTCCTATGTTCACATCCAAATCATTTATATACATGGACCCAGCACCGATCCTTGCGCTATACAGCTGGTCACTGGCCTCCAGTCTGAAAAGCAATTTTCCATCACCCTCTATCTCCCACCTTCGAGCCAGTTTTGTATCCAAATTAATTTAGTCTCATTTGCCTGCACTTGGCCCAGATTCTTCTAAAACCTTCCTGTTCATATATTCATCCAGATGCCTTTTAAATGTTATAATTATACCAGCCTCTATCACTTCCACTGGCAGCTCATTCCATTTATGCACCACCCTCTGTGTGAAAAAGTTGCCCCACAGATCCTCCTTTTAAATCCTTCCCCTCTCACCTTAAACCTATGCTCTCTAGTTTGGTGTCCCCCACTCTGGGAAAAAAAGTCTTTGGCTATTCACCACATCCATTGCCCCTCTTGATTTTTTAAACTTCTATAAGGTTACCGCTCAGCCCTGACGCTTCATGGAAAAGAGCCTCAGCCTCTTCAGTCCCTCCCGACAAGTCAAAGCGCCTAATCCTGACAACAGCCTTTTAAAATCTTTTGTGAACCATTTCAAGTTTTGTAACATCCTTCCTATGTCAGACAGAGCAGAATTGAATTCAGTATTCCAAAAGTGGCCCAACCAATGTCCTGCACAGCTGCAACATGACCTCCCACTCCTGTACTCAATGTACTGACCAATGAAGGCAAACATTCCAAATGCTTTCTTCACTACCCTATCAACCTGTGACTACCCTTTCAAGGAGCTATGAACCAGCACTCCAAGGTCTTTGTTCAGCAAAATTCCTCAGGATTTTACCATAAAATATGGAAGTCCTGCTCAAATCTGCCTTTCCACTGCAGCACCTGCAATCGAAATTAAATTCCATGTGCCAATCCTCAGCCCATTGGTCCATCTGATTAAAGTCTAGTTGTACTGTGAGGTAACCTTCTTTGCTGTCCACTAACTTCCAATTTGGTGTCATCTGTAAATTTACAAACCGTACCTCTTATGTTCACATCCAAATCATTTATATCCATGGACCCAGAACCGATCCTTCCGCTATACTGCTGGTCACAGGCCTCCAGTCTGAAAAGCAATTTTCCATCACCCTCTGTCTCCCACCTTCGAGCCAGTTTTGTATCCAAATGACTAGTCTCCCTGTATTCCATGAGATCTAACCTTGCTAACCAGTCTGCCATGAGGAACATTGGTGAATGCCTTACTAAAGTCCATACAGATCACGTCCACCACTCTGCCTTCATCAATCCTTTTCGTTACTTCTTCAAAAAACTCAATCAAGTTAATGAGACACAATTTCCCACACACAAAGCCACGTTGACCATCCTAAATCAGTTCTTGCCTTTCCAAATACATGTACATCCTATCCTCTCTCCAATAACTTGTTTTCACCACTGATGTAAGGTTCAGCAGTCTACAGTTCCCTGGTTTCTCCTTACCGCCTTCCTTAATTAGTGGCACTCCATTAGCCAACCTCCAGTCTACCTTAGTGGTACATTCCACTCCCAAACATCTCAGATGTTCACCTATTTCAAACAATGTGCTTTTCCCCACTCTGTCATCCAGACAGCCCTCCACCACACTGCCTCCATTCCCTGTTTCACTGCTCTAACCCCTGTCAAAAAAACCCTGCAATAAAGACAAGAGTCCTTCTTGTCCTCACGTACCACCCCGCCCCCAGTCTCTGCATCCAATTCAACCCCATCACCAAGAACATCTTCCCCAGCCCACCCCTCTCCGCCTTCCACAAGGACCGATCCCTTCACTAATCCTTGGTTAGCGGCACTCTCTCCATCAACCGTGCCCCCCGCTCCCCAAATTCCCAGGTCTCTTTCCCTGCAATTGGAAAAGATGCAAAACCTGCTGGCACACCACCCTCTTCACTTCCACCCAGGGCCCCAAACAGTCCTTCCAGGTGAGACAGGGGTTTACCTGCCTCTCCTCCAACCTAATTTATTATATCTGGTGCTCTCGATATGGTGGTGAGACCAAACGTAAAGATTAGATTCCCTATTGTGTGGAAACAGGCCCTTCTGCCCAACCAGTCCACACCGACCCTCTGAAGAGTAACCCACCCAGACCTATTTCCCTCTGACTAATACACCTAGCATTATTAGCATGGCCAATTCACCTGACCAGCTTTGAACTCTGGGAAGAAACTGGAGCACCCAGAGGAAACCCACGCAGACACAGGGAGAATGTGCAAGCTCCACACGGACAGTCTGCCTGAGGCTAGAATCAAACCCAGGACCCTGGTGCTCTGAGGCAACAGTGCTAACCACTGAGCCACCATGCCACCTTACTAAGGGAACATTTCGCCAAGCATCTCAGCCGAGCCTGCAGAGACTGGCCTGACCTCCCAGTCACTGGCAATCTTAATTTCCTTCCCAGTCCCTTTCCGACATGACCATCCTTGGCCTCCTCCTTTGCTAAAATGAATCAATCCGCAAATTGGAGGAACAGCACCTCATCTTCCATCTGGCAGCTTACAGCCCGGAGGACTCAACACTGAGTTCTCCAATTTCAAATAATGTCCCTGCCCATCATCATCTCCCTTCCCAGTCCCTTCCCTTCCTCTCATCGACCTTTCTTTGTAGCCACCAACTGGATTCATTCCTCCCATCAATTAACCAGGTCGTACCCTCTACCTGTCTCCACCTATCCCCACATCACTACCCTGCCCCGGCCACTCCCTTTATCTGCATCTGCGCTCCGCCCCCCCCCCCCCCCCCCCCCCCCCCCCACCCACCTCTCACCCACCCACCCGCAGTCCTGAAGAAGTATTACATGTGAAACATTAACTTTATCATGTGCTGGGGACTTATCCACCTTTATGCTTTTTAAGACGTCCAGCACCTCTTTCTCTGTAATATGGACATTTTTCAAGATGTTGCTATTTATTTCCCAAGTTCTCTATCTTCCATATCTTGTCCACAGTAAACACTGATGCAAAATGCTCATTTAGTATCTCTTCCTTCTCCTGCGGTTCCACACATAGATGGCCATGCTAATCTTGAAGGGGCCCTATTGCCTCCCTAGTTCCTCTTTTGTCCTTAATGTATTGTGTTCCACAAGGATCTGTTTTGGAACCATTGCTGTTTGTCATTTTTATAAATGACCTAGAGGGGCTTGAAGGCTGGGTGAGCAAGTTTGTGGATGACACGGAAGTCGGTGGAGTTGTGGACAGCGACGAAGGATGTGGCAAGTTACAGCAGGATATAGTTAAGTTGCAGAGCTGGGCAGAAAGGTGGCAAATGGAGTTCAATGTAGCTAAGTGTGAAGTCATTCACTTTGGTAGGAGTGACAAGAAGATGGATTACTGGGCTAATGGTAGCGTGGATGAGCAGAGGGATCTTGGTGTCCATGTACACAGATCTCTGAAAGTTGCCACCCAGGTAAATAGTGCTGTGAAGAAGGCATATGGTGTACCAGGCTTTTTTGGTAGAGGAATTGAGTTCCTCAGTTCTGAGGTCATGTTGCAGTTGTATAAGACTCTGGTGCGGCCTCATCTGGAGTATTGTGTGCAGTTTTGGTCGCCATACTATAGGAAGGATGTGGAGGCATTGGAACGAGTGCAGAGGAGGTTTACCAGGATGTTGCCTGGCATGGTAGGAAGATCGTATGAGGAAAGGCTGAGGCACTTGGGGCTGTTCTCATTGGAGGAAAGAAGGTTTAGGGGAGATTTGATACAGGTGTACAAGATGATTAGGGGTTTAGATAGGGTTGACAGTGAGAACCTTTTTCCGCTAATGGAGTCAGCTGTTACTAGGGGACACAGCTTTAAATTAAGGGGTGGTAGGTATAGGACAGATGTTAGGGGTAGATTCTTTACTCAGCGGGTTGTGAGTTCATGGAATGCCCTGCCAGTAGCAGTGGTGGACTCTCCCTCTTTATGGTCATTTAAGCGGGCATTAGATAAGCATATGGAGGTTATTGGGCTAGTGTAGGTTAGGTAGGCTTCGGTCGGCGCAACATCGAGGGCCGAAGGGCCTGTACTGCGCTGTATTTTTCTATGTTCTATGTTTTCTATGTTTCTATGTAAAAACCCTTTGGAATTCCCTATCAGGTGACTTTATAAAGGTTTACATAATCATGAAGAACATAGATACGGTGAATAGCCAAGATCTTTTCTCCAAAACGAGTCCAAAACTAGATGGCATAGGTGTAAACTGAGACAGGGAAGATTTAAAAGGGACCTGAGGGGCAATGTGTTCACATAGATAGGGGCCCGTATATGGAACGAACTGCCAGAGGAAGTGGTAGAGGCGAGTACAGTTATAACATTTAAAAGATATTTGAACAGGTACATGGATAGATTTAGCAGGATATGAGCCAAATACAGACAAATGGGACTACTTCAGTTTCGGAAACCAGGCCGGCATGGACGAGTTGGGCCAAATAGTCTGTTTTCATGCTATATGACTATTATTCTATGATGTCACAATGTATACACTCCAGTATCTATAAATCAAATTTTCTGAAGTTTGGCATCTGTGACGTTGAGGTCTCTGAAATGAGAGTTAAACTCAACAATAACGGTTCTAATGACCTAAAGACACAATAATAATGTAAGTGACAATAGAGGTGTGGAGTCTTGACAATTTGTCCAGCAATGGCCTATAATTAAATTAAGAATGAACTGAAATTGAGAACCAACATTGTGAAAACACTCGAGATCTGAAATATAATCAGATAATATTTGAAGTACCCAGCATTTTTCGAAAGAGAAATAAGAAGTAGGCTGTGTTCTGTGTAGTTCAAGAGAATGAAGTGAAAAAAATGGGCAATCTAAATAAAAAGAGTAACACTGAGGAACAATGATACAATTGGAGGGAAATTGAAACAAATAGGAAGATACTTAACTGGAAATGCAAATTTTAATGAAATAAGAAGAAAACCATCAAAAGTTTTTTTTTTAAAAGACAACTGGACAATAACAGTGACAACTTACAGTTATATCATGCCTTAAAGTTGTAAAACATTTCATGCCACTTCAAAATATTACTGTCAATTGTGCACCAATGGGATTCAGACAGTCTTGGGGGTTAAAGTGATGGTGGTAAGGGTGGGGTGCTGAAAGGAGAAGCTGATCATGGAAGGATTTGAACACATTCTAAATGTGAGGAATTCCTGAATTGGGAGCCAATGAATAACAGTGAGGTAAGGGATAATGATACTTAGTGGAAGTTAGGATAGAGGCAGCAGACCACTGGACAACATCACATCAGTGTAAAAGGAAATGGCTTAAAACTTGTTTTCAATAAGATGCTACATAGAAGGCATTTGATAAAGATAGTTGTTTTTCAATCTGGAGAGGTAATGAGTAATGATGAATCCCATGGATCAAAGTTAGGATTGATACACATAAATGATTTGTATTCACATATGTAATATAACAGCAATGTTTGCAAAACACAAAAAGCATAAGTGTGATTACCTGGAAGAAAACTCTCGTGGCCCTAGAATTGCGGATAGAGAAACAAACACAAATATTCAAGATCTTTAAGTGAACAAATATGTAGATGTCACAAACTCTCGTGCCAGAGATCAGTGTCTCAGAGGGAAGATGCATATTTTAGCAAGGGGAGGTGATGGTCTAGTGGCATTATCACTAGACTGTTAATCCATAGAGGTCAGGTAATGGGGACACCCTCTGGGAAAATTAAGAATGGGCAATAAGTGCTGTCCTAGCCAGTTATGCCCTCATCCCGGGAATGAATAAATAAAAAAAAGTAGAGGATTGTCAGCATGTGAAATGAAAAGGAATGGAAACACCCGAATAAGAGAATTTAAAGGAAAATTTGATAGATCTATGGTGGTGTAGCTGATTGAAGGGAAATACCATCCACATTGCAGAATATTTTTCACTTCTATACTTTCCTACATTCTATGCTTTATATACTTACAGCCGTATACCCTGCACCACTTCATCAATGGATTCAGCTGGAGTTCCAGAGTGACATAGACTGGAATGTATTGGGTGCAGGGTCCGAGGAGGATTGCGCCGTCGTGCAGAAGGAACTGGGTAGGACAGAGAGGTAACACTAGGTTCCAACAGATGGTTTGCTCGAAAATGGTTTGAAGAGATGATGCTTGAACGTGGTCGCAGAACAGGTCTCTCATTTTGATCCCTGCAATCAAATTCATCATAACCAATTCAAGAATCTCTCTGTCACCTCTTTGAAGTACTCCTGATCCCCCTCGCCCCATGAATCAACCCCAATTTATCCAACTCTGCCTCACTCCTCCTTCAGTGACAATAACCTAAAATCATATCTCTCAGTAATGTATTAATTTTGAAATATGTGTGTGGAATTACTGTCCATGAACATGTGAACAGAACTGACTCTGCAACTCAATATTAACCTTGTCCCACTCTGAAATAAAAACAAAACATTTTGATTAAGTATGTACTTTTCATTTGAAAATTTAGTTTAATTGACATTTCTCTTCAAACTTACATGGTACAGTCCATCCAGAAGTTGCCACTGCTGATAGCTATACTTTGAGTTCTAGATAGTAGAATAAATAAAATAAATGCTACAAGAATGTAAAGTATGTTGCAAGATATAAACACCTACTTTGACACTTAAATCAAAAGAGATGATTCTCAACCTTGTCTATATTTGGGCTATCTACTGCACTTGTCCACTGCACATGTAGCAGATCAGCTATAACACAGTAAATACAATTTATGCTTTCAAAATCAGATGCTACATAATTTTCTTACTTATGCTAATTTATACAATAAAAATGATAAGGTCTAGTTACATAAAAATTATTTGTATTCTCTCAAATATAGACAATTGAGCAGTGATCTAATTATCATACTTAAAACTATTATGAATTCAGAGGCTAGGAAACCTGCAGTGTGAGTAATTTACCACCCAACTCCCCAAAGCCTGCCTAATTGTCCAAGGGACAAGTCAGGAACATGACAGCATTCTTCATTCTTACATGGATGAGTGCTGCTCAAAAAATAAATCTGGGATTAAGAATCTAATGATGACCATGAAATCATTGTCAATTGTTGGAAAAACTCATCTAGTTCACTGATGTCCGAGAGAGAAGGAAATCTGCCATCCTCACTGGTTTGGCTTACATGTGACTCCAGACCCACAGCAATGTTGTTGACTCTCAATTGCCCTCTTAAATGGCCAGGCAAATTATTTAGTTGTACCAATTGCTACCATGTCTATCTACAGCAGATGGACTGCAACAGTTCAAGAAGGCAGCTTACCATCACCTTCTCAAAGATAACTAGGGATGGGCAATAAATGCTGGCCAGCTGGTGATGCTCACATCCCACAAACTAATAAATATAAAAAATTCAAGAAGCTTTACTACAGTTCAAAGCAACCTGCTTGGTTAGCAGCACATCCATCGACATCCACCACCTAAGTAGCAGCAGTGGAGACCATTCACAAGGTGAACTGAAGAAGTTAATTCAAACTCCTTAGAAAACACCTTGCAAACCTATAGCCGTTTCCATTGAGATAGATAGGGGCATTCCAAGCCACTCATCACCCTGACTCAAAATGTATCGTTGTTCCTTCAGCATTAGAGTCAAAATCCTGGAACTCCCTCCCGTAGAGCACTGTGGCTCTACTTGCAGCACATGGGGTGCAGCAGTTCAAGAAGGTAGCTCACCACTACCTTCTTAAGGTTAATCAGAGATAAGTATTAAATACTGTTCTAGTGGGTGACACCCACATCCCATAAATGACTAAAAATAATCAAAATAGTGTAGGTACAGAGAAACGTTTCTTCTGTTGTGTGGTATGCAAAACAAAGACATACCATCTTGAAATTTGAATCAAGGAACAGAAGAATGAAACAGGGGAAGGCCATTTGGCTATCCGAGCCTGCTCTGCCATTGATCACGATCATGGCTGATCATTCATCTCGATAGCCTAATCCTGTTTTTTTCCCATAACCTTTGATTCCATTCGCCTCATGTGCTATATCTCGCCACCTCTTGAATACACTCAATGTTTTGGCATTAACTATTTTCTGTGGTAATAAATTCCACAGGCTCACCACTTTTTGGGTGAAGAAATGTCTCTTCATCTCTGTCCTAAATGGTCCACCAATAATCCTCAGACTGTGACCCCTGGTTCTGGATGCACCCACCATGGGGAACATACCCACTGCATTTACCCTGTGTAGTCCTGTTAGAATTTATAAGTCTCGATGAGATCACCCACTTACTTGTCTGAACTCCAGCGAAAACAATCCTAGTCTAGTCACTCTCTCCTCATACATCAGTTCCACCATCCCTGGTATCAGCCTGGTAAACTTTTGCTGCATTCCCTCAAGAGCAAGAGCATCCTTCTTTAGAAAAGGAGACCAAAACTACACACGATATTCTAGGTGTGGCCTCACTAAGGTCCTATACAACTGCAACAACACATCCCTGCCCTTGTATTCAAAACCTCTTGCAATAAAAGCTAACACATTTGCCTTCTTTATGGCCTACTGCATCTGCAAGCTTACTTTCAGCGACTGGTGCACAAGGACACCCAGGTCCTGATGCAACTTCCCTCTCCCAATTCAGGTAGTAATCTGCCTTCCTGTTTTTGTTTCCGAAGTGAATAACTTTGCACATATCCAAATTATACTGCATCTGGCATTGATGTGCCTACTCACCAAACCTGCTAGACCATGCTGAAGGATCTCTGCATCCTCGTCACAGTTCACCTTCCCACCCAACTTAGTATCATCTGCAAACTTTGAGATGCCACATTTTGTTCCCTCACCCAAATCATTAATATATTGAGAATGGCTGGAGTCCGAGCACCAATCCCTGTGGCACCGCACTAGTTAGTGCCTGACAATTTGAAAAGGACTCATTAATTCCTACTGTTTGTTTCCTCTCTGCCAACCAGTTTTCTATCCATTTCAATACACTTCCCCCAATCCCATGCACTTTAATCTTGCAAAATAATCTGTTATGCGAGACTCTGTCAAACGCATTCTGAAAGAAATAACACATCAAGGGCTCCCCCTTGTCAACTCTACTAGTTACATCGTCATAGAATTCCAACAGATTTGTCAAGCATGATTTCCCCTTCATAAATCTATGCTGACTTGGTCTGATTCTGCCACTGCTTTCTAATTGGTCTGCTATAAAGCCCTTGTTAATGGATTCGGGAATTTTCCCCACTACCGATGTTATATTTCCTGGTTTATAATTTCCTGATTTCTCTCTACCTCCCTTTTTGAATATTGGAGTAAGATTGGCTACCCTCCAATCTGCAAGGACTCTTACAGAATCTACAGAATCCTGGAAAATGACCTACAATGCATCAACTATTTCTCGAGCCACTTCGTTGAGTACTCTGGGATGTAGATTATCAGACTTGGGGATTTATCCACCTTCAATTGCCTCAATTTTAACAGCACCATTTCTGTATTAACATTAACCTCCCTCAGTTCTTCCCTCTCACTCATCTTGCATTTCCACAACATTACTGTACAGATATCAGCTTGACCACAGACTAATATAAGGGTCTGAATGGTCGATTCTTAGGCTTCTGGGATTAGCCAACATTCCTGTGAAAAAAAATTCAAAATTGAATTCTGGATCTTCTAAGTGCATATCCACAGTGGGAGTTATAACTATGAATGTTTTATCAATCTTACCTGAAGAGGTGAGTCATACAGTCATAGTCATATAGCATGGTAGCAGACCCTTCTGTCCAGCCAGTCCATGCCAAACCTAATCCCAAAGTAAACTAATTCCAACTGGCCACATCCCTTCAAACCTTTCCTATTCACGTATCCACCCAATTGTCTTTTAAAGTTCCCTTCACATTTGAATAATAAAAAATAAGGTACCATTAAGCTTCTGTTTTGGGACAGGCCTTATGCTAATGGGAATCCTCTGCTTGAGTACTGCATGAATCTCTAGCACAACGAGGATTTAGATTTGGGGGCTGCACTAACATAGCAATTGAAGAATGTAATTCAAATCCCAAAACTACAATTTCTATTTAGAACTGATCGCCTTCATACTAAGATTTTATAATAGATGGTTGCAGACATGAGGAATTCGTTGGTTTTGATTTTCCATAACTCTCAAGTTTATGCAGCCCTGGATGACCGTCCTTGTGGAGTTTGTATGTTCTCTCCGTGCCTATGTGGGTTGCCTCTGGTTGCTCGGTTTTCCTTCTACAGACTAAAGATGTGCAGGTTCGGTGGATTGGCCATGCTAAATTATCTGTGGTGTCCAGGATGTGCAGACTAGGTGGGTTAGTCATGGTTAATATGGTGTGATGGGGATAGATTGGGATTCTGGCTCTGGTTGGAAGGCTCCCAGAGAGTCAGTGGGGACTTGATGGGCTGTATTGTCGGGATTCAATAATTCTATGTACAGATCTTATAGATTAGAAGGTAGCCAGTGCAAACATAGTTTTGAAGAAAGGTAGAAGAGAGAAAACAGGTGAGGTTATCCTGTGATCAGGAGCAGTGTAAATATTAGAAGCTATTAGTGATGTGAACAAGTCATCTAGAAAGTAAGGTGCATAGACTGGGTCAAAGCAAATTTCTGAAAGAGTAATTCTTGTTAACTGGATATGAATTGACTTCTTAATATTGAGTTAGTGTATTGTTGTCACATGTACCAAGATACAGTGAAAAGTGCTGTTTTACATGCTCTACAAAGAGCTCATACCATACAAAGTGCATCAAGGTAGCACAACAGAGTGCACAATACAGTTACAGCCAAAGAGAAGCTGCAGACATCAACATTAACATTTGAGATGTTTGTCCAAAAGTCTGATAACAGCAGAGAAGAAACTGTTCTTGAAGCTGTTCATATGTGTATTCAAACCTTTTTATCTTCTGCCCAACAGAAGAAGATGGAACAGGGTGTGAAGGGTCTTTGATGATTTTGCAGCAAGAATGGATGGATGGAAGGTTGGCTTGTTAATGGAAGCCCCTCCACCAACCACCGTCCGCACCCGGCACCTTCCCTTGCTGCCGCACGAAGTGTAAAAGCTGTGTCCGTACCCCCCTCCTCACCTCCGTCGAAGTTCCTCGAGGAATGTTTCAAATCTGGGGGAGATTTTCCTACACATCCATCCACTTCATCTACTGAATCCATTGCTTTTGATGTAATCTCCTCTACATTGGAGAGAACATCTCTGGGACGCATGCACCAAACAACCACTGTGCCCAACCACTTCAACTCCCCTCTCACTCTCAAGTCCTGGGCCTCCTCCACCACCAAATCAAACCTACCCGCCAACTGGAGGAAGTAAGCCTCATTTTCTTCGGAGGGACCTTCAACTACACGTCATCAACATCGATTTCACCAGTTTCCAAACCTCGCCTCCCCCCTACTCATCCCAGATCCAAACCTCCAACATGGCTCTGCCTTCTTGAACTGTCCTACCAGTGCATTTTTCTTCCCACCTTTCCGTACCACCGTCACCACTGACCTATCACAATCGCCTACCAGCTGGACCCACCTATCACCTTCCCACCTACCTTTTCCCCCTCGCCCCATAGCCCCAACCTCCATTTATCTCTCAGCCACCTTAGCCCTCCACACTCTTGATGAAGGGCTTATGGTCAACAAAAACAATTCTCCTGCTCCTTGGATGCTGCCTGACCTGCTGTGCTTTTATAGCACCACACTTTTCACCTCTGATTCTCCAGTCCTCACTCTCTCCTATAATCCTGTACATCAAGGACCCCTTGTTTCTCAGTACTCCCTAAGGTCCAAATATTCAATGTCTCTATCCTTCCTTTATACGACCTCCCAAAATGCATCATCTCACACTTACTGGGATTAAAATCCATCTGCCATTTCTCTGCTCAATTTACTAGCTGTTCAATATTAGACAGGGGCCTGAGACTACCCTCCTCAGTGTCAACGACACGACCAGTTTTGATATCATCATCCATCTTACAAATTACACTTCCTACATTCACATCTGGAGTCGATGGATGGAAGGCTGGTTTGCATGATAGATGGGCTAGTTCACAACTGACATTTCTTGTGGCCTAGGGAGCAGGAGTTGCTTTACCAAGCTGTGATGCATCCAGGTGGGCTGCTTTCCATGGTGCATTGATATAAATTGGTAAGAGTCATTACGGACATACCGAATTTCCTTAGCCTTCTGAGGGAGTAAAGACATTGTTGTGCTTTCTTGACTGTCACGTTGACGTGGATGCGCTAGGTCAGATTGTTGGTGATCATCACTCTCACAAATTTGACTCTTTCCATCTCCACCTCAGCACCATCGATGCAGATCAGGGTGTGCCCTCCACTCTGTTTCCTGAAGTCAAATGAACTCCTTCATTTTGTTGACGTTGTTGGAGAGATTGCTGCCTTTACACCATGCTACCAAGCACTCAATCTCTTGCCTATATTTTGTCTGAGATCTGACCTATAATACAGACAGCATTGTAAATGGAATTGGAGTGGAATTTGACCACACAGTTGTGAATGTATAAGAAATACAGTAGGGGGCTGAGTATGAAGCCTTCCAGGGCACCAGCGTTGAGGATTATTGTGTCACCTCCTATTAGTGATTGCGGTCTATGTGTAAGGAAATCGAGGATCAGAGGGTGGAGCCGAGACCGAGGTTTCAGAGTTTGGAGATGAGTTTGTTTGGAGTTATGGTGTTGAAGGTGGAGCTGTAGTCAATAAATAGGTGCCTGATGTAGTTATCTCGTTATCCAGATGTAAATCTAATTGGAGTGGAATTTGACCACACAGTTGTGAATGTATAAGAAATACAGTAGGGGGCTGAGTATGAAGCCTTCGGGGCACCAGCGTTGAGGATTATTGTGTCACCTACTATTACTGATTGCGGTCTATGTGAAAGGAAATCGAGGATCAGAGGGTGGAGCCGAGACTGAGGTTTCAGAGTTTGGAGATGAGTTTGTTTGGAGTTATGGTGTTGAAGGTGGAGCTGTAGTCAATAAATAGGAGCCTGATGTAGTTATCTCGTTATCCAGATGTTCCAGGGATAAGTGTAAGGCCAGGGAGATGGTGTCTGTTATGGACCTGTTGCGATGGTAGGCAAATTGCAAAGGACTAAGATAATCTGGTAGGCTGGAGTTGATGTAAGCTATGACTAGGTTCTCAAAGAACTCCATAATTATGGAGGTCAGAGACACTGGGCAGTAGTCACTGACGCATACTGCACGATTTTGCTTTGGCATCGGCTTGATGGTGATCTTCTTGAAGCAGTTGGTGACTTCAGATCGAAGCAGGGGACGTTAAAGATGTCCGATAAAAATCACACAACACCAGGTTACAGTCCAACAGGTTTAATTGGAAGCACACTAGCTTTCGGAGCGACGCTCCTTGATGAAGGAGCGTCGCTCCGAAAGCTAGTGTGCTTCCAATTAAACCTGTTGGACTATAATCTGGTGTTGGGTGATTTTTAACTTTGTACACCCCAGTCCAACACCGGCATCTCCAAATCAGTGAATATGCCCACCAGCTGGTCTGCACAGGAAGTGAGTTCATGGCCTGGGGGTCCAATCAGGTGTGTCGTTTTCCATGGGCCGATCTAAGTTTTGTGGCAGTGATCATGGATACAGTGCGTCTGAGGCTGCTTGGACAAGTGACATTGTTTCACTGACCTTCTGTTCAAAGTGATTGTAGAATGCAATGAACTCACTGGGTTGGGTTGTATTGTTGCCCACGATTCTGTTCAACTTTGCTTTGATTGCCCATTTTGTCATGTAAGTTTTGCCACAAAAAAATGGATATCCGTACGGTTAGTCTGGGTCTCAAGCTTAATTTGGTTTTGCCTCTTAGCACCTCTGATGATCTTGTGAAGGGGATTTGCTAGTGCATCTATAAATAAGAACTTACTAAAACTTTTTGACTGGGGATTTGCTAGTGCATCTATAAATAAGAACTTACTAAAACTTTTTGAAACTTTAAGAGGTATGTGCTTGTAATGTGTATGCCTGGCTTCATTGAGTCTAACAGGGTGGGAGAGAATGATTACCCAAAGGGCAATATTGGAAATGAAGGAAAATTGTTCAGGTATCAAATCAAAATCTTCATGGCAACTGCAGAACCTGCCAGAAAGCAAGAATGAATTGTTGGGGTATGACTGCCCTCTGATCTTCTTGAAGTCTAAACCAGTCGAAGATTGAAGCTGCTTTGTGGATCTGTTAGAACTTACCAAAGCAAAATTATGCACTGGCCTTAATGTTATCACATTTGTTGGGGTGATTACACTACTAGGGTGTTTAATGTAGGGCTAGGGAAGGTAATACTATTACTGCAACAGACACTTCTAGTTCCAGCCCTGAAACGGTTAATAACAGCCATGTGGGCTGAAGCTGGCAACTGCATGACTACCTGTCTGGAGCTCGCAATTGATATACATTTTGTTAATTAAATCATGGAGCCTGTAACTGCCAGCCAGTGTCAATTGTTCCATCGAAACTCATGATTGATAAAGGAACCTGTAACTGTCAGACAGTGTGAATTGCTCTATCGGAACTCATAGTTGATAAAAGTACCTGTTAATTTACTTGCTGAAACTATTGATTAAATCACGGAAAACGACTAGCCTGTCAGACACATAGTAATGAGAGTTGATTCTCTAAACAATGAACTATTGATTACGGGATCGGAACCGCTGGCCCCAGGACGTCTGTGCCATTGTCAAGCACAGCAGAAACTGGACAGGCACCTCGATGCGGCCAACGGGAAGACGGATCCCATCGCGCGCAGATGAACGGACCAATGAGGAAGGCGGACAAGGAAAATCTGACCGGGGACTCCAGGCAGCGCGAAGTATAACTGTGCCAAGTCCGAACGGGAGGGGCAGAACGCCTTCTCCAACGAATGCATGCTTGATAATTTGTTGTATCGTTTCCCAGTTAAGATTCTGTGAATAAACGACAGTCTGCGCCAAACTAAAGATGCCAGTGTGGGTCTCTCCTTCCAAAAGAACACGCAAAGACGGGACCCCGCGGGTCCGTCATAACACATTGTACAAGAAATAAAATCAGAATTAAAGTATTTTTCGAGATGAACGCCTGTCTGTTAGATAGGAATGAAGGTTGTGACCTCTCGTTAGAACTCGGATGAAATTTACAAGAATCAGAGATCATATCCCCAAAATTAGCCAATAACAAATGCAAATACTCTAATTTTGACAGCAACCAGTTGTTTCGTGTGAATATGTGAAGTCTGAAAGAGCAGAACACCTTATTTATTACAGTAAATCTAATTCAGATGCCCAAAATGCGATTAGCAGCATGATTTAAATTTAACCAGATTTCTGATAGCTCAGGACGCCTAACACTGAGCTGGAAATAAAAGTCGCCAGCTCCAGTAAGTTAGTGCTTTTAATAACATTTCAGTTGGCTAGAGGGAGCACGAATACTGGCCTTTCAAAACATCAATTCCCTTTTTGCATCTGTGGTTTGGATTGGAGGTTCTTTCCATTCCCTGATCTCTCCCATGCATTACCAGATTCTCTTCAATGCCAGTTCTCCTTTTTGATTTTCATTGGGATTTTCTGACCTGTTAAGACTCAAATTCTATCTAGCTGCATGACAGAATGAAAATATAAGGAGGCTCCAGTGTTAAATTTGCAGAACCTCTTCACACCCCCTGTAATCCATGCCTCCCAGAAAGCTTGGAGTTTCTGATGTGTAAATGTTGCAATCAAGGGATCACTCAGGAGGTACAACCCCCGAATGTGATCATAAATCAGCAAGTCTAAAAATGTTTTATGAATGTAAACACTGGTATTTTATACTACATTGTATAAGCAATGTGTACCTGGAAATCATTTCCATCCCATGCTACAGATATTCTGTCAAAAAATGACAATATAATTGACAGAAGCTTCAGTATGATTTCAGTAGAGTACAAGGGCCAATGTTCGAACCACAGCTCTTCACAAATTATATAAATGGTTTGGATGTAGGGGCCAATTGTAATATTTTCAAATTTACTGGTGACATCATATTTGATGGGAACTTAAGTTGTTTAGAGAATGCAAGGCAACTTCAACAGGACTTAACAGGCAAAGTGAATGGGCTACAACATAGATGGAACATAATATAAATAAGAGTGAAATTATTCACTTTGGTAGAAAAACCAGAAAGAGAGAATACTTATTTAGACATTGGGAAGTGCGGGTGTCCAAAGGATGTGGGTTTCCTTGATCACTACTCTTTGAAATAAAAAATAGGAAGCTAGGTAAAGGTGAAGGTGAAGGTGTTAATCAAAGATGGTATTTGTGCAATAGTTGGAATGTCCTTGATTCATGAGATCAAAATATAGAATGAGCTTGGATGGAGAATTGGATAGTAGGGGAAAGAAGACACTAGTGGGATTGGTCTAAAGGCCTCTGAACTGTAACCACAATGTGGGGCAAAGTGTACAAGAATAAATATTGGGTGCATGTGGTAAAGGAATGGGAATAATCCTGGGTGATTTTAATTCCATATAAACTGAAAACAAGCAGATTGTAGTAGTAGCCAGGATGAATAGTTCAAAGAATCACAGAAGAATCACCAGACTCAAAATATTAACACTGCTTTTCCACACAGATGCTGCCAAACTTGCTGAGCTCCAGCAATTTCTGCTTTTCCTTGGAACAGTAAATTTTGCAATAAATCAGACAGCAGATTACACAATAAAATCATAAAGTACAGAAGAGGCCCTTTGTTCTGTCAAGTCTCTATCTCCAAAAATATCTACATTAGTCCCACTTTCCTGCATGAGGCCCATAGCCTTGAACGTTATGACACTTCAAGTGCTCATCCAAGTACTTTTTAAAGGTCTGAGGTTTCCTGCCTAAATAACCCTCCAGAGCAGTACATTTTGGACTCCCAACACCCTCTGGGTGAAAGAGCTTTTCCTCAAATCCCATCTAAAACCCCTGCCTTTCATTTTAAACTTATGCCCTCCAACTAAAAACTGACCTTTCGACTCAGGGGAACAGATATTTATTCAGCCTGTCCATGCCCCTCATAATTGTATGTACCTTTCAGGAACCCTCTCAACCTTGTCTGCCAAAAAAAAAACACGATCTTATCCAGCCTCTCGCCATTGCTGAAATCCCTGGCAACATTCTGGTGAATCGTCTTTACGGCCTCTCCAGTGCAATCACATTCGTCCTATAGTGTGGTGACAAGCAATGCACACAGTCTTCCAGGTCTGACTCAACGAAAGATCTGCACAGAACTGACATGACCTCCCTGCTCATCTAATCTATGCCGAGAATGTGGTGCTGGAAAAGCATAGCAGGTCAGGCAGCAGCCGAGGAGCAGAAGAATCAATGTTTTGGACAAGAGCCCAAAACATCGATCCTCCAGCTCCTCGGATGCTGCCGGACCTGCTGTGTTTTTCCAGCAACACACTCTCGAATCTGATCTCCAGCATCTGCAGTCCTCCCTTTCTCCATATAACCTATGCCTTGAGTGATAAAGGCAAGTGTCCCATTTGCCTTTTTAACTACCTTATTAACCTGCCCTTCCACCTTCAAGGATTTGTGGACAAGTACTGCAAGATTGCTCTGTTCCTCTGAGCTTCCTGGTGTCTTACGATTCTTCTAATACTCCCTTATCTTGTTCCTTCTTTTAAATTGCATCACCTCATGCTTATCAGGATTAAATTCCATTTGCCACTGACCTCCCCATTTGACCAATCCATTTATATCCTCTTGTAACCTAGCAGCTTCCTCCTCAATATCAAACATCCGGCCAATTTTTGTGTCATTCAAAAATTAACTTATCATCCAAACCTCAACCAGACATTTTCATTTACATCATTGATGAATATCATAAACAACAAGGGACCTAGCACTAATCCACTGCACACTGAGTTCCAGTCACAAAAGCAGCCTCTGCAAGCATGCTCTGTCTCCTATCAGTAGGCCAATTTTGGATCCAAGTTGTCAAGTTACCCTGGATACTGTTTCTCATGTGGTACCTTGTTGAAGGCCTTTTGAAATCAATATAAACTATATCAACGGCTCTACTAATTTTTCACAATATTAAGAATAACTATATTTGCATTGTAAAGAAAATTTTGAAAGGGAGGATCATGATTGATAACTAAAGAAGTTAGAGTCTATGTCTCTACCTTAAGGAAGGCATCAAATGTCAAGGAAAAAAAACATGTAACTGCACAAAGATGAGTGCCAAGTCAAAACACAAATATAGCAGAGAAGTACTAAAGGTAAATCATAAAAGAATTAGACAATGAGAGGAAACTAGCTAGGAATGTAAAACTAGCTAACACAAATTTTATTTAAAAAGCAAGTGAAGTGTTGGTCATCTATAGATGGAGAATGGGTGTTAATAATAAATAAAAAGGAAAGGATGCATGAAATTAACAAATATTTTGTTCTGTTTTCACAACAGAGGATTTAAAAAATATTCCAATACTAGCTATAAATCAGGGGGAAGACCATAATGAAATTACAATTATGAGGGATGTAATAGCAAGCAAATTGAAATCGCTATGGATGGCAAGTTTCTGAGTATTTGCTATAGACCAGACAAAACTCCCTGAAAATTTATCAAGGAGAGAGCCTAGACTTTAATTATTATCTTATTTCAAGACATAGTCAAAGCTTTGTGTTCCAGATGTGATTCAATTGACCCACTACTAAGTTTTAAACAAAACATACTGTATTCTTACAACGCAGTTCAAAACAGAAACAAAATACGAACTGGCGTAACTTGAACTCTACTGAAATACTTAATAAAATTGTATATTATTTAACCAATAGTCGTTACCTGTTCCAAATATAGCAGCATCCCATTGGCAAAGGCAAATTCAGCTAAACAGATTTTGTCATGTGCTATCTCCAGATCAGGAGAAAAAAACAATTAAAATACAATCCAGCAAGAGAGACAGAACTCAAGCATTTTGCTACAGTAGGGTGAAAGATGTAACCACCAGCTTCAACAGCCAAAAAATCCCAACTTAAATTTAAAGCAAAACTAAAAGCCTGTGTCTGTGGGAGCCTGACTCCACCCATTCATTCTTTTGTCCAATTTAAAAAATTCAGAGAGCTTAAATCACTGCTTCAGAAGCATTCTGACATCACTGGCAATACTTCTCTGCAAGAGAAACAGCAGAGACAAATCCCTTTTAAAGGTACAGTACCATCACAGGGTCCAGATGGATTTCTTCCTCGGGTCTTCAAAGAGGTTGCAAATAAAGTAGTCGATGTATTGGTGTTAATTTCCAAAATTCCCTCAATTAGGGCAAGATTTAACCTGACAGGAAAATAGCAAATATAACCTATTCTACTCAAGGAGAGAGTAAATTAGAAAACATCCTTCATTGAAACTTGTAATGGATCAGAAACCAGATTTAAAAACTCATGGTAATTGGGAAGAGTAAACATGGTTTTATCAAAGAGAAAACATGTTTAAGCAATTCATTGAAGTTCTTTGAAGGAATAAGATGCACTTGTGGATAGCAGGTGTACTCAGAAGGCGTTTGATAATTTTCATATTTCCACTGCAGAAAATAAAAGCTCACCACAGTGTAGCAGGCAACTTATGAGCAGGGATAGAAGACAGGCTGGCTGGCTGAAAACAAAACATATGTATCTTTGACTTCGAGGAGTGCAGTCCCATAGGGACCTTGTGAATATTTTACAATTTACATCTCTGCAATTTAGTTGCAGGGAGAGTATCTGGGGGTTCTGGGGGAGTTGGTGGGGAGAGTGGTGAAAATCAAGGACTGTTGAAGGGAACAGTCCTTGCTGAAGGCAGAGAAAGGTGGGGAGTGGAAGATGTTCTTGGTGGTGGGGTCCAATTGGAATTGGCAGAAGTGTTTGAGGATGATGCGTTGGATGTGGAGACTGGTGGGGTGGTAGGTGAGGACAAGGTGGACTCTGTCTTTATTGCATTGGCGGGGGTTTAGAGCAGTGGAACGGGAATGGAGGTGGTATGGCAGAGGACTGTCTGGATGACAGGAGGGAGGAAAAGCATGTTGTTCAAAATAGGTGGATCATGGCCAAGCTGTCTTAGCCGCTGGATTAAGGTTCTCGCCTCCACAAAGTCATGGGTTCTACTCCCCTGCTGCTTTATAGGTGGCTCAGTGGTTAGCACTGCTGCCTCACAGCACCAGGGTCCCAAGTTCGATTCCAGCCTCGGGTGACTGTCTGTGTGGAGTTTGCACATTCTCCCCATGTCTGCGTGGGTTTCCTCTGGGTGCTCCGGTTTCCTCCCACGGTCACAAAGATGTGCAGGTGAATTGGCCGTGCTAATGTTAGGTCAATTAGTCAGAGGGAAATGGGTCTGGGTGTGGACTGGTTGGCCCGAAGGGCCTGTTTCCCCACTGTAGGGAATCTAATCTAATCTGGGATGCTTGCGAGTGGAATGTCTCCTCATCTGAGCAGATGCAGCAGAGGTGGAGGAATTGGGGAGTTCTTGCAGGATACTGGGTGGAGTGAGGTATAATCCAGGTAGTTATGAGAGTCTGTGGGCTTGTAGTAGACATCTGTCTGCAGACTATTGCCGGAGTTGGAAATGGTGAGATCAAGAAAGGGGTGGGGGGGTTTCAGAAATGGACCAAGTGAATTTGAGGGTGGGATGGAAGTTCTGTGTGAAGTCGATGAACTGCTCCAATTCAGCCCAGGTTCAGGACACTGCACCGATGCAGTCATCGATGTAAAGGCGGAAGAGTTGGGGCACAGTACCTAAGTAGGTACTGAAGAGGGACTGTTCCTTATAGCCAACAAAGAGGCAGGTGTAACTGGGCCCAACTGGGTGCCCATGGCCACACCCTTGATTTGGAGCAAATGGGAGGAGTTAAAGGGAAGGTTATTGAGAATGAAGACCAGTTTAGAGAGGCGGAGGAGGGTATTGGTGAAGGGGGACTGGATGGGTCAGTTGGAGACAAAGAAGTGGAGATTCTGGAGGCAATCTTGTGGGGCATGGATGCATATAAGAACTGCATGTCCACAGTGAAGAGAAAGAGAGGTAGAGGGGTAGTGGATGTTTGAGAATGGAGAGCTGCTGTGCTGGCTGGCTGCAGGTCAGCAGTAATACCGAGGGGTGATCCTGGGAAATGTAGTCCGAGTCTTGCTTGCAGATTGGGCAGAGCCAGCAGTAGAGGCGGTAACTGGGGGGAAGTCAAGGCTGATCCGAGTGCTGTTGTCAGCAGAACCCAGGGCAGCGTTGCAGGAAGTGACGTCCAACCCGGAAGTCGTTTTGAACTGGAGAAGCCTGGTGCTGTAGGGAGTCTCCATGTGGGTATTGGTGGTGGTAGCGGCGTGACCTGGAGGCAACTGGAACCAGGGTGAAGATTTCGAACAGGGAGTGAGTTCTCCAATTGGAGGTGAGAGGAGTAGAGTTTTGCAAACTTCCAATTTCCAACTCACCAAAAACTTTTTGTTGAGCTGGTGGATTCTCCGTTTGATGTGTTGGGTAGGCTAGAGGTTAGTAAGGTGGACAAATCCCCAGGACCGAATGGGATTTATCCCAGGTTGCTGAGGGAGGCGAGAGAAGAAATAGCTGGGGCACTGACAGATATCTTTGTGGCATCCTTAAACACAGGTGAGGTGCTGGAGAGCTCATGGTGTCCTCCTGTACGAGAAGGGTAGTAGGGATATTCCCGGTCACTACAGACCAGTGAGCCTGACGTCAGTGGTAGGAAAGTTGCTGGAGAAGGTACTGAGGGATAGGATCTATTTATATTTAGAAAAGAATGGACTTATTAGTGATAGGCAAAATGGTTTTGTGCAGTGGAGATCATGCTTTACCAACTTAATAGAGTTCTTTGAGGAAGTGACCAAGTTGATAGATGAAGGAAGAGCTGTTGATGGCATATACATGGACTTTAGTAAAGCGTTTTATAAGGTTTCCCATGGTAAACTAATGTAGAAAGTGAAGTCACGTGGTGTGCAGGGTGTTTAGCTAGGGGGATAAAGAACTGGTTGAGCAACAGGAGACAGAGAGTAGTGGTTGAAGGGAGTTTCTCAACTACTGTCCCAGATATACATAAATGATCTAGAAGAGGGCACTGTTGGTATGATGATATGAAGACTGGCGGAGTAGCAGAAAGGATAAGGGTCTGTCAAAGAATACAGGAGAGTATAGATAGACTGGAGAGTTGGGCGGAGAAATGGCAGATGGAGTTCAATCCAGGCAAAATGTGAGGTGATGCATTTTGGCAAGTCTAATTCTAGAGCGAATTATACAGTGAATGGAAGAGCCTTGGGAAACGTTGATGAGCAGACAGATCTGGGAGTGCAGGTCCTTTGTACTCTGAGGTTGCTGCACAGGTGAATAGAGTGGTCAAGATGGCGAATGGTATGCTTGCTTTCACCGGTCGGGTATTGAGTATCAGAACTGGTAGGTCATGTTAAAATTGTGTACGATTGGTTTGGCCACATTTAGAATACCATGTACAGTGTTGGTCGCCACATTACAAAAAGGATGTGGACACTTTGGAGAGAGTGCAGAGAAGATTTATGAGGATGTTGCCTGGTTTGGAAAGTGCTAGCTATGAAGAGAGGTTGAGTAGGTTAGGTTTGCTTTCATTAGAAAAAAGGAGATTGAGGGGGGACCTAATTGAGGTCTACAAAATCACGAAGGGTATGGACAGGGTAGACAGGAATAAGCTTTTCCCAGGATGAGGGATTCAATAACGAGAGATCACGCTTTCAAAGTGAGAAGTGGAAAGTTTAAGGAGGCATACACGCGGCAAGTATTTTACACGGATGGTGGTGGGTGTCTGGAACACGTTGCCAGCAGAGGTGGTAGAGGCAGGCATAGTAGATTCATTTAAGATGCATCTGGATAGATATGAGTAGGTGGGGAGCAGAGGGATACAGATGTTTAGGAATTGGGCAACAGGTTTAGACAGTACATTTGGATCGGCTCAGACTTGGAGGACCGAAGGGACAGTTCCTGGGTTGTAAATTTGTTTTTTTTTTGTAGAGGGCCTCCACATATTTGGGAAAGGGAGGCCTTGAGCTGGGGGAGGGTTGAGGAGAGGAATGGAGGTGCCACCTCATAGCCGAAAGGGTGTAGCGGAGAAACCGGAGAGAGAATTGATGGTGGAAGCATTAGAGGTATAGCAAGTATGGAGCATCAAAGATGGGCCCAAATTTAGAAGGATTAAAATGTAACTGTAGGCCTTGAGGGATGAGATGGTTGTGAAGACAGCAGCTGAGGAATGTCACATGGCTGTAGTATTGAGTTTGTTTCATCGTGTGGTCAAAGAGCTGGAGGGCTGAGGAGGTCGCGGCGCTGTGGCAGTGAGAAAAGGATTCACTGAGTGCATAGCTGAGGGAGGCCGAGAACTTCCTCAAAAGTGGGCATCCTTTGAAGAGACTTTGCAGTGGAACAAACTAGGTTAGAGACAAAGAAAACTGCAGATGCTGGAATCCGAAACAGATAGGCAGGAGGCTGGAAGAACACAGCAAGTCAGGCAGCATCAGGAAGTGGAGAAGTCGATGTTTCGGGTGTAACCCTTCTTCAGAATTGGGGGTGTGTCCACTCACGCACCTGTTTGGATGAGGAGATATCCCACTAGCGAGAATCCCAGATGTCCACTTATTTCAAACAATGTGCTTTTCCTCTGTCTGTCATCCAGACAGCCCTCCACCGTGCCACCTCCATTCCCCGTTCCACTGCACTAAAACTCCTCCCCAACGCAATAAATTCAGAGACCCCTTGTCCTCATCTACCACCCCACCAGTCTCCGCATCCAACACATCATCCTTAAACACTTTGGCCAAAACCAACTATACCCACCACCAAGAACATCTTCCCCTTCCCACCCCCTCTGCCTTCCACAAGGACCATTCCAATCAACACTCCTTGACTTGCGTCACTCCACCCACCAAATCCCCCGAACCCCCAGGTGCCCTCCCCTGCAATCGGAAAAGATGCAAATCCTGCCAGTTTGCTAGCCCCCCCACCCAACTCCATCCAGGGCCCGAAACAGTTCTTCCAAGTGAGACAAAGGTTCACCTGCCTCTCTTTCAACAGTTTACTGCATCAGATGCTCCCAACTGGGAGAACGAATGTAAACTTAGGGTGTGGTACATCAAGCATCACAGCCGTGTTCGCAGGGGCCAACCAGAGCCCCCCCCCCCCCCCAGTCACCGCCCATTTCAATTCCCCCAACCACTTCCTTTCCGACATGATCATCCTTGGCCTCCTCCACTGTCCCAGTGAACCACATCAAAAATTGGAGGAACAACACCTCATCGTGTTACGGAACTGGAGCTGGAGCTGAATGAACTTCGGATCATTCAGGAGGCAGAGGGGGATATTGAAAGGAGTTATAGGGAGGTAGTTACTCCACAGCCACATGAAGAAGGTAGACAGGTTACCGTTGTGAGTAGAAAAGGGATGTCCTATGGTGGTTTCTCTCAACAAGTATACTGTTGCAGGGGACTACTTACCAGGGGAAAGCCATGGGGCACAGGTCTCTGGCATAGAGTCTGTCCCTGTTGCTCAGCGGGGAAGGGGGAAGAGGAGCAGAACTTTAGACATGGGGGACTCCATAGTTAGAGGGACAGATAGGAGGTTTTGTGGGAATGAGAGACACTCACGATTGGTGTGCTGCCTCCCAGGTGCCAGGGTTTGTGATGACTCTTACTGTATTTTCAGGATCCTCGAGGGGGAAGGGAACATAGGCACTAACAACATAGGTAGGAAAGAAGGTGGGGATCTCAGGCAGAAATTCAGGGAGCTCGGGTGGAACAAACACAGTTGTTATCTCTGGTTTGTTGCCTGAGCCACATGCTAGTGAACAGGGAGAGAGCAGAGCTGAACATGTGGCTGCAGGGATGGTGCAGGACGTAGGGTTTTGGATTAGATTAGATCACCTACAGTGTGAAAACAGGCCCTTTGGCCCAACCAGTCCACATCGACCCTCCAAAGAGTAATCCAACCAAAACCCATTTCCCTCTAACTAATGCACCTAACATTATGGGCGATTTAGCATGGCCAATTCACCTGACCTGCACATCTTTGGACTATGGGAGGAAACCACAGCACCCGGAGGAAACACATGCAGACACAGGGAGAATGTGAAAACTCCACACAGAGAGTTGCCCAAGGCTGGAATTGAATCTGGGACCCTGGTGCTGTGAGGCAGCAGTGCTAACCACTGAGACACCGTGCTACGTCAATTCTTGGATAAATGGAGTTCTTTCTGGGAAAGGTAGGACCTCCACAAACAGGATGGTCTTCACTGAACCAGAGGGTTACCAATATCCTGGGGGGGAAATTTGCTAATGCTCTTCGCGGGTGGAGGGTGTGTTTAAACTAATGCAGCAGATGGATGGGAACCTGAATTGTAGTTCCAGTGTACAGGAGGTTGTGGGTAGTGATAGGTTTATAGGGTTGCAACAGGATACAGCAATCAGGATGTTGGTTTGAAATATCTGTACTTCAATGCCAGGAGCATCCCGAATAAGGTGAACTTGCAGCATGGGTTGAAAGCTGGGATTTCGATGCTGTGGCCATTTCATAGACATGGCTAGAGGAGGGACAGGAATGGTTGTTGCAGATTCCGGAATTTAGATGTTTCAGTAAGAACAGAGAAGATGGTAAAAAGATGGTAAAACCTTGTCGAATGCTTTACTGAAGTCACCTCTACCGCGCTGCCCTCATTGTTAATCAAGGATAATATTATAGCACCGAGGTAACGTTTGAGGACTCATCCACTGAAGTAGTTTGGGCTGAGGTAAGACACAGGAAAGGGGAGGTCACCCTGTTGGGAGTTTTCTACAGACCTCCAAATTGTTCCAGGGATGTCGAGGAAAGGATAGCAAAGATAATTCTCGATAGGAGCAAGAGTAACAGGATAGTCGTTGTGGGGTACTTTAACTTCCCCAATAGTTAAATGGGAATAATAAAGTTCAAGTCAGTTTTTGTTCAATGTGTGCAGGAGGGTTTCCTGACACAGTATATAGACAGGTCAACAAAGGAAGATGCCATATTGGATTTGGTACTGGGAAATGAACCAGTCAGGTGTTAGATTTGGAGATAGGTGAGTACTTTGGCGATAGTAATCATAATTTTACAATAAAAATGGGCAGGGATGGATATATACCACAGGGAAAGAGGTATATCTGGGTGAAAGGCAGTTATGGTGTGATTAGGCAACAGTTAGGATGCATAGGATGGGGAAGGAAATTGCAGGGGATGGACACAATTGAAATATGGAGCTTATTCAAAGAACAGTTACTATGGGTCCTTGATAAGTATATACTTATCAGGCAGGGACTTGGTTGTCAAGAGAGTCATAGAGATGTACCGCATGGGGTACTATCATAGGGATAGTCAACATGGTTTTGTAAAGAGTAGGTCATGCCTCACAAACCTTATTGAGTTCTTCGAGAAAGTGACAGAACAGTTGGATGAAAGTAAGGCGGTTGATGTGGTGTATATGGGCTACATTAAGGCTTTTGATAAGGTTCTACATGGTAGGCTATTGCACAAAATAAGGAATTACGAGATTGAAGGTGATTTAGCGGTTTGGATCAGAAATTGGCTAGCTGACAGAAAGCAGATGGGAAATGTTCATCCTGGAGTTCAGTTACAGTGTTGTGCCACAAGGATCTGTTTTGGGGCCACTGCTGTTTGTCATTTTTATAAATGATCTGGATGTGGGCATAGAAGGATGGGTTAGTAAATTTGTGGATGACATTAAGGTAGACAGAGTTATAGATAGTGTCAAAGGATGTTGTGGGTGCACATAAATAAGATGCAGAGCTGAACTGAGAAGTGGCAAATGGAGTTTAATGCAGAAAAGTGTGAGGTAGTTCACTTCGGATAAGTAACAGGAATGCAGAGTACTCAGGTAATGGTAAAATTCTTGGCAGTGAAGATCTCAGTGTTCAGGTGCATAAATCCTGCAAGTTACCATCAAGTTGATAGGGTCGTTAAGAAGGCATTTGAGAGTGTTGGCGTATGTTGGCGTTTGAGTTTCGGAGCCATGAGGTCATGCTTCAACTCTACAAGACACTGGTAAGGTCGCACTTGGAGTATTGCGTGCAGTTCTGTCACCGCATTATAGGAATGATGTGGAAGCTTTGGAAAAGATTCAGAGGAGATTTATTAGGATGTTGCCTGTTATGGATGTTGCCTGTTATGTCTTACGAGGAAAGGCTGAGGGAACTGAGGCTGTTTTTGTTGGAGACAAGAAGGTTGAGAAGTGACTTAATTGAGACATATAAGATAATCAGAAAGTTGGATAGGGTGGACAGTGAGAGCCTTTTTCTTTGGATGGTGAAGGCTAACTCGAGGGGATGTAGCTTAAAATTGAGGAGTGATAGATTTAGGACAGATATTGGGGTAGTTTCTTTACTCAGACAGTAGTAGGGGCATGCCTGCAACAGCAGTAGACTCACTGACGTTGTGAGCATTTAAATGGGCATTGGACATTCGTATGGATTATAATGCAATTGTGTCAGTAAGATGGACATCATATTATTTTCACAGGTCGGTGCAACATCGAGGGCCGAAGGGTCTGTACTGCGCTGTAACTTTCTATTTCTATATCTCGCCTGGGCAGCCTACAGCCCGGAGGACTAAACATCGAGTTCTTCATAGAACATAGAACAATACAGCACAGAACAGGCCCTTCGGCCCACGATGTTGTGCCGAACATCTATCCTAGATTAAGCACCCATCCATGTACCTATCCAATTGCCGCTTAAAGGTCGCCAATGATTCTGACTCTACCATTCCCATGGGCAGCGCATTCCATGCCCCCACCACTCTCTGGGTAAAGAACCCACTCCTGACATCTCCCCTATACCTTCCACCCTTCACCTTAAATTTATGTCCCCTTGTAACACTCTGTTGTACTCGGGGAAAAAGTTTCTGACTGTCTACTCTATCTATGCCTCTGATCATCTTATAAACCTCTATCAAGTCACCCTTCATCCTTCGGCGTTCCAACGAGAAAAGGCCAAGAACTCTCAACCTATCCTCGTACGACCTATTCTCCATTCCAGGCAACATCCTGGTAAATCTTCTCTGCACCCTCTCCAAAGCTTCCACATCTTTCCTAAAGTGAGGCGACCAGAGCTGCACACAGTACTCCAAATGTGGCCTAACCAAAGTCCTGTACAGCTGCAACATCACTTCACGACTCTTGAATTCAATCCCTCTGCTAATGAACGCTAATACACCATAGGCCTTCTTACAAGCTCTATCCACCTGAGTGGCAACTTTCAAAGATCTATGCACATAGACCCCAAGATCCCTCTGTTCCTCCACCTGACTAAGAACCCTACCGTTAACCCTGTATTCCGCATTCTTATTTGTTCTTCCAAAATGGACAACCTCACACTTGGCAGGGTTGAACTCCATCTGCCACTTCTCAGCCCAGCTCTGCATCATATCTAAGTCCCTTTGCAGCCGACAACAGCCCTCCTCACTGTCCACAACTCCACCAATCTTCGTATCATCTGCAAATTTACTGACCTACCCTTCGACTCCCTCTTCCAAGTCATTAATAAAAATTACAAACAGCAGAGGACCCAGAACTGATCCCTGTGGAACTCCACTTGTAACTGGGCTCCAGGCTGAATATTTACCATCTACCACCACTCTCTGACTTCGACCGGTTAGCCGGTTTTCCATCCAATTGGCCAAATTTCCCACTATCCCATGCCTCCTGACTTTCCGCATAAGCCTACCATGGGGAACCTTATCAAATGCCTTACTAAAATCCATGTACACTACATCCACTGCTCTACCTTCATCCACATGCTTGGTCACCTCCTCAAAGAATTCAATAAGACTTGTAAGGCAAGACCTACCCTTCACAAATCCGTGCTGGCTGTCCCTAATCAAGCAGTGTCTTTCCAGATACTCATAAATCCTATCCCTCAGTACCCTTTCCATTACTTTGCCTACCACAGAAGTAAGACTAACTGGCCTGTAATTCCCGGGGTTATCCCTATTCCCTTTTTTGAACAGGGGCACAACAGGCGCCGCTCCCTCAATTTCAAATAACCTCCCTTCCAAGCTCCGACTCCCTTCCAAGCCCCTCCCCTTCCCTTCCAATGCTCCCTGCCACTAACCGGATTCATTCCTCTCATTGACCAATCAGGTCGTCCCTTTACTTGCCTTCACTTATCCCCATTTCACCACCCTTCCCTCCCCACTCCCTTTCTCTGCAGGTCCCCCTACACCCACTTCCAGTCCTGAAGAAGAGTTACACCCGAAATGTTGACTTCTCCATCTCTTGATGCTGCCTCACTTTCTGTGTTCTTCCGGGCTTCTGCCTGTCTTTGGATTCCAGCATCTGAAGTTTTTTGTTCCTAACCATTTTTGTCTCTAACCATGGTGAAGATGAGGCATTGGAGGTCAGGGGCTTTCCTGCTCCTCGGATGCTGCCTGACCTGCTGTGCTTTTCCAGCACCAGACCTTTTGACTCTGATCTCCAGCATCTGCAGTCCACACTTTCATGAAATTTGCTGATGACACCACCATAGTGAATCAGATCTCAAACAACGAGACAGAGTTTCGGAAAGAAATAGAGAGCTTAGTGGCATGGGAAAAGTCAAAACGAAGGAGCTGGTCATCGACTTCAGGATTTGGAGTGGAGGACACGTGCCTGTTTGGATCAATGGTGCTGAGGTAGGGAAAGTTGACAGCTTCAAGTTCCGAGGAGTAAATATCACCAACAATCTAACCTAGTCCATCCACATTGACACTGTAGTCAAGAAAGCATAGCAATGCCTCTACTTCCTTAGGAGACTAAGAAAATTCGGCATATCCATATTGAGTCTTACCAATTTTTTATAGATGCACTATAGAAAGCATCACAGCTTGGTATGGCAACTTCTCTGCCCTAGACTGCAAGAAATTACAGAGCGTTGAGAATGCAGCCCAGTCTGTTAGGAAAACATTCCTTATGTCTTGATGCTTGTTTCTGCTTCTTGCTTGTGCCTTGGGAAAGCAGCCATGATTATACTCTCTTCCACCAGGCAGATGATACAAATGTTTGAAGACTGTTTCAAGGTTAGCTTCTTTCCACCTTTATCGGACTTAAGAACGGACTTCTTATATTTTAGAGTTGATTTTCTCTCCACCTTCTCTGTAGCTGTAACACTATTTTCTGCATTCCATTCTATTACCCTGATGCATTTATATAAGGTATGATTTAGTTGGACAGCATGCAAAACAGTACTTTCATTGTATATCAATATCCATGACAAGAATAAATGAAATCTAATATGAAAGTGTGTGAACAAATGTTATTGAGATGATCCGCCATGTCATAGAATGGCATGAACAAAAACTGAAGCTGCTGGAAAAGCTCAGCATCTGTGAAGAGGAGCAGAGTTAATGCTTTGAAGCCGGTGACCCTTCCTCAGAGGACATCAAGATAATAAACTAACAGCAAAGCTCACTGCAACGACAGTACTTACTGAATCTTCCCAGATAATGAAGTGCTTCGCTGATGAAAGGGAATCCCTTGGATCTGCAAACTACTTGGCCTGCTCTGTACTGCTCCAGAGTATGCTTGCTGAACCTGCATGCCAATGAAATAATTCAGATTCCAACAACAAAATAAATTTATGTAATACCTTTACTGTCAAAAGACTTCCATGATGATCCAGAATGTCAATCAGACAAAAAGAAACACCAAATTCTTGAGACTGGAAGGATGTTCGCCAGGTGGATCTCACAGAATGAGTTCCCTGATTGGGGCTCTTAATCTGGTCTAATCATGGAGTCCTGGCTGACAGATATAAACAGGAGGGTCAGAGGTTCTGCTCACTACAGGAGCTGACTCTGTGCTAAGTGGGTTAGTGTTATGTAGCATGCACATGTAAATAAAGGTGACTTGGTGACGGGGTACTGGTCTTTGTGGAGTTATTTCAGTGGTGACAAGAGTGGGATATAGCCCTGAAAAGATTCGCTCGTAACAGTTGTCTTTGAGTTAGAGGTAAGCATTTCTGATATCATGCCGCTATTTGTGAAGCTTGACTCATTCAATGCTGTACTCGAAGACTGGGCTCAGTATGTGCAAAGAATGCATTATTTTCTTTGGGCAAATGACATTGCGCAGATGTAAAGCAATGAATAATTCTCCTGTCAGTGGGTAGACCCAGAGCTTTTTTGGCAGTTAGAAGCCTAACTTTCCTAGAGGCATCAGATATTAAAACGTTTCAAGAGTTGATGGATTTAGCAAAAGAATATTTGCTAAATCCCCCACTAATTCTAAGACACTATCGGTTTTACTCAACAGTTCAAGAACTGGGCAGCCCATATCAGTATTTTTGACAAGGTTAAGATGAATGCCCACTTGGATATGTGGGATTAATGATGTGATCATGCAAAATCATCTACTAGCTGAAGCCCAACTGTAATTCAAACAAGCAATATAATTGGCTTTGTTGTCGGAAAATACAATAAATTGAGCATAGAACATGCAATAGTACAGCATCCGACAGGCTCTTTGGCCCTTGATGTTGTGCCGACCTTTTATCCTCCTCTAAGATCAAACTACATATCCTTCATTTTACTATCATCCATGTACCTATCCAAGAATTGCTTAAATGTCCCTAATGTATATAAAATACTGCACTGCTGGCATTGCATTCCATGCACCCACAACTCCTTGTGTAAAGAACCTACCTCTGACATGACCCCAAAACATTCCTGCAATCATCTTAGAATTATGTCCCCCTGTGATAGCCATTTCCATCCTGGGAAAAATGTCTCTGGCTATTTACTCTATCTATGCCTCTCATCAGCTTGTACACCTCTATCAAGTCATCTCTCATCCTTCTTTGGAAGCCTGAGTTTTCTTAACCTTTCTTTATAAGACATGCCCTCCAACCCAAGCAGCATCCTGGTAAATCTCCTCTGTACCCTCTCTAAAACTTCAACAGCCTTCCAAATGAGGCGACCAGAACAGAACACAATATTCCAAGCGCGTCTAACCAGGGCTCAATAAAGCTGCAGCATAACCTCGCATGGGACTGTCTGTATGTTTGGCTGTCTGGATACAGAATTGGCTGGCCCATAGAAGACAGAAAGGGGTAGTAGATTGAAAGTATTCAACCTAGACCTCAGTGACCAGTGATGCTCCATAGGGATCTGTTCTGGGACCTCTGCTTTTTATGATTTTAATAAATGACTTGGATGAGGAAGTGGAAGACTGGGTTAGTAAGTTCGCTAATGACATGGAGTTGTGGGTAGTGTGGAAGGCTGTGGTTAGATGCAATGGGATATGGATCCCGCTGCTAATGAAAACCACAATACCATATACCTTCTTCACAACGCTATAAACTTGAGTGGCAACTTGGAGCGATCTATAGATGTGGACTCCAAGATTCCTCTGTTCCTCCACAGTGCCAAGAATCCTGCCTTTAACCCTATAATCTTATTCAAATTTGACCGTCCAAAATAAATTACTTCACACTTTTCCAGTGAACTCCAACTGCAACATGTAAGCCCAGCTCCGCATCCATATCTCATTGCATCTGACCACAGCCTTCCACACCATCCACAACTCCATGTCATTAGCGAATTTACTAACCCAGCCTTCCACTTCCTCAGCTGAAAATGTGTTGCTGGTTAAAGCACAGCAGGTCAGGCAGCATCCAAGGAACAGGAAATTCGATGTTTCGGGCCAGAGCCCT
Organism: Hemiscyllium ocellatum; assembly: GCF_020745735.1. NCBI lineage: Eukaryota > Metazoa > Chordata > Chondrichthyes > Orectolobiformes > Hemiscylliidae > Hemiscyllium > Hemiscyllium ocellatum. The sequence continues at coordinate 5,526,994 of NC_083443.1, read as the reverse complement.
TCATCATCCAAGTCACTTATAAAAATCATAAAGAGCAGAGGTCCCAGAACAGATCCCTGTGGAGCATCACTGGTCACTGAGGTCTAGGTTTGAATACTTTCAATCTACTAACTCTTTCTATTTTCTATGGGCCAGCCAATTCTGTATCCAGACAGCCAAACATACAGACAGTCCCATGCCGCCTTACTTTCTGAAAGAGCTTATCATGGGGAGCCTTATCAAATACCTTACTAAAATCCACACACACCACATCCAATATTCTAGGAGAAAGTGAGGACTGCAGACGCTGGAGATCAGAGCTGAAAATGTGTTGCTGGGAAAGCGCAGCAGATCAGGCAGCATCCAAGGAGCAGGAGAGTCGACGTTTCGGGCTTGAGCCCTTCTTCAGGAATCCTGAAGAAGGGCTTGTGCCCAAAACATCCACATTCTATCTTCATCAATGTGTTTTGTCACATCATCAAAGAATTCAATAAGGCTTGTGAGGCATGCCCTGCCTGTCACAAATCCATGCTAACTATCACTAATCAAACTATACTTTCCAAACAATCATAAAGCCTATCTCTCAGAATCCTCCCCAACAATTTGCTCACCACAGACGTAAGACTAACTGGTCCGAAATTCCCAGGGTTATCCCTGTTCTGTTTCTTGAACAAGGGAATAGCATTTGCCATCCTGCAATCATTTGGCACTACTCCAGTGAATAGTGGGGATGCAAACAGCATCTCCAAAGGCGCAGCAATCTCCTCCCTCACTTCCCATAGTAATCTTTGGTATTTTCCGTTTGGCCCTGGGGACTTATCTAAGTTCATGTTTTTCAAAATTTGTAGCACATCCTCTTTCTTAACATCAGCCTCTTCCAGCATATCAGTCTGTTTCACACCATCCTCGCAAACAACAAGGTCCCTCTCAACTGCAGCAAAACATCCATTAAGGACCTCTGCTACTGCCTCCAGGCTCAGGTTCCCTGAATGGCCCTATATCCCACTCTTGTCACCACTGAAATAACTCCACAAAGACCAGTACCCCGTCATTATCCCTGAATGGCCCTACCCTCACTCTGGCCATCCTGTTGTTCTTCACATAAGTGCAGAATGCCTTGAGGTGTTCCTTAACCTTACTTGCCAAGGCTTTTTCATGCTCCCTCCTAGTTCTCCTCAATCCATTCTTCAGTTCCTTCCTGGCAACCTTGTAACCCTCTACAGCGCTGTCTGATCCTTACCTTCTCAGCCCTAAGTAAGCTTCCTTCTTCCTTTTACTAAATGTTCCACATCTCTTGTCATCTTCACCCTACCACCCCTTCCTATCCAGCACTCGCACAAAGTGCTCCCTAAACAACCTCCACATTTCTGTCATGCATTCCCCTGAGAATATCTGGTCCCAATTTATGCTCCACAGTTCCTGCCTAAAGCATTGTGGTACTTGCCCCAATGAAATACTTTCCCATACTGTCTGCTCCTATCCCTCTCCATGACTACAGTGAAGATCAAGGAGTTGTGATCACTATCAACTCCCATTAACAGATGTGACACCTGACCTGGTTCATTGCCAATCACAAAATCCAATATGGCCTCCCCTCTTAGTCAACCTATCCACATATTGAGTCAGGAATCCTTCCTGGACACACCTGACAAAATCTGCTCCATCCAAACTATTTGCACTAAAGAGGTTCCAATCAATATTAGTGAAGTTGAAATCACCCATGACAACTATCCTGTTAGTTCTGCACATTTCCAAAATCTGCCTTCCAATCTGCTACCTCTTTTAGCTTCCAACCTAACTCCCAATACTGTCTTTCAGGTCTGCATCCATTTTGCTTGCTATGTCATTGGTACCGATGTATACCACGACCTCTGGCTGCTGGGTGCCAAGATGAAGGCCAGGTTACGTAACAATTCAGCAACTTAAGGTAAGACATAAACTTGTGACAGACGTGGGAGCTGGAACATCTTTGATCACCCTCACTTTATGCTCCAATGCGTCTTGTCGACACTGTAACCCAAGTAGATGGCTTGGGATGCCTGGAGCCTAATGCATACCTCTACCTTGGGGAAATATTTAAACACTATTTCAAAGTTCTCTAAATATGCTTTGTTGGTCTTCTTGGGTACTGGCTTGTCACCCCTATAAATAGCAACCTGGGGTTGACTTTGTAAATTGTTTTCCATCATCCACTGGAAAAAGGCACAGGCTAATGAAAGCCGAAAAGGAAGTCTCTTATGTTGGTATAAACTCTTGTGGATATTAATTGTAGCATACTTCTGGGAATCTTCCTCTAATCATAATTGCAACATGTAAGATCACCATGGCCCCTATGATAGTCCCTCAATCACCCTGAAAAACGTTTGGGTATTTAATTTGGACTTCACTGAGGCAGCTATTTTCTAATTGAAAAGTATCAAGTTCAATCTTTCTCAGCCAATTTCACCACATCAAGTTTGGGCCCAATTCTTTTACAGGTAACTGAACCAGCTGCTTCTCATAAGAGACAAAAAAAATGGAGATGCTGGAATCCAATGTAAATAAGCAGGAGGCTAGAAGAACACAGCAAGCTACGCAGCATTAGGAAGCAAAGGTGTCAATATTTCAGGTGTAACCCTTCTTCAGGACTTCTCTACCTCCTCATGCTGCTTGGCTTGCTGTGTTCTCATAAGAGACTTCAACCAAACTTGGACCTTTAATCTGAAAAGGTTTCCCGGAGTAGATTCTCAGTTTGGCTGAGGTCTTAAGCAAATTTAAGAGCTGATGTCCAGAGCAAATTTTGATAAAGTCTGGTTCCTTAATCACGCCATGCTGGTATCGATCACCATTAGAACTGAGTGACCATTTAACCAAGTCAGATTATTTCTGACTTGGATGTGCTAAACAATTTACATGTTCCAAACCAGCTATAGATGGACTTTCCAGAATGTGGACTCTCCTGGATTCTGACCTATGAGTTCTCTCAGTCAATTCAGGCCTGGTGGAAGTCTTTTGCTGTCCCGTGTCTGTATGTCAGCAGCAATTATCATGGCCTGCTGGCCCAGATTCTAGAGAAACGTTTAATCATTACGCCAAGGCTTGGCCTTGTTTTTGAGGATTTGCTGTGGACTGCCCTAGGATCCCAAAATTCAGGAGAGGTCCTGATTGAGGCTATGCAATTTCCTTTCCTCAAGTGATGCTCCCCAAGCTCTGTCAGCCTGGTGAGGGTGATCACTTCCATTGGCATACTCTGTCACTCACATTAGTACCAATGACACAGCGAGGAAAAGGGGTGAGGCCGTGAAAAGTGAATATAGGGTGTTAGGTTGGAAGCTAAAAGGCAGGACGAGCAAATTAGGAATCTCAGGATTGTGACTGGTGCCACAGGCTCGTGAGGCTAGAAACAGAGAACGTGTTCAGCTGAACGTGTGGCTGCAGACCTGATGCAGGAGTGAGGGCTTCAGATATTTGGGATCATTGGGATAGATTCTGGGGAAAGTGGGGCCTGTACAAGGATGATGGGTTACAACTGAACAGGAGGGACACCAATATCCTGGGTGAGAGATTTGCTAGAGCTCTTCAGGAGGGTTCAAACTAGTTTGGCAGGGGTTGGGAACCGGAGCTATGGAGCAGAGGATGGGATAGCTGATGAACAGGCAGATACAGAGTGCAGCGGCGGGGGGTTAGACAGTTGATAGGGCAAAGTTGCAATCAGTGTGATTGATTGAAGTGTGTCTATTTTGAGGCAAGAAATATCAGAAACAAGGGTGATGAACTTAAAACATGGATCAGTACTTGGGGCGAGGATTTGTGGCAATTATGCTGACTTGGATATCACAGGAGCAGAAATGGTCATTGAATGTTCCAGGGTTTAGATGGAATAGGAATAGAGAGAGAGGTAAGAGAGGTGGGGGAGAGACATTGCTAGTCAGTGATAGTATCACAGGTGCCGAAAGGGAAGTCTTTTGAGGAATGTTTATCTACTGAGTCAGTACGGATGAAAGTCAGAAACAAAAAAGGAGCAGACCTCCCCAATAGCAACAGAGACATGGAGGAGAAGATTAGGAGGCAGATATTGGAAATGTGCAGAAGTAACAGGGTTGTTATCATGGGTGACTTCAACTTCCCTAATATTGAGTTAAACCTCCTTAATGCAAATAGTTTAGATGGAGCAGTTTTTGTTTGGTGTGTCCAGGAAGGATTCATGGCTCAATATGTAGATATGTCTTCCAGAGAAGACGCCAGATTGGATTTGGTGTTTGGCAATGAACCAGGTCAGGTGTCAAATCTCTTGACTGGAAAGCTTAGTAATCACAACTCCCTTTACTATAGTCAAGGAGAGGGATAGGAACAGACCTATAGGAAATTAGTTAATTGTGGGAGGAGGAATTATAGTGTTATTAGGCAGGAATGAGGTGCTTAAATTAGTAACAGATGTTCTCACGACAGAAATGTGGAGGTTGTTTAGGGAGCATTTGCTGATAGTGCTGGATAGGTTTGTCCCACTGAGGCAAGGAAGGGATGGTAGGGTGAAGAAACCTTGGGTGACAAGGGATGTGGACCATCTAGTCAAGAGAAATAAGGAAACTCACTTAAGTTGAGAAGGCTCGAGAGGGTTATAAGATAGCCATGAATGAAATGAAAAATGGACGTAGGAGAGCTCGAAGGGGGCATAAAATGTTTTAGCGAGTTGGATTAAGAAAAATCCCAAGATGTTCTACACTTATATGAGGAACAACAGGATGGCCAGTGTGAGGGTAGGGCAAATGAGAGATTAGTGGAGGGAATCTGTGTCTGGTGACAGATTGGGGAGGTCCTTAATGAATATTTTGTTTTAGTATTCAGTGCTGAGAGAGGCTTTGTTGCTTGTGTGGACAACATGAAAAAGGCTGACATGCTCAAACAGGCTTTGATAAACATAAGAATAGGTAACTCCCCTAGGCCAGATGGGATATACCTAAGATTACACTGGGAAGTGTGGGAAGAGATTGCTGCGCCTTTGGCGATGTTGTTTGCATCCTTACTGTCCACGCTAGTACTGCAACATCACTGGAGGATGGCAAATGTTACTCCCCTGTTCAAGAGAGGGAAGAGGGATAACTCTTGGAATTATAGACCAGTCAGTCTTACGTCTGTGGTGGCAAATTATTAGAGAAGATTCTGAGAAACAGGATTTATGATTACAAGGAAAAGCAAAGTTTGATTGAAGATAGTAGCATGGTTCACCAGCCTTACGAGATTCTTTAATGATGTGACAGAACACACTGAAAGTCGAGAAGTGGATGCAGTGTTTTAGCAAGGTGTTTGATAAGGTTCCTCATGGTAGGCTCAGTCAGAAAGTAAGGGGACATGGGATGCACAGAAATCTGGCTATCTGGATACAAAATTGCTTGGCCCATAGAAGACAGAGGGTGTTGGTCGATGGAAAGTATTTAGCTGGGAGCTCAGTGACCAGTGGTGTTCTTTAGGGATATATTCTGGGACCTTTGTTCTTTGTGATTTTTATAAATGACTTGGATGAGGAAGTGGAAGGGCGGGTTAGTGGAAGGGTGGGTAAGTTTGCCGATGACACAAAAGTTGGTGGAACGGTGGATAATGTGAAGGGCTGTGAAAGGTTGCAATGCGGCAGGGTGGCAAATGGAGTTCAGCCTGGAAAAGTGTGAAGTGGTTCATTTTGAAGGTTAAATTTGAATAGAGAATACAGAGTTAAGGACAAGATTCTTGGCAGCGTGGAGGAACATAGAGCCTTAGATCCCCCAAAGTTGCCACCCAACTTGATATGGTATGTTGGCTTTCATGAACAGGAGGACTGAGGTTAAGAGCTGTGAGGGGATGTTACAGCTACTTAGAGCCCTGGTTAGACCCCACTTGGAATATTGTGTTCAGCTCTGGTCACCTCATTATAGGAAGGATGTGGAAGCTTTAGAGAGGCAACAGAGGAGATTTATCAGGATGCCTGGACTAGAGAACATGTCTTATGAAGAAAGATTGAGGGAGCCAGGGCTTTTCTCATTGGAGTGAAGAAGGATGAGAGGTGACTTGATAGAGGTGTACAAAATGATGAGAGGCATAGATAGACTGAAGAGTCAGAGACTTTATCACAGTGCAGAAGTGACTACCACAAGATGATTGGAGGACCGTTAAGGGGAGATGTCAGAGGTTGCTTCTTTGCACAGAGTGGCGGGTGTGTGGAATGCACTGTCAGAGGTGGTAGTAGAGTCAGACACAATTAGGGATATTTAAGCAACTCTTGGATGGGCACATGGATGATAGTAAAATTAAGGTTATGTAGCTTATTTTAATCTTAGAGTAGGATAAAAGGTTGGCACAACATTGAGGGCCAAAGAGCTTGTACTGTGCTGTACTGTTCTATGTTCTTATATCTGCTAATGAAAAAGGGCCAGCCTTGGAAATGGTCTTGCAGCTAAGATGTAGACTTAGGGAAGTGAAGAAATGGCTATCACCGTCTAAGGTGTTGGTACACGATGAGATGTGGCGCTGACATGTCATGCATCTGGAGGAAATCCATGTAGACACAGGGAGAATGTGCAAACTCCACACAGACAGTCTCCCGAAGCTGGAATCGAACTCGTATCCCTGGCACTGTAAGGCAGCATGCTAACCACTGAGCCACCATGCCAACCCAAGTATTTGGCCCATATCCCTCTAAACCCTTCCTATTCATACCAATCCAGATGCCTTTTAAATGATGTAATTGTACCAGCCTCCATCACTTCCTCATTCCATACATGCACCACCCTCTGTGTGAAAAAGTTGGCCCTTTTACATCGTTCCCCTCGCACCCTAAACCTATGGCCTCTAGTTCTGGACTCACCCAACCTATTTATCCTATCAATGCCCCTCATGATTTTATAAACTTCTATAAGGTCATCCCTCAGCCTACGATGCTCCAGGGAAAACAGCTCCAGCGTTGCACTCCAAAGTCTCCTTGTTCAGCAACACTCACTAGGACCTTACCATTAAGTGTATAAGTCCTACTCTGATTTTCTTTTCAAAAATACAGCACCTCGCATTTGTCTAAATTAAACTCCATCTGTCATCCCCCAGCCCATTGGCCCATCTGATTAAGATCCCGTTGCAAATTGAGGTAACCTTCTTCGCTGTCCATTACACTTGCAATTTTGGTGTCATCTGCAAATTTTCTAACTACCTTCTATGTTCACAGCCAAATCATTTATATAAACAACACAAAGCAGTGGACTCAGCACTAATTCTTCTGACACAGCACTGCTCACAAGTCTGAAAAGCAACCCTCCACCACCACCCTCTGTCTTCTACCTTCCAGTTAGTTCTGTATCTCCCTGTAATTCTCTCTGTATTCCATGAGATCTAACCTTGCTAACCAGTCTCCCACGAGGAATCTTGTCGAACACCTTACTGAAATCCATATAGATCACGTCTACCACTCTGCTCTCATCAATCCTCTTTGTTGCTTCTTCAAAAAATTCAATTAAGTTCGTGAGTCATGATTTCCCACACACAAGGCCATGTTGATTATCCCTAATCAGTCCTTGCCTTTCCAAACACATGTAAATCCTGTGCTTCAGGATTCCCTCCAACAACTTGCCCACCATCATCAGGCTCATCGATCTATAGTTCACTGGCTTTTCCTTACCACCTTTCTTAAATAGTGGCACCATGTTAGCTAACGTCCAATCTTCCGGCACCTCACCTGTGACTATCAATGATACAAATATCTCAGTAACGGGCCCAGCAATCACTTCCTTAGCTTCCCACAGAGATCTAGGGTACACCTGATCAGGTCCTGGGGATTTATCCACTTTTATGTGTTTCAAGACATCCTGCACCTTCTCCTCCTCTGTAATATGGGAGCTGAAGTAGGGGTTGAGGCAGTCAATTTTAGAAATGGAAAGGAGTCATCTTTGTGACAGACCAGATATGATGTCAGAAGTTCAACTTGGGATTAAATTGAACAGTACAACTATGAACAACCTGATTCAAACTGAGGAGCAGGCTGAATGTGGAGTCAAAGGTATGGAATTATTGCAGAGACTAAAGTATTGGCTTTAGTATTTGCAATGCTAAACTGGGAGAAACTGGCTCCTTCAAGAAATTTGTCAAAACGTTTGACAACCAACAACAATAAACACGTGAAGCAAGATTATGAAGAAGTTGAAATAAAAACAAAAATACAGAAAAACTCAATAGGTCAGTCAATATCTGTGGAAAGAGAAGTAGTTGAAACTTCAGGTTGATAGTCTTTCTTTAGAATAGATTTCAGCACCTGCATTGCTTAATTTTGAATAAAAGGGATGCTGTTTGACATGCTGTAAGACCAGAGATACCAAATGACAAAACAGCTTTTAGACTGGGATTATTTTAATTGGAATTTAGAAGCATGAGGGGGAATCTTAGAGAAACATGTAAAATAATGAAGGGAATAGATAAGAAAGAAGTAGAGAGGATGTTTCCACTGGTGGGTGAAGCGAGAACAAGACTGCATAATCTCAAAAGTAAGGGAAGGAGATTTAGGACTGTATTGAGAAGGAACGTATTCACCCAGAGGGTTGTGAATCTAAGGAACTCCCTGCCCACTGAAGTAGTTTGGCTTCCTCAGTAAGTGTTTTTAAAGCTAAGATAGATCATTTTTTTGAACAGTAAAGGAATTAAGGCTTATGGTGAGAGGGTGCGTAAGTGGAACTGAGGCCTTGAAAAGATCAGCCATGATCATATTGAATAGCGGAGCAGGGTCGAGGGGCCAGATGACCTACTCCTGCTCCTAGTTTTTCTGTAAAAGAGATGACAAGATAAAAAGTGTATGGTAATGGAAGGTGAGTAATGAAGCAAAAGACAAGATTAGGTGGAGTGATACCGGGAACGGCAGAATCACAACCAACAAAAAAAATGTCAACAAATTGGAACAATGGCTATGATCTGAAAGGAGCAGATATACTCCACTCAGGCCCACAAAGCCAAATTATCTCCCAATGAACATTTTCTACCTTATGTGACATAATTGGACATTTTACTTGTCTTATTCAGACTTTTCTTGTTTGTTTTTGATCATTGAAATTGATTATTCCTCCCAGTCAACGATCTTTTCACAGGAATATAAGTGCAGCCTTTCAGCCTTCTTTGCAGTTCTGGAGCATAGTCGATCATACACCTCCAGCCATTTTCCTGCACTACCCTCCAGTTTGTTTTATGCTATTAGCAGATAGAAATCTGTTGATCTCTGTCTTGAACAAGCTTAATGGTTCAGTTCCAGGGCCTCTACGTGGCAAGTTCCAAAGATTCACTATCCTCTGAATGAAGAATTTGTCTTCATTTTAGCCTTAAATGTTCTGTCTCTTCCTCTGACACAGTGTGACCTGGTTCCAGAATTTACCAGCCAAGGGAAACAATCTTTCTACATCCACACTGTCTAGCTCTTGAATAATTTTGTTAAGTTTCAATGAGATTAGCTCTTATTGTTCTGAACACTCAGTCTGCTCCTCTCTATCGCTTCTCTCAGTCCTGCCATTTCAGGAATTTCTGCTGCAGGCTCTCAATGGTAAATACATCCTTCCTTGGGCAAGGGCACCAGCACTGCACAGAATATTGCCCTCTAATAAAGGCTATATGCATCTGAAACAACATTTCTTCAGTCCTGTGTTTAATTCCTCTTGCAATAACGGCCAACATACCACTGACCTTTCTAATTACTTGCTCCATCTCCACAATGACTTATGATCAAGGACACCCCTGTCCCTTTGGACATCAATATTTCCCAATCTCTCATCATTCAAGAAATATTCTATACCTCTACTCCTCCTACCGAAGTGGATAATCTCAAACTTATCTACAGCTGTACATTGTATACTATTTGTCATTTCATTACTCAACCTGTCTTAATCCCCACGAAGCGTTTTTCAACTCACATTCCCACCAAGTTTTGTGTCATCAATAAAGATTACCATTGAAATATAATTATAATAAATTGGAAATATTATCATTGTCCTCGTTACTGAATCATTAGTTTGAATTCTGAAAAGCTGGAGCTCAAACATGGATCTTTTTAATATCTCACTAGTCACAGCCTGCCAACACAACCTAAGAATGACCCATTCTTTTTGACATTCTATTTTTCTTCCGTGAATCAATCCTCAATCCATGTCAGTATATTACATTCTATCCCACATGCTCAAATTTTACTTCCTGACTCCTGGATGCTGTCTAATCAAAAGCCTTCTGAAAATCCAAATACATATCCAGCAGTTCCCCTGATTGAATGTACCAGGAATATTCACAAAAATGCCAACAAATTCATCAAACATGATTCTCCATTTTACATATCCATATTGACTCTGTCTGATTAGCCAATTATTTTCTAATTGCACAGTTATCACATCCTATATAATAGATTCTGGTATTTCCTTAGAACTCACATCAGGTTAACAAGTTGGTAGTTCTTCAGACCATAAGACATGGAGTAGAGTAGCTTTTATTTGTCCTTTCTACCATATACAACTGATACAGTAAAAATGAGACAGCATTCTTCCAGGACCAGGGGTGCTACGTGGACAGCACAAAGTACACAATCGTACATGGCATAAAATGCATAAGATGTGCAAAACATGCAAGTTACAGTGTAATGGAAGAATGATTTTTTTCTAGCAGCAATATGAAGTTGTGCAAAGAATTTCAGATGGGAAAGAGTCCAATCATACTGCGTTAAAGAGCTTGATGGCTTGGGGGAAGAAACTGTTGCACAGCCTGGCTGTGAGAGACCAAATGCTCCAGTATCTTCTTCCCGACAGCAGGAGGGAGAAGAGATTGAGTGAGGAATGTGTGGGGTCTTCCACAATGCTGTTAGCCTTTTGGATGTAGCATGTGGTGTAAATGTCTGTAATGGAGGGAAGAGAGACCCCGATGATCTTCTCAGCTGTCCTCACTATCCGTGAAATTCTGCCAATTGGCCCATTGAGTCTGTTCCGCCATTTAATCATGGCTGATAGGTTTATTCAACCCCATTTTCCCGCTTTCTCCCTGTAATCTTTGATCTTACTGGCAATCAAGAACATCTCTGTTTTAAACATACTCAATGGCCTGGCCTCCACAGCCTTCTGTTGTGATGAATTTCACAAATTAATCATTCTCTCGCTGAAGAAGCTTCTCCTTACCTCCATTCTAAAGGGTCTTCGCTTTACTCTAAGACTGTGCCCTCAGGTCCTTGTCTCTCCTGCCAATGGAAACATCTTCCCAATGCCCACTCGGTCCAGGCCATTCAATATGCAGTAAGTTTCAATCAGATCCCCCCTCATCCTTCTAAACTCCAATTTGCACAGTCCTCAAACATTCCTCAATGTGTTAAGCCTTTCATTCCTCGGATCATTCTTGTGAACCCTCTCTGGACCCTCTCTTCTTGAGGTATGGGGTCCAAGACTGCTCACAATACTCTAAATATTTTCCAAAATAGTGAAGTTAATTTGCAAACTTCCAATCTGCACGCATCATTTCAGATTCCATAAAAACTTGCAAGATTATCATCAAGACATCTGCCATCTTGATAACCAGTTTTATTAAGACTCTGGAATATACAACATCTGTCCTGGGGATTGTCAACATTTAGTAGCATGAATCTCACTGATATACCTGTACTACCTTGTAACCAAAACTAATTTCTTTCAGTTTTTCATTCTCACTTGCCCCTAGATCTCCATAATTTCTGAGAGAAAGCTTGTACTTTCCTCCATGAAGTCAGGCACAACTTATTTAAAAATCATACAACATCAGTTTATACTACAACAGGTTTATTTGGAAGCACTAGCTTTCGAAGCACCGCTTCTTTGTCAGGTGGCTATGGAGCAGAATCATAAGACACAGAATTTATATTAACAGGATTGCAGTGTCACGGAACATAATACTAAACAAATTTAGCTTACGTCTTTCATCTTTTAGAATGATCATGTTAGTTTTGGTTCCTTCATATGTAAATCCCAGAACATTTTTAAAGTTACATTCTCAAGATAACTTTAACAATAGGTGCCATCTCAGCTCAGATAATGCATTGGAGGTGTGAGGTTAAAGTCTGTCTGTGTCCCAATGTTAGGTCAAATTGATTCTACTTCTAAAGTGGGATTTACAGAATCTTACATGATTCATGCAGCTTTTGAGCAAAACAAAATGTAATTCTGCAAGTCCAAATTCATCTCACAAACACAGATGAATGTGCGTGCAGGGGAGACCGAGTGAGTGTGTGCATGTGGGTGTAGTTGGGGGGGGGGGGGGGGGGGGGGGGGGGCGGGGGGCGGTGTGAATGTCTGTGAGAGAGTGCATGTATGTGTATGTTTGTGAGTGTAATGGGGTATAAGTCTGTGAGAGAATGTGTGTGTGGGTGTGAGTGTGGGGATGTATGTGTGTGCGCATGAGAGAGAGTTTGTCTATGAGAGAGAGTGTGTGTACACATACTTGTGTGCATGTGTGTGAGAGAGTGTATAGTGCAGTGGGGTCACCTGTAGTGTGACATGAACCCAAGTTCCCAGTTGAGACCATTCCCATGGGTACCGAACTTGGTACATCTTAATTAATCAACTTCTCTATCACTCCGTTTTCAATCAGACCATATTTCTGTCTCTGCCTGTGTCATGGATCTATATTTGCCTTTGCTAAGCTTTTACTTTTTACATACCAATAGAAGCTTCTACAGTCTGTTTGTTTCTGTTTTGCCTTCTTGTTTATACTTAAGTTCTGTTCTAACTTGATTAGATTTTTTGTTTTCCTTTGTTGAATTTTAAAATGCTCCTAATCCTCAGGCTTACTGCCTTTTCAACAACTATGTAAGGTTCCTTTTTGATTTAATACTATCTTTAACTTCATGTTGACCATGATTTCTTTTTGTACATTAGAGAAATGTATTGTCTTTAAGTACTAGCCATTGCCTGCCAACCATCATACATCGTAATGTATTTTCCCAATTTACTTAGACAACTTCCTCCTCAATTTCAATTTCTTTTGTTTAGATTTAAGATATCAATTAGCTAAACCACATTCTTTCTAAATTTAATAGAAAATTCCAACATATTGTGATAACACTGCCATAAAGATTCTTTTCCAGCAGATTATTTAGCTCTCCTACATTACATAACACAAATATAAATCGTCTGTTCCCCAGGTAATTCCTCAATGTACTGTTATATGAAGGTGCTAGGCGAAAGTGATGACTGCAGATGCTGGAGGTTAGAGTCGAGAGTGTGGTGCCAGGAAAGCAGAACAGGTCAGGCAGCATCCAAGGTGCAGGAGAGTTGACGCTTTAGGCAAAAGCCCTTCATCATTCCAGGAATACATCGTCCACATCAGTTTTTTTTGCATATTAAGTTTCAGCGGAACAAAGGCTGAACAGGAGAGAAAATGGACACAAGGACTGTTGGATAAGTGAACTAATATATTCAGGCAGTGGCTTAATGGGTGTTGTGTCTCCAACCAAATAAAAAAGACTGTGCATGCAGCGTTGGTAAGGTAAAGGTTTTTAAAATCTCTTTTGCCAATTTAGAGCATAGGGTCTAGAAGTTAGGGCAGTTGCATGCTCCTCTTACAGGATGTGGGAAGTAAGGGTCACCATGAGTGTCTGTGCTGACTTCACCTGCGAGGATTACACAAAAACACGAGCTCCTCACAAACTACTTTAGGAAACTAGAGCTGGATGAACTTTGGATCATTTGGGAGGCTGAGGAGGTGATAGGCATGAGTTATAGGGAGGTCATACCAAAGTTACAGGAAAAAGGTCGCTAGGTGACCGTCAGGAGAGGGGCAAGGGAATAGGCTGTCAGTGCAAGAATCCCCTATGACCGTTTCCCTCAATAATAATTATACCATGTTGGATATTGTTGTTGGGGAGGGGAGAAATGACTTAGCAAAGGAAAGACACAGCAGCCAGGTCTCTGGCACTGAACCTGGCACTGTGGCTCAGAAGGGAAGGAGGGAGAATATGAGAACAATAGTGATAGGAGATTCAATGGTTAGAGGAACAGACAGGACATTCTGTGGTTGTGAACGAAAGTCCCAGATGGTATGTTGCTTCCCGGGTGCCTGGGGTGAGGGATGTCTCAGATCGAGTCTACAGGACGCGTAAAGGGGAGAATTAGCAGCCAGAAGTCGTGGGACACATTGGTACCAATGACATAGCTAGGAAAAGTGAATATAGGGAGTTAGGTTAGAAGCTAAAAGACAGGACAGGTAGAGTAGTAATCTCAGGATTGCTGATGGTGCCATAGGCTAGTGAAGCTGAAACAGGGAGTGCAAATGAACTTGTGACTGAAGAATGGCTGTTGGAGTGAGGGCTTCAGATATGTGAATCATTGGGATACCTGTACATGGAAGATGGGGTGCACGTGAGGTGGAGGGGCACCAATATCCTGGTCAGGAGGTAAGCTAGAGCTCTTCAGGAGGGTTTAAATTAATTTGGCGGGGGATGGGAATCCAAGCTATGGATCAGAGGATGGGGTAGCTGGTGAATAGGCAGGTACCGTGTGCAGAGAGTCTGTAAGGAGGGTTAGACAGTTGATAGGGCAAAGTTGCAGTCAGTGTGATGGGTTGAAGTGTGTCTATTTTAACACAAATGTCAGGAAGAAGGATGATGAACTTAAAGTATGGATCAATAATTGGAGCTACGATGTTATGGCTCTTACAGAGACTTGGATATCACGGGGTAGGAATGGTTTTGGATGTTCCAGGGTTAAGATGTTTTAAAAGGAATAAGAAGGTAGGTAAAAGAGGTGGGGAGTAGCATTGCTAATCAGTAATAGTGTAACAGCTGCAAAAAGGGAGGTCATCGAGAAGGATTTGTGTACAGAGTCATCATGGGTAGAAGTCGGAAACAGGAAAGGAGCGGTCACTTTACTGGGAGTTTTCTACAGACCCTTAACTAGCAACAAAGAGAAGGAGAAGCAGATTTGGAGGCAGATTTTGGAGAGGTGCAGAAGTGACAGGGTTGTTGTCATGGGTGACTTATTGATTGGAGCTTTCTTAATACAAACAGATTGTACTATAAATAGGAGCAGATTTTGTCAGGTATGTGCAGGAAGGATTTCTGACTCAATATGTGGATAGGCCGATGATAAGTGAGGCCAGATTGAATTTGGTGCTTGGCAATGAGCCAGGCCAGGTGTCAGATCTCTCGGTGGGAGGGCATTTCGATGATAGTGATCACAACTCCTTAGGCTTTACTATAGTCATACAGAGGGATAACAGGACATGGTATCGGAAAGTATTTAATTGGGGAGGGGGAAATTACTATGTTATTAGGCAACAACTGTGGATAAACTGGGAGCAGATATTCTCGGGAAAATGCATGACATAAATGTGGAGGTTGTTCAGGGAGTATTTGCTGCAAGTGCTGGATAGGTTTGTCCCACTCAGACAAGAAAGCGATAGTAGGGTGAAGGAATCTTGGGGGACAAGAGATGTGGGACATCTAGTCAAGTGAAAGGAGGAAGTTTACTTAAAGTTGAGGAAGCAAACATTAGACAGGGATCTACAGGGTTACAAGGTAGCTAGAGGAACTGAAGAATGGACTTAGGAGAGCTAGAAGGAGCATGAAAAAGCCTTAGCAGATAGAATTAAGGAAAACCTCAAGGCATTCTACATTTATGGCCATAATGATGGTAGGACCAATCAGGGACAGTGGAGGGAACTTGTGTCTGAAGTCAGACGAGGGAGGTAGAGGAGGTTCTTAATAAATACTTTGCTTCAGTATTCACGAGTGAGAGGGACCTTGACGTTTGTGAGGACAGTGTGAAACAAGCTGATATGCTTTAACAGGTTGATGTTAAGAAGGAGTTGTGCTGATAGTTCTGAAAAACATGAGGATAGATAAGTCTCCTCGGTCTGACTGGACATATTCCGGGTTACTATGGGAAGCAAGGGAAGCGATTGCTGCGCCTTTGGCAAAGATCTTTGCATCCTCACTTTCCACTGGAGTAGCGCCAGACGATTGAAAGATGGCAAATGTTCTTCAATAAAGGGAATTGGGATAACCCCGGGAATTACAGACCAGTCAGTCTTACATCTGTGGTGAGCAAATTGCTGGAGCGGATTCTGAGGGATAGGATTTGATTATTTGGAAAAGCATAGCTTGATTACAGATAGTCAGCATGGCTTTGAGAGGGGCAGGTCATGCCTCACAAGCCTTACTGAATTCTTTGAGGATGTGACAAAATACATTGATTAAGGTAGAGCAGTGGAGGTGGTGTATATGGATTTTAGCAAGGCATTTCATATGGTTCCCCATGGTGGGCTCATTCAGAGAGGAAGGGTGTGTGGGATACAGCGGAATTTGGCTGTCTGGATACAGAATTGGGTGGCCCATAGAAGACAGGGAGTTTAGCAGAAGGAGAGTATTCAGCCTGGATCAGGGTGACCAGTGGTGCTCTGCAGAGATCTATTCTGGGACCTCTGCTCTATGATATTCTTATAAATTACTTGAATGAGGAAGTGGAAGATTCGATTAGTAAGGTTGCTGCTGACAAAAAGGTTGATGGAGTTGTGCTAAGAGTGGAGGGCTGGTGTAGGTTATAGGGACATTGACAGGATGCAGAGCTGGGCTGAGAAGTGACAGATGGAATTCACGCTGGATTCATTTTGGAAGGTTGAATTTAAATGCAGATTACAGGGTTAAAGGTAGGATTCCTGGCAGCCTGGAGGAACAGAGAGATTTTGGGGTCCATCATTCATAGATCCCTCGAAGTTGCCACCCAAGTTGGTACAGTTGCTAAGAAGACATATGGTGTGTTGGCTTTCAATAGCGGGGTACTGAGTTTAAGAGCTGCAAGGTTATGAAGTAGATCTAAAAGGCCTTGGATTAGAGCACATTGAAATATTGTGTTAAGTTCTGTTTGCCTCATTATAGGAAGGATGTGAAAGCTTTAGATAGGGTGCAGAGGAAATTTACCAGGTTTCTCCCTGGGCTGGAGGGCTTGAGGGAGCTAGGTTGAGGGAGCTAGGGCTTTTCTCATTAGAGCAAAGAAGGATGAGAAGTGACTTGATAGAGGTGTACATGATGATAAGAGTCATAAACAGAGTGGATAGTGAGAGATGTTTTCCCAGGGTGGAAATGGCTATCATGAGGGGCCATAATTTTAGTGATTGGAGGAGGTTCAGAGGAGATGTCAGAGAAAGGTTCTTTACACAGAGATTGGTGAATGCATGGAATGCGCTGCCAACGGTGGTAGTAGAGTCAGATACATTAGGGACATTTAAGTGACTCTTGGATAGGCACATGGACGATAGTAAAATGTAGGGTATGTTGGTTAGTTGGATCCTAGAGTAGGATAAAAGGTCGGCACAACATCGAGGGCTAAAGGCCTGTACTGTGATGTACTGTTCTATGTTCTATCACTGCTGTTCATTTCATTCAGTTAATTTATATGTAGCTTGAAGTCACACCTTATGATTATATCAACCTTGATACATGCACTTCTCGTGTTCTAATGGTTTACACTGTGCCCTCCACCTGTACTCGGGAACTTACAAACAACTCCTACCACGATGCTACTTACGTATCTTAGCTCCATCGAGATTTTAAGTATGATCTGCTGACCTAAGTTCCTTTCTCAGTAATGTATTAAACATTTTTATCCGCACTCCCATATGCCCCTTTTGATTTTGCCTGTGGCTTCTAAATACTCAGTTGAATGCTCAATGCCCAGCTTTGATGTATATGAAACTATATAGCAATTAGATCAGAACCATTTACTTTCATATGTTCCATCAGTTGTCTTAGTTATTCATTCATGAATTTGAGTTTTGTTAGCTGGTCCACCATTTATTGCCCATCCCTGCTCACCCTTTAGAAGGTGATGGTGAGCTGCATATTGCCCTAATCAGCTGAAAGTCCGGCTTTGTAAGAAACCATAGGATTCTGAGCTGTTGGTTGACCAGCAACTATTTCTGGACTTGCTGTCTGTTCAAACCTAGGGAGTCATGATGGGACATATTACAAACAGTTAATACTTCTTGCCATAGTATTATTAATGCCTGAGCAGTTGGAGCAAAAGCTCTGCAATCATTTAAATATCAGCTGAACACAAATGGCCTTTTTGATTTGTAGGTATCTTTGTGATCTTGGCACTCTATACCCAGCAGTATGTCATCTAAATGTTAGCAAGATATAGATTGCAACATCAATAGCATCAACATGGAAGTGTCAGAGCACAGTGCACCAATGCACAGAATGAAGTGAAGACCAGGGTTTACGCTGTAGAGGGAAAGCCAAGGTCCTTTTCACGAAGGGAATGCCACAGTCCATATGCAGACAGGACAAGATTCACTCTGAAGAGGGGAGAGTGAACAAACTCTTATTTCTATAGTGCCTCTCATATGCTCAAAATATCCCATGTGCTTCACAGCCAGTAAAATTCATTTTAAGTGTCAGTGTTGTAATGTAGGAAACGTAGCAGCCATTTTGTGCACAGTAAGCTCCAACAAACAGCAATGTGACAATTACAAAATAGTCTCTTTAGTGATTTTCATGAAGACAAAAATATTGTGCATGATGCCAGGGATAATCCCTTCTTTGAAGTCATGCCATGGAATATTTTACATCCCCTGAGAGTATAGATGGGGCCCTCTTCCCAAAGACCCAAAAGTTAATCTTCACTCAGCATGGGAAGGGTTAAAGTCTCTCTCTCTCTCTCTCTCTCTCTCTCTCTCTCTCCCCCCCCTCTCTGGCACAGAGGGAAAGAATCTGAAGAAGCGATATCAAAGGACTAGTTGAGCAGACAAAATACGGCAAAGTGATTAATTTACTTTATAACTCAGTCAAGTGTTGGATTGAATATATCCTTATTTTCAGAATTTTAGTAAAGAAAAGAGATTGGTTGTACTAAGGTTGTCTTCATAGGGTAAAAGCCATTGAAATGTTCAATCAGCCATGATTATATCGAATGGCAGCACAGGATTCATGGTCAGAATGCCATCTCACAGCATTCCATTAACTTCTTGATTACATGCTATACTTGTATACTAAGTTTTTGCACCCAATATTACACTTTATCTGCCAGAATTTGTATCACTCACTCAAATTATTCATGATCTATCTGCAGCTTCTTCATCAGACCTAGGAGCGTCTGTGGACAGAAATCAGAGTTAACAGAACCGAGGAATGGTCACTCAACCTGAAACATAAACACTGATTTCTCTCCACAGATGCTGCCAGAGCTGCTTAGCTTTTCCATCAATTTCTGTTTTCATTTTACAGCATCCACAATTATTTAAGTTTCCACGCAACTTCTTTGTGTCTTGTTTATAACATGTTTCCCTGCGGCACGGTGGCACAGTGGTTAGCACTGCTGCCTCACAGCACCAGGGACCTGGGTTCAATTCCCGCCTCAGGCGACTGACTGTGTGGAGTTTGCACATTCTCCCCGTGTCTGCGTGGGTTTCCTCCGGGTGCTCCGGTTTCCTCCCACAGTCCAAAGATGTGCGGGCCAGGTGAATTGGCCATGCTAAATTGCCCGTAGTGTTAGATAAGGGGTATATGTAGGGGTATGGGTGGGTTGTGCTTCAGCGGGTCAGTGTGGACTTGTTGGGCCGAAGGGCCTGTTTCCACACTGTAAGTAATCTAATCTAATATCTTAGTATCATATGTAAATTTATCTATTATGCCTTCAAATCATAGTGTAAGTTGCAAACATTTGAGTTTCCGGCACAAACTTGAGGGACACCACATATCACATCCTGTCAATTAAGATCCATTTCGGCATATTCTATTTCCTGCCAATATTCTATCCTTGCTAACATGTTGCCCCCACAGAATGTTTTTTTATCTCTCTGCAGTAACATTTGACTTGGCATCTTCCAGAAATCCAAGTATAGTACTGACTTCCTATTATCCACAGAGCATGTTTACTCAGTCCAAGAATTCCAACAAATTAATTAAACATGATCTCCCTTTATGAAACCATATTTATGAAATTCTTCCTCATTACCTTGAGGTTTTCAAAGTGTGTGGCTATAATCTCATTAGTGATTGAGGGACACCACATATCACATTTTGTTATGGGGGACTTTAACTTCCCAGATATTGACTGGGAGAGCTATAGCTCGAGTTCATTAGATGGGTCGGTGTTAGTCCAATGTGTGCAGGAGGGTTTCCTGACACAATATGTAGACAGGCCAACAAGAGGTGAGGCTATACTGGATTTGGTTCTAGGTAATGAACCAGGTCAGGTGTTAGACTTGGAGGTAGGTGAGCACTTCGGGGACAGTGACCACAACTCGGTGACTTTTACTTTAGTGATGGAGAGGGATAAGTGTGCGCCGCAGGGCAAGAGTTATAGCTGGGGGCAGGGAAATTATGATGCAGTGAGGCATGACTTAGGATGTGTGGATTGGAAAAACAGGCTTCAAGAGAAGAACACTAATGAGATGTGGGGATTGTTCAAGGAGCAGCTACTACGTGTCCTCGATAAGTATGTACCAGTCAGGCATGGTGTAAAGGGCCTTGTGAGGCAGCCGTGGTTTAGTAAGGAATTGGAATCCCTTGTGAAAGGGAAGAAGGCGGCATATGTAAAGATGAGGCGTGAAGGTTCAGTTGGGGCGATAGAGAGTTATAAGGTAGCCAGGAAGGATCTAAAGAGAGAGCTAAGAGAAGCGAGAAGGGGACATGAAAAGTCTTTAGCTGGTAGGATTAGGGAAAACCCAAAGGCTTTCTATAGGTATGTCAGGAATAAAAGGATGACTAGGGTAGGTATCGGTCCAGTCAAGGATAGTAGTGGGAAGTTGTGTGTGGAGGCGGAGGAGATTGGAGAGACATTAAATCAATACTTTCATCAGTATTCACTCAGGAACAGGACACTGTTGCTGATGTGAATATGGAGTCACAAATGATTAGAATGGATGGCCTGGAAATATGCAGGGAAGAGGTTCTGGGAATATTGGAGAGGATGAAAATAGATAAGTCTCCTGGGCCTGATAGCATTTACCCTATGGGAAGCTAGGGAGGAGATAGCAGAGCCATTGGCCTGGATTTTTATGTCGTCATTGTCAACGGGAATAGTACCAGAGGACTGGAGGATAGCGAATGTGGTCCCCTTGTTCAAGAAAGGGAGTAGGGATAGCCCTAGTAACAATAGGCCAGTGAGTCTGACTTCAGTGGTGGGCAAAGTCTTAGAGAGAATGGTAAGGGATAAGATTTATGAACATCTGGATAGGAATAACGTGATCAAGGATAGCCAGCATGGTTTTGTGAAGGGCAGGTCGTGCCTCACAAACCTTATTGAGTTCTTTGAGAAGGTGACTAAGGAAGTGGATGAGGGTAAAGCAGTAGATGTTGTGTATATGGATTTTAGTAAGGCGTTCGATAAGGTTCCCCATGGTAGGCTAATGCTAAAACTACGGAGGTATGGCATTGAGGATACATTAGAGGTTTGGATTAGGAATTGGCTGGCTGGAAGGAGACAGAGGGTAGTAGTTGATGGACTATGTTCATCTTGGAGTGCAGTTACTAGCGGTGTACCACAGGGATCTGTTTTGGGACCATTGCTTTTTGTTATCTTTATAAATGATCTAGAGGAAGGGCTTGAAAGCTGGGTAAGCAAGTTTGCGGATGACACAAAAGTCGGTGGAGTTGTGGATAGTGAGGAAGGAAGTGGTAGGTTACAGCGGGATATAGATAAGTTGCAGAGCTGGGCAGAAATGTGGCAAATGGAATTCAATGTAGCTAAGTGTGAAGTCATTCACTTTGGTAGGAGTAACAAGAAGATGGATTACTGGGCTAATGGTAGGCTACTTGGTAGTGTGGATGAGCAGAGGGATCTTGGTGTCCATGTACACAGATCTCTGAAAGTTGCCACCCAGGTAAATAGTGCTGTGAGGAAGGCATATGGTGTACTGGGCTTTATTGGTAGAGGAATTGAGTTCCGGAGTCCTGAGGTCATGTTGCAACTGTATAGGACTCTGGTGCGGCCTCATCTGGAGTATTGTGTGCAGTTTTGGTCGCCATACTATAGGAAGGATGTGGAGGCATTGGAACGAGTGCAGAGGAGGTTTACCAGGATGTTGCCTGGAATGGTAGGAAGATCGTATGAGGAAAGGCTGAGGCACTTGGGGCTGTTCTCATTGGAGAAGAGAAGGTTTAGGGGAGATTTGATAGAGGTGTATAAGATGATTAGGGGTTTAGATAGGGTCGACACTGAGAACCTTTTACTGCTAATGGAGTCAGGTGTTACTAGGGGACACAGCTTTAAAGTAAGGGGTGGTAGGTATAGGACAGATGTTAGGGGTAGATTCTTTACACAGCGGGTTGAGAGTTCATGGAATGCCCTGCCAGTAGCAGTGGTGAACTCTCCTTCTTTATGGTCATTTAAACGGGCATTGGATAGGCATTTGGAAGTTATTGGGCTAGTGTAGGTTAGGTAGGATTCGGTCGGCGCAACATCGAGGGCCGAAGGGCCTGTACTGCGCTGTATCTTTCTATGTTCTATGTTCTATGATTGATTCTAAGACATTCCCTTTGACAGATGACAAACTAACTGGCTCCTGGCTTATTATTTTCTTCCCATCTCCCTTCTTACGTAGACGGGTTGTATTTGCAACTTTTCAGTCGAAGGAACCTTCCCAGAATCAGGGGAATTTTGGAGAAATAACACCAAAACATCGACTACTTCATTTGCAACATCATTTAAGACCCTAAAATGACATCCATCTGGACTTGGAGGCTTGTCAGCCTGCAGCTCCACTGATGTGCTGAACACTCGTTCCCTTGTGATTGTAATTTTACGAAGATCCCCCCTCCTTCTACTTCCTGAGTTACAGTTATTACTGTAAATTTTTGTATCCTCGTGTGTGAAGACAGAAGCAAAAGATTTGTTCATTTTATCAGCCATTTCCTTGTTACCTACTATTATCTCCCCATTCTCACTCTCAAAGACTAATACTAACTTTACTTACCTTTTTTCTTTTATAAATACACACAAGGACTCTTACTATACTTGTTCAGATATCCAGCTAACTTCATCTTATCTACTTATTTTTTCACTTGCTGAGTAAACGTTTAGTCATTTCATGCCAATTGTTAACATTCTGGCTGATCATCTGACCTGGAACTCAACTTTGTGCAGTTATGTACTTTCTCCTTAATAGAACATAGAACATAGAACAATACAGCGCAGAACAGGCCCTTCGGCCCACGATATTGTGCCGAACATTTGTCCTAGCTTAAGCAACTATCCATGTACCTATCCAATTGCCGCTTAAAGGTCACCAATGATTCTGACTCTGCCACTCCCATAGGCAGCGCATTCCATGCCCCCACCACTCTCTGGGTAAAGAACCTACCCCTGACATCCCCCCTCTACCTTCCACCCTTCACCTTAAAATTATGTCCCCTTGTAACACTCTGTTGTACCTGGGGAAAAAGTCTCTGACTGTCTACTCTATCTAATCCCCTAATCATCTTATAAACCTCTATCAAGTCACCCCTCATCTTTCGCTGTTCCAATGAGAAAAGGCCTAGCACTCTCAACCTATCCTCGTACGACCTATTCTCCATTCCAGGCAATGTCCTGGTAAATCTCCTCTGCACCCTTTCCAAAGCTTCCACATCTTTCCTAAAATGAGGCAACTAGAATTGCACACAGTGGCCTTACCAAGATCCTATACAGCTGCAACATCACCTCACGACTCTTGAATTCAATTCTCTGCTAATGGGCTAATACACCATAGGCCTTCTTACAAGCTCTATTCACCTGAGTGGCAACTTTCAAAGATCTATGAACATAGACCCCAAGATCCCTCTGCTCCTCCACCTTACTAACAACCCTACCGTTAACCCTGTATTCCACATTCTTATTTGTCCTTCCAAAATGGACAACCTCACACTTGACAGGGTTGAACTCCATCTGTCACTCCTCAGCCCAGCTCTGCGTCATATCTAAGTCCCTTTGCAGCCGACAACAGCCCTTCTCACTATCCACAACTCTACCAATCTTCGTATCATCTGCAAATTTACTGACCTACCCTTCGACTCCCTCTTCCAAGTCATTAATAAAAATTACAAACAGCAGAGGACCCAGAACTGATCTCTGCGGAACTCCACTTGTAACTGGGCTCCAGGCTGAATATTTACCATCTACCACCACTCTCTGACTTCGACCGGTTAGCCAGTTCTCTATCCAACTGGCCAACCTTCCCACTATCCCATGCCTCCTGACTTTCCGCATAAGCCTACCATGGGGAACCTTATCAAATGCCTTACTAAAATCCATGTACACTATATCCACTACTCTACACTCATCCACATGCTTGGTCACCTCCTCAAAGAATTCAATAAGTCTTGTAAGGCAAAACCTACCCCTCACAAATCCATGCTGGCTGTCCCTAATCAAGCAGTGTCTTTCCAGATACTCTCAAATCCTATCCCTCAGTACCCTTTCCATTACTTTGCCTACCACCGAAGTAAGACTAACTGGCCTGTATTTCCTGGGGTTCTCCTTATTCCCTTTTTTGAATAGGGGCACAACATTCGCCACTCTCCAGTCCCCTGGCACCACCCCCATTGACAGTGAAGACGAAAAGATCATTGCCAACGGTTCTGCAATTTCCTCTCTTGCTTCCCCCATAATCCTAGGATATATCCTGTCAGGCCCGGGGGACTTGTCTATCCTCAAGTTTTTAAAAATGCCCAACACATCTTCTTTCCTAACAAGTATCTCCTTTAGTTTACCAGTCAGTTTCATACTCTCCTCTTCAACAAAATGGTCCCTCTCATTTGTAAATGCTGAAGAAAAGTACTCATTCAAGACCTCTCTTATCTCTTCTGACTCAATACACAGTCTCCCACTACTGTCCTTAACTTTGATACTTTGAGGCAGTTCTGTTCCTTTAACAAGAGTTATGCAGTCTTTAGTTTTTTTTCAAGAGGGCTCATAAAGGCAGAGGTGCTGAAATGTCTGAAGTGGCTACTGTAGTAATGGCAAAAACATGCTAAGTTAACAGTCAGGAAAGGTTTTTTGAAGAACACTTATACAATGATAAGGGAGTGACCAGTTCTCCCAGTCAGGGTTTTTTCTCCTTGTAGCTGGGGACCCAAAGAAACAGTTCCATGCTGATTCCTTCTCTCTCTCTCTCTCTTTCTCTCTCACATCTCTTTCCTGTAAGAACCTATGTTTGAATTTACCTTTTTGCCAAGGGGTGTATTTATGGGATGTTAAAGGAAATTGCAGAACAGGTTACCTTCTTAACAAGTTTTGAGGGAGTCTGGCATGATCCATAATAGATTGGGGGATTTTTGCAGAATTTGTTCTAGAGTTCTGACCTGGGATTAGGGTTGCTGGACTCAAAAGCAGTGAGTGGTAGGTGTGAGGGTCTTTTGTTCCAGGTGTTAAAATTCAGTTGGTTTAAGCAGTGCTTGGTGCAGTAATGGTTCTTTCAGTCACTAAAAGTTTTCTAGTGGTGGAAGAAGAGACTTTGGGGGTTTACAAAAGGTGAACAAGGAAAGTTGCTAGAATTGACAGTCAAGCTGGAGTTGGAGTTACTTTAGTCTGTAAGAAAATAGATATATACAATAGCTTAGCATATAAACTTCATGGAAACGCCATCAGTTTCTTTGCAGATGGCTAACGTTCAATTGAAAATGAAGCAGCTTAAGTTAGAGGCAAAAGAAAAAGAAAGAGAAAAAAGAGAAACTGTTTGAATTACGATTAAAAGAGAGAAAAAAAATGAAAGGCCCTAGCAGAACAAAAAGAAAAGGACAGAATCGCCTGAGAAAAACAAAAAGAAAAGGAGAGAGATGAAGGAATAAAGATAGTGAGTTTGAATGTCATAAATTGGCACTTAGACAGAAGTCAGCTAAAAAGGATGGAGGTGAAAACTGAAGATAAGCCTAGTGAGAAAGACAGTGAGAATGAGAAAACCCATGGTAGCCAAAGGCCTGGTGAGAAGCTGTTTAAATATATTCATGCATTGCCTGAATTTGATGAGAAGATGACGTCTTCATCTCAATTGAGAAGTGGCAAATGAATGCAATGGCCAATGATCACGTGGGTTTTGTTGATCAAAACAAAACTTGTAGGTACAGCTAGTAAGGTATTTGCATCACTATCACAGGTGGTCTCTGGGATATATAAGGAGGTGAAGAAAGCCATTTTAAGTGCTATGAGCTTGCGCTAGAAGCCTACAGGAATCTAAGGAGGGACCCTGGTCAAACTTACATTGAGTTTGAAAGGATCAAACGAAGCAATTTTCAGAGGTGGACAAGGGCATTAAAAATAGAGCAAGCCCATGATGCTCTTAGAGAGACGATTACATTGGAGGAGTGCAAAAATTTATTTTCTGAGATAGTGAGAACTCACGTGGAGGAGCAAAGAGTTAAAACAGCATGATTAGCATCTGAAATGGCTGATGATTATGAGTTGGTTCATAAATCGAAGTTTGTCTTCTAACATCAATTTCAAACTGTGAAGGAAAACTGGGGTAATGAGAAATCCTCACATCTCAGTGAAGATCAGAAGGATAACTTACCACAGGGTAAAAAGGAAACCTTTGAAGGTGAAAGATAAGTTAAAAAGCTCCGAAGTTTTCATTGCCACATGAAATCACAGTATTTGTGGGTTAGAAAAAGCACTGGGAAGACAGATATAGAAAAACTGGATAAGCCAGTCAATTTTTTTTGAGTGGTAATGGAAAGCACAGTGGAGATGAAAAGGTTGCACCAGAATGTACAGGCTGGTAGGAGGAAGTACCAGATTTTCTTAAACCATATACTTGGAAAGTAAAGATTACTCACATTGGCTAGGTGCTGCAGGTAAAGAGGTTACCATATTAAGAGATACATGATCCTTTCAATCTTTGATGCTGAAAGATAAGGAGATATGTACCTCTGAAGGACCATTACCAGAAAAAGTGCTAGTCACGGGAATTCACTTTGAGACAAGAAGCGCTCAATTATGCAGAGAGTCAAAGTTTGTGAGAAGATTTGTAGCTCAGGTGCTCGTTGTTGTGGTTCTGTTCGCTGCGCAGGGAATTTGTGTTGCAGACGTTTTGTCCCCTGTCTAGGTGACATCCTCAGTGCTTGGGAGCCTCCTGTGAAGTGCTTCTGTGTTGTTTCGTCCGGCATTTATAGTGGTTTGTATCTTCCGGTAGTCAGTTCCAGCTCTCCACTGCAGTGGCCGGTATATTGAGTCCAGGTCGATGTGTTTGTTGATAGAATCTGTGGCTGAGTGCCATGCCTCTAGGAATTCCCTGGCTGTTCTCTGTTTGGATTGTCCTATAATAATAGTATTGTCCCAGTCAAACTCATGTTGCTTGTCATCTGTGTGTGTGGCTACGAAGGATAACTGGTCGTGTCGTTTCGTGGCTAGTTGGTGTTCATGGATACAGACCATTAGCTGTGTTCCTGTCTGTCCTATGTAGTGTTTTGTGCAGTACTTGCATGGGATTTTTTACACTACATTGGTTTTGCTTATGCTGGGTGTCGGGTCTATTGTCCTGGTGAGTTGTTGTCTGAGAGTGCCTATTGGTTTGTGTCTGTTATGAGTCCTAGTGGTCATAGCAGTCCGGCTGTCAGTTCAGAAATGTTCTTAATGTATGGTAACATGACTAGTCCTTTGGGAGGTGGCATGTGCTCATTCCGTTGTCTTTCCCTTAGCCATTTGTTGATGAAATTGCGGGGGTATCCGTTTTTGACGAATACCTTGTAGAGGTGTTCTTCTTCCTCTTTTTGCAGTTCAGGTGTGCTGCAGTGTGTTGTGGCCCTTTTGAACAGTGTCATAAGATGACACACAGATGACAACCAACATGAGTTCGACTGGGACCACGCTACTATTATAGGACAAGCCAAACAGAAAACAACCAGGGAATACCTAGAGGCATGGCACTCATCCACAGATTCTATCAACAAACACATCGACCTGGACCAATATACTGGCCACTGCAGCGGAGAGCTGGAACTGACCACCGGAAACGGCAGAGACAAACCACTATAAATGCCAGAGGAAACAACATAGAAGCGCTTCACAGGAGGCTCCCAAGCGCTGAGGATGTCACCTAGACAGGGGACAAAACGTCTGCAACACAAATTTCCAGCGCGGCGAACAGAACCACAACAAATATGCAGAATGGTTCGAGTGTCCAGTGAAGAGTGGAGTACAGGACAAACTCTCAGCTCCAATTTATCCTTGCTAAAGGCATAGCTGGTTCACAGATAGAAGCACTTCTTACAGTGGCTGAAAAGCCAGTGGAAAATCAGGCAACTGAGGTATTATAGGAAGTGTATCCTGGGACATTTCCTGATAGTGTGGTAACGAGGTCACAAATTTACCAGTCGAAACAGAAGAAATCAGAGAGATATGAAAGTTGAAATGGTATTATCAGAGACCCTGTTTGATCAAATGTTTGAGACAAACCAGGAGCAGATGGATGACAAAGTGGACATCTTAAGCTCAGAGAAATTAACTGAGTTAGAACAGAATAAGAAATAATCCAAATGTATTCCTGAGTGCTACTATCTTAAAAATGAGGAAATGGAAACCATCATATGTTGAGGCAAACAAGAAATGGACAGAAGTTCATCAAGTATTGCAAGTGGGTTATAGAAAGGAGGTGTTGCGGGTTGCATGTGAACTACCAGTAGGATGATATATAGGGGTACAAAAACTCAAGCTAAAATATAAAAACATTTTGACTGGCCTTGATTCCCCAAGGATGTAATTGAATTTTGACAGACATATCATCCATATCAGGCAATTGGAAAACCTGAACCTTTAACATCTAGTCCTGCATTTGAGGAACCTGAAGCTTAATTGATTGTGTGGGACCCCTACCTAAAACAAATGTGGACATCAGTATTTGTTAACAAAAATGGATATGTTCACGAAATTTCCATAGGCCATTCCATTATGCAATATCATAGCTAAAAGGATTGGAGAGGAGTTACTCAAAGTTTTCACGATTATGGACTACACACAGAGATACAATCAGATCAAGGTCAAACTTTACATCAAAATTATTCAAAGTAGTTATGTACAGCTTAGGAATAAAACAATTCAATTCTACTGCATATCATCCACAATCACAGGCAGCGCTAGAAAGGTGGCATCAGACATTAAAGACAACGTTGAGGGCTTATAGTCAAGACTATTCAAATGATTGAGATAAAGGAATTCCATTTGTACTTTTGCCATCAGAGATGCACCAAATGAATCGATCAAATTCAGTCCACTTCAATTAGTTTTTTGGCATCAAGTGAGAGGACTGATAAAATTGATTAAGGAGAAATTGAAAAGTCATAATTCAGGGGCCACATATTGGAATCTGTGTCAGAGTTTAGGGAACAAATAAATGGAGGGAGGGAGTGAGCGAGACAGCATTTAAAAGTATTACAGCACACAATGAAACAAGAAGCAGACATGAAATCAAAAATTTGCAATTTTGCCAAGAGAGACAGTGTAACGTCCCGTGATAGGTGAACTTTTAAAAGCAAAATTTAGTGGCCCTTACCAAGTTGAAAGGAGATTGGCTGAGGTGAACTATTTGATAGTGGCTCTAGCCAGAAAGAAATCTTAACAGAGTGTTGAGAAAGACAAAGACAGCAAGCACATGGTCAGTGAGGGAGAGAGAGAGAGAGAAAGAAACCTCCACTGCTAACTGACATAGCAGTGAATCTACACAGTTGATGCCTTTTCTGTTAGAGTTCATGTATCTTGGGACATCAGAGTGCGTTTCGGAAAAATTAACAAACAGAGAAATTCATAGCTGACCTTGGAGGAACGTGTGTGGGAGAACTCACAGCAGAGGAACAGATAAATGCATAGTTTTTAACATGAAACCGTGCTTAAAGTCTACAGTACTGAGGAGAATGGATTCATTCTTGATTATATGTTTTATTAAAAGCTGTCTTTTGATAAAATTTTTAAAACACAAACCGTAATTACTAAGTTAGCCTGGAGCACTTTTTCAGAGCAAAATGACAGTGCTATTTTCTGGTTTTGTAGATTGTGAAGAAGTAAAGATGGTCTTTAGTAGAGTGAGACGCTCTTGTCAGATGAAGGAATTCAGAGAGAGTTTACATGTTACTGAGAATTATGTCTGCAAGAAATGTGTTTGGTTGTGAACAAAGGATAGTAAGTTTGCAGATGACACCAAAATTGGAGGTCTAGTGGACAGCGAAGAAGGTTACTCAGAGTATAACGGGATCTTGATCATAAGGGCCAATGGGCTAAGGAGTGGCAGATAGAGTTTAATTTAGATAAATGTGCTGCATTTTGGAAAAGTAAATCACTTTTACGCACTTAATGGGCAGGTCCTGCAGAGTGTTGCTGAACAAAGAGACCTTGGAGTGCAGGTTCATAGTTCCTTGAAAGCAGGTGGATAGGATAGTGAAGAAGGTGTTTGCTTTCCTTTACTGGTCACAGCATTGAGTATAGGATGTCACATTGTGGCTTATCAAGACATTGATTAGGACACTTTTGGAATATTGTGTGCAATCCTGGTCTCCTTCCTATCAGAAGGATATTGTGAAACATGAAAGGTTTCAGAAAAGATTTACCAGGATGTTGCCAGGGTTGGAGGGTTTGAGCTACAGGGAAAGGTTAAATAGGCTGGGGCTGTTTTCCCTGGAATGTCCAGGGAGGAATGACATTATAGAAATTTATAAAATCAAGAGGAGGGTCTGGAAGTAAGTTTGCTCACTGAGCTTGAAGGTTCATTTCCAGATGTTTCACCGCCCAACGAGGTAACATCTTCAGTGGGCCTCTGAACGAAGCACTGCTTATGATTCTTGCTTTCTATTTATATGTTTGCATTTCTGTGGGTAGATGATGTCATTTCCCAACCCAAAGAAACCTAAACATATAAAATAGAAAGCAGGAATCATCAGCAGTGCTTCACCCACAGGCCCACTGAAGATGTTAACTAGTAGGGTGACAAAACGTCTGGACATTAACCTTCCCGCTCAGCGATCAAACCTACATCCAGAACCTCAACCTGAGCTACAAATCTTCTCAAAACTCGTCAAGAGAGGGTGGACAGGATAAATAGACAAGGTATTTTCCCTGGGGTGTGGGAATCCACAAATAGAGGTTTAGGGTGAGAGGAGAAAGATATAAAAGGGACATAAGAGGCAACTTTTTCACACAGAGGGTGGTGTGTGTATGGATTGAACTGCCAGAGGAAGTGGTGGAGGCTGGTACAATTGCAACATTTAAAAGGCATTTGGATGGATATATATATAGGAAGGATTTAGAGGGATATGGGCCAAGTGCTGGCAAATGGGACTGGATTAGGTTAGGATAACCAAATGGATGAGTTGGACCCAAGGGTCTGTTTCCATGCTGTACATCTCTATGACTCTATGTCACCTTTTTTGCCACGTAGTTGCCCTTACTTCAGTTTAAAATACTAGTCTAATTTCTCCTTTTAAAATTGGATGTAAAATTCGATCATATTATACTCACTACTACCCAAGGATGCATTTACTTTCATGTTGTTAATTAATGCTGACACATCATAAAATATCAAGTTCAATATAACCTGCTCTTTGGTCAGTGTCAGAACATATTACTCTGAGTAACTAATTCAAAAGCAAAACAGAAAACAGATGGCTATTCACATTAGAAAATAGTGTGAAGTAATGTTTCATGAGACTGGTGCTGATAGAACTGTTGCTCATTTCTTCAAAGGGCAACTGATGCTTCAGAGTCGAAGAGTGTGGTGCTGAAAAAGCACAGACAGTCAGGCAGCATTCCATGAAGCTTCATTCCTAATGAAGAGCTAATGATGAAATGAGGATTCTCCTGCTCGTTGGATGCTGCCTGACCAACTGTGCTTTTCCAGCATTACACTCTTCGTCTGTGACCTCCAGCATCTGCAGTCCTCACTTACTCCTAATTGATGCTTCAACAATTGTTAAAATTGAAATTGAGAATTATATGCCTTTAAAAAATAGATAAAATATAGCATGTTCTTCTCAAGGGAATAGAATGAAAAAGTAGACATTGGTTAAACCACACTTGTGGTACAATAAAAAGTTCCACTCTTGTTATAAAATGGACATTATGGTACTGGAGAAGAAAAAACAAGGTGTATTTGGATGATATCAGAACTGAGTGGTTATGCCTATCAAGAAGGACTTGATGCTTTCTTTGCTGGAGAGGACAGAGGAATACCTGGTTACAAAAAGTTGAAGTTACCTCCTGTGGGCAGACCAGAAGTTGGAGATATACATATACGATGGTCACAAAAAAAATCCAAGAAGGAATTCAGGAGAAACTTTGTTAACCAAAAGAGTAGTAAAAATTTGGAACTGATGGCCACAGAGAGTAGCTGAGGATGGTGCATTTGTAGGAAAGATAATTAAGCATGTAAAGTTGAAAGGAACACATGGACATTTTGATGGGATGAGATGAAGCTGGATGGGAGGAAGATGGTGTGGAGCTTATACAGTAACATAGACACATTGGGCAAGATAGTATTTTCTTGAATTGCACAACACTAGGTTATAGTCCAACCTAGTGTTGTGTGATTTTTAACTTTCTCCATCCCAGTCCAATATCTGATCCTCTGAATCTTGAATTGTAATACTTCACGTGAAAGGTAATTCAGCAGACTGCAGAGTTGAACACAGAAAACTACAGAGTTGACATTGCAGAGCTCAAAGGACATGATACATACTGCAGAATAGTACTAAACTTTAAAGAAATGGAAAGTTAGGAAATTATCTAGCTATTGACAAAGGCCCAAAGATTACAAAGAGTGGCAAGTGGGAATTGTGAAACTACTGACAGATCTTCATGATATAAAGTTATGATTTTACTTTACAAAGGTTTGGAACAAATGACTTAATAGATATCCTTTACAAATATCCACTTGAGGTGGAAAGAACAAAAAAACTTCTTTCTGCATTACTTAGAGTAAGCTATCATGTACTAGACTGGAGTCTGGAGGTTTCAATCAATTTGCAAAAGACACAAATTCAGATTTTGAATTAATATTAATCAAAATAAATAAATATAAAGCTAAAACCAATAGAAGTGACTATAAAGCTGAGGGATTGTCATAAAAATCCTGTTGGTTCCAGAATCCTTACCTCATCCGTCCTGTATGTGACTCCTGATCCACACCATCGTGGTTGACTCTTAAATGTCTTCTGAAGTTGCATAGCAAGCCACTCAGTTGAATCAAATCGCTAGAAAAGAAAAAAAGCTGTATGGTCCAGCCAACTGCAATATTAGCAACCAACCAAGACATGCTAAAGGAAAATGAAAGCCCTCTGCTTGCAAACTTCTGGTCAGCAACATGTGTGGATTGGTACCAAGGTTAGGGAAACATGTATAGAATCATACACACCAGTCAACATCCCAGACATCACCATCCTGGGCCATCAGGTTATAAGTGACACTGGAAAATATCAACTCAGGACTTAATGAACCTCTGGATCAAACACAGAAAAGGCAACCACTTACTAATTACCATGTATTGTTTTTCACCAACTGATGAATAAAAACTCCTTTAAGTTGAACACTACTTCGTGAAAGTACTAAAGGACAAATTCTGATGCCCATCCCCAAAAATGGCTCAGTACCACCACCATTTACAGAGACTTAGGCATTTGCGATTTTTGAAAAGGTTTGTAGCTCAGGTTGAGATTTTGGATGCAAGTTTACTCGTTGAGCTGGAAGGTTTGTTGTCAAGTTTCATCACCATACTAGGTAACATCATCAGTGAGCCTACGGTGAAGCGCTGGTGGCATGCCCCACTTTCTATTTATGTGTTTAGGTTTCTTTGGGTGGGTAATGTCATTTCCGTTTTTTTTTCTCAGAGGACGGTAGATGGGGTCCAAATTGATGTGTTTATTGATGCTAGTGATAGTGGGTCATATCTTTTTGTGGCTAGTTGATGTTCATGTATCCTAGTGGCCAATTGTCTACCTGTTTGTCCGATGTAGTACCTTACAGTCCTCGCAAGGTATTTTATAAATTACATTCATTTTGCTTGTTGTTTGTATTGGGTCTTTTAAGTTCATTAGCCGCTGTTTTAGTGCATTGGTAAGTTTGTGGGCTACCATGATGCCAAGAGGTCTGAGTAGTCTGGAATTCATTTCAGAGATGTCTTTGATGTAGGGTAAAGTGGCTCGGGTTTTTGGGCGCATTGTTTCTGCTTGTTTGGATTTATTGCTAAGAAATCGGTGGACTGTGTTTATTCGGTGTGACGGGCTTTTGCCCAAAACGTCGATTTCGCTGCTCCTTGGATGCTGCCTGAACTGCTGTGCTCTTCCAGCACCACTAATCCAGAATGTGTTTATTGAGTATCCGTTCTTCTTGAATACGCTGTACAGATATTTCTCTTCCCTTCTTTGTAGTTCCTCAGTGCTGCAGTGTGTGGTGGTTTGTTGAAATAATGTTCTAATGCAGCTTCGTTTGTGGGTGTTGGGATGATTGCTTCTGTAGTTGTTGATGGTATTGTACATTTCCTCTATTTGTTTCGTTTGGTGACAACAAAGGTGTCATCCACATAGTGGAAATAAAGTTTGGGTTGGATGGTTGGGAGAGCTGTTCTTTCCCAAGTGTCTCAATAACTGCTTCTGCTGGAAATCCTGATATTGGTGATCTGATGGATGTTCTGTTGATTTGTTTGCAGGTCTTGTTATTGAATATGAAGTGGGTGGTCAGGCCACGAGCACGACCCCACAACTAGAGAATCAAATCACAGCCTTACTCAAAAAAACATCAGAAATCCAGAGAATTAAACAAGACAGACTTCCAAAAAATGAAACCAGGTGGCTCTAACCTTTGCTTTTGTGAAGGGCAGATCATGCCTCACAAATCTTATTGAATTCTTTGAGAAGGTGACTAAGGAGGTGGATGAGGGTAAAGCGGTAGATATGGTCTCTATGGATTTCAGTAAGGCGTTTGATAAGGTTCCCCATGGTAGGCTGATGCAAAAAATACAGAGGTATGGCATTGAGGGTGCGTTAGAGGTTGGATTAGGAATTGGCTGGCTGGAATAAGACAGAGGGTAGTAGTTGATGGTAAAGGTTCATCTTGAAGTGCAGTTACTAGCGGTGTTCCGCAAAGATCTGTTTTGGGACCATTGCTGTTTGTCATTTTTATAAATGACCTGGAGGAGAGGCTAGAAGGTTGGGTGAGCAAGTTTGCGGATGATACGAAAGTCGGTGGAGTTGTTGACAATGAGGAAGGATACAGCGGGATATAGATAAGCTGCAGAGCTGGGCAGAAAGGTGGCAAATGGAGTTCAATGTAGGTAAGTGTGAAGTGATTCACTTTGGTAACAGTAACAAGAAGATGGAGTACTAGGCTAATGGTCGGATACTTGGTAGTGTGGATGAGCAGAGGGATCTTGGTGTCCATATACACAGATCTCTGAAAGTTGCCACCCAGGTAAATAGTGCTGCGAAGAAGGCATATGGCGTGCTGGCTTTTATTGGTAGAGGAATTAAGTTCCGGAGTCCTGAGGTCATGTTGCAGTTGTATAAGACTCTGGTGCGGCCGCATCTGGAGTGTTGTGTGCAGTTTTGGAAGGACGTGGAGGCACTGGAACAGGTGCAGAAAAGGTTTACCAGGGTGTTATGGTATGGTAGGAAGATCGTATGAGGAAAGGCTGAGGCACTTGGGTCTGTTTTCATTGGAGAAAAGAAGGTTTAGGGGTGACTTGATAGAGGTGTACAAGATGATTAGGGGTTTAGATAGGGTTGACAATGAGAACCTTTTTC
Source organism: Hemiscyllium ocellatum (assembly GCF_020745735.1). Classification (NCBI taxonomy): domain Eukaryota; kingdom Metazoa; phylum Chordata; class Chondrichthyes; order Orectolobiformes; family Hemiscylliidae; genus Hemiscyllium; species Hemiscyllium ocellatum. The sequence goes on along the minus strand of NC_083443.1, from coordinate 5,491,353 downwards.
CACGTATGGAGTCATCTATTACGAGGGGCATAGCTTTAAATTAAGGGGAGGTAGGTAGAGGACAGATGTTAGGGGTAGATTCTTTACTCAGCGAGTCTTGAGTTCATAGAATGCCCTGCCAGTAGCAGTGGTGGACTCTCCCTCTTTGTGGGCATTTAAACGGGCATTGGATAGGCGTATGGAGGATAGTGGGCTAGTGTAGGTTAGGTGGGCTTGAGTCGGCACAAGAGCGAGGGCCGAAGGGCCTGTACTGCGCTATATTTTTCTATGTTTTATGTTCTATGTTTTTCAAGAGGCCATCTATTTCTGCTTCCTTTTCTGTCATTCCACAGAAGTGGACAATTTCAGCATTTTCCCATATTACATACTATTTGGCATTTCTTACTCCATTCACTTAACCAACATATAGCACTTCATAGCTATGTAATGTCTTCTTCACAATTTACTTTTCTACTCTTCTTTGTGTCAGCTTTATTAAAATATACAATCATATTTCTGTCCCTTCACCAAACCATTTCTATAAATTGTAAAAAAGGACACCACTGGTTACACCTTGTCAACCTGGAAAAGAATAAATTAACATACCTCTTGTTATTGAGACATATCAATATGCTATCTCCTACACCATGAGTTTCAATTTTCTGCAATAACATTTATATGGCATCTTATCAATTGGTTCCTAGAAATCTGAGGACAGTACATCCACAGCATGTAATTTTCTCAAAGAACTCCAATAAACATGGTTAAACTTGATTTCCCTTTCATAAAATCATGTGGTCTGTTCCTCAGTACCATGTTCAAACATTTTCCTTATGACACATGTTAAGCTGAGTGGCTGGTCTTGCTTTTTGTCTCCCTCTCTTTTTGAATAAAGGAATTATATTTTGTATTAATCATTTAAATGGAATGTTTATTGAATCTCAGAAACTTTGGAAAATTAAGACTATTGCAAAAATGTTAAAGCCCTATGATGAAGTACATCAGGACCTGGACACTTGTCAGCCCATAGCCCTAACAGTTCCCTGGTAATTGTAATTTTCTTGCATTTCTCCCTTAGTTTGATATCCTGACTGGCACCCATTTCTGCAATGTCACTTCTATCCTATATGACTATAAGCTGAAGGAGCAATAAGTCTGCTCCACTATTCAGTAAGATCACAGCTAATTCTCAACTCTATTTTCTTGCCTTTTCCTCATATCCTTTGATTCTCTTCAAGATTAAAAATCTGTCTATCTCAGACATGCATATACTTAACATTCCACCCGCAACAGCTTGCTGCAGGGAAGAATTCCACTCTACTTAGAGAAGAAATTCCTTCTTATCCCTGTCTTAAATGGGCAATTTCTTATTTTACAATTATGTTCTTTGGTCCTAGATTCTACCAGAAGAAGTCACAACCTCTCAACACCTGCTCTGTTTTAGCCCGAAGCCACCTCTCTGATTCAATAAGGTTGCCTCTCATTCTCCTAAATGCCAGTCAACACAAATCTAATATACTCAACCTCTCCTCATTAAGAAAATCTCTTCGTACCCAAGATCCACCTCATGAATCTTCTCTGAACTGCCTCATGCCAGTATATCTTTTCTTAGACAATTAAATAGAAAACTGTTAACACTACTGTAGATGTGGTTTGGCAAGTACCTTACATAGTTTTTGCAAGACTTCTCTATTTTTATACTCGATTCACTTTGAAATAAATGTCTTCCCTATTCATGCTGAATCTTTTGTGATTTATGCACAAAGACTCATAAATCCCTCTGTCCGGCCAGTGGGCCTGCAGTGAACATAGCTACTGGTTGGGAACCAGTGGAGCCAGGTCAGACCACGTGTAAGCCCTTATGGAAAAAGTGCAATGTCTTTCTTTTTAGCTTAATTTCTTATTTTCCTAACTTATACTATATATATCTGCAACATTATTTTATTTTCTTTGTTTTTTTGTACCTAAGTACTTTGTAAGATGATGCCATGTGTTGTCAATATTGTACACTTTTCATGTACTCTTGCTCTTTAGTAAATTAAGTACACGTTACAATAAATCTAATTCAAATACCATTCAGCGCTTCCATTCTTCATGCTAAAGTACATAATTTTACATTTTCCTGCTTTCCCAGATTGGTATGATGTGATTATCTCAACTGTGTTCAGCACTTCAACTGCTACCTAATTAATACTTCAATTTAAATAAAATTCCGCATTGTATTAACTCTGTCCACATGTCCACACTAACCTGAGATTTTGTTAAATAAGAGGTCAAAGCTGGTACTCGAACTTGTGATAACTGCGGTTCAAGGGGCAAGAACAAATTTGTTTGCTCGATTCCTGCACTTTCGTCTGAGGCAGTGCTCTTCTCTTCATCTGTGGAACACACAGATTGCATAAAAATCAGTCCTAATGATTAAAGTTGAATATAATAATATCAGAAAGTAATTTATTCCAGTTCTATTTTTGGCCACTTCAGAGGTCACTAAAAAATCAATCTTACTGGTTTGGGATTAGAGTCGCATGCAGGTTATCAGTCAGCAAAGGTCTTTTATTTTAGCACAATCGACAATGGTTTCATGATCATCATAAGACATGCTTTGAAATCCATACTTATTAACTGAATTCAAATTTCACCATGTGTTCCATGTCTCCATCTTGGGTCTGTAGATTATTTTCTGTACAATAGTATTGTGTCATTGCCTCCCCTTAAACTTATTTTTTGCCTTAGTGGAATCTGGCACCAACCCTATATCAGGCAATGCATGCCTGAAGGATGTTGAGGTTCAGAGAGACATAGGTAAGCTGCAGAGCTGGATTGAGAGTTGGCAAATGGTGTTGAATGCAGAAAAGTGTGAGGTGATTCACTTTGGAGAGAGCAATAGGAATACAGAGTACTGGACTAATAGTAAGATTCTTGATAGTGTAGATGAGCAGAGAGATCTTGGTGTCCATGTACATAGATCCCTGAAAGTTGCCACCCAGATTGATAGGATTGTTAAGAAGGCACATGGTGCGTTAGCTTTTATTGGTAGAGGGATTGAGTTTTGGAACAATGGTATAATGTTGTGGCTGTACAAAACTCTTGTGTGGCCACACTTAAGTATTGCGTACAGTTCTGGTCACCACATTATAGGAAGGATTTGGACGCTTTCGAAAGGGTTCACAGGAGATTTATTAGGATGTTGCCTGGTATGGAGAGAAGGTCTTATGAGGAAAGGCTGAGGGACTTGAGGCTGTTTTCAATTGACAGAGGGTTGAGAGGTGACTTAACTGAAACATATCAGACAATCAGAGGGTTAGATCGGGGGGACAGTGAGAGCCTTTTTTCTCAGATGGTGATGGCTAGCATGAGGGCACATGGCTTTAAATTCAGGGGTGGTAGATATAGGACAGGTGTCAGAGGTAGTTTCTTTACTCAGAGAGTAGTAAGGGTCTGGAACAGCCTGTCTACAACAGTAGTAGACTCGCCAACCTTATGGACATTTAAATGGTCATTGGATAAACATATGGATGAAAATGGAATAGTGTAGGTTGGATGGACTTCAGCTTTGTTCCACAGGTCAGCGCGACATCGAGGGCCAAAGGGCCTGTACTGCGCTGTAATGTTCTACGTTCTATTCCAGATCCTAACCATTCATGTAAGATGAATGAGTGGCTAAAAAATGGTGGAGAGAACAGGCATTCAGATTTTTAGATCACTGGGATCTTTCTGGGGCAGAGGTGACCTGTTCAAGAGGGACAGGATGCACCTAAACTGGAGGGGGGCCAATACTTTGGCAGCCAGGTTTGCTAGTGCTACAAGGGAGAGTTTAAACTAGATCGGCAGGGGGCTGGGATTCTTGACATGAGGGAGTCAAGTTCGGGGCTGGAAGGAGATGCAGTAAGCAGAAATAGTATTGAAAAGACAGATCAGGGTGGAACACAACAGAGAGCGAGAAATGTCTTTTGGATTGACTTGCATCTATTTCAATGCAAGAAGACTGACAAGCTGATGAATTCAGTGTATGGATAGGTACATGGGACTGGGATATTGTAGTTATTACAGACATTTGGCTAAGGGAGGGACAGGACTGGCAGCTTAATGTGCAAGGGTGCTTTAGGCGAGACAGGGGTGGTGGAAAGAGGGGAGGGGGAGTTGCATTTTGATTAAGACAGTATCATAGCAGTGGTCAGAGGTGAAATAATTGAAGGATCAACCAGTGAGGCTTTGAGAGTGGAGCTAAGAAATAAGAAGGGGATGGTGACATTATTCATGTTGCACAGTCGGCCCCCAAATAATCAATAGGATTAGATTAGATTAGATTACTTACAGTGTGGAAACAGGCCCTTCGGCCCAACAAGTCCGCACCGACCCGCCGAAGCGTAACCCACCCAGACTTATTCCCCTAAATTTCCCCCTGCCCCTAACGCTACGGGAAATTTAGTATGGCCAATTCACCTGACCTGCACATTTTTGGACTATGGGAGGAAACCGGAGCACCTGGAGGAAACCCACGCAGACACGGGGAGAATGTGCAAACTCCACACAGAGAGTCGCCCGAGGCGGGAATTGAACCAGGGTCTCTGGCGCTGTAAGGCAGCAGTGCTAACCACTGTGTCACCTTGCCGCCCACAGGAATTGGAGGAATAAACATGTAGGGAGACTGGGGAGAGTTGCAGGAGCAACAGGGTTGCTATACTGGGATGTTTAATTTTCCCAACATAGACAGGGACTGCCTTAGTGTTAAGGGCTTAAAGGGGTAGCGTTTGTTAAGTGTGTTCAGCAAAGTTTCCTCAAGCAGTATCGAGGGTCCTACTTGGGAAGGGACAAAACTCAACCTACTCTTGGGAAATAGGGCAGAAATAGGCCTTGGGGGAGCTTTTTAGAACAGTGGTCATTGTTTTATTAAGTTTAAAATATTTATGGAGAGGATCAAAACTGATCCACAGGTTCAATTTCTAAATTGAGGCAAGGCACATTTTGGTGGAATTAGACAGGAACTTGCAGGGGTTGATTGGAGTAGTTTGCTTTCAGGCAAAGGAATGTCTGGCAAGTGGAAGGTCTTTAGAAGTGAGATAATTAGAGTTCAAGTTCTATATGTTCTGGATATAAGTTTGCTCGCTGAGCTGGAAGATTCATTTCCAGATGTTTCATCACCCTACTAGGCAATACCTTCAGTGGGCCTCTGGACAAAGCATTGCTGATGATTCCTGCTTTCTATTTATATGTTTGGGTTTCTTTGGGTTGGTGATGTCATTTCCTGTTCTTTTTCTCAGGAGATGGTAGGTGGGATCTAACTTGATGTGTTTGTTGATAGAGTTCTGGTTGGAATGCCATACTTCTAGGAATTCTCGTGCATGTCTCTGTTCGGCTTATCCTAGGATGGATATGTTGTCCCAGTCGAAGTGGTTTCCCTCCTTATCTGTATGTAAGGATACTCGTGAGAAACGGTCATGTCGCTTTGTGGCCAGTTGATGTTCATGTATTCTGATGGCTAGTTTTCTGCCTGTTTGTCCAATGTAGTGTTTGTTACAGTTCTTGCACGGTATTTTGTAAATGACATTAGTTTTCGATTGTTGTCTGTACTGGGTCTTTTAAGTTCATTAGCTGCTGTTTTTAGTGTGTTGGTGGGTTTGTGGGCTACCATGATGCCAAGGGGTCTGAGTAGTCTGGCAGTCATTTCCAAGATGTCTTTGATGTAGGGGAGAGTGGCTAGGGTTTCTGGATGTGTTTTGTCTGCTTGTTTGGATTCCTATATGTTCCTGTGAGGGTGAAGGGCAAGACTGGCAAGAAAAGGGAATACTGGGTGACAAGAGATATTGAGACTTTGACCAGAAAAACGGAGGAGACATGACTCAGGTACAGGCAGCTGGGAATCCCTGGAGGTATGTCGGGGTTACAGGAATTTACGGAAGAAGAAAATCAGGAAGACGAAAAGGGGGCATGTGACAGCCTTGGCTGAGATGGGGTTAGGGAGAATCCAAAGAGGTCAGTTGAGTATATTAAAGGAAAAAGAAATAATTAGAGACAGAACAGGACCCCTCAAAGATCAAAATGGACATGTAAATGTGGAACTGGAGTAGGTGGACAAAGTCTTCAATAAATATTTCTCCCCTACGTTTACTACGAAGAAAAACATGAAAACTTCAGAACTTGGAGTTCAGGTGCATTGAAAGCGGTTAAAAGGGCGATGAAGAAAGCTGTTGGCACAGTGGCTTTCATCAGTCAAGGCACTGAGAAGAGAAGTTGGGAATTTATGTTGGAGTTGTACAGCATGTTGGTAAGGCCCCGCTTGGAGTATTGTATTCAATTTTGGTCACCTTGCTACAGTAAGTATGTTATTAAAGTGGAAAGAGTGCAAAGAAATTTACAAGGATGTTGCCAGTACTCAAGGGTCTGAGTTTTGGGAGAAGTTGGACAATCTGGACTTTCTTCTTTGCAGCATAGAAGTTTGAGGGGGGTTCTTATAGAAGTGTATTAGATCATAAAAGGCATGAATAGGTGAAGACACTCAGTCTTTATCCCAGGGTTAGGGAATCAAGAACTAGAGGGCATTAGTTTAATGTTAGAGGGGAAAGAATAAAAGGGAACCCGAGGGACAATTGTTTTTTACACAAAAGGTAGTACGCATCCGGAATGTTGCCAGCACAGATGGTTGAGGCAGGTACATGAACAACATTTAAAAGACACTGGACAAATACATGGTTCAGAAAGATTTAGAAGGATATGGGCCAAGTGCAGGGAAATGAGGTTAGCATTGATGGACATTTCAGTTGGCATGGACCAATTTGGGCCAAAGGGCCTATCTCCAGACTTTGAGAAAAAAAATTACTGAATCATAACAGTGCAGAAGGAGGCTTTTCAGTCTATCATGCCTATACCTTTCTATTACCTTGTGATAATCTATTGCCTTTGCCCCAAATCCCTGCACACCTTTTCTGTCCAAAGGATCATCCAATGCTCTCATGAATGCCACTCATTGTTCAAAAAGATCTTTCTTTGTGCCTCCAATTCTACTTTTGTTAATCAATGTAATTGGGGTACAATGACTCTCAAATCTGTTACCAGTGTGAACAGTTTCTTTCCTTATACTCAACGTAAACACCATGTGATTTTGAACATATATCAAGTAGACCTATGTTGCAGTTTCAAAATATTGACATCTCATTTTCACTATGCTTGCTGCTGCTTTTGGCATGTCCTCCTGCATTTTTCATCAAACCAGAGTTGGTTCACTTGGCTTGATGGTAATGGTAAAGTGGGAGACATACGGATTTATGATGTTACAGATTATGTTGAAAACAACTCTGCTGCCATGGCTCACAGTGTCAAACTCTTAACAAGTACAGCACTGTAGTAGTTGCATACAACATGACAGAAGGTGTCCTCAATATGAAGACAGGCAAAAGTGGAAAGTGGATTACTGAAGAAAGACTGCACATAATGGATTGTACCAAGTAAGCTGTGGGAGAGAGGTAGTAATGTTGATCATTTCATTTTCCAATGCTGCTCAACTTTTTATGCAGGCGATGCAGTCTACCAACATTGCTAGTGAGCCTCTGTCTTGGAGGGAGGATTGCCGTTGATCGTTTGTGAAGTTACATTCAATAACATAATTTTGGCCTTAAATGTATGTTTAAAAAAAAAACTCAAGTCTGTGCCACCATCCAGAGACTCTCAGAGAAATATCCCACAACTCCTGCAGAGATATACAGATGAAATTAATGCTTTCTGCGATCAAATTAAAGTTTTGTTGTTACCTTAATATATATCCAAATTAATACATTGGTTTGTATTTATTATTAGGGCAATTTTGGGACTACTCCTTTCCTTTAATTTAAACTATGAGTCACCAAAATGACAGTAATAAATTGTTGGCATTTCCAACAATACAAAATTACTCTGTCTCAACATTGATTGTAAAGAATTTTGATTGTAAAAGATACATAATTTAAATCTTCCACATTATTTTCCATATTGGTATAGCATCTTCAAAAATACTTATAATGAAGGGTATTCTCAAGCACATTATGTTAAAACTTTACCATCGCCTGAGAAAGATAATTTGAGAAGGGATGATTGAGGTGGATCAACGAGGTGGGCTTGGAAGACAGGAAGTTTCAGGAGATTGAGAAGGAAATTCCAAAGTGAGACGCGTAGAAGAGACAATTGACCAATGGAAAAGAATGCTTAAGAGGACAGAATCTGCAGAATGCAAACAGCTTTCTAATACTGGAGAAACTTACAAAGATGGGGGCAATAAAATCTTGGAAGAATTTGAATGAGAATTTAAAATTGGATGCATTGCAAGTCAATAAGGGCAGGGATGAGATTGGAAGTAGATATTTCAATATTTCATGAAAGAATTGAATTGTTATGAAAGTGAAAAAAGGCATAAACAAGGTTTCAAGCAGCAGATTAACTCAACTCTAAGCCTCCTCTAATTATGAAACCCTATCAGTTTTATTCAGCTGTTTGAGAACGTACGGCACCTACATTGGGATTTACATTGACGATGTTAAGACTACTGGCAGAAGCATGTGATTTTGTGAATGAGATGCTGAGAGACCATTTGGTATGTGGGATTAATGACATAACCATACAAAAACACCTGCCAGGTGAAGCCCAACCAGACTTCAAAAAGGTACTACAATTGGCTTTGTTATGGGGAGTCAATGGCCTAGTGGTATTATTGATGGACTGAGACCTCAGTAATGTCCTGTGGACTCAAGTTCAAATCCCACCACAGCAGATGTGGAATTTGAATTCAATTCAAAAATCTGTAATTAAGAGTTCTAATGGAACAACTGCTGATTGTCAGGAAACATCCATCTGGTTCACTATGTCCTTTAGGGAAGGACACTGTCATTCTTACCTGATCTGTCCATCTGTAAATCCAGACCCACAGCAATGTAGTTGACTATTAACTGCCCTCTGATCAAATAGGGATGAGCAACAAATCTTGGCCTAGCCAGGGATGTCCTCATCCCACAAATAAATAAGAAGAAAAGGCAAAGTTGAGCATGTGAGCTGCAGGGCATCCCAATGGATGTGGACACCCTCATCTGTCCGACAGAGCTTGGGAATGCCATTTGAGTGTAGCCAAATGCATAAACTCACGCAGGGCACATCCTGAGCAGAGGGATCCTAGGTTAGTCCACAGCAAAACCCCAAAACAAAGTAAAGTCTCGGTCGAATGGCTAAAATGTCCTTCAGTCTTGTGTGCAAAACTGGTATGGCTGTCCTTCACAAAGCTGGACATGAGCCACGCCTACTTGCAATTAAGACTAGATGTGGAGTACCACAACTAATACACAAGACTGACAGTTAGGGTATAATCAGCCTGAACCCTTTTCCATGTGGATGATGGAAAATATTTTACAAGGTCTAACCCAGGTTATCATTTATCTGGTTGATGTGCTAATAACCGGGGAGACCAATAAAGAGCACTTGAAGAACTCGGACATAATGCTTAAATGTTTCTCCCAGGCAGATGTACACCTTTGAAGGGGAGAATATGTGTTCCAGGCACCCCAAGTGACCCGCTTGTACTACAAAGTTGACAAAACTGTGTTATCCCTGTCAGAAGATAAAGTGAGGGCGAACAAAATTGACCCGGATCCCACGTCTGTACTGGAGCTTACATCTTTCCTTGGGTTGGTGAATTAGTTTGGGAAATTCAAACGTAATCTAGCCTCCATCTTCACACTTGCTATTGAAGAGGGGTCAGACTTAGTTAAGTAGCCAAGAATTAGCCCACTACAATCCCAAGTGACATGCAATGCCTCCCCCCAGGTATCGGGATAGTGATGGCTCACCAGTGGTCCAATAGAGAGGAGCGCCTGCTAGCATATGCGTCACGATGCTGGCTGATTGCGAACAAAGATATACCCACGGAGAGAAGGAAGGTTTGGCAGTCATCTTTGGGATGAGCAAATTGCACCACTACTTTTTTGGATGTAAATTTGTAACAGTAACAGACCACAAACTCCTGCTGGGGTTACTGAAAGAAGACAAGGCTGTGCTGCCATTAGCTTCTATTAGAATCATAGAAACCCTACAGTGTGGAAATAGGCCCTTCGGCCCAACGACACCACACCGACCCTCTGAAGAGTAACCCACTCAGACCCATTTCCCTACACTATTTCCCATATTTACCCCTAGCTAATGCACCTAACCTACACATCCCTGAACACTATGGGCAATTTAGCATGGCAAATTCAAGTAACCTGCACATCTTTGGATTTTGAGAGGAAACTGGAGCACCCGGATGAAACCCACAGAGAAATGGGGAGCATGTACAAACTGCACGCAGTCACTCCAGGTTGGAATCAAACACGGGTCCCTGGCATTGTAAGGCAGCAGTGCTAACCAAAGAGCAACCGTGCCACCCCAAAGTTGAATGCGGTGGTGGGTCCTTATTATCGGCGGGTACAATTACAAATAATTGTCCAGGAGGCCAAGTACACTGTCCCAGGAGGCCAAGGTGCAAATGTGAATGCCTTGAGCTGCCTCCCACTAGCAGATACACCACTGGGGGTGCCTCCACTGCAACAGTCCATTCTGGATTTAACTGTCTGGACACTTTTCCAGTCACTGCTGACAATATCCAACTGTGGACACAAAAAGATTCTGTCATGGCAAAACTAAAACAGCTGTTGGTGATGGGCAAAACAAAAAGACCATCATAACCAGATTTGAAACCTTTCCAGATCCAGCGAGACCAGATCACCGTAGAGAAAGGCATATTACTGTGGGGAGCAAGACTGATTATCCTGAGCAAACATTGCTGCCATATACTGGCTGAATTCCGCCAAGGCCATCCAGGGGTTTCCAAAATTAAGGTGTTCATAAGAAGTTATGTCGGGTGACCAGGAGTGGTGGAGCAATGTTGCCAGCAGCTCCCTCATATTCATGGACTTGGATACACGTCAACTTTGTTGGTCATTTCATGGGCTCAATGTTCTTAGTCATTGTGGATGCTCATTCAAAGTGGTTGGACGTGCACGGAGTTCATTCATGAAACTCAGGAATGATGACTGAAAAGCTGTGAGCATCATTCACATGACACGGACTCCTAGAAATATTGGTCATGGACAATGGGACATCATTTAACAGCAGGATATTGAGTATTTCCTGAAGTCGAATGGCACTTGGTATGTTCGAACTGCTCCAAACCAACCATTGTCCAAAAGTTTAGCAGAAAAAAGTCAAACATTGAAGGCAGATTTAAAGTAACAACCTACAACTTCATTCGATACTAAACTGTACTGGTTCCTGTTTGATTAGAAGACCACCCTTCATGTGCTCAGAGACCACCAGAGATAGCTCCAGCAGAATTGCTGCTGAGGAAAAGACTCTGACAAGAATAAACATTATCTTCCAAAACCTGGGGGGGCAAAGGCATCAGGAATGTTGTAGTTCTGTTCGCTGAGCTGGGAATTTGTGTTGCAGACGTTTCGTCCCCTGTCTAGGTGACATCCTCATCCTTGGGAACCTCCTGTGAAGCGTTTCAGTGTTGTTTCCTCCGGCATTTATAGTGGTTTGTCTCTGCCGCTTCCGGTTGTCAGTTCAAGCTGTCCGCTGCAGTGGCTGGTATATTGGGTCCAGGTTGATGAGTTTGTTGATAGAATCTGTGGATGAGTGCCATGCCTCTAGGAATTCCCTGGCTGTTCTCTGTTTGGCTTGCCCTATAATAGTAGTGTTGTCCCATTTGAACTCATTTTGCTTGTCATCTGTGTGTGTGGCTACTAAGGGTAGCTGGTCGTGTTGTTTCGAGGCTAGTTGGTGTTCATGGATACAGATCGTTAGCTGTCTTCCTGTTTGTCCTATGTAGTGTTTTGTGCAGTCCTTGCATGGGATTTTGTACACTACGTTGGTTTTGCTCATGCTGGGTATCGGGTCCTTTCTCCTGGTGAGTTGTTGTCTGAGAGTGGCTGTTGGTTTATGTGCTGTTATGAGTCCTAGTGGTCGTAGTAGTCTTGCTGTCAGTTCAGAAATGTTCTTGATGTATGGTAACGTGGCTAGTCCTTTGGGTTGTGGCATGTCCTCATTCCGTTGTCTTTTTCTTAGGCATCTGTTGATGAAATTGCGGGGGAATCCATTTTTGGCAAATATCCTGTAGAGGTATTCTTCTTCCTCCTTTTGCAGTTCTGGTGTGCTGCAGTGTGTTATGGCCCTTTTGAACAGTGTCTTGAATCAACTTCATTTGTGTGTGTTGGGGTGGTTGCTTTCGTAGTTCAGGACTTGGTCTGTGTGAGTGGCTTCCTGTATACCTTTGTGGTGAATTCTCCGTTCGGTGTTATCTGTACCATCACGTCTAGGATGGTTGTCCTTTTCTTCCTCTCTAGTGAATCTGATTCCTGTGAGTGTGGCGTTGATGAACCGGTATGTGTTTTCTATTTCTGTGTTTTTAATGATTACAAAGGTGTCATCTACATGTCTGACCCAGAATTTGGGTTGAATTTGCAGTAAGACTTAGTAGCCACGCAGATGACAAGCAACATGAGTTTGAATGGGACAACACTACTATTACAGGACAAGCCAAACAGAGAACAGTCAGGGAAGGCCTAGAGGCATGGCACTCATCCACTGATTCTATCAACAAACACATCGACCTGGACCCAATATACCAGCCACTGCAGCGGACAGCTGGAACTGACAACCAGAAGCGGCAGAGACAAACCACTATAAATGCCGGAGGAAACATCACAGAAGCGCTTCACAGGAGGCTCCCAAGCACTGAGGATGTCACCTACATCTGAAACGTCTGCAACACAAATTCCCAGATCGGCAAACAGAAGCACAACAGCAAGCACCCGAGCTACAAATCTTCTCACGAACTTTGAGTATCAGGAATGTTAATTTCAGCAACATGCCTCCTTGAGTGAGACAACTGACTCCAGAGGACAACGTTTGATGTCAAAACGACAGAAATGGCCCAGCATAGATAGGAGGCAAGGTCAACATGAGGTCAGGCCCTGTGACACACACAATTTGAGTAGGTGATGCAGTCCTGAATAAATGGGGCAGGAGCAAAACATACCTGACCCCTCAGAACAGCCAGGAAGACTGTCAGAAACTGTGGACTTTCCCCTTCCATCTAGTATTGAAGACACATCAGAGTCCAAGATGGATGCAGCGAACGTCACAACCTTGATACTGGTACCGCCTGAAGAAGAGGAGGAATTTTGCCCGAGATGCTCTAGGTGCAAGGGACGGGCTATGGTCCAGCACACGCTGCCTGTGAAGGAGTCAGAGTAGGAAGAACAAGACCGAGGTGAAAATGTCCCAGGTGAAGCTTCAGGAAAAAGAACAGGCTGACATCCGCAGACTTGGTGGTGATTGTGATGAATGTAGGGATTGGAAAAGGTGAATATGATATCCTCGATTGCGGCTATTAACCTGCGGCATCAGGGAGCTCTGGCTGTCAAATATAAACAGGAGTCTCAGAGAGTCTCCTCATTCTAGGGACTGCTCAGAACCAGCTGGTAGAAGTTAATGTACTGTACATGTGTAAATGAGGGGTGACTTGGTGACAGCATACCAGCCTCTCAGCAGTTACTTCAGTTTCTTTAGTGACAGGAAACTTGAGTTCTTGCTGGACTTCCAAGAGTAAATTATGTCACATGGTCACCAACTATCAGTGAATGCGTCTGATCATTACTAGTACGAAAAATCTATGACATTGAATTAGCCAGTTTTGAGAAGATTTGTAGCTCAAGTTGAGGTTCGGGATGTAGGTTTGCTTGCTGAGATGGAAGCTGAAAATGAACCTTCCAGCTCAGCAAGCAAACCTACATCCATGATATTGAATTTTAAATATTCCTCTTCTCTCTTGGGTTTTAATTCAACATGCATCGCTCATCATCCCAAGCATTTTTGACCAGTTCTGACATTTTATTCATTCACGAGTCTATCAAAGTGCCACACACAACATATTTTCCAGCAAAGATCATAGAATCATACTGAAGATGCCTTTTGACCCACTGCCAAAAATATATTACTACCTACACTAGCCCTACTTTCCCATCAGAGATCCATGTTCTTGATTATTATGGCACTTCAAGTGTTCATCCAAGTATTTCTTGAAGTTTGTGGATTTCCCCATCTCAATTACCTACCCAGACAGTACATTCTTGATCCCAACACTCTCTGGGTGAAAAAGGTTTTCCTCAAATCTCTTCTAAACATTTGGCCTTTCCATTTAAAATTATGCCCTCTTGTTATTGACCTGGATATCAATCAGAAACACTTGGGGTGCAATCTACTTCCATGGAGGTGCTAAGAAAGGAAAATAATTAGCCAGTTGACTGTAGAGAGATATTTTCCTCCTTGCCATCTCATCAGTTTAAATAGCCTTATCATGAACCTCCCCAACTACTTGCATTTCTGGCAGGTGGGCAAAGTGGCTGGTGGCCTGCTTAGGTAACGGATGAAGCTGCCTGCTGGGCTGGGAGGGACCTCCATTTGCATTAATCTGGGACAACTGAAAGCAGAGATAGATGCAAGGGATTGTTCTCTGAATCCCACCAGCCCCTTTCCTTGACTTTGACCACCTCTGAATCTCATTTAGCAGCTCCATGACCTATGAATTCCTTCAAATACTTAAATAAAGTGAATTAAACAGCAGTAATCTCCAGATTTAGTGTTTCACCAAAATCTCCACAAAGCAACATCAATGTCACGGATTAGAATTACTGATTTTGAAACTAATTATGTGTTACAATTTTCAAAATGGTCTATATCTAGTTCAGTTGCCTTTTTACCTGAAACGTGCCCTTCCCAGTGCTTCCGGATCAGCTCCTCCATACAACCCAGGAATTCCAGCCACACCTCATTAAAGAGCTCTGCCACGATTATATTTTTCCTGCAGTGACTCAGAGAGACTAGAGGTAGCCCCAGTCTGCTTTCACTCTGCAAAATAGGAGCCAATCTCTTCTCATAGTTTTCATCTTCCCTGTGTAGACATGTGACACAAAATCTTACAAATGGAAATGAAATTGCAAAGAAAAACAACAATTACTTACCCTGGTAAACACAAAATTGTTGGATCTAGCAAATCTGTGGGGAGAAAGAAGAGTTAATGTTTCAAGCCCCGTGACTCTTCATCTGATGAAGTGCAGATGAAGAGTCACTGGTCTCGAAATGTCAAATCTGCTTCCTCCTCACTGATCATGCCTGGGTTTCTCCAGTGATTTCTGGGTTTTTTTCTTAGATCTGCAACACACGGTTCTTCATTTTATTTACTTACCCTGACTTCCACCTTAACACCCAGTGACCATCAGGAGTCTACAATACATGTGTGACTAGGTTCTGGAATAATTCAGCAATGTCTACCACTAACATCACCTAATTATACCACAGTCACCCGTTTTCAGTGGGAAAAGTTGGAGGCTAAAGAAGAGAATCTGGGTTAGATTTCTGTACATTTTTGTTGATTCATTCATGGGGTTTGGGTATTGCTGATCAGACCAATGTTTATTGCCAATCGTTAATTGATTTCAGAGGGCAGTTAACACATCATGAAATGAGGGGAAATGAGGAGTCTGGTGAAAGCCACGTTGATCCTTTTTGGTGGAGGGTCCCAAATTCTGGATTATTAGACTAGTTACATTATCACTACACCAGTGCCTCCCCACCTGAGTTAAGTTAGCTCAACCATTCACATCAGTGCCTAGATTAGTGAGATAAGTGGTATAGGGAGCAATGGAGATAGAGGAGTTTGTGAAATCACATAGGATTTTCATTTTGAGTCTTATCTAATGAGGTTGAACAAACTGGAGCTGTTTTCCCTGAAGCGTCAGAGGTTTATAGAGGTTTATAAAATCATGTGGGGCATCGATAGGATAAATAGATGAGGTATTTTCCCTGGGGTGGGGGAGTCCAGAACTAGAGGGCATAGATTTAGGGTGAGAGGGGAAAGATACAAGAGACCTAAGGGGCAACTTTGTCACACAGATGGGGATGCGTGTGTGGAATGGGCTGCCAGAGGAAGTGGTGGAGGCTAGTACAATTGCAGCATTTGAAAGGCATCTGGATGGGTATATGAATAGGAAGGGTTTGGAGGGATAGGAGCCGGTTGCTGGCAGGTGGAACTAGATTGGGATTGGATATCTGGTTGGCATGGGCCAGTTAGACCGAGGAGTCTGTTTCCATTCTGTACATCTCTATGACTTAACTGGAATCTATTTGACTACTCCATAGTTAGGGGGACAGACAGAAGGTTCTGTGGGAATAAGAGAGCCTCAAGGTTGGTGTGTTGCATCCCAGGTGCCAGGGTTCATGATATCTCAGATCGTGTTTTTGGGAGCCTTGTGGGGGAGGGGGAGCAGTTTCAAGTTGTGGTCCACATAGGCACCAATGACGTAGGTAGGAAGAGAGATGGAGATTTAAGGTAGAAATTCAGGGAGCTAGGGCGGAAGCTTAGAGCTAGAACAAACAGAGTTGTTATCTCTGGTTTGTTGCCCATGCCACATGCTAGCGAGGCGAAGAATAGGGGGAGAGAGAAGTTGAACACGTGGCTACAAGGATGGTGCAGGAGGGAAGGTTTCAGATATCTGGATAATTAGGGCTCATTCTGGGGTAGGTGAGACCTCTACAAACAGGATGGTCAACACCTGAACTGAGGGGTACCAATATTCTGGGGTGGGGAAGATTTGCTAATGCTCTTCAGGTGGGTTTAACCAGGGGGATGGGAACCTAAATTGTCATTAGAGTATAGAGAAGGTTGAGAACAGGGAGGTCCGAAATAAGGTTTCAGGGTCGCAAGAGGGCACTGGCAAGCAAGAGGTTGATTTGAAGTCTGTCTATTTCAACACCAGGAGCATCTGGAATAAGGTGGGTGAACTTGCAGCATGGGCCAGTATCTGGGATTTCTAAGTTATGGTCATTTCAGATACGTGCGTAGAGCAGGGACAGGAATGATTGTTGCAGGTTCCAGGATTTAGATGTTTCAGTAAGAACAGAGATGATGGTAAGAAAGGTGCGCTTGTGGCACTGTTAGTCAGGGATGGTATTACGGTGGCAAAAAGGACGTTTGAGGACTTGTCAACTGAGGCATAGGCTGAGGTTAGAAACAGGTAAGGAGACGTCACCCTGTTGAGAGTTTTCTATAAGCCTCTAAATAGTTCCAGAGATTTAGAGGAAAGGATTGCAAAGATGATTCTTGATAGGAGCGAGAGTGACAGGGTAGTTGTTATGGGGGGCTTCAACTTCTCAAATATTGACTGGGAAAACCATAGTTCAAGTACTTTAGTCAGTGTTTGTCCATTGTGTGCAGGAGGGTTTTCTGACACAATATGAAGACAAGCCAACAAGGGGCGAGGCTGCATTAGATTTGGTACTGGATAATGAATACGGCCAGGTGTTAGACTTGGAGGTAGGAGAGCACTTTGCTGATAATGACCACAATTCAGTTATGTTTACTTTCGTGAAGGAAAGTGATAGGTATATACCTTAGGGCAAGAATTATTGCTGGGGGAAAGACAATTATGATGTGATTAGGCAAGAATAAGGATGGGGAAGGCAACTGCAGGGGCACAATAGAAATGTGGAGCATTTCAAGGAACAGCCACTGTGTGCCCTTAATAAGTATGTACCTGCCAGACAGGGAGGAAGTTGTCGAGAGCAGGAGCCATGCTTTACCAAGGAAGTTGAATCTTTTATCAAGATAAAGAAGAAGGCTTATGTTCGGATGGGATGTGAAGGCTCCGTTATGGCGATTGTGAGTTATAAAGTAGCCAAGAAAGACTTAAAGAGAGCAGGAGGACATGCGAGGAGGGGACATGAGAAGTTCTTGGCAGATAGGATCAGGGAAAACCCTAAAACGTTCTATCTATATATATAAGAATGACGAGAGTAAGATTAGGACCAATCAAGGACAGTAGGGAGAAGCTACATGTGGAGTGAGAGGATTCGATTAGATTAGATTACCTACAGTGTGGACACAGGCCATGTGGCCCAACAAGTCCACACAACCACCCAAAGAGTAACCCACCCAGACCCATTCCCCAACATTTACCTGACTATTGTATCTAACACCTTAGCACCTTAGCAATTTAGCACGGCCAATTCACATACCTACATATCTTTTGGATTAAGGGAGGAAACCAGAGCACCTGGAGGAAATCCTTGCAGATATGGGGAGAATGTGCAAACTCCACACAGATAGTCATCCAAGGCTGGAATCGAACCTGGGTCCCTGGCGCTGTGAGACAGCAGTGCTAACCACTGAGTCACTATACTGCCCCTTAAACGCTTCCCAGCAAGATACTTGAAAATAGCGATTCCCTGACCAGGAATTGAACACGGGCCACGGCGGTGAAAACGCCAAGTCTTAACCATTTGACCACCTGGAGATAGGGGAATACCGAGCAACAGATTACTAAACTATATGGGATTGAGATTCACAAGGAGGAGGGGTTAGAAGTTCTGGCAAGTGTGAAAATAGATAAGTCCCCTGGGCTGGATGGGATTTAATTGAGAATTCTCTGGGAAGCTAGGGAGGAGATTGCCAACCCTTTGGCTTTGATCTTTATGTTGTCATTGTCTACAGAAATAGTGCCAGAAGACTGGAGGATAGCAAATGTTGTTTCCTTGTTCTAGAAGGAGAGTACAGACAACCCTGGTAATTATAGACCAGTGAGATTTACTTTGGTTGTGGGTAAAGTGTTGGAAAAGTTATAAGGGATAGGATTTATAATAATCTAGAAAGGAATAAGTTGATTAGGAATAGTCAACACAGTTTTCTGAAGGGTAGTTCGTGCCTCAAAAACCTTATTGAGTTCTTTGAAAAGGTGAGCAAACAGTTGGATGAGGGTAAAGCAGTTGAAGTGGTGTATTTGGATTTCAGTAAGGCGTTTGATTAAGTTCCCCATGGTAGGCTACTGCACAAAGTACGGAGGTATGGGATTGAGGGTGATTTAGCAGTTTGGATCAGAAATTGGCTAGCTGAAAGTGGTGGTTGATGGGACATATTCATTCTGGAGTTCAGTGACTAATGGTGTGCCACAAGGATCTGTCTTGGGATCACTGCTGTTTGTCATTTTTATAAACGACCTGGATGAGGGTGTAGAAGGATGGGTTAGTAAATTTGCGGACGACACTAAGGTCAGTACGGCTGTGGATAGTGCCAAAGGATGTTATAGGTTACAGAGGGACACAGATATGCTGCAGATCTGGGCTGAGAGGTGGCAAATGGAGTTTAATGCAGAAAAGTGTGAGGTGATTCACTTTGGAAGGAGCAACAGGAATACAGAGTACTGGGCTAATGGTAAAATTCTTGGCAGTGTAGATGAGCAGACAGATATTGGTGTCCATGTACATAGATCCCCTAAAGTTGCCACCCAGGTTGATAGGCCTGTTAAGAAGGCATACGGTGTGTTAGTGTTTGTTAATAGAGGGATTGAGTTTCGGAACCATGAGGTCATGCTGCAGCTGTACAAAAATCTTGTACAGCTGCATTTGGATTATTGCGTGCAGTTCTGGTCACTGCATTAATGGAAGATGTGGAAGCTTTGGAAAGGGTTCAGAGGTAATTTACTGGGAAGTTGCCTGGCATGGAGGGAATATCTAATGAGGAAAGGTTGAGGGACTTGAGGGTGCTTTTGTTCGAGTGATGATGGTTGAGAGGTGGCTTAAGTGAGACATAAAGATAATCATAGGGTTAGATCGGTGGACAGTGACACCCTTTTTCCTAGGATGGTGATGGCTAGCATGAGGGGGCATAGCTTCAAATTGTGAGGTGATAGATATCGGACAAGATGTCAGAGGTGGTTTCTTTACTCAGTGGGTAGTAGGGGCATGGACCGCACTAACTGCAACAGTTGTAGACTCACCAACTTTACAGACATTTAAATGGCCATTGGATAGGCATATGGACGAGAATGGTATAGTATAGTTGAGATGGGCTTCAGATTGGTTTCACAGGGCGGTGCAACATCGAGGGCCAAAGGGCCTGTACTGCACCATAATGTTTTATGTATATGAACAGAGAATGTATATGAACAGAATTTGGATGAGTTCAAGTGTATGGTACAAGAAACCTAATTTAAAGATGTACACTTTTAAACATAAAATTTAATGTATTTAGCTTACTATATTGAGTTCTGAAGAAGGGTTACTCAACCCAAAATGTTCACTCTGATTTCTCTCCACATATGCTACCACACCTGCTGAGCTTTTCCAGTATTTTCTACTTTTGTCTCTGATTGACAGCATCCGCAGTTCTTTCGGTTTTTATTTGGTTTAGTATATCTGCGTGCCAAAAAGTAGCCACCTTGCCTAAATTTCAGTTTCCATCTCTTTTTCTGTCATCTTGTAGATTATAGCTTTTCATCAGCAGATACAAGTACTTTTTATACGCAGCAAGAATTTCTGCTGCAACCACCCTTTAAGGTAGTGAGTTCTAGACTCTTGGCACCTTCTGACTGAAAAGACTCTCAACTTCCCTGTAATGGTATGTTCCACTACATTAAGTTTGCTCATAAATACAAGTTGGAGCTATTTTTGAAGAGATGGAAGAGTGACCCCCAACTTTCATCAGAAGTGCTGCTGGTAACCAGGATTCTGGATAACACTGAAAACACTGAACAGCAAATGTTTTGTTAGTGATGATCCTAGAAGTCATTAAACAAGAATACTGTTTTCATGATACTAACAGCTCTCGGCGGTCAACTGCTAGGTATTCCTCAACAATGCCTTCAGCAACAATCACACCATTCTCTGCCTCTTCATGTTCTTCCCCAGGAAATGTGGCAATCTTCTGCATAAAGTCACCATCTTTGCATTGAGAAAGATCCGAGATGTTCATTTTTTTACCAAGAACACAAAGTCTGAAATAAAAGATAAATCTAGGCTGTTAAAAAGTAGAAACAGTCAAAAACAAGGGGAAATGTGCAATGGATAAAATATTGCTTGCTCTGCTCTCCAACAATCAGCTAAGCCAGCTAATTAGCTTATTGGGAAGCTTCTAAGGGAGATTAGAGTCATATAACTTTTACAACATGGAGAAGGGCCTATTGGCCATTATGTCCATGCTAGTTTAGATTCCATACAGTGTGGAAACAGGACCTTCGGCCCAACAACTCCACACCAACCCTCCGAAGTGTAATCCACCCAGACCCATTTCCCCCTGACTATTGCACGAAGCACAATGGGTAATTTAGCATGGCCAATTCACCTGGCCTGCACATCTTTGGACTGTGGGAGGAAAGCGGAGCACCTGGCGGAAATCCATACAGACACGGGGAGAATGTGCAAACTCCACACAGACAGTCACCCGAGACTGGAATCGAACCTGGGACCTTGGTGCTGTGAGGCAGCAGTCCTAACCACTGAAACACCATGCTGCCCTTATCAAACATCTATCTAATGCAATCTATTTTTCAGCATTTGGTTCATAGCCTTGTGTGTTACGGCGTTTCAAGTGCCCATCTAAATACCACTTAAATGTTGCAATGGCTCCCACCTCTATCAGCTTTTTTAGGCAGTGAGTTCCTCTGGGTGAAAAAGAACCTTCAATTCCCTTAGTCCAAAATTGTGTCTGTCTAGTTATTGACCCTCTACTAAAGGGAAAGTTTCTCCCTGCCCACCTTATGTGAAAATAAAGCTAATTCAATTCAATAACTGTGCCCCTCATAATATTGCACATCTCAATCAGATCCCTGCCTAGCTTCTCTTCTAAGGAAAACTACCATAGTCTATCTCATGGCAGGGTGGCTCAGTGGTAGCACTGCTGCCTCAAAGCGCCAGGAACCTGGTTTTGATTCCACCCTTAGGTGACTGGAGTTTGCACATCCTCCCTGTGTCTGCATGGGTTTCATCTAGCTACTCCAGTTTCCTCCCACAGTCCAAAGATGTGCAGGTTAGGTGGATTGTCCATATTAAATTGTCCATAGCGTCCAGGGATGTGCAGGAGAGATGGGTTAGCCATGGGAAATGTGGAGTTACATGGTTAGGATTGGAGGTGGGATGCTCTTAGGAGAGTTGTTGTGGATTCAATAGGCCGAATGGCCTCTTTCCACATTGTAGGGATCCCATTTTGTTCTATTCCAGTATCTCTTCATAGCTGAATCACTTCAGGCCAGGGAACATACTTATGAATCTCCTTTGCACCCTCTATGTTATAATCACAACCTTCATACAGTGGGGCAATCCAGCTGTAGTCTCATCAATGTTATATAGTGGTTAGCACTGCTGTGTCACAGCACCAGAGTCCCAGGTTCAATTCTGGCCTTGGGTGACTGTCTGTGTAGAGTTTGCACATTCTCCCTGTGTCTGCATAGGTTTCCTCGGGGTGTTCCAGTTTCCTCCCGTAGTTCAAAGTTGTGCAGGTTAGCTGAATTGGTCATGCTAAATTGCCCATCGTATTCAGAGATGTGTAGGTTAAGTGCATTAGCCATGGGAAATGTACAGCAATAGGGTAGAGGAATGGGCGAGGCGGGATATTCTTTGAAGGGTCAGTGTTGACTTGTTGGGCTAAATGGCCTGTTTCCACACTGTTGGGAATCTATGATTTCTATGATTACCTCCTTGCTATTATTTACAATGCCTTGACTAATAAAGGCAAGCATCCCCAATGCCTTCTTAATCACTTTGTTGACCTGTCCTATTGCCTTCAAGAATGTATGGGCATCAAGGTCCCTGTGAACTTCGAGTTCTGAAGGTCTGGTTATTCCCTGCACACTCCCTTGCCCTGTTCAGGATTTGATTACATTTCATACTGTTCAGTCATTGATATCATCCTGTCAGTCTATCATCCTGTTGACTTTCTTCCTTGCTATTTATCACAGTACTGACATAGTGATCATTAATGTACATTACAAACAAGAAGGATCCAGCAACAAAGCCTGTGGTACACCACCAGACACAGCTGTCAGATACAAAAACACCCTTCAGCCATCACCCATTGTGTCCTGGCACTAAGTCAAACTGCTCTGGATCCTATGGATTCCTAAGCTTCTTCAATAGTCTGCCATATCAGACCAAGTCAAAGCCTGCTGAGGTCCAATAGACCACATCAACCTCATTATCCTGATCTACACAGAGTCATAGAGATGTACAGCGGGGAAACAGAACCTTTGGTCCAACTTGACCATGCCGACCAGATATCTTAACCTAATTTAATCCGATTTGCCGGAGACCAAAATTGCACACAATGTTCAAAAGTGGCCTAACCGAAGTCCTGCACAACTACAACATGTCCTCCCAACTCCTGTACTCAATGCTCTGTCCAATAAAGGAAAGCATACCAAACACCTTCTTCACCCTCCTACCTACCTGCGACTGCACTTTCAAGGAATATGAACATGCACTCTAAGGTCTCTTTGTTTAGCAACACTTCCCAAGACCCAACCATTAAGTGTATAAATCTGGCTTTCCAAAATGCTGTACCTTACATTTATCTAAATTTAATTTCATCTGCCACTCCTCAGTGCATTGGTCCATCTGATCAAGATCCCATTGCACTCTGAGGCAAACTTCTTATATGTCATCACCTCTTCAAGAAATTAAATCAGATTTATTAGACGTGATCTTCCCCTGACAAAGCCATGCTGACTATCCTTGGTTAATCCCAGTATTTTCCTGTGGAGATTAACTTTGTCCCTCAGTACTTTTTCCAATACTTTCTCTTCCACAGATATGAGACTCACCGGCCTGTATTTTCCTGTGTGTGTATTTCTACAACTTTTCTTGAATATTGGTACAATTAGCTGGCTGCAAACAGGATGATCTTTCAGTTGTTGTCATTGGCCTGAACTACCCAAGCTTGGGGAAGCAGATAAATGAACCAAAATTCCTGCTTGTCATAAGCTCCTTTGGACATGTGCCTGATATTGGCAAAAGTAGGATAGCACTTGGTTATAAGATCACAAGGATGATCTTGCGCTAGTTACATGAATGTATTTGAGAAAGGTTAAATTTTGATCATGTCATTGATTGTATATATAAGGGTGTACATGAGAGCCTTTTGATTTTTACAGGGTACTCTGCCGTCACTAAGGTGACAGCAACAGGTTACTCTAATTCAAATCAAGAGGTCAGTTAGCTTGGTTGGTTGGGATGGCTGGTAACACAGTAATGCCAACAGTTTAGGTTCAATTTCCCCACCAGCTGAAGTTATTATGAGAAGTTTTCCTTCTCAACCTGCTCGCTCGTCTGAGATGTGGTTATCCTCAGGTTAAACCACAACCAATCAGTCTCTGATGACAGAGCAGGACTACGGTCCTCTGGAACTTTGGCATCTTTAATTCAATCAGTCTGTTGTTTTCCCCTTTCGTTGAAGCACTTACCTAGTTTCATCTTAAACCATCTTAGGGTAAACAATGATCGATTGATAATCATCAGTTTTTTACATACTTCGACCATTTGATCTCATCTTTCAACATTTGTTCTCTGCTAGATCCCCCTTTACGTTCTCTGTCCAGAAGAAAATACCCTACTCTTACAAGAAAAATAAGAAGTTATGCACTTTTGCAAAGAACAGAGGAGCTGGAGATTATTTGAATAGGGAAGGTTGCAGGTAAGGACAGCACAGTAGGACTTGAAAGTCCTTGTGCATAAATCACAAAAAGCTGGTAGTCAAGTTCTTGCAATGGCAAATGGGATGTTGGCCTTTACTTCAGAAGGAATGGAGCATAAAAATAGTGAAGTTTTTCGAGAGGTTATCCAGCATTCCCTACACTGATGAGCTTTTCCTTTCACCTTAACAGGAATATACTGTGGCTGGACTCTTGTTATCTCATTTTTGAAGGGTTTCCATTTTCTGGCCATCCCTTTGCCTGTGAACATCTGCCCCCAATCAGCTTTTGAAAGTTCTTGCCGAATATTGTCAAAATTAGCCTTCCTCTAATTTAGAACTTTAACTTTTACATCCGGTTAATCCTTTTCCATCACTACTTTGAAAATGATAGAATTATGGTCACTGGCCCCAAAATGTTCCTTCACTGACAACTCAATTGCCTTCCCTGCCTTATTACCCAAGAGTAGGTCAAGTTTTGTATCTTCTCTCATAGGAACACTCACACACTGAATCAGAAAATGTTCTTGTACACACTTAACAAATTCCTCTCCATTTAAACCCTTAATACTTTGGCAGTCCCAGTCTATGTTTGGAAAGTTAAAATCCCTTACCATAACTACCCTATTATTCTTACAGATAACTGAAATCTCCTTACAAATCTGTTTCTCAATTTCCTGCTGACTATTAGGGCATCTATAAAACAATCCGAATAAGGTAATTTCTTATTTCTCAGTTCCAACCAAATAATTTTCCTGAATGTATCCTCAGGAATACCCTCCCTAAGTACAGTAGTAGTGTTATCCCTCATCAAAAACGCCTCGTGTCTTGCCTCCCTTTCTATCCTTCTTGTACCATTTGTATCCTGGAATATTAAGCTGCCAGTCCTGTCCATCGCTGACCCATGTTTCTGAAATTGATATACTATTTGAGTCCCATGTTGCTAACCATGCCCTGAGTTCATCTGCATTCCTGTTAGACCTCTTGCATTGAAGTCAATGCTGTTAAATTCATCAGTCCTACCTTGTTCTCTGATTTGGTCCTGCCTGCCCTGACTGTTTAACTTGCTTCCCAACTGTACCTCTCCTGCCTCCCAACTGTACCAGTCTCAGATTGATCTCTTTCCTCACTATTTTCCCACCTTGCCACCTTACTAGTTTAAATCCTCCTGAGCAGCTCTAACAAATCTTCCTGCCATAACATAAGTCCCCTTTCAATTCAGGTGTAATCCGTCCTTCTTGTACAGATCACATCTACCCCAGAAGAGATTCCAATGATCCAAAAATGTGAACCTTTCTCGCCTGCACTAGCTCCCTACCCTCACTAGCTTGTAGCACCAGGAGTACTCCAGATATTACTACCCTTGAGGACTTCAATTTTAAATTCCTTCCTAATTTTCTATATTCGCCCTTCAAAATCACATCCTTTTCCCTTCCTATGTTGTTGGTTCCAATATGTACAATGACCTCCTGCTAGTCCCTCTCCCCTTCAAGAACATTCTACACCTTCTCTGAGATATCCTTGATCCTGGCACCGAGGCAATACGCCATTCTGATTTTTCACTGCTAGCTGCAGAAACATCTGCTGTGCCACAGACTAGACAGTCCCTATCACATTTGGAGGCTTTGGTTAAGATAAAGAAGGAAATGCATGTCAGGTACAGACAGGAGAGGTCGAGTGAATCCTTAAGAGTATAAAGGCAATAGGAGTATACTTAAGAGGGAAATCAGGAGGGCAAAAAGGGGACATGAGATAGCTTTGGTAAATAGAGTTAAGGAGAAACCAAAGGATTTTTATAAATAGATTAAAGAAAAAAGGGTAACTAGGGAGAGAATAGGGCCCCTCAAAGATCAAAAAGGCAGCCTATGTGTGGAGTCGCAGGAGATGGGTGAGATACTAAATGAGCATTTTGCATCAGTGTTTACTGTGAGGAAGAATACAGAAGATATAGAATGAGAGGAAATAGATGGTGATATCTTGAAAAATGAGGTAAAAACAATGACTGCAGATGTTGGAAACCAGATTCTGGATTAGTGCTGCTGGAAGAGCACAGCAGTTCAGGCAGTATCCAAAGTGCAGTGAAATCGACGTTTCGGGCAAAAGCCCTTCATCAGGAATAAAGGCAGTGAGCCTGAAGCGTGGAGAGATAAGCTAGAGGAGGGTGGGGGTGGGGAGAAAGTAGCATAGAATACAAAGCGTGAGTGGGGGAGGGGATGAAGGTGATAGGTCAGGGAAGAGAGGGTGGAGTGGATAGGTGGAAAGGAGCTAGGCAGGTAGGACAAGTCCGGACAAGTCATGGGGACAGTGCTGAGCTGGAAGTTTGGAACTAGGGTGAGATGGGGGAAGGGGAAATGAGGAAACTGTTGAAGTCCACATT
Organism: Hemiscyllium ocellatum; assembly: GCF_020745735.1. NCBI lineage: Eukaryota > Metazoa > Chordata > Chondrichthyes > Orectolobiformes > Hemiscylliidae > Hemiscyllium > Hemiscyllium ocellatum. Next base: position 5,464,492 of record NC_083443.1, on the reverse strand, counting down.
GATACCCTGGGGTTAAAGTGTTCCGAGGCGGAAGATGAGGCGTTCTTCCTCCAGGCGTCTGGTGGTGAGGGAGCAGCAGTGAAAGAGACCCAGGACCTCCAAGTCCTCAGCAGAGTGGGAGGGGGAGTTGAAATGTTGGGCCATGGGGCGGTTGGTTGATTGGTGCGGGTGTCCCGGAGATGTTCCCTAAAGCGCTCTGCTAGGAGGCGCCCAGTCTCCCCAATGTAGAGGAGACCGCATCGGGAGCAACGGATACAAAAATGTCCATATTACAGAAGAGGAGGTGCTGGATATATTGAAATGCATAGAATTGGATAAATCCAAAGGACCTGTTCAGGTGTACCCTGTGAGAAACTAGGGAAGTGATTGCTGGGCCCCTTGCTGAGATATTCATATCATCGATTGTTACAGGTCAGACTGGATGTTGGCTAATGTTGTGCCATTACTTAAGAAAGGTGGTAAGGACTAGCCAGGAAACTATAGACCTGATATCAGTGGTGGGCAAGTTGTTGGAGGGAATCCTGAGGGACAAGATTTACATGTATTTGGAAAGGCAAGGACTGATTATGGATAGTCAACATGGCTTTGTGTGTGGGAAATCATGTCTCATAAACTTGGTTGGGTTTTTGAAGAAGTAACAAAGAGGATTGATAAGGGCAGAGCTATGGACGTAATCTATGAGGACTTCAGTCAGGCAGTCGACAAGGCTCCTCATGGGAGACTGATTAGCAAGGGTGGATCTCATGGAATACAGGGAGAACTAGCCACTTGGATACAAAACTGGCTCAAAGGTAGAAGACAAAGGGTGGTGGTGGAGGATCGCTTTTCAGACTGGAGATCTGTGAACCAGTAATGTGTCATGAGGATTGGTGCTGGGTCCACTACGTTCATAATTTATATAAGTGATTTGGATGCGAACGTGGGAGGTATAGTTAATAAGTTTGCAGATGACACCAAAATTGGAGGTGTAGTGGACAGCGAAGAAAGTTACCTCAAAGTACAATGGGATCTAGATCAGATGGGCCAATGGGCTGAGAAGTGGCAGATGGAATTTAATTTAGATAAATGTGAGGTGCTGCATTTTGGAAAAGCAAAGCAGAGCAGGACTTCTACAAGTACTGGTTAGGTCCTGAGGAGTGTTGCTGAACAAAGAGACCTTGGAGTGTAGGTTTATGTTTCCTTGAAAGTAGAGTTGCAGGTGGATAGGATCGTGAAAAAGGCGTTTGGTATGCTTTCCTTTACTGATCACAGTATTGAGTATATGAATTGGGACGTCATGTTGTGTCTGAACAGGATAATGGTTAGGTCATTTTTGGAATATTATGTGCAATTCTGGTCTCCTTCCTATCAGAAGGATGCTGTGAAACTTGAAAGGGTTCAGAAAACATTTAGAAGGATGTTGCCAGGATTGGAAGATTTGAAATATAGGGAAGGCTAAATAGGCTGGAGCTGTTTTAGCTGGAGCGTTGGAGGCTGAGGAGTGACCTTGCAGAGGTTTATAAAATCATGAGGGGCATGGATAGAGTGAATAGACAAGGTCTTTTCCCTGGGGTGGAGGAATCCAGAACTAAAGGGTGAGACGGGAAAAATATAAAAGGGACCTAAGGGGAATCTTTTTGATGCAGAGGGTGGTACGTGTATGAAATGAGCTGCCAGAGGAAGTGGTGGTGGCTCGTATTATTACAGCATTTTAAAGGTGTATGGGTGGGTATATGAATAGGAAGAGTTTAGAGGCAAATGGGACTAAGATGGGTTAAGATATCTTGTTGGCATGGAGGAGTTGGACCGCAAGGTTTGTTTCCGGGCTGTACATCTCTACAACTCTGTAAGTACATAGCCACTAGCTAGACACCTAAAATACTGATCCCCTCATCATTGAAAGATATGCTAACATTGAAGACAGTCAAGAAATGTTCACCAGGTTGAGACTGGGTAGGAATTTCTTTTATTAGAGGTTGAGCAGTTTGGTCCTATATTCACTGGAGTTTAGAAGAATATGGCAACCTTGTTGAAATGTGTAAGATTCTTAGGGGACCTGCTAGGGTATATGCAGAAAGGTTTTCCCTTTGGGAGAACAGTCTAAGGCCAGAAAGCATAATCTCAATACAAGGGGTCACCTAATTAGGTCAGGAATTTCTTCACTCAGATGGTAATCAATCTATGGAAATCTTTACTAAGGATATTCAAAGAGAAGATAGAAGAATTTTGCCAATCAGTAAGAGAAACTATGGTTATAGGGAAAAGGCAGGAAAGTCAAGTTAATTGGTGTCAGATCAGCCATGATCTCATTATCCAGCAGAGCAGATCTAAGGGCCAAATGGCCTACTCTTGTTTCTTCTTCTTCTGGTCTCAGAATAAATCCAATTAATTAGTGTATGCCATTACATTGAGATTTATGACATGCATTCTGAAAAGCTTCTAAATGTAATACATTAATTACTCATTTCTTTCATTCGTACAGTTGTTAAAAGTTAGAAGAAAGCCATTCAGCTCATTCTGTTTTCTGCAATAGTAACTCAACTAGTTCCATTCATCCATTGATTTTTCTTGTCTCTTTCGCGGTCAAGTTTCCAAAGTCACAACTGAATCTGCCTCAACCACACCCTCAGATAGTGTCTCCTAAAACCTAACCACTTGTTGCATCATTTCACCCTTGGTTCTTTTGCCAATTATGTTAATTTGGTGTCTTCTAATTCTTAACCTTTCCACCCATGGAATAGACTTTTCCCATCTACTCTCCCTTCAATTCGCAGAATTTTGAAGACAGCTATAAAATCATCTTCCAACTTCTTCTCTTCAATGAGAATAGCCTCAACTTCTCCAGTATACCAACATCATTGAAGTTTGCTATGCCTCAGAACATTCTCACATATCTTTTAAGTACTTTCAATCCCTTGCCAATACAGCCCTCATTAGACCCCATGGCCTCTTGTTGTCTCTCCCCACTTGGGTCCCATATTGACTAACCTTCATGTTGGACCATAACGTGAGTTTCCTTTCATGCCCCTCAGTCCCGACTCTCTTCTAATTAGACATATCTCCTTTGATGTTATAATATTATTCCTGGCTGATACTTACTCAGTCACATCTCCTTCAGAGCTTGAACTGAAAGTTGGCAATGGAGTAGCAACATTTTCTGGACCAGGATACCAGCAATATGCTTCATCAGCAGGAGGGACTATTTGTTTCCCCAAAATTCTGTCAGATAAAAAATAAAATACTTGTAACAGTAATAATCCTATCCAATGAGCCAATACATTATTGCAAAATTATTTTAAATGGTAGATTATTCATAAAGTTATACAAAAATATGAATTAAGAGCAGGAGTAGATCATTTGACATCTCACTCCTGGTCCAGCATTTGAGAAAATCATGGTTAATTTGACTCTGACCTCAACTCTTGTCAATCAATGATCTATCCAACACAGCCTTACAAATATTCAATGATCTTGCCTCACAGTAGAAGAGAATTCCACAGATGCATGACCACTAACAAAAGCAAAATTATTATTTCTGTCTTAAAAGTAAGACCTTTTTACTCTTAATATCTCTCTAAACTGTGTCTGTTTCACAAGGGGAAATTCCTTTCAGTATCAAGTTTGCTCAGGATTTATATGTTTGCTGCCTTTAGCATTGGAGGGGCTAAATAACAGTAACCACAATGAACTATTTCATCTTGTCTAGAACAGTAGAAGTACATGACATGCCTGCACTCAAAGGGGTAAATGTAAAACTAATTATTTCAATGAGTAATTGGTCCACTTATGGAGGAGGTTCCTCAGTGAGACAGAGGAAGCAGTTTATGATAAATGACTCAAATAAAACTTTGATTGATTTATGTCATAAAACAAAAGAAGATATGAGTAATTTGAGATGTGATATTTGGCATGATGATTCAGAAAGGTCAAAGACTGGAAAAAGTAGATGTAACACCACTATTCAAGAAAGGATGGAGGCAAAAAAACATAAATAACAGTCATCTATTACCTTTGTTAGGAGGTCAGCAGAGATACTGTAAAAATTATAATGTGATCAAACAAAACCAAATAGTTTGTGAAAAGGAAATTGTCTTTAACTAACACGATCAAGTTTTTGAGGAAATAACAAGTAATGTAGATAAAGAGAACATGTAGATATGGTGCACTTGGATTTTCAAAAGGCATTTGATAAGCTGCCTCATTAAAGGTTACAATACAATATAAGAGCTCAGGATGTCAGGGCAACATACTAGAATGGATAAAGGATTGATTAGCTAACAAAAGCAGTAAAGATAAATGGGTATTTTTTTCAGATTGGCAAGCTATAACAGGGATAGTGCCACAGGGATCAGGGTAGTGGTTGGATCGAGGTCAGCCAGATGGACCTCATAGAGTATGAGTTTCCTGATTGGGGATGTTAACCTGGTCCAATCAGAGAGTCCTAGCTGTCAAAAAGAAAACGGGAGTCTACCGCAGTTAGGCGGTAGTGTGAGGAAAAGAAACGAAGAAAAAGAATTTTTTTTAATAAAAACACAACCTGAGCCGCCTCATGGGTTTTAGCTTTGACTTCTTAGGGATGTAAAACAGTGGGCCATTTATAGACTGCAGTTGCACATCATCCACCTCTTCTCCTTATGCACTGCCCAGACATGCTTTAGCATGCCCAGATGCCAATGGGCAGTGCAGATCTCCAGTGGAGGGCTCTCTATGTGGGAGTCCTCCCCTTTCTCTCATGGACCTGGGTTGGAGGGTGCTGCATGCAGCGGTCCCCTGCAACCCCAGATTGCTGTGCTTCACAGACTCCCAGTTCAACTGCTTGTTTTGTGGTGCTGTGGGAAATGTGGACCATGTATATATGTGGTGTGGGCATTTGCACTCCCTTTTTAGTTTTCTTCATGATCTTCTTTCTGTTTTTGGTTACACTTCAGCCCACACCCCTGATATCTGGCCACCTCGTGTGGACAGGGGAAGGTTGGTCAGAGGACCTCCTCGTGCATCTGTTCCTGGGCCTGGCCAGGCTGGCCACAAAGAAGTCCAGGCAGCAGGCCATGTAGGGGGTAATTAGGGCTAATTGCCTGCCCCTCTTCCCCAGTTATGTGTAGGCCCAGGATTCCCTAGAGAAAGAACACGCAGTGTTTAGGAACACTATCAAGGTTTTCAAAGAGAGGTGGGCACTGCGGTGTATGGAGTGCTTTATTTCCCCTTCCCTGCCGTCTCTTTCACTTTTTTGATCACTCAGCATTACCCTTTGTTGAGAAGGGTGTTGTTTGTCATTGTCCACTTCAGTGTTTCCTTCTTGGAATATGAATAAAGATTTATGCACTTGTTGTTCTTCACCTGCACACGCACACAAAAAAGATGGGATTCAGAATCCCGTCACTGGAGGTAAAAAAAAAGGAATAAACAGGAGATCAGAATCTCTTTGGTTCAGGTGACTGACTCTGAAAAAAATAAGAACAGGTGTGTCAGGGTTCTGCTCACTCCAGGAGCTGGGTCAGTGTCATGTGCAAAAGCGTGTGCTATCCAAAAAATGCATTGCAGAAATTCACCAAAGATCCTCAGACAGCACATTCCAAATCCAAGACTACTTGCATCTGGAAGGACAAGGGCAGCAGACATATGGGAACACCATCACTTCCAGTTCCCCTCCAAGCTACTGACCATCCGGACTTGGAAATATATCACATTTCCTCTACTGTGCGAGGTCACAATCCTAGAATGCCTGCCCTTATGACATTATGGCTCAACGCACAGCAGGTAGACTGCAGCAGTTCAAGAAGGCAGCTTACCATCATTTTTTCAAGGACAACTAGGAACCAGTGATGCCCACATCCCATAATTGAATAAATAAAAAAAGGGACAATAATCGAAAAATTGCGAGCAACGTTTGTAGTACACGGATTCCTGGAGGTGTTGGTCATAGACAATGACCACTTCCCAGCAGATTCCTCTAAGTGAGAGAGATAGTTTACTTCAGGGGACAAAGTTTGACATCAAAACCACAGAAACCCTGTATGGATAATAGGCATTGTCAACACAAGGTTAGGTTCCAGAATGTTCAAAGTTTGGGTAGGAGAGGTGATGATGAAAAAAGCAGATGGATTAAATAAAAGCTGCAACACCACAAATGGGACAGGAGCAGAACACATCTGGCCCCGAGGAACATCCTGTCAGAACACTTGGGTTCACCTCCTCTACCTAGCATTAAAGAAATGGAAGATGAGATGGACACAGCAGATGTAGCAGCCTTGACGTTGCTACCGCCTGAAAATGAACTTCGGGTGAGATACTCCAGGCACGCCGCCAGTATCCGAGGTAGAGTAGGAGGAACCGGAACTGGTGCGAAAATGCCCCAAGGAAAAAGCAATAGGAAAAATAACAGGAGGGATGTAGTGAATGGAACGAGGTCAGCCAGGTGGACCTCATAGAATATGAATTCCCAGAATGAGGCTGTTAACCTGATCAAATCAGGGAGTCCTGACTGATGGATATAAACAGATTGATACCGCAGTTAGGCGGTAGTGTGGGGGTTAGAAAAAAGAAAATGAAAAGAAAATGAAAAAAAGAAAAAAAAACAGATTGTCAGGATTCCGTTCACTCTTGGAGCCGGTTCTGAGATAGCTGGGTCAGTGAAATGCACAATGCATGTGTAAATAAATGGTGACTTGGTGGAGAGATACTGACCTTTGCGGAATTATTTCAATCAGTGCTGGGGCCTTAGTTTTTCACAGTGTATAACAATGATCTGGATGGGGGAGTGAGTGTACGGCAGCTAAGTTTGCTGATGACCCAAGGTGGGTAAGATATCAAGAGGAAGTACAGAGTCTGCAAAGAGATATGGACAGGTTGAATGAGTGGATGAAAAAGTGCCAGATGCAGTATAATATGGGAACGTAGGAACTTTTCTACTTTGGTAGAAATATCAGAAGAGCAGTACTTTTGTTCAATGGAGAGAGACTGCAGATCTCTGAAGTTTAGACAGATGAGGGCTTCCTGGCTTACAAGTCACAAAAAGTTAATACACAAGTAATTAAGAAGGCAAGTGGACTGTTGCCGTTTCTTGCATGTGGAATGGAATATAAAAGTAGGTAGGTTTTATTGCTGTTGTTCAAGTACTTTGTGAGACCACAGCTGGTGTACTAGCTACAATTTGTTCTTATTTATATAAGGATATAATTTTTTTGAGCAGATCGGGGAAGGTTTATTTTACTCATTCCTGGGATGAAGGACTTTATTATGAAGCACAGGTTGAACAGAATGATCGTTTTGAGGACAATCCTGAGTTACTGAACTGCCTTGACAAAGGACAGCCAGATCATTGGATTTGGCATGGTCCAGTTTTACCAGAAGATGAAGTGTGTTCTGTGGAAGGGCCACTGGAACCGAAATGTCAATGCTGATTTCTTTCCACAGATGCTGCCAGACCTGTTGAACTTTTCCATTAATTTCTGAATTTGTTCTTCGACTCATGAATTACTTATTATTTACAGGAAAACATCAAAGATAGCTCACAAGCATCTATGCAGAGAAAAGGAGAATTCAGAGTTCTGAAGAAGGAGAATCAGGCTGAAAATTTAACTGTTTCTCTCCTGACATACTGCATATTTCCATTTTTTTATATTCACTAACTTTAAGGTTTATTCACCAGCATTTCAACAACCTTCTGGGCCGGGACCATTTTTTCTTTTCAAGAGAATAAGTTGCAAACATGAACCAGCCAATCAGTTGCAAACACTACAAAGAGCAAGCGTCATACGGTAGTACATAATCACAGTAATACTAAATAAAGACATATTATGTTGAAGCTTTTGTTTTTCTAGTAAATTGACAAGAAATACATAAGTAAACCATGTACATAAATGCACTGACTGACCCAACCAGCCTTTGCTTGCAAAAGTCAAAATAGTATCCAATATGAAATGTGATTCCACAATTAGACAGCATTTGCTAAATAATCAAAGAGTGCAAAGAATAATATTACCGATTTAGGATTGTCAGTCAAGCTCAGTGTGGCTGAATTGAACACACTGAAGGCAGAAACAAGATACATTTACACAAAACACCTACTTAAACTCACCAAAATATGCGTAATCCATTTGCTAGCTCATTTCTCACCATAATGCATTGATGATTCGGAATCAAGTCCCATTCAAAATTTCAATAAAACGTAGCAACTAACTACTATTCATTATCTAATTGGCACGTTTGTCATGAGAACCCTGCTACTAATTACAGCCCACATGCCACCAATCAGCAAACTCCTCTTGTACAGAATAGTTATTTTCTGTTGGCATTAATATTTCTTGCAAATTATCCTAATGTATGCAAGACACAAAATTTCAACATAATGTGTCCTTCCACAACAAAACAAAAACAAACAGCAGGGGCAGTTGAGTAACAGGTAAGCTCAAATAATTGGGCAGGTAGTTAGGCAACCTGGAACAGATTGGAGATTTTCACCTGTTCAGCTAGTCAGTGATATGATGCAACTTGTAGTTAGACCAGATAGGAAGTAAATGGATTCAGTGGTAAATATTAGAAATGAAAAGGAAGTGAAAAAATTGTAGTAAATGTTACTTAATTGTTCACTAAGTTACAGATAAGTCACATGAGAATTTTGTGACACTCCTGTGAGAATACAAATGCTGCACACTATCAGTTAGCCCCAGGTTTGTTCTGCTTTGATGTAAATATGCTGCTAGCATATAGAAAAAACATAAAGAGGACAGGAGTCCCTTTGAACCAAGATCATTCAATCTTTGTCTGGAATATAATCAATAATGGACCAGCCACAGTCTTCTAGGTAGAATATTCCAAAGATTCCTCACAGGATGAAGAAATTTCTCTCCAAATCTGTCTGAAATGCTAGTATATCATCACACTATGCCCCCAGTTAGAGTCATGGAGTTATACTGCATGGAAGCAGACCTTTCGGTCCAACTCGGCCGCATTAACTAGATATCCTAAACTGATTTGGCAACAATTTGCTCATATCCCGCTAAACCTTTCCTTTTCATGCAGCCACCCCCCAGCTGTCTTTCAAAGGGTGCAATTGTACTAGTCTCTATCACCTCATCTGGCAGCTCATTCCATACACTCACCACCCACTGCATGAAAAAGTTGCCCCTCGAGTCCTTTTTATACCTTTCCCCTCTCACCTTAAACCTATGCCATCATTTCTGATGAAGGGCTTTTGCCCGAAACGTCGACTCTCCTACTCCTCGGATGCTGCCTGACCTGCCGTGCGTTTCCAACACCATACTCTCAACTATGCCCTCTAGTTTTGGACACCCCCACCCTGGGGAAAAATACCTTGGATATTCTTCCTATCCATGCCTCTCATGATTTTATAAACTTCTAAGGTCACCCTTCAACTTTTGATGCTCCAGGGAAAATAGCCCCAGCATATTCAGCCTCTCCTTATAGCTCTGAGACATGGATTGTCTACGCCTCAAAGTGCTGGAGCAGTCCCACCAACACTGCCTGCGCAAGATCCTGCAAATCTGTTGGGAAGAAAGACATGTCATCACCAGCGTTCTCGATGAGGCCAACATCCCTCGCATCGGCTACTGTGGGCTGGGTATGTCCTTTGCATAACTGACACGAGACTCCCCAAGAAAGTGCTCTACTCTCAGCTCCGAAATGGCAGGTGAGCCCCAGGTGGACAGAAGAAACGCTTCAGTGATACCCTCAAAGCTTCACCGGCAAAGTTGTGGCATTCTCACCAACATCCTGGAAACATTGGCCCAAGACCATCCAAAGTGGAGGAGGTGCATCCAGGAAAACATCAAGCACCTTGACACCTGCCATCAGGAAAATATGGAAGCCAGGTGAAAACAGCCTCAGGACCATCCTGCCACACCAATATACCACCCATCCCTTCTCACAATTACCTTCTTCCCAAAATGTAACAGAGCCTGTGGAAGGCACATCAGTCTGTGCAGTCACCTATCTCAGTCATCACTGTGAGATGGAAAGAATATCATTCTTGCCTATAAGGGACTGTCAATGATAGCTTAAACCCTCCATTCCCAGCAACATAGAATATTTTCTAAATCCTTTCAGGTTTAACAATAGCATTAGTATAGCACAAAAACTAGAATTGAATGCAGTTTTCTAAAAGTGGTCGCACCAATCTCCTGTATAGTATCAGTATAGACAGTTGGGATTGAGTGAATTCCTAGAGAAGTATAAGTGCAGTGGGAATATACTCAAGAGGGGAATCAGAACAGCAAAAAGGAAACATGAGATAGCTTTGGTTAAATCCAAAAGGTTTGCTATAGAATCCAAAGCGTTTTTACAAATGCATTAAGTGCACAAGACTGACTAATGAGAGAATAGGGCCCCTTAAAGATCAACATGGCCATCTGCATGTGAAACCACAGGAGGTGGGTGAGATACTATGCAAATATTTTGCATCAGTATTTACTGTGGAGAAGGACATGGGAACTTGGGGAAATAAATAGTGATTTCTTAAAGTGTTCATATGACAGAAGAGGTGGTAATCGAGTTCTTAAACACATAAAACACATTAATCTTTGGGGCCTGAACAGGTGTATCCTAGAACTTTGTGGGAAGGGTTTGCAAAGTTCCTTGCTGAGGTATCTATCATTGAAAGCCACAGGTGAGTTGTTGAAAAACTGGAGGGTGGCTAATGTGATGCCATTAATTAAGCAAGGTGGTAAGGAAAAGCCAGGGAACTATAGAAGGGTGAGCTGACTTCATTGGTGGCTAAGTTGTTGGAGGGGATTCTGAGGGACTGGATTTACATGCATTTAAAAAGGCAAGGACTGATTAGGAAGAGTCAAAATGTCTTTGTGCATGAGAAAGCATGACTAACTTAATTGAGTTTTTTGAAGAAGTGACGGAGACTGATGAAAGCAGAGCTTTAAAATGTTTTCTATATGGACTTCAGCAAGGTGTTTGTCAACATTCTGCATGGTAGATGGGTTAGCAAAGTTAGAATTCATTATGGAGCTAACCAACTGGATACAAAATTAACTTGAAGGCAAGAGACAGAGGGTGATGTTAGAGGGTTGACTTTCAGTCTATAGCCTATTGACAGTGGTGCGTGGCATGGATTGGCGCTGGGTCCACTGCTTTTTGTCATTTGTGTAAATGATTTTGAGAACATAGGAGGTATAGTTAGTAAGTTCGCAGATGACACAAATTGGAGAAGTGAACAGTGAAGATGGTTATCTCTGGACAACGGACCCTTGATGGGGCCAATGGACTGAGGAATGGCAGATGGAGTTTAATTTTGATAAATGTGAGGTGTTGCATTTTGCTAAGGCAAAGTCTAGTATCCCTACACGTTTAGTATCTCTCAAACTGGCCTAGTATTATCCAAGGTACTTGCAGCACCAAAGACGGTTGGGGAATTGGTGTGCCACCAGACCAAATTACTTTCACATATTTCAATCATGACAGTGCAAACCAGACCCTGACAATGAAAAAGCCAGCAGTTCATTGGAAACAGTGGCAAGAAAACTCAAAACATTATAAGTCAAGTGTTTGAAGGCAGACAATGTGGGTGAGATTTAAGTGAGTACTTTGCATCAGTATTTACCCAGTTGAAGGATATGGAAGATAGTGAGATTTGTGTGGAGCATGCTATTATGCTACAGCATTCCAAGAGCATGAAAGAAGTGGCATTGGGTCTCTTGAAGAATATTAAGGTGGATAAGTCCCCAGGGCCTGATGGTATTTACCTCAGGGTACTGAGAAAGGCAAGAGAGGAGGTTGCTGGGGCCTTGATCTTTGTATCTTCATTAGTTATTGGAGAGTTCATGGAGAACTGGTGAGTAGCTAATGTTGTTCCTCTGTTCAAGAAAGGAAATAGGGGTAATCTCGGAAATTATAGATCAGTCAGTCTCACATCAGTGGTTGAGAAACTATTGGGGAAAATTCTTAGGGATAGGACTTATTTGCATTTGAGAAAGCATGGCCTAATTAGGGATATTCAGCATGGCCTTGTGCAGGGAAGGTCGTGTCTTACAAACTTAGTTGAAATTTTCGAGAAGGTGACAATGGTGATCAATGAGCATACAGCAGTAGATGCTCTCTACATAGATTTTAGTACGGCTTTCGACAAAGTCCCTACTGGTAGGCTCATTCAGAAGATTAAGATGCATGGGATCCACATTGATTTGGCTGGGTGGATTCAGAATTGGCTTGTCCATATAAGGCAGAGGATTGTGGTGGTGAGTGTTTTTCAGTCTGGAGGTCCGTGACTAGTGATGTTCCATAGGAATCCGTACTGGGACCTCTATTGTTTGTGATTGGATGAAACTGTAAATGGACGGATTAGTAAGTTTGCAGATGATACGAAGACCTGTGGAGTTGTAGATAGTTTAGAAGGTTGTCAAAGGATACAGCGCGATGTAGATCAGTTGCAGATGCAGGCAGATGGAGTTTCATCTGGGTAAGTGTGAGGTGCTGCACACGATCAAATGTGAAGGAAAAGTAAACAGTTAATGGCAGAACCCTGAACAGCACTGATATACAGAGGAATCTTGGTGTTCAAGTCCATAGCTCCCTGAAAGTGGCCACGCAAATAGATAAGGTGGTAAAGAAGGTGAATGGCATGTTTGCCTTCATTAGTCGGTACAACAGTCAGGATGTCATGTTGCAGCTTTATAAGTCTTTGGTTAGGCCACATTTAAGAGTATCATGTTCATTTCTGATTGTCACATTACAGGAAGGATGTGAAGGCTTTGGAGAGGGTACAGAAAGATTTACCAGGATGCTGTCATGATTAGAAGGTATGAGTTATAAGGAGAGGCTAGAAAACTCTGGTTGTTTTCTCTGGAGTGGCTGAGGCTGAGGGGAGACTTGCTGGAAGTCTACAGAACTATGAGGTGCATAGAGAGTGTACATGAGGTCAGAGGAGATAGTCAGCAAAGTCAAGTTAACAGAACGGAGATTAAAAGAAAATGTAATGATATATGTAAATATGTCAAAACTCTGCCACATTTTGGTGAGAAAGATGTTGAAGCTTTTTTTAATTTCATTTGAAAAATTGGTTAGGTCTGAGTATTTATGGCTAATGCTAGTTCAGACTAAATTGGTAGGCAGAGCTAGCGAGATATTTGCTGCATTGTCAGATGAGGTGTCAAGAGAATATGAAGAGGTTAAACGGGTTATCTTAAGTGCTTATGAATTGGTACCAGAAGCATATAGGCAGCGGTTCTGAAGAACAAAGGAGGAACCAGGTCAGACTTATATTGAGTTTGAAAGAATTAAATGTAATTATTTTGATCAATGGGTGTGTGCTTTGAAAATAGATAGGACCGTTAAGGCTCTAAGAGAGATTATTCTGCTGGAGAAGTTTAAAAACTCACTTCCAGAGATGGTAAGAATTCACATAGAGGAACAGAAAGTTCAGCAAGTGAGAAGGGCAGCAGAATTAGCAGATGAGTACATGTTGGTGCATAAGACAAGCTTCCGGCCAGAATTTCATCCTGTGAGGGATAGAAGTTGGGAGAACACTACCAAACCAAGAGTCGAGCGCCTTGGTAAGATTTTACCACAGATGAAAGAAGCCCAAGAGGGTGGACAGGAGGTGAAAGGCCTCAGGTGTTTTCATTGTAATGGAGTGGGACACAGAAAATTACAGTGCTGATGGTTTCAGAAGGACACTGGGAAAAGGTGTTTTCACTGCCAGAAAGTGGGATACGTAAAGACACAGTGCTGGTCGTTAAAGAAAGACGCTATGGGAAAAGATGTGGTAAAAGAAGCTAAGCCAGTGGCATCAGTGAAGGTAGTAAAGGAGACCCCAAGAAGAGCTGAGCAGCTGCAGGAGAGTGGAGAGTGTGTTGCTGGAAAAGCACAGCAGGTCAGGCAGCATCCAAGAAGCTGGAGAATCGACGTTTCAGGCTGGAGCCCTTCATCAGGAATGAGGCCTCATTCCTGATGAAGGGTTCCAGCCCGAACGTCGATTCTCCTACTCCTCGGAGAAGCCCAAGAAAAACCAAGAAACTGAGGAGTTAAAACAGAAACATCCTGGTATTTTCCCAGACTGTGTAGTAACCAGATCCCACTATCATAAGTCACTGCACGAAGTGAAAAGTAAAGAGAAAAATGAAGAAGTTGAGGTTCAGTTAGCAGATATCATTTGCCGTAATGATGCAGGAAAAACCTGAACAGGCAGAGGGTAAGACAGGAGTGTTTAATTCTGAAAGGCGAAGAGACTTGCAACAGCAAGACAACAAGATAAAAGATATATATGTGGATGCATACCCTGAAAAGGAGGCAGAGAACACTCTGGAGGGTTATTATCTGAAAGACAGAATCCTCAGACGGAAATGGAGACCACTGCAGATTAGTGCAGAGGAGAAATGGGCCAAAGTACACCAGATTATGTTGCCGGTAGCATATAGACAGGACGTGTTATACGGGTAGCACCTAGAGGTACGAAAGACTCAAGCTAAGGTACAAAAATATATTTATTGGCCTGAAATGCACAAGGATGTGGTTAACTTTTGCCATATGTGCCATATATGCCAAACGGTAGGCGACAATAAAACCAGTACTTTTGTTTCCAATTTGAAGAACCTTTCATGCAGGTTATAATTGATTGTGTAGGTTTCCACCCGAGAAATAAAAGTGGGAACCAGTACTTGTTAACCATAATGGATGTGACTGCCAGATTTCCAGAGGCAATTCTATTAAGGAGTATCAAGGCAAAAAAGGCGGTAGAGGAGTTAGTAGCTTTCTTCACACAGTACAGGTTACCCAGACAGATTCAGTTGGACCAAGGGTCAAATTTTACTGCGAGGCTTTTCAAGGAGGTTATGGATAGCTTAGGTATACAGCACTTTAAATCCAATGTGTATCATCCTGGATTTAGAAAGGTGGCATCAGATGTTGAAGACAATGTTGAGAGCACACTGTCAGGATTACCCAAATGATTGAGATAAAGGTATCCCACTCATATTAGAGATGCCCCAAATGAATCTACTCAGTTAACTCCCTTTGAGTTAATATTCAGTCATGAAGTGAGAGGCCTTCGAAATTAATTACAGAAAGATTGACAGGATCAAAGAAATCTCATCATTAGATTATGTGTCAGAGGTGAGGGAGAGATTAAATCGAATAGGTGAGTTAGCTAAACTGCACCTACAGAGGGCACAGTGCAGAATGAAGCAGGTGGCAGGTAAAAGCTCTGAGACTCAGGCGTTCTCCTAAGAGAATAACATGTCAGGACTGTTACCAATGATAGGAAATCCCTTCAAAGCCAGGTTTAGTGGTCCCTTCAAATTGAGAAAAAGTCGAGTCTGTTGAACTATTTTGTAAAACTATTTGCCAGATAGAAAAACAAAGTATCGGGTATATTATGTGAACATGCCGAAACCATATTATATGAGAGAGAAAGAACTGGAGAAACAGGTGTTAGCTACTGCCCCACAGAGGGAGGAATCAAATCCAGATGATATGGATTTTGAGGTGCCTCAAAATAGATTAAGAAATGAAGAAGTCCTTGAGGAGTGGGACAGATTCATAAGCTATGTTTCTTAGGAGCATAGAATAGAGTTGAAAGATTTGTTACTACAGTACAAGGACATAAGTAAGAATCAGGTGGGGAGGATTAATGCTACTGGACATGAAGTAGATGTAGGGAATACTGCTCCAATAAAACAACATCCGTATTAGCTTAATCGCCTCAAAGCCAGACAGGTCCAGATGGAGGTGGAGGCCATGCTCGAACAGGACATCAAACCAAACCAGAGCGAGTGGAGTTCGCAGATCGTCTTAGTTCCCAAAATGGACAAGACTCAACGATTCAGCGTGGTTTATTGGAATATCAACACGTTATAAAATTTGACTCATATCCAATTCCTAGATTGAAGGACTGTATCGAGAAAGTCGGACAAGCCAGTTACATCACCAAGTTGGACTTGATTTGTCGTTACTGACAGGTACCTTTATCACAGACGGCAAAAGAAATTTCTGTGGTGGTAACCCCAAACGGGCTATATCAGTTTAAAGTGAAGTTCTTTGGAATGAAGAACGCGCCCGCCACATCCAAAGACTAATGAATATAGTTATGCTGGGTTAATGAACTATGCAGTCTATTTGGACGATGTGGTGATCTTCAGTTAGTCCTGGAAAGATCACTTGGTACAGTTGGCAGAGCTCCTTGAACGACTACAAGAAGCAAAACTGGTGATAAACTTAAATAAAACGGAATTCGCGAAAGCAGAGATGATGTTCTTGGGACATAACCTCGGTCATGACCACAATCTGCTTACATTCTTAGAATGTTTTAAAGATAAGAATATGAAATTATTTCGTTGGATTCTTATGTTACAGGCTTTTAATTTGAAAATCATACATGTTGCAGGTCGAAAGAATGTAATCGCAGACGCGTTATTGCGGACTTAACTGATAAGAGTTTAGATGAAGTTTGTCTTTATTTAATGCTTTATGTATATGAACACAGGTATATCGGAAGAAGTTAAGGTGAACTTATGTTAAAGTTATCTGTATATTAGGATAATGTGTTTAAAAAGTAGAGAGAAAAAATGAAGCCATCTTTTCATTATGATGGTTTATTTTTTCTTAAGGGGGGAGGTGTTATGAATATGTTGGTGTACCTTGAAGAGAGTTTAAAGCAGCAAAACTACCGGACAGCACTAAGTGTTCTCAATAAGGCAACACCGTAGGTAACACTGGGTTAAACAACTCAAGTAGTTCGTTGCCTGGAGTCAAAAACAAATTTGTATCCAGCCACTCAGTTTAAGTTATACCCTGATATAAAAAAATAACAATTTCCAATCAAGTTTGAATTGAGTATATTAACAATCTTAAAAGCCAATGCAATGCTCTGGGGTAAAAGACTGGGGGAATTTGAACAGTTGAGAGGAGAACTGCCACAACCCAACCTGTAAACAGACTGCTTGAAAATAGCTCTCTCTTAAAAATACCTTTTCTAACAACCCAGGAAGTACTTGATGCAATCAGACAGCTTCAGAGCGGTAAAGCACCTGGTGCAGATGGATTTCAGGTTGAATTCTACAAAGAGTTTACAGGAGTATTAGCTGGTCCACTTACAGAACATAGAACATTACAGCGCAGTACAGGCCCTTTGGCCCTCGATGTTGCACTGACCTGTCATACAATCTGAAGCCCATGTAACAAGAATCCAGAGACAGTATATTCCTGTCAGGGTGAAAGGGAAGGCTGGTAGGTATAGGGAATGCTGGATGACTAAAGAAATTGAGGGTTTGGTTAAGAAAAAGAAGGAAGCATATGTCAGGTATAGACAGGATAGATCGAGTGAATCCTGAGAAGAGTATAAAGGAAGTAGGAGTATACTTAAGAGGGAAATCAGGAGGGCAAAAAAGGGACATGAGACAGCATTAGCAAATAGAATTAAGGAGAATCCAAAGGGTAATTAGGGAGAGAATAGGGCCCCTCAAAGATCAGCAAGGAGGTCTTTGTGTGGAGCCACAGAAAATGGGGGAGATACTATTTTGCATCAGTATTTCCTGTCGAAAAGGAGATGGAAGATATAGACTGTAGGGAAATAGATGGTGACATCTTGCAAAATGTCCAGATTACAGAAGAGGAAGTTCTGGATGTCTTGAAACGGTTAAAGGTGGATAAATCCCCAGGACCTGATCAGGTGTACCCGAGAACTCTGTGGGAAGCTAGAGAAGTGATCGCTGGGCCTCTTGCTGAGATATTTATGTCATCGATAGTCATAGGTGAGGTGCCGGAAGACTGGAGATTGGCAAACGTGGTACCACTGTTTAAGAAGGGCGGTAAAGACAAGCCAGGGAACTATAGACCAGTGAGCCTGACCTCAATGGTGGGCAAGTTGTTGGAGGGAATCCTGAGGGACAGATGTACATGTATTTGAAAAGGCAAGGACTGATTCGGGATAGTCAACATGGCTTTGTGCATGGGAAATCATATCTCACAAACTTGATTGAGTTTTTTGAAGAAGTAACAAAGAAGATTGATGAGGGCAGAGCAGTAGATGTGATCTATATGGATTTCAGTAAGGCGTTCAACAAGGTTCCCCATGGGAGACTAATTAGCAAGGTTAGATCTCATGGAATTAAGGAAGAACTAGCCATTTGGATACAGAACTGGCTCAAAGGTAGAAGATGGTGGTGGTGGATGATTGTTTTTCAGACTGGAGGCCTGTGACCAGAGGAGTGCCACAAGGATTGGTGTTGGGTCCTCTACTTTTTGTCATTTACATAAATGATTTGGATGCGAGCATAACAGGTACAGTTAGTAAGTTTGCAGATGACACCAAAATTGGAGGTGGAGTGGACAGCGAACAGGGTTACCTCAGATTACAACAGGATCTTGACCAGATGGGCCAATGGGCAGATGGAGTTTAATTCAGATAAATGCAAGGTGTTGCATTTTGGGAAAGCAAATCTTAGCAGGACTTATACACTTAATGGTAAGGTCCTAGGGAGTGTTGCTAAACAAACAGACCATGGAGTGCAGCTTCATAGCTCCTTGAAAGTGGAGTCAAAGGTAGATAGGATAGTGAAGAAGGCATTTGGTATGCTTTCCTTTATTGGTCAGAGCATGGAGTACAGGAGTTGGGAGGTCATGTTGCGGCTGTACATGGCATTGGTTAGGCCACTGTTGGAATATTGTGTGCAATTCTGGTCTCCTTCCTATCGGAAAGATGTTGTGAAACTTGAAAGGGTTCAGTAAAGATTTACAAGGATGTTGCCAGGGCTGGAGGATTTGAGCTATAGGGAGAGGCTGAACAAGCTGGGGCTGTTTTCCCTGGAGCGTCGGAGGCTGAGGGGTGACCTTATAGAGGTTTACAAAATTATGAGGGGCATGGATAGGATAAATAGACAAAGTCTTTTCCCTGGGGTCAGGGAGTCCAAAGGGATAAGATATAAAAGAGACCTAAGGGGCAACATTTTCACACGGAGGGTGGTATGTGCATGGAATGAGCTGCCAGAGGATGTGGTGGAGCCTGGTGCAATTGCAAAATTTAAGAGGCATTTGGATGGCTAAATGAGTAGGAAGGGTTTGGAGGGATATGGGCCGGGTGCTGGCAGGTGGGACTAAGATTGGGTTGGGATATCTGGTCGGCGTGGACAGGTTGGACCGAAGAGTCTGTTTCCATGCTGTACATCTCTATGACTCTACAACCTACTCATATAGTCAGGGCTGCCTCCCGCCTTCATTGAGAGAAGTGAATATTTCTCTCATTCTCAAAAAAGGAAAAGACCCAGAAGATTGTGCATCATACAGACCAATATCTTTGCTAAATGTAGATTTTAAAATTCTTTCTAAAACATTAGCATTGAGGCTGGAGAGGGTATTGCCATATATCATAAAAGACCACCAGACGGGGTTTGTCAAGGGCCGTAGATCATCTATTAATATTAGAAGGGTTTTGAATGTGATTCAAGTCTGTCATCAGGAACGAATACCAGGAATAGTAGTCTCGTTGAACGCAGAGAAGGCATTTGACAGGGTTGAGTGGTCATACCTGTTCTATACACTGGAAAGGTTTGGCGTTGGAAAGGCATTTGCTAAATGGGTCTTAACATTGTATAATGACCCCAAAGCCTCTGTGATCACCAATGGTTTAGGCTCGGATAGCTTCAGTGTGGATAGGAGCTGCCGTCAGGGATGTCCTCTCTCACCGTTACTATTCACGCTAATAATTGAGCCACTAGTGAAAGCTATACGGGCTGATTCTAATATAACGGCACCCAAGGGTTGGCACGGGGGGGAGTAAACATAAAATTACCCTTTATGCAGATGATGTTCTCTTTTTCTTAGTAATCCTTTGATGTCCGTGCCTTGCCTGATCCAAGTTATTAATTTATTTAGTGCATTCTCAGGTTACAAAATTAATTTCTCAAAATCGGAGGCCATGCCAATACGTGGTCTCGCTAGTATGTCCCACTTATTGGATGGATCTCATTTTCCCTTTCAGTGGTCTCTGGAGGGTTTTTTATATTTAGGTATTTTTATCACCCCAGTATTTGGTCAGCTGTATAAGGTCAATTTTGTGCATCTACTGGAAAGGATAAGGCAGGACCTTCAGCATTGGGGGATCTTCCAATTTCTTGGCTAGGTAGAATAGCTCTAATTAAAATGAATGTCTTGCCCCATCTCTTATACTCTATGAGAATATTTCCGGTGATGTTGCCAAGGCCGGCACTGCGCAAATTATATGGTTGGCTTGGTTCTTTCATCTGGAATCATAGACGGCCCCTCATTAAGTTAAAGAAGCTATAGCTTCCACAAGCAAGGGGAGGGCTGGATTTTCCAGACTTTAGGAAGTATCAGCTGAGTTCTCTATTATGCTACATAGCCGATTGGGTCGCGTCTGACCCGCAATCAATCTGGCTGGACATCTAGGCTTCTCAAACAAAGTGTCCTCTTATTAACCTCTTATTTTTAGATGAGATGAAAGTCATTATGGATCATTGTAAAAACCCTATAGTATTAAAAACAATTAAAGTCAGAAAGATAATGCAGCAAAACAAAGATAATTCACATAAAACCTCCACTTAAAATCCTATAGTGGGGGCATGGGGTTTTCAACCGGGGCTCACAGACACCACATTTAAGTCCTGGAGGTCCAGGAGTATCTCCTGTTTAGGGGATCTGTTTAGTGAGGGGGTCATGAGGTCTTTTGAACAGCTACACCAGAAATTTGGACTACCTAACGGAGACCTCTTTCGATACTTCCAAATTCGAGGTTACATACAGAAGAAGACTACGTTATTAGATAGACTTTATAAATCAGATAGGGAACAAAGAGTGCTGTGGCCAATGGGTTTACCCTCGGTCAGCACTCTCTATCATTTATTACATAATGAAGTTTCGCAAGACATGGAATATTTGCTTAGAACATGGGATCAGGAATTGGGGTTGGAAATATCCACAGAAATGTGGGACGGCATCTGGGAAAATGCCAGAAAAACCTCCATCTGTAATAGAACCCAAGCCATTCAGTTAAAGATACTCCATAGGACTCATATAGCATCGGAACAATTGGCAAAATTTAGGGCAGGAGCATCTCTAATGTGTCCCAAATGTAACATAGAGGTGAGCACTCTCACACACTGCTTATGGACATGTCATAAGATCCGCAAATACTGAGTCAGAGTAGCAATGCTTTGACAGAAATCTTGGGAGCGGAAATTACAGTAGATCCAGTATCTCCTCCTGGGCTTTTCGAGCTTGCCTTCTCTGGATGTGCATGGGAGGAAATTATTTTCAATTCTCTCCTTTTGTGCAAGGAAAAATATCTTAGTAAACTGGGTAACTAAGGACCCTCCAGGACTTTCAAATTGGTATAGGTTGGTTATGGAATTTATTCCCCTTGACTTCCTTGCAAATATGGTGCACCAAAAAAACGGAATTATTCTATAAAATATGGCAGCCCTTCCTGAAATATATAGATACAGATATTTCGGCCATTTTGTCAAAGGCTTTCATCTAGTTGTGGTAGCGGTTCTGGCTGGTCCAGGGGCCCTTGGGGGAGGAATCCCGCATGAATACGGGTTTTATTATGACTTGATGTTAATTCGTTCCGAGCATGTACTTTACTATTTAATTACTATGTTATCCTTTTTTTCTCTTGAGTAATGTAAGATATTTTATTATACACTCTGGTTAGTTATAGGTTAGATTAGTAATTAGTTGAGTTTTGTTTTCTCCTTTTTTTCTTTATCTCTTCTTTTTGTCTGTTAGGCTTTGGTTATTATTTATTTAATATTTAATTGTATGTTTTTTTTTAAAGATATTTTTATTAGAAATTTAATATTTTGACAGATTTACAAAAATAAACAGAACTTTCAAGCACAAACATTAATATAAAAATAGATCTTAAATATATAATCATCAAAATTCAAAGGAATGATACTAAAGAAGAAAGAAAAACAATGAAACTCAGTTAACTACTAATCTAATCCACAATTATCCAGAGTGTATAGTTGAGTCACTTACATCCTTCAAACAAGAGAAAATGTTCTCTAATACACTCATAACAGTATAATAAAAAGGAAACTATTTCCAAACAATAAGAGCAAAAAAAAACATGTTTGAATGGAGATCCTCCCCCCTGTTCTCAGGGGGCCTTACTTCCTTTCTAAAGGTCCACCATATCCTCTCCCAAACAGTGTCCCACCCTTGACCCGGGCGCTCCTTAATAGGATTTAGATATAATACCGAGCTAGAGTTGACAGTGAGCGCCCCACCCCCACCCCTCCCCACCCATACCTGAGTATATCTGATACATCAATGCCACGTACAAACACACATAACTATAAAATTACAACTCCAACAAATTACAATTAAGTATAATAACATAAAATAGCAAGAGAAGACAACCCTGCTCCCAGAAGCAAAAGTAAAGTAGAGTAAAGTATCCACTTCTCCCCACGGAGTGTGGAGGAGGCAAGCCAACATAAATTGTCTCTTACGATTTATTTAAACGAGTCTAAAAGTTCCTTAGCCTCTTCTGGTGATCTAAAATTATACTCGGATCCTTCGTGGGTAAAGCATAACGTCGCTGGGTAGCGTAAGGTGTATTGAATATTTAAGTTCCTTAGACATTTCTTCACCTCATCAAACGCCTTCCTCCTTCGTGCCAAAGCCGGGGAGAAGTCCTGAAATAACATAATCTTGGATCCTTCATGAATCATAGCTTTAGGATCCTTTCCAAGATTTCTGGAGGCATCCAGGAGTATCTGCCTCTCCCTATAACTCTGCAGCCGGAACAGGACCGGGCGTGGGCGCTGGTTTGGGCCAGATCCGCGTACTGCGACCCGGTAGGCCCACTCCACCCTTACCCGGTCAGTTTCAGCCCCCAGGTTTAAAAGCTGGGGCAACCATCGCTCCAGAAATACTACTAACTGTCCCTTCTCTTCTTGTTCAGGGAGGCCCAGAAGACGGATATTCTTTCTCCGATTTCTATTATCCAGGACATCCATGTAGATTTCAAAGGCCCGGACTCTCTGCTCCAGAGCTCGCACCTGTTCTGCAGCTGTTTGTGCTGCAGCCTCGGAGGTCGTGGCCTTTAGCTCCGCCCCCTCCACTCGGCCCTGTAATTCCTCGAGAGCCTGGCTGTACTTTTGTAACTTTTCTTCGAATGCATTCCATCTCTGTCTGGATTCTGCAATGAAATTGACGAGTGTCGTTTCCAGCCTGGCAATCATCTCTTCAAGGCCTGTTTTTACATCAGCTGCAGCAGGAGGAGAGGAGGGTGGGGGAGGGGTCTTTGTTTTCTGAGAGCTGCGGGATCCCTTTGGTTTACTCATTATCCACTTAATATTAAACTGCTTAAATAGAATAGTAAGCAGCTAATTAAGGTTAGAAAATTTTTTTGGGTGGTTTGGTAA
Organism: Hemiscyllium ocellatum; assembly: GCF_020745735.1. Lineage (NCBI taxonomy): Eukaryota > Metazoa > Chordata > Chondrichthyes > Orectolobiformes > Hemiscylliidae > Hemiscyllium > Hemiscyllium ocellatum. Next base: position 5,441,159 of record NC_083443.1, on the reverse strand, counting down.
GTGTGGTGGGGGTGAGTAACTCACTTTACCCAGGTTTTGGGAAGAGCACTGTAAACTCAGACTTGCTGAGTCGCCGCCATCTTGGATCTCCCCTAATTGTATGTTAATGTTTGCATTTGCGTGTACTATATTGTAAGTTTGTAAAAACATGTAAAATTTTCAATAAAATATCTATTAAAAAAAATTTTAAAAACCTTTCGATCAGTAACCTGTAAGGCAGACATTCCTAACAAGGAGAAAAGATGACACAGTAAGATCCAAAGACAAGAATCTACAGCTGCCTGGTTTTGAGATAAATGTTGTTCTGTAAATCTTAATTGGGAGTTTTATCGGACTAGTATTATGGAAGGGAAGGTTAGAGAAAGAAATTATAGGTTAGAGAAAGAAATTGTAAATAGTGGTTAGTTCACTCTGTTATACTTTAAGAAATAGAGTTGTTCATTTTTACTTTACATAGTTCTTGGCCACTTGAATTTTTCCAGATTACTACACAAGATAAATCAGTTTTGACAAAGGGTCAGTTAGACTTGAAACGTCAGCTCTTTTCTCTCCTTACAGAAGCTGCCAGACCTGCTGAATTTTCCAGCATTTTCTCTTTTGGACAGGATAAATATTTTGTGTTGCTGGTTTTAAATTAAGCAGGAGAGTTTACTCCATGTAGTAACATCACTGAGTTCTTTGAGAAGGTGACCAAAAAGGTGGATGAGGGTAAAGCGGTTGACGTGGTGTATATGGATATCTGTAAGGTGTTTGATAAGGTTCCCCATGGTGGGCTATTCACAAAATACAGAGGCATGGGATTGAGGGTCATTTAGCAGTTTAGATCAAAAATTGGCTAGTTGAAAGAAGACAGAGGGTGGTGGTTGATGGGAAATATTCACCCTGGAGTTCAGTTACTAGTGGTGTACTGCAAGGATCTGTTCTGGGGCCACTGCTGTTTGTCATTTTTATACATGACCTGGATGAGGGCACAGAAGATGTGTTAGTAAATTTGTGGATGACACTCAGGTTGGTAGAGTTGTGGATAGGAACAAAGGATGTTGTAGGTTACAGAGGGACATACTTAAGCTGCAGAGCTGGGCTGAGAAGTGGCAAATGGAGATTATAGTGGAAAAGTGTGATTGAAGGAACAACAGGAATACAGAGTAGTGGGCTAATGGTAAGATTCTTGGTCATGTAGATAAGCAGAGAGATCTCAGTGTTCAGGTACATAGATCGTTGAAAGTTACCGCCCAGGTTGATAGAGTTGTTAAGCAGGTATATGGTATGTTAGCTTTTATTGGTAGAGGGATTGAGTTTTGGAACCATGAGATCATGCTGCAGCTGTATATAACTCTGCTGCACCCACATTTGGGGTATTGCATATCATTCTGGTCACCGCATTATAGGAGGAATGTGGAAGCTTTGGAAAGGGTTCAGAGGAGATTTACTAGGATGTTACCTGGTATGGAGGGAAGGTCTTACAAGGAAATACTGAAACACCTGATGATGTTTTCGTTAGAGAGAAGGTTGAGAGGTGACTTAATTGAGACACACAAAATAATCAGAGGGTTAGATACGGTGGACAGTGAGAGCCTTTTTCCTAGGATGGTGATGGCTAGCAGAAAGGGGCATAGCTTCAAATTGAAGGGTGATAGATATAGGACAGATGTCAAAGGTAGTTTCTTTACTCAGAGTAGTAAGGGTGTGGAATGCACTGCCAGAAACAGTAGTGGGCTCGCCAATTTTAAGGACATTTAAATCGTCTTTGGATAGGTCTATGGATGAGAATGGAATAGTGTCGCTTAGATGGGCTTCAGACTGGTTTCACAGGTCGATGCAACATCGAGGGCCAAAGGGCCTGTACTGCACTGTTATGTTCTGTGTACTATAGGGTTGACAGTTAAAATCTTTTTCCCAGAGTTGAAATGTCTAAAAGTATGGGGCATGTATTTAAGATGAAAGGGGAAAGTTTTTTTTTAAACACAGAGTGGTAGGAGTCTGGAATGTACGGCCAAGGAAGGTAGAGGCAGCTACATTATGGACATTTAAGAGACTTTAGATAAGCACATGAATATGCAAGGAATGGAGGGATATGGGACAAGGGCAGGCAGAAGGGATAAGTTTAATTTGGAGTCATAAGTTTAATTCGGCACAACATTGTAGGCTGAAGGGTATGTCCCTGTACGTAATTGTTCTGTGTTCTAAATATAAACAAGACTTCACTGTGTATATTATGCAATAAAATGTTCAAGAAAAATAACACAGTTCAAAAAACCATGTCCAAAATGCATATAGATTTGGCAGAAAAAATTTACGTCAACAAAATTACATGTCTAATATCAAACTGAACTCACAAACAGCAAAATTTGAAATAATTTGTTTTGCTATTTGAGCTGGTGCATTTGGCTAGTAACAAAGAGGCTTGGAAATTATTTTTAAGTCACCATATTCTTGCCAGACCATAGGGCTGCTTTCTCTTTGGAGAGACACAACAGATGGTGGTTTAAGTCACTGCATTGTTCTAAAATTGATACTTTATAACCTCAAAACTATTTTCAAATGTTTGGATGCATTTAATTGACTAAATTATACCTATTTGTACACATGTTGAAAACAGTGGCCTGACCACCACAAGTTTGTAATGAAATCCTATTGGAAAACCATTTTGGACTCTCAAGCCCGGATAAATAATTTCTTGGTATCTATCCTTGAAAGAAGCTCACACGTTTGAATAATATTACTGCTCATTCTTCTAAATATCTGAAAAATGTTTTCCTACTGATACTCCAACAAGTTTTTCAATTTGAATTGAATTCTGTTTTTTGTCACATACTCAAATGAATACAGTGAAAATTCTACAAGTCGCCACTTATGGTGCCATCTTAGGTACAAAGGTACCTCAGGAAAGAATCTCAAGTACACAGCAAAACAAAAAAGTAAAAGAAGCAAAACAAAGTTTTTAAAAGTTAAACATTATAGTCATTTGTCCTATAACGTGGAAAAACACTGAAACACAGCTAACATTTATCACCACAGTCCACAAGTGCCTGGCCATGCTGGGATCACACTTCTCACAAGGGAGTAACGCTTCAGGTTCAGCCTCGCGCCCCCCTCCCAACCTCCCACCGCTGCCCTAGGCTGCCTGCTCTTGCTGCCTTGAAGCCTGTTCCTTCAATTGCTGTTGCCACAGGAAGTTTATTCCTGCTTCCACCACTGCCAAGCATTCCAAGTTGACTGCTCCCACTCTCGCCGCCAGCTGCCTGCTCTCACTCTCACCTTTCACCATCCCAGACTGCAGGCTCCTATTCTCACTGCAGCTGCCATTTATTGCCTAAAGTAAATCCAGAATTGCTTTGGCATGTTGGGTTTGCCAAATGCTGCATTTTAGAATGTTATGCCGTCTTATTTCAATATTGACTGTATCATAGTTAATATTAGGAAAACTGAAATTTCGCATGAGCACAGTTTCTACTGGTTTTGCATTTGTTATCTCGGATTTGCTCTTCCATCTCCCTTGAACTGTTTGGCAGTCTATAATAGGAATTCTCAAAACAATTTGTTCAAAGATGTTATTACTAATCCCTACAGTGCAACTGCCTTTTTTTTCCTTTAATTCAGCCCGTAGAACCTAATTTGTCAATTGTTCAAATATATCAATTGTTTTTGTGGCTGTGATTATTTCTTTAATCAATATTGCCATTCCTCCTCCTGTTTTATTTCCCTCTGAGCCTTGTCAGAAAATGTTCTAATCAGGAACATTAAGCTGCTATCCCTGCACCTCTCTAAACCAAATTCTGTATTGGTTTAAAAAAAACATACTTTCATGTCAACTGGTGCCCTTACTTTATCTACCTTGTTCATTCTACTCCTTACAGTTAGGTTCCTATCATTCAGTATACCTGGATTCCATTTTTGTCACAAAGTTGTGCAGCACGGAAACAGACTCTTCTGTCCATCTTCTCATCTTGACCAGATATCTAAATTAATCTAATCCTAATGCAATCATTTGGCCATAGCCCTCTAAATCCTTCCTATACAAGTACCAATCCAGATGCTGCAATTGTACTTGCCTCACCACTTCCTCTGGCAGCTCATTCTACACATGCACCACCAACCACTGTGTGGAAAAGTTGCCCTTTTTCTCTCACTTTAAACCCATGCCCTCTAGTTTAGGACTCCACCACCCTTGGAAAAAGACATTGGCTACTCACCCTTTCTATGCTCCTCATGATTTTAAAAAAACTCTCTTCAGCCTCCAATGCTCCAGTAAGAAAAGCCCCAACCTCATCAGCCACTCCTTATAGCTCAAATCCTCCAACTCTGGCAACATGCATATAAATCTTCTCTGAACCCTTTCAAGTTTCACAACATCTTTCCAATAGCAGGGAGACCAGAATACTAAGTGACCTAACCAACGTCCTGTATAGTCAACATGACATCCCAACTCCTATGCTCAATACGCTGACCAAAAAACCCAAGGGTACCAAACACCTTTTTCACTACACTGTCTGTGACTCCACTTTACAGATCTCAGTAAAACATTTTTAAAATGACCTCATCTTAGTCACTGTTACAGATTTACATGAAACTTTGAAATCTTAATTTTTTGAAGCCTGAAAAATACTTAGCTGATCAGGCTCTACAATCCTGACACTCCCAGCTGTGAGTAGTCCCAATTTTGAGGTCTTGACAATGCCAGCTTGAAATTTCATTTGGTTTTTCTTGGATCCAACCCCTAATTCTCGTGATGCTTGTAATTTCAGTCAGTCCACTGCTCGGCTTTTTTTGATGTTGTTTCTCATTGAGCTCTGGAGCAGCTCTCCAACCACAACCTCTGCTCTCTCCCTTTCCTTCCGACTAAAGTATTGTTGTTTTTGATTTTTCTTAATATTCCAGAGACAAAGCAAAACTTTTAAAAACAGTAATTACTGCTCCGAGAAATCAAGGAAACCAGCTCCAGTGCTGAAAAAAATGGCAAAGAGCAGCTCTTACAACCAAATAATTGAGCAAGAATGCAAATCCACTTCCATTCTTCAACTTTTGCTTTGCCTTCCAAATAGTCATGCTCGTATTCTGCCCTACATTTTGAGCTCGGCTTTTCTCCCTTTACAGGCTTAGCCTTCCATTCCCCTAGCCTTCCCTTAAGTAAGAGAATCTTAGCAGAGGAGAACATTCAGTCCAAGACAGTTCTGACAAAATGAAATGAACTAAGACGTTAACTATTTCTCTCTATAAATGCTGCCAGGCCTGTGCAGTTTCTCCAGCACTTTATTTTGCTTCAAATTTCCCGCTTCCATATTTCTTTAGTTTATTTTTATTCAGTCCATCATGTTAGGCTAGTACTTTGAAAGAGATACAGTAACCAGATAATCCTATTCCCCTGTTCTTTCTCCATAACCTTGCAATTTCCTCTTCAACCATTTTGCCAATTTTGTTTTCAAAGATACCGATTGGTTCCACCAACCTTACAGGCAGTGCACTGCCAATGATGGTAACTCACTGCATTATTCCATCCCTCATGCCCTCTTTGGTTCTTTTAACAACTACTCTAAACCTGTGTTCTTGAGTTACTGACCGTTCTGCTATTGAGGCAATTGTGGTCACTGTGAGGTAAATGTGAGGCATTTGATATGTTTCCCCATGGTAAGCTCATTCATAAAGTCAGGAAGTATGGGATACAGGGAGATTTGGCTATCTGGATTCAGAATTGGTTGGCTGGCAGTGGTTGCAGATGCAAAGTATTCTGCCTGGAGGTCAGTGGTGAATGGTGTCCCACAGGGGTCTGTTCTTGGGCCTCTGCTCTTCGTAGTTTTTATAAATAACTTGGATGAGGAGGTTGAGGGGTGGGTTCGTAAATTTGTAGTTGACACAAAGATTGGAGGTGCCGTTGATAGTATCGAGGGCTATTGCAGGCTGCAGCACAACATAGACAGGATGCAGAGCTATGCTGAGAAATGTCAGAAGGTGTTCAACCTGGATAAATGCGGAGTGATGCATTTTGGAAGGTCGAAGTTGAATGCTGAATATAGGATTAAAGACAGGATTCTTGTCAGTGTGGAGGAACGGCAGGATCTTGGTGTTTAAGTGCATAGATCCCTCAAAAGTTGCCACCCAAGTAGATAGGGTTGTTAAGAAAGCATATGGTTTTCTGGCTTTCAGCAACAGGGGGATCGAGTTTAAGGGCTGCGAGGTTTTGCTGCAGGATTCTTGGCAGTGTGAAGGAACAGAGGGATCTTGGTGTTCAAGTGCACAGATCCCTCAAAGTTGCCACCCAAGTGGATAGGGTTGTTAAAAAAGCATATGGTGTTTGGTTTTCATTAACAGGGGGATCAAATTTAAGAGCTGGGAGGTTTTCCTGCAGCTTTACAAGACCCTGGCGAGACCACACTTGGAATATTGTGACCAGTTCTGGTTGCCCTATTATAAGATAGATACGGAGGCTTTGGAGAGGGTGCAAAGGAGGTGCAAAGGATGCTGTCTGAACTGGATGGTTTGTCTTACGAAGAGAGGTTGACTAAGCTCAGAGATTTCTCTCTGGTGAGAAGGAGGAAGAGAGATGATCGAGGTATACAAGGTAATGAGAGGTACGGATTGAGTCAGTAGTTAGAGACTTTTCCCCAGGGCAGGATTGACTAGCATGAGGGGTCATCATTTTAAGATATTAGGAGGAAGGTATAGAGGAGACATCTGAGCTAGGTTCTTTACGCAGAGAATGCATTGCCAGCAGTGGTGGTGGAAACAGAGTCATTAGGGACATTTAAGCGACTGCTGGACATGCACATGGACATGAATTGAGGGGTACGTAGGTTAGGTTATTTTACTTTAGATTAGGAATAATGCTCAGCACAACATTGTGCGCTGAAGGGCCTCTTCTGTGCTTTTTTTTTAATGTTCTATGAATACTACTTCTCCTTACTGAATCAACTGCAATAACTTCTCTTCATTCGCTCTTGTACAATCACATCTGGTGTGTCTTTCTTTATTTCTGTTCTGCATGCAGTCCCTCATGAGGTGAGCTATTTAGTCCATCAAACTGGCCATTCAATGAGAACATGGCTGATTTGTAACTTATCCCCATAAATGTTTTGGTCCCATACCCCTCATCTGTATTCTCTTTCTTTCCCCTTCCATTTTTTTCTTGAAATTGTCCCTCAATAAAGTCTGGTTTGCCCAGCCCAGATTCTCTGTCTTTTCCTAATTACATTCAACATGCTGAGGAAAGTGAATGAACAAAGAAGCATTTCAGCAGATCCTTTCCATTCTTCTCTAAACTATTTAGAAAGTTGGTCTTCTCTTTCACATTACACAAATGAAACTCCAAACCAAACTTTTCACAAATCACATTTAGGTTTTTTGTTCAGATTTTCAACTAGCGACTTTTATCAAATACAGCCTTTTCCATTCCTATTCTTGTGCTTACATATTATACTTCCTAAACATCCAGGTTCTTGTTCCCACTCTCATCCTTTTATGAGCAAATATTTCTTGGTGATTTTGAAATAGAAATAGTACATTAATTTTGTAAATCTTTAATGTTGCACTCTACTCAGGATTTAAAAAGCTGAGGTAGGACTTCTAGTCCTTTCTATTGTAGTCCCCTGGCTATAATGGCCAGCAATCTGTTAATCATTTTGATTATTTTTGGTACCTATTCAATCATGAGCTGCCCTTTGCAAATTTATGTTGGCTATCTCTGATCAGTTGAACATTTAGAATGCATTTGGATATTTAGGGCTGAAATTTACCATTTTTTGGCCATGTTTCCCTGGGTGAGATTCATGGCAGGTGGTCCACTGTGGCCCACATAAATTTTCTTTATGCAATTTTCTGTTCTTCAGTTAATTAGTTATTCAACCGGCTTCTTCAGTGCCCTTCTTTTGGAATTGTGCAGCAGGGAGAAGCTGAAGTGCTCATGGTGACATCCATTATGATGCCATATTTCAAGCCCAGCTCCATAGCAGCTCAGATGATGCAGCAAGCCAGGAACTATCCTGCACTGTTCCTCTGAGGTAAGTGGTCCAGAAAATCAAGTTTCTCCTCAGTTTGCTGATATAAACATTGGTGGGTAGCAAAGCAGGCCATGCCACCAAACTCAGTCACTGGACTCAGGTATGGCCCAGGTTAGTATAGTGTCCTGGATGAAACTCAATGCATAGCAGTGCAGAATGATTTTCTGTGCTTGTCACGGACAAGTGTCACTACATTCTCCCTGCTACCTCAAGCTTACAGGGCCACCATTCACTTCAGCTTTGGCACTGCACACGGATCTCACCAAGATTTGTGGCCTACAATTCTCAATATTGTTTGTATCATGTCCACTTAAGTATAAAACATGGAGCAGAATGCTGCTGATAAAGTACCAATATGATCAATGAAGAGTTGTCTGAAAACCCGGCGAAGCAAACGGCAAGCTGCTGACGCCAGACCTGCTCTGACTTACATGTTGGAATTTGCTGCTGTCCAGTTTCTTATAGAGTCATAAAGATGTATAGCATGTCCAACTCATCCATGCTGACCAGATATCCTAAATTAATCTAGTACCATTTGCCAGTACTTGGCCCATAGCCCTCTAACTCTTCCTATTCACATACCCTTTCAGATGCCTTTTAAATGCTCCACCCTATGTGTGAAAAAGTTGTCCCTTTTAAATCTTTCTCCTCTCACCTTAAACTCTTTAGACTCCCCTACCCTGGAAAAAGACCTTGGCTATTCACCATATCCATGCCCCTCATGATTTTATAAACCTCTGTAAGGTCACCCCTCAGCCACTGACGGTCCAGAGAAAATATTCAGCCTCTCCCTATAGTTCAAACACTCCAAACCTGGCAACATTCTTGTAATTTTTTTTCTGAACCATTTCAAGTTTCATAACATCCCTCTGATAACAGCAAACCAGAACTAAACAGAATATTACAAAAGTGATCTCACCAATGTCCTGTACAGCCACAACATGACCTCCCAACTCGTTTATTCAATGCACTGACCAATAAACTCAAATGTACCAAACGCCTTCTTCATTATTCTGTCAATCTGTGACTCCTCTTTCAAGGAAATATCAAGCTGCACTTCACGGTCTCTCTATTCAGCAACGTTCCCCGGGACTTTACCATGAAGATAGCAGCTGACAGGAGACTTGATAGACATCTATAAAATTATGAGAGGCAGATAGGGTCGATAGTCAGAGGTGTTTTCCCAGGGTTCAACTTTCAATTACAAGGGAACATAGGTTCAAGGTGAGAGGGGGAAATTTGAAGAGATGTGTCTGACGGAAGATTATCAGGCAAAGTGTGATAGGAGCCTGAAACACACTGCCATAAGAGATGGTGGAAATAGTTTATTGACATTTAAGAGGCAGCTGAATGGTTACATGAAAAGAGAGGGAATAGAGGGATACGGTCCGAACAAGGGCAGATGATTTGTTTTTTCAGTTTAACTACGGAATGATGATCAGCACAGGCTTGGAAGGCTGAAGAGCCTGTTCCTGTGCTATATTTCTCTTTGTTCTATTAAGTGTATAAGTCCTGCCTTGATTTACCTTTCCAAAATTCAACACCTCACATTCAGAACATAGAACAGAATAGCACAGGCCCTTTCGTTGACAATGTTGTACCGAACATGATGCCAAATTAAACTAATCCTTCCTGCCTGCCCTTGGTCCACAGCCCTCCATTTCTTGCATATTCATTTGCTCATCTAAAAGTCTCTTAAATGCCTCTATTGTATTTGCTTCCACTACCATCCCTGGTAGTGTGTTACAGACTCCTACCACTGTGTAAAAACACCTGCCCCTTACATCCCCTTTGAATTTCCCCCCTCACCTTAAATGCATGCCCTCTGATTGCAGACGACACAAAGATTGGTGGAGTAGCAGATAGTGAAGATAGTCAGATAGTCAGAGAATGCAGCAGAATATAGATAGATTGAAGAGTTGGGCAAAGAAATGGAAGATGGAGTTCAATCTGGACAAAGTGAGGTGGTGCATTTTGGAAGATCCAATTCAAGTGCGAACTATATTGTAAATGAAAAAGCCCTGGGGAAAATTGATGTAGAGAGAGATCAGGGCGTTCAGGTCCATTGTTCCCTGAAGGTGACAACACAGGTCGATACAGTGGTCAAGAAGGCATAAAACATGCTTTCCTTCATTGGACGGGGTATTGAGTACAAGAGTTGGTAGGTCATGTTACAGTTGTGGAAGCCTTTGGTTCGGTCACATTTAGAATACTGCTTACAGTTTTGGTCACCACATTACCAAAAGATGTGGACCTAAAAGAGAGGGTGCAGAGGAGGTTGACCAGGATGTTGTCTGTATAGAGGATGCTAGCTATGAAGAAAGGTTGAGTAGGTTAGGATTATTTTCTCCCAGAGTAGGAGACTCAATTACTAGGGGTCACGAGTTCAAGGTGAGGGAAAAAGTTTAAGGGAGATATGCATGGAAAGCTCTTTAATGCAGCGGATGGTGGGTGCCTAGAATGCGTTGCCAGCGGACGTGGTAGAGGCAGTCTTGAGCATCATTTAAGATGTACCTAGATAGATATATGAATGGGCAGAGGGATAAAGATCCTTAGAAAATAGGTGGTAGGTTTAGATGGAGGATCTGGATTGGCGCAGGCTTGAAGGGCCAAAGAACCTGTTGTAATGGTGCAACTTTCTTTGTTCTTTGTTCTGTACATCTCATAATTTCATATACTTCTATCAAGTCTCCCTTCAGCCTCCACTGCTCCAGAAAAATATCCTGGGTTTTTCTACCTTTTCCTTATAGCACATACTCCCTAATCCAAGCAGAATCCTGGTAAACCTCTTCTGTACCCTTTATGAAACCTTCATACGCTTCCTGTAATGTGGCAACAAGAATTCAACGAAATATTCTAAGTGTTGTTGTGGTTCTGTTCACTGAGCTGGGAGTTTGTGTTGCAAACGTTTCGTCCCCTTTCTAGGTGACATCCTCAGTGCTTGGGAGCCTCCTGTGAAGCACTTCTGGGATGTTTCCTCCAGCATTTATAGTGGCTTGTCTCTGCCGCTTCCGGTTGTCAGTTGCTGTCTGCTGCAGTGGCCAGTGTATTGGGTCCAGGTCGATGTGTTTGTTTATAGAATCTGTGGATGAGCACATCGACCTGGATTCAATATATCGGCCACTGCAGCGGACAGCAACTGACAACTGGAAACGGCAGAGACAAGCCACTATAAAGGCCGGAGGAAACATCACAGAAGCGCTTCACAGGAGGTTCCCAAGCACTGAGGATGTCACCGAGAAAGTGGACGAAACATTTGCAACACAAACTCCCAGCTCCACAACAGAACAGAACCACAACAGCGAGCACCCGAGCTACAAATCTTCTCCCAAACTTTGAATATTCTAAGTGTGGCCTAACCAAAATCTTATAAAGTTGCAACATGACATCCTGACTCTTGTACTCAATTCCCCAATCAGTAAAGGCAAGCATGCCATATGCCTTCTTCACCACCCTGTCTGCTTGAGTGGCCACTTTCAGGGTGCTAGTGACCTGAACCCCAATATCCCCCCGTACATCAATGGTGTTCAGGATGCTGCTATTAACTATATATTCTTCCTTAAAATTTGATCTCCCGAAGTGCATCATCTCAGACTTACCCTATCTAAATTAAACTCCATCTCCCACTCCTCTTATGGAAGGAGGGGAGAATTAGGAACCACATGGGAATGAGGTGAGATGAGTTAATAATGAGATGCAAAGTGTATGGAAATAAGGTATTTGCTGCTTATGAGCAAGATTCAGAAATCACCCTAAATAAAAAATAGGACATTTTTCCAAGTCTTCAAACTTTTCCATGCTGCTCACATGAGTAGGAACTTCCATCCCTACTTATTCTACCATATTCCACCAACAGATGTTTGGCTAACTTAGTCGAGATATTTTTTAATCAACCTGTTTATAGATGAAATTACATAATTCTGGAGCAGGTTGACTTGAATCCCAGAGGTAGTGACCACCACCATTGTGCCATTAGAATCCCTAAAGTGTGGAAACAGGCCCTTCAACCGCAAGAAGTCCACATTGACCCCCCGAAGAGTAACCCACCCAAACCCATTACTCTATATTTACCCTTGACTAATGCACCTAACCTACACATTCCTGAACACTATGGGCAATTTAGCATGGCCAATTCACCTAACCTGCATATCTTTGGATTATGAGCGGAAACCAGAGCACCAGGAAGAAACCAACGCAGTCACGGGAAGAATGTGAAAACTCCACACAGTCACCCGAGGTTGGAATCAAACCCAGGTCCTTGGCGTTCTCCCAATGTATGGCATTTTCTAATCAACCTGTGTTCAGTGGTAATACAATACACCTCTGGAGAAGGTAAGACTTAAATCAGAGGTGAGGAACATTTCCATCCAAACTTTTCTCCTCTCTTAGAGACACTTAATTCCTTAATAAGCATCATTCCCACTAATATTGCCAACAGCTAGTAGCGTACATTTCATATTTCATATCAACCTGTTTAGGAGATGTTATTATAGACTTCTGCAGCAGATTGTCACTTGAACCTTGGTTCCTGGCTCAGAGGTAGGGACACCACCACTGTACCATATTCCCTCTCTCTAATTCAACCAATGTTAATGTCTGATTAATTATATTGTTAAGGTTGCTAATGTCATCATTTCAGGTTAAGAAGAAACAGATGGTGGTTATTAATTGTCTGAGCCCTTGGGAGCAAGGGCTGTTATGCTGCAGTGGTAGTATCCCCAAATCTGGAGCAGGATACCTGGTTCACCTGCTCCAGAGGTATGTGATAACACCTCTCAATAGGTTGATTTGAAAATATCTGTAAGGGAGACTTTGCAAATGGCTCACAAATTTCCATTGGTAGGTCATTTAGATATTAGCAGAACACAGGAATATATTGGGAGCAAGGACACTTGTCGTAGAGTGGTAGTGTCCCTACCTCTGAGCCATGAGGCCTGGGTTCAAATTTCACCTATGCCTGAGCTATACATTAACATCACTGAACTGATTTTAAAAAGAAACGTAGTGGGAATAAGGACTCTTGTGGTGCAATGATAATATTTTTGAATACTGCATAAAATTCTGGTGGCCCTTCTGCAGGAATGATGTTGTTAAACTTGAGAAGGTGCAGAAAAGATTTACAAGGCTGTTGCTGTGACTGCAGAGTTTGATTTATAGGAATAGGCTAAATAGGTTGGGACTATTTTTCCTGGAGGATCAGAGGCTGAGGGGTGATTTTATACAGGCTTATAAAACATGAGGGGCATGAGAGGAGTAAACAAGGTTTTTTTCCATAGGATGGGTAAGTCCAAAACTAGATAGCTTAGGTTTAAGGTGAGATGGGAAAGATTTAAAAAGGACCAGAGAGGTAACTTTTTCACCCAGATGGTAGTGTATGTATGGACCAAGTTGCCAGAGGAAACATTGGAGGTGGGCAGTTACAATACTTAAAAGGCATCTGGATGGTTAGGAAAGATTAAGAGGGATATGGGCCTAATGCGGCAAATGGAACTAGGTCAGATCGGGATGTCTGATCGAAACAGATGATTTGGACCAAGGGATCTAATTCCATGCTGCATGATTCTACGACCCTAATGTCCCCACTTCTGAGTTAGGAGGCCCGGGTTCAAGTCCCATCTGCTCCAGACAAATCCATATAATCCTTAGAAACAGGCATTTTGGCCCACCTAATCTATGCTGACCAACAAACACCAAACTATACTGATCCCATTTACTTTTCCTTGATCCACAGCTGACTTGCCCTGGTACTTTAAGTACTTGTCCACATGCTTCTTAAATGTTGCAAGAACACAATCTTCCACTACCCTCTCAGGCAGTGGTTTCTATTTTGAACAGACTGATTAGAAAATATCCCATAAACTGGGAGCACCCTAACCTACACATCTCTGAACACTATGGGACAATTTAGCACAGCCAATCCGTGGGGTGAGAGCAGTTGATGAAATCTCAACAAAAGAGATACTTCACTTGTAATCTCAGCATGAACCATCTTCTTATGCTCCAGATTGTTCCAAGACAGTCTGCCATTGAAAAGGAGGGATTCAAGGTGAAGTATTAACACAAGTATTCATCCAAATGGTCTGTTTTTGTATCAATCAAGCATGAAAAGATATCCTAAGGAAACTCAATGCCTCAGGAATCAATATGAAGACAATGGGAGTACAGAATGGGGATCAAACTATTTTTGATACCCTCTCTGTTGCAAGAGAACAGAAACACATCATCAGCGCTCTCTCCTTACCGAAAATGTGGGAACCTCCATTTCCATTCCTGGCACTCCTTCTCCAGCTTCTGCACATGAGAACATGTTTTATCTTCAAACAGAAGTTCATCAATCTCACAGAGCATTTGTTGAACCTGTTGGGAGGTTGTGTTCTCAAATTCCTGAAAGGTGAAATACACAGGAAAAGATTGTATGCATCAATTTCCTCACTGAAAATTATCAGCAATTTAACAAGAATGGTGCTGTTCTGTGAGTGTATGGAAAAAAGCTCCGCACTCCGCAGCACCATACAAGTCTGTCCTGTTTTAGGACACATTGCTATAATACTCAAGGGAACCCACTCACTCATGTGCAGGATAAATGCTTGGAAGAGCACAACTCACATTGTCACCCCAAGAGAAGGTAGAGCTGCAGGCAGTGGAGATCCTGGTTCCCGTGTAACTGTTGGCAGCAGACCAATGGTGTCCAAAATCATCCTGAGAAGGTTGGTTACTGGTGTCATCAGAAATCTCGGACTCACTGTAATATCAGATACGTATAAATGTATACCTATATCATGGAAAAAAAACGCTCCATTCATAGAAGTAGAACACTCATTGTCACTAATGTTTTCAAGTTACATTCATTGATAGGGTTAATTAAGTTGTGGAATCTAAGTAATGTTTCCCTCACCTCCATCAAGGAGAAAAAAATTCCTTGAGCTTCAATCTACACCTTGAGCTATTGTTACCGTGTCAGAAATAACCCCCACTCCAGTGGCACTGACATATGTTGGGACACAGCTTCCTTCTGCACATCCACACTGACAACAGATTAAAATGAATCTTTTGCAGAATTTAAATACTAATCCCTTGAAAGCACTCACAATGAAATGTTTTTCCCTATGCCTAATGTATTTGCTATGATGTGCAAATCTCATTATGGGCGAATTATGGCAAGACTTGGGATGTTACCTTTCAGAACTATGAAAGATATAGTGACCAATTTTTTTTAATTCATTTAGTGAACATGGGAAGTGCTGGTTGGGCCAGCATTTACTACCCATCGTTAGCTGCCCTTGAGGAAGTGGTGGTGAGTTTCCTTCTTGAAATGCTGCAATCCCAAGTGATACAAGTAGATCCACAATGTTACTAGTGAGGGAGTTCTGTGACTTTGCTCCAGTGACACAGAAGGAATAGTGTTATTGTTCCAAATCAGAACAGCGAGTGGCTTGGAGGGGGAAGTTGCAAGTGCTGCTGTTTTCATATATCTGCTGCACTTGCTCTTCCACCCATTGACAACTCAAGCTACATGAGATTAGCTACATTCCTTGTGATCCTCACCAGACACCATGTAAGATTCTCTCTCTGTACAGCAAAACAGTGAGGAGCATTGCTTGATGTCTCCCCTGTATAGAATGAGGATGCTGGGGTTCCCAACTACATCATTCATGAGGAAGGCTCCATCAATACAGACTTCAAATCCAATCTCAGACACTCAAGTCCAAGTGACACTGCACAAATAGAACTTGCACCCATTTAATAAATTAAGAGGCTAACAAATGAATTGCTACAGACACATACTGCTCCCTGGAGTAATTATTAACTCATTATTAATATGCCATGAAAGTACAAAAGAGATGGAAAAAGCAAGGCCCATACCAACTACAGGTGGAGTCAACATCCTCAACACTGGTGATAGGAGATGGTGTTGAAAACTCTTCTAGTTTATCTGGCAGTGGATGATTTTCAACACTGCGATGCAATAGGTTTTGTCTGCGAAAATACAAACTAACTTTTACAACAAAATTAGTTGATATTTCTTTCCCCTTGCAAACATACGTATGTTTAATTATGCTGAAGACAGACTTGGATAAAAATAGTAACATGATATGTGGTGTAGGCTTTCCTGCATTGCCTCATTTCTAGTCTGATGTCAACAGATGTACCTGGCAGCTTGGTCTCTCTCTCTCTTTACAAGCCACTGCGCTAAATAGGCAATCAACCGTATTTTATGATTTGGAGATGCCGGTGTTGGACTGGGGTGCACAAAGTTAAAAATCACACAACACCAGATTATAGTCCAACAGGTTTAATTGGAAGCACACTATCTTTCGGAGTGACGCTCCTTCATCAGGTGATAGTGGAGGGCTCGATCGTGACACAGAATTTAGAACATAGAAAAATACAGCCCTCGATGTTGCACCGATCCAAGCCCACCTAACCTACACTAGCCCACTGTCCTCCATATGCCTATCCAATGCCCGTTTAAATGCCCATAAAGAGGGAGAGTCCATGAACTCACGACTTGCTGAGTAAAGAATCTACCCCTAACATCTGTCCTATACCTACTACCCCTTAATTTAAAGCTATGCCCCCTCGTAATACCTGACTCCATACATGGAAAAAGGTTCTCATGGTCAACCCTATCTAAACCCCTAATCATCTTGTACACCTCTATCAAGTCACCCCTAAACCTTCTTTTCTCCAATGAAAACAGACCCAAGTGCCTCAGCCTTTCCTCAAACGATCTTCCTACCATACAGGCAACATCCTGGTAAACTTCTTCTGCACCCGTTCCAGTGCCTCCACATCATTCCTATAGTATGGCAACCAAAACTGCACACAATACTCCAGATGTGGCCGCACCAGAGTCTTATACAACTGCAACATGACCTCAGGACTCCGGAACTCAATTCCTCTACCAACAAAAGCCAGTACGCCATATGCCTTCTTCATAGCACTATTTACCTGGGTGGCAACTTTCAGAGATCTGTGTACATGGACACCAAGATCCCTCTGCTCATCCACACTACCAAGTATCCGACCATTAGCCCAGTACCCCATCTTCTTGTTACTCTTACCAAAGTGAATCACTTCACACTTACCTACATTGAACTCCATTTGCCACCTTTCTGCCCAGCTCTGCAGCTTATCTATATCCCGCTGTAACCTGCCACATCCTTCCTCACTGTCAACGACTCCATCGATTTTCGTATCATCCGCAAACTTGCTCACCCAACCTTCTAGCCCCTCCTCCAGGTCATTTATAAAAATGACAAACAGCAATGGTCCCAAAACAGATCCTTGTGGAACACCGCTGGTAACTGCATTCCAAGATGAATCTTTACCATCAATTACTACCCTCTGTCTTCTTCCAGCCAGCCAATTCCTAATCCAAACCTCCAACTCACCCTCAATGCCATACCTCCGTATTTTTTGCAGTAGCCTATCATGGGGAACCTTACTAAAATCCATATGCACCACATCTATTGCTTTACCCTCGTCCACCTCCTTAGTCACCTTCTCAAAGAATTCAATAAGGTTTGTGAGGCATGACCTGCCCTTCACAAAACCATGCTGACTATCCTTGATCACATTATTCCTATCCAGATGTTCATAAATCCTATCCCTTACAATTCTCTCTAAGTCTTTGCCCACAACAGAAGTGAGACTCACCGGCCTATAGTTACTAGAGTTATCCCTACTCCCCTTCTTGAACAAGGGAACATTTGCTAACCTCCAGTCTTCTGGCACTATTCCTGTAGACAACAAGGACATAAAAATCAAGGCCACTGGCTCTATCTCCTCCCTTGCTTCCCAGAGAATCCTAGGATAAATGCCATCAGGCCCAGGGGACTTATCAATTTTTCAATGTATAATTTCAGTTACATCACACTGCAAATTTTTGCTATGAATTCTGTGTTACGATCGAGCCTTCCACTATCACCTGATGAAGGAGCGTCGCTCCGAATGCTAGGGTGCTTCCAATTAAACCTGTTGGACTATAACCTGGTGTTGTGTGATTTTTAACCTTTTTTAAGTTATTCATGTCATGTTTAGTGGCTAACACTAATTATACATCCCAAATTGTCCACGAGAAGGCAGTGGTGAGCTACCTTCTCCAACTGCTTGCAGTCTTTGGGGAATCAGGACACAGTGTCTTGTTAAAAAGGGAGACTAAGGATTTTAACCCATCAACAGTGTTTGATAAGGTTCCCCATGGTAGGCTATTGCACACAAAATATAGAGGCATGGGATAGAGGGCGATTTAATGGTTTGGATCATAAATTGGCCAGCTTAAAGAAGACAGAGAGGGGTGGTTGGTGAAAAATATTCATCCAGGAGTTCAGTTACTTGTGGTGTACTGCAAGGATCTGTTTTGGGTCCACTGTTGTTTGTCATTTGTATACATAACCTGGATGAGGGCATAGAAGGATGGGTTAGTAATTTGCAGATGACACTAAAGTCGGTAGAGTTGTGGATAGTAGAGAAGGATGGTGTATGTTACAGCTGAGCTGGGCCGAGATGGTGTATGGTGTTTAATGCAGAAAAATGTGAGGTGATTCACTTTGGAAGGAGTAACAGGAGTGCAAAGTACTGGGCTAATTGTAACATTCTTGAAAGTGTAGATGAGCAGAGAGATCTTGGTGTCCAGGTACATAGATCCTTGAAAGTTGCCACCCAAATTGATAGGGTTGTTAAGAAGGCATACGATGCGTTAGCTTTTTAGGAGAGGGATTGAGTTTTGGAACATGATACAGCTGTACAAAACTCTAGTGTGCCCACATTGCATACAGTCCTAGTCACCGCATTATAGGAAGGATGTGGAAATTTTGGAAAGGGTTCAGAGGAGATTTACTAAGATGTTGCCTGATATGAAGGGAAGTCTTGCAAGGAAAGACTGAGAGACATGAGGCTGATTTCTTTACAGAGAAGAAGGTTGAGAGGCAACTTAAATGAGACGTGTAAGATAATCAGAGGATTAGACAGATTGGACAATGAAAGCCTTTTTCCTCGGGCGATGGCTAGCACATAGCTTTAAATTGAGGGGTGATAGATGTCAGGGGTAGTTTCTTTACTCAGAGAGTAGTAGGGGCGTGGAATGCACTACCTGCAACAGTAGTAGACTCGCTATCTTTAAGGGTATTATTCGATAGGCATATGGATGAGAATGGAATAGTGTAGGTTAGATGGGTTTCAGATTGTTTCCAAAGATCGACACAACATCAAGGGCTAAAGGGCCAGACTGTGCTGTAATGTTCTATGTTCAACAGGAAAGGAATACTCCAAACCAGCATGATGTGTATTTGGAGAGGAATTTGAGTGGTGGTGTCTCCAT
This sequence comes from Hemiscyllium ocellatum, assembly GCF_020745735.1. NCBI lineage: Eukaryota > Metazoa > Chordata > Chondrichthyes > Orectolobiformes > Hemiscylliidae > Hemiscyllium > Hemiscyllium ocellatum. Next base: position 5,421,845 of record NC_083443.1, on the reverse strand, counting down.
CAATTTATCTCATTTAAATTTAAGTTTATAGTCCTCAAGCTCCAGTTTCATGACTGAAATTCAGTCTCTTTCTTAAAAGCCTTCTCCACTTGAAACAAGTGTGTCATAAATAACTCTCACATTTCTAGGAGACTTTTAGAGATGCTAATGTTGAGAATGGAAATTTGAGGTAGATGCTCATCTCCAACAAATGAATTTGGAAAGACATTTCAGCACTGAGAAAATGAAATACCTTTTTGATTAAGTTGTGGAATCTAAGAAATGTTTCCCTCACCTACAGCAGCGAATAACTACACTGAGTAGAGCTGCAGTTTATTCGAGCAAAAGGATAAAGATTCAGGAGAAATAAAAGATTCATGAGTTGCATTGCTACTAATGGGCTTTACATGTCAACTTCTATTTGGCTGAATGTATGATTACTGGTGGCGGTTAATAATTCAAAACAAAAACAGTCACAATGACTTGGTGGTGGAAAAATCATTCAGTTGCATGTCATGGAGTCAAACAGTCATACAGCATGACTGATCCTTTGGTTCAACCAATCCATGCTGACCAAGTTCCCAAACTAAACTAGTCCCACCTGTCTGTGTTAGGTCCAAAGGTCATGCTCTCCAACCTTTCTTATTCATATACTTATCCAAATGTCTTTTAAGCATTGTAACTGCACCTGCATCCACCACTTTCTTTGGTAGTTAATTCCACGCATGAACCAGTGTGTAAAACATTTGCCCCTCGTGTCCTTTATAAATCTTTCTCCTCTTACTTTAAAAATATGCCTCCTAGTTTTGAACTTTCTCACCTTGCGGAAAAGACATTTGTCATTCACTTTATCTATGCCCCTCATGATTTTATACACTTCTATAAAGGTCACCCCTCAATATCCTATGCTCCAATGCAACAATTTCCAGCCTATTTTTACAACTCAAACCCTCGATTCCCACCAACATTCTGGTAAATCTTTTCTGAACCTTCTCCAGTTTAATAATATCCTTCCTATAACAGGGCGACTAGAACTGCACATAGTACTTCAGAAAAGGCCTCACCAATATCCTCTTCAACCTCAATGTGACGTCCCAACTCCTACATTCAAAGTTTCAACTAAACACCTTCTGACCCGTCATGTCTAATTGCGGTGTAAATTTCAAAGAAATATGTACCTGAACCCCTGGGTCTCTCTGTTCTACATTACCCAGGGCGATACCATTAATTGTATAAGTCCTACCCTTGTTCGTTTGCATTTATCCAAATTAAACTCCATCTGCCACTCTGCAACCCATTGACCCAATTGACCTCTTTGCAATCTTAGACAATCTTCTCCACTATAGCACCTATTTTGGTGTCATCCAAAAACTTACTAAACATGGTTTCATGACAGTGCATTCATGGTGGCAATGCCCTACCTATTAGAAAATATGTTTTAAAAATCATGAGAATTAAATAATTCAATTATCAGAAATAAAATGGAGAATATGCAAGGATGGAAGCATAGTAGTATTCTTCCTACCTCTGGGCCAAAATGGTTCAAGATCCATCTGCATTGGACATATGTCAGAACAGGTCCCACAGGTTGATTAAGAATATCAACAGGGAAGGCGGACCAGAGAAGATCACTTCAGTTAAACGGTTCGCTAACGACTTGGGCACGACTGCTCTCGAGCCCATTGTGCTCATCACTGAGATCATGGCTGATCTTATACTTCAACACCATTTTCTTGTACAATTCCCGCATCGTTTAATGGTTCTAATGTGGAATGTCCACCAGCCTCTTGGCAACAGAATTTCAAGGATTCATCACTCTTGAGTAAAGAAATCTCTCTGATCTCAGTCCAGAATGGTCTGCACCTTATTCTGAGACTGTATCCCTGACTGTTGATCCCCAGTTGGGGCAAATATCCTTTCTGCTTCACCCAATGAACCCAGTAAAAAATTCTGCCATGTTTAAATAAGATCACCTTTCAGTCTTCTACTTTTCCTCATTGGGCAGACCTTGCATTCAGCAAATATTTTAGTTAATTCTTGTTATAAATCCTGTCTGGCAAGTATGTCTTTCTGTGGTAAGGAGATGAAAACTGTACACATTACTCTAGGTATTAAACTCACCAAGCCTCCAAATAACATTGCAGTTAAACATCATTTCTCTGCTACTCAAATCCTCTTTTCATAAAGGCCAACATACCTCGTCTTCTTACTTGCTTATTGTACCTGCATGCTAACTATCATGAACGCAGGAACAAGGCCACCCAAAATGCTTTTTAAGTTTAAAACTTCCGTAACTCTCATCATTTCATAGAGTTATAGAGACATACAGCATGGAAACAGACCCTTCAGTCCAACTCATCCATGCTGACGGGATATCCTATAAATATCGAGTCCCATTTGCCAGCATTTGGCCCATATCCCTCTAAACCCTCACCTGAGGGTGGAATCCAACCCAGGTCCTTGTTGCTGTGAGGCAGCAGTGCTAACCACTGAGCCACCTTGCCGACCATAATTTTCCTCTCACTTGTCCTGCCATTCTATAGACTCATGATAGATGTGCCCAAGCCTCAACTCCTCTGTTGTGTCAGCTCCTCGCCTTCCTGATATTTAAGAGATCTATCTCCCTCCTTTCTCTCCATAACAGTGAGGTTGACAATCCTACACATGCACTTGCCCTGGAATAAGTTCCTTCACAAGTTAGTTTCAAAACACTTTATTCTACAACTACGATCCCCACAAGTGCGAACATCTACCCTCCTCAGGATCCCAAGATTACACTAAGATGAGCAGGAATTTGCTGGGTCTCCATGAACTCATGGGCACAAACACATCAACACCACAAACCCTCCTTTCCTTCTATCCTTCAGACACCAGAGAAACTCAATTGGGGTCTGGCAACTATCCATGTTTCGAGTTTGATACAAAAAGCCCTCATGCTCCTATGAAATATTTTCTAATTCTTGCTTTTCCTTCCAAAATGTAGATCTTTACATTTCTTTTTATTGTGTTCCATTGTCAAAATTTACACAATCACTTAGCCCTTCAAAATCCCTTTAAAGCACCTTTGCATTCTCCTCTCAAATCGTACTTCCATCTAGTTTGTGTCATTTACAAACTTGGAAATATTACATTTAATTTACCCCATCCAAACAGTTGACAGATATGATGAATAACAGACTCGTCACATATTCAATATCCAGTATTCAATCCAGATTATTATATGCTCCTAATCCCATTTTGTCTAATTTTCCTTACGTAACCTCTTCCATAGATTATGAAGCTTTCTGAAAATCTAAAGTTGCCACAATCCACCAATTACTATTTATTTATTTATTTATGAGATATGGCTTTTAAGGTCTTCTTGAACCACAGTTCATTTGCTAGAAACACCTTTACAATGCTGTTGGAGAGTTCTAAATTTTGACCCAGCAACACTGAAGGAACATACAGCCCGTTTCCTTCAAGTTCTTAGGTTTGGAAAGTGCTATTGGAGATGCTTTGGTGTGTTGCTGCAGTGCATCTTCTACACACAAACAAGGACCAGCAGCAGACCATTCTGCTCCTTAATTGTAACATCAAATTTACATTCCTGCCTGGCCCTTTCACCCCTTGCTTAACAAGAATCTGTCTCCCTGTGTCTTCCAAAATATTTCACGACTCTACTTCCACTGCTTTTTCAGAAATAGGGTCCAAAGAATCGCAGTCCTCTGCGTTTGTGTTTTAAATGAGGACTTCCAGATTTTTAAATAGCGACCTTTCTCCCATTCAAAGGAAGCATCCTCTTTCACGTCTACCCTGTCAAGGCCTAACAGGATGTTATGTGCCTCATTGGTCGGTAGAATATATTACTGCCACGGTACAAGGCTGGTGAAGAGTATGAATGTTGAAGTGTTGGACCAGGCGGAGTGAGATTTCCTTTTTTTTAAACTGGATGTGGACATGGCTGCAACGGCCTGAGTTTGTTACTCATCCCTAATCGTGGAGATGGACAAGGTGGTGGTGCTCCAACCCTCGGGAAATGGTGCACAAAGGGCACGCGGGGCTAGAAAAGGCAGCCAGCATCTGCCTGGACAACTGGAGCGGCTCTGCCTGCCTGAAGGGAAGCAGCTGGTCAGTCTCCGCGGCCTGAGATCAGGGCTCTCACCCGCCGCCCGACACTCACATCTCCGGCGGCGTGGACAGCAGCCTCCGGCTGTATCTCTGGATCATTTTGCCGCCTGTCACAGCGCATCGCACCGGCTGCCTGCCTCTGAGGCCTACGCTCGCTCGCTCTCTGGAGCCGGGCTGGACGAACCCAATTCTGGGCGATTTCCCTGCAGCGATAACAAGGCGAGCCCAGGCTCTCTCTCTCTCAATGCTAGGGATTTGGCGCCCGTCTGGGCCGTGCTGCCATGGAAACCTGGAGGCTTCTGGGGGCCTGCTGGGAGTTGGAGTTCATCAGGACCTCATCCCCAGACTGATCTAACCATGTTGACAGTTCAGATTATGTGATCAGAATGTGAGAATGGCAGAACAATGATGTGTCTCCTGCCAGATTTGAAAGGACAGTAAATTAAATGGGGGGAAGGGGGAGGACTTAACAACCAGCTAAAAGAAAGGGAAGAAATGGAATTTAGTTCACATTTTAAAGACGTTGAACTCAATATTAAATCCAGAAGCTGTAAAGTGCTTAGTCTAAAGATGATTTGGAGATGCCGGTGTTGGACTGGGGTGTACAAAGTTAAAGATCACAGCTGAAAATGTGTTGCTGGTTAAAGCACAGTAGGTTAGGCAGCATCTCAGGAATAGGGAATTCGACGTTTCGAGCATAAGCCCTTCATCAGGACACCATACCAGGTTTAATTGGAAGCACAGTAGCTTTCGGAGCGACGCTCCTTCATCAGGTGATAGTGGAGGGCTCAATCCTAATACACAGAATTTATAGCAAAAATTTACAGTGTGATGTAACTGAAATTATACATTGAAAAACTGATTGTTAAGCCTTTCATCTGTTAGAATACAGTGATAGTTTCACTTCTTTCATGTGTAAATCACAAAACTTTTTTTTAAAAAGTTGCATTCTCAGGTTAGCTGTTAACAGTGGTGATAGCCCCCTGTGTTCTCTGTCTATACCATGATGTTTATCTAAAATCAATCTAAAAAGTGAGATAACGGAGTTTTACATGAATTCATGCAGTTTTTGAGCAAAGTACAATGTAACCCTGCAAGTACAAATTCACCCCACAAAATATATGTGTGCATGTGGGTCTTTGTGTGTGTGTGTGTCTGTCTGGATTGGGGGGTTGTGAGTGTGAGAAAGTGTATGTGTGTGTGTGTAGTGAGTGCAGAGTGTCTCAAGTCTGTGAGGGGATGCATGTGTGAGTGTGGGAGTGTGTCTGTAAGGGTGTGTGTGGGAGTCTGTGTGCATGTCTGTGGTATGTGTGTCCAGGAGTGCCTGTGTATGTGAGAGTGTGTGTGTAGGAGTATCTGTGTATGTGTATAGTGCAATGGTGGTCACCTGTAATGTGATGTGAACCCAAGATCCCGGTTGAGGCCCTCCCTATGGGTACCGACCTGAGCTATCAGCCTCTGCTCGGCCACTTTTCTCTGCTGCCTGTCCCGAAGTCCACCTTGGAGGATGGTCACCCGAAGGTCCGAGGCTGAATGTCCTGAACCACTGAAGTGTTCCTTGTTAGAATTTAGACGAGACCACCATAACTGGAAACAAGACAGTTGTTGCAAGATCATAGATCTTGCAAGAAAGGGCATCAATTGCAGAAGCAAATGAGCAATGAACATTCAAACTAGTACACAGTTATACTTTTGAGCTGCGTGAGGTCACCTCTCCCGATTCTTACATTACCCAATCTTTCTTATTGTATTCCACCACTACCACCTGGGCTCTGCCCTTATTGCCACCTTTTCTCCAAGTTGGCAACCTTTCCCTCTCAGTGCTGACATAAGGCTACACTTGTATCTTGATGTTCTTTTACTTTGCTTGTAACATCTTCCATTGTTCATAGGTACATTCCATTCATGAACATACATTTTAACAATGTATCTTTTCATGCTTGGTTTATGCGTTTCAGCTGTCTCAGCTATTTTGCTAAGACTATTATTTAAAAGAATTATTTGCTTTAATAATTCTGCACTAAAGTTAGTATTTAATTATCCACAATTATTCATTAAAGATAAAGATACGTTTCCCTAATGCTTGCCTAGCTGATATTTTCCCCTGTACCCTATTTCTGCACATACACATTCTTGCTTTTCTATATCTGCAAAAACAATACACTTCCCCATTTCTTACGTCCCCAACTGGGAGGGGACCCTCCTGTCTGTTGATTGTTGTGCGGTGCCCATTCATCCGTCGTTATAGCCTTTGCTCGGTTTCCCCAATGTACCATGCCTCCGGGCATCCTTGCCTGCAACATATAAGATAGACAACGTTGGCTGAGTCACATGAGTACCTGCCATGTACAAGGTGGGAGGTGTCCCCACACGTATCTATGGCGGTATCTATGTCCACACTCCGAGCAGCTAAGAAAAGTGGCCAAGGCTGATAGCTAAGTTCGGTACCCATAGGGAGGGCCTCAACCAGGACCTTGGGTTCATGTCACATTACAGGTGACCACCATTGCACTATACACACACACTCTCATACACACACAGGCACTCCTATACACACGGACACACATACACACAGACGCGCACACAGACACCCACACACACCCTTACAGACACACACACACTCCCACACTCACACATGCATCCCCTCACAGACTTAAGACACTCTGCACTCACTACACACACACATACACTTTCTCACACTCACAACCCCCAATCCAGACAGACACACACACACACACATACACACAGAGACAAAGATCCACATGCACACATATATTTTGTGGGGTGAATTTGTACTTGCAGAGTTACATTGTACTTTGCTCAAAAACTGCATGCATTCATGTAGAACTCTGAGCTCAAAAACTGCATGAATTTATGTAAAACTCCGTTACATCACTTTTTAGATTGATTCTAATCTAAACATCATGGCACAGACAGAGAACACAGGGGGCCAAACACCTTCAACACATTGTCCAGCTACCACCATTGTTAACAGCTAACCCGAGAATGAAACTTTTTTAAAAAAAGGTTTCATGATTTACACATGAAAGAAGTGAAACTATTACTGTATTCTAACAGATGAAAGGCTTAACAATCAATTTTTCAATGTATAATTTCAGTTACATCACACTGTAAATTTTTGCTGTAAATTCTGTGTTAGGATTGAGCCCTCCACTATCACCTGATGAAGGAGTGTCGCTCAGAAAGCTACTGTGCTTCCAATTAAACCTGTTGGACTATAACCTGGTGTTGTGTGATTTTTAACATAGTCTAAAGATGTGATGGTGTCCCTCCAGTTTGTGCTGTGATTCACTGGAACACTGCAGCTTGCAAAGGACAGATATGTGGGCGTACAAGCAGGACACGGTGTTAAAAAGACTGGTGGGGTCATACTTGCACACAGACTGGAGGTGTTCCGCAAAGCGGTCACCAACTCTACGTTTGCTTTCTCCAGTTGGCCACATTGGGTGCAACAAATACAGTACACAAGATTGGAGGAGGTGCGGATGAAATGTTGCTTCACCTGAACACTGTTTAAGCCCGTGGATGGTGAGCAGGGAGGAGGTGAAGTGGCAGGTGTTGCACCTTCTGCATGGAAGGTGCCATGGAGAGATGGTGTGATATTGATGGTTGTGGAATTGGCTAGGATGTCCAGAGGGAAATGAGGGGAAGATGTGTTTGGTGATGGTGTTCTGCTGGAGTTGTCTGAAATGACAGAGAATCAACTACAGTCCTCACATTTGTCTAGAGAATTTAACTTGTTATGTCCTCTCCTTTCAAGTCTGGCAAGAGACACACCATTATTATGCCATTCTCACTTAACCTGAAAGGTCAACATCTTTTCTCTATCAGCACCTACACCCACTACCCCCATCCCCACCCCCACCCCACCCAAAACGTAGCCTAAATGCTGTCCTCTCCACACTTCGCTTCAGCTCTGATGTTAGCTTGCTGTCTCTGCATGGTTGTATTCTGACCCACTGCAATCTGCAGCATTTGTTGTTTTCACTACAGATTCCAGTACCTGCAATAAATTGTTCTGATCCAACCAACCCCAACTGACATCCCTCTTCAGACTGAACCCTCAGACTGACCTACCTTTTCAGACCAACACTCCTCCCTACACTGATTCTCCCTCTCCAATGACTGACCTCCCCCTTCAGACTGATCTCCCTCCTCCACATTGACCTGTTTCCCATCCACCTGACTGTTCACACAGACTGATCTTCCTCTTCCAGGTCAAAATCATGGCAGTGTCTCCTCAGGTTACTTTGGGTCAATCTACAGCAATCTGCAGTTGTTCAGAAGTAGCTCACCATGACCACCCTTTTAAGGGCAAGAAGGGACAGGCAATAAATGTTGGCCAGCCTGCACTGCCCACATCTGAACTAATTCCACAGAGGCTGATATCTCATCCCCAAGTCACCCTTCATTTACACTTGACACTGATCCAGCTTCGTCAGAGCCAGTTCTCAGAGTGACCGGAACTTCTGACAGTACTGTTTATATCTGTCGGCCAGGGCTCCCAGATTTGAACAGATTAACAGCCCCAGTCATGGAACTCATATTTTGTGAGGTTCATCTGGCTGACCTCGTTAGAATCACTACGTCCTTCTCCCTCTGAGTGTGAGGTTCTTTTTCAATGTACCTTCATCTGGGACATTTCAACACCAGGTCAGGTTCCTCTGACTCTGCTTCTCACATGTCGCCTCTTGCACCCAGAGAGTATCAGAAGAAATTCATACTCTGCTTCAGGTGGCAAAGGCATCAAGATGTAACATCCGCAGTGTCCATCTCAAATTCCAAGATATTTTCAACATTTGACAGTGAAGGAGAATCCACGGGTTCCGGAACAGTCAGAAAGGTAGACGAGGAGCTGAGCATGTTTGTGAGTTTGCAGCTTTCATTTGGTCCATGCAGCTTGATCAGGATCGTCACACATACCCAATCGTTAAATATCACTGGACCTTGTGTTGAACATGCCTCTTACCCACCATGCAGGGCCATTCCCATGGTTCCTACACCAAAATTCAGCCCATGAAGTAAACTGTTTCTTGTCTGGTATTGGCGATCCTGATGCTGTTTCACCCTCTCCCATGTTTGGAAAGATCAGATTTAACTTGGTATGGAGTCTTCTCTCCATTAGCAACTCTGCTGGAGCTATCCTGTTGTTGCATGAACAGTGATTCTATAATCAAATAGTAACTGGGACAGTTTAGTATCTGGTAAAGCTGTAGGTTGTTTCTTTAGGCCTGCTTCAAAGGTTTAGATTACTCTTTCTACCAGACTATGAAGTGATAGATGGTCTGGAGCTGTCCCTTTATAAGATATACCATTTAACTTTAGGAAGTACTCAAATTCCCTGCTGGAACACAACAGCCTGTTATCTGTGAAAAACACTTCTAATAATTACTATGTTGGAAAAGCAGCAAACAATTTTTAATACGTCGTCTCGGTGTTTGATCAATGGTCTCTATGCAAGACATCAGCAACACTAAGCCGATGAAAGGACCTGCATAGTCTATGTGTAACCAAGTCAAGGGTTTACCCAGCCATTTGTTAATGTCCTCTATAGAAGGTTGTCTGGCATGGTAGGAAGATCGTATGAGGAAAGGCTGAGGCACTTCGGGCTGTTCTCATTGGAGTAAAGAAGGTTTAGGGGAGATTTGATAGAGGTGTACAAGATGATTAGGGGTTTAGATAGGGTTGTCAGTGAGAACCTTTTTCCGTGTATGGAGTCAGCTGTTACTAGGGGACACAGCTTTAAATTAAGGGGTGGTAGGTATAGGACAGATGTTAGGGGTAGATTCTTTACTAAGCGGGTTGTGAGTTCATGGAATGCCCTGCCAGGAGCAGTGGTGGACTGTCCCTCTTTATGGTCATTTAAGCGGGCATTGGATAAGCATATGGAGGTTATTGGGCTAGTGTAGGTTAGGTAGGCTTCGGTCGGCGCAACATCGAGGGCCGAAGGGCCTGTACTGCGCTGTATTTTTCTATGTTCTATGTTCTATGAAACAGTCATCCTTACCTAGTTGGGCCTACACCTGACCACAGACCCATAGCAATGTGGTTCACACTTAAGTGCCCTCTGAATAATTAGGGATGGGCAATAAATTCTGGCCTTGCCAGCTATGCCCCCATCCCATGAATGAATAATAAAACATATTCCCACAAATGTGGGGGAGCTGCTTGTCCCTTGTTGGCACTCTGGGTACTACTGCACCAACACAGCTATGTCTGTGTCCAAAAGCTGGCCACCAAGCATAACTTATAGAGTCAACCCACCAGATATCATAGAACATAGAACATTACAGTGTAGTACAGGCCCTTTGGCCCTCAATGTTGCACTGACCTGTGGAACTAATCTGAAGCCTATCTTTCCTACACTATTCCATTTTCATCCATATGTTTATCCAATGATCATTTAAATGCCCTTAAAGTTGGTGAGTCTACTATCATTGCAGGCAGTGATTTCCATGCCCCTGAGTAAAGAAACGACCTCTGACGTCTGTCCTATATCTATCACCCCTCAATTTGAAGCTAAGTCCCTCGTGCTAGCCATCACCATCTTACGAAAAAGGCTCTCACTGTCCACCCGATCTAACCCTCTGATTATGTTGTATGTCTCAATTAAGTCACCTCTCAACCTTCTCTCTAATGAAACAGCCTCAAGTCAAACTTTCCTTGCAAGACCTTTTCTCCATACCAGGCAACATCCTAATCTCCTCTGACCCCTTTCCAAAGCTTCCACGTGCTTCCTGCAATACGGTGACCAGAACTACATGCAGTCCTCCAAGTGTGGCCACACCAGAGCTGCAGCATGTCCTCGTGGCTCCGAAACTTAATCTCTCTACTAATAAAAGCTAACACACTGTGCCCCTTCTTATATTCCTATCAACCTGGGTGGCAACTTTCAGGGATCTATGTACATGGACACAGAGATCTCTCTGCTCATCTACACTGCCAAGAATCTTGCCATTAGCCCAGTACTCCTGTTGCTCCTTCCAAAGTGTATCACCTCACACTTTTCCACATTAAACTCCATTTCCCATCTCTCAGCCCAGCTCAGCAGCTTATCTATGGCCCTCTATAACCTGCAACATCCTTCAGCACTATCCACAAGTTCACCGATCTCAGTGTCATCTGCAAATTTACTAACCTCATCCAGGTCATTTATTAAAATGACAAACAGCAGTGGACCCAAAACAGATCCTTGTGGTAAACTACGAGGAACTGACCTCCAGGATGAACATCTCCCATCAACCATCACCCTCTGTCTTCTTTCAGCTAGCCAATTTTTTATCCAAACTGCTAAATCACCCTCAATTCCATTCCTTCGTATTTTGTGCAATAACGTACGGGGGGGTGAAATCTTATCAAATGCCTTACTGAAATCCATATACACCACATCAACTGCTTTACTCTCATCCACCTGTTTGGTCACCTTCTCAAAGAGCTCAATAACATTTGTGAAGCACGACCTACCCTTCACAAAATCGTGTTGACTATTCCTAATCAACTTATTCCTTTCTAGGTGATTATAAATCCTATTTATTATAACCTTTTCCAGCACTTTATCCACAACCAAAGTAAGGGTTGTCTCTACTCCCCTTCTTGCACAAGGGGACAACATTTGCTATCCTCCAGTCTTCTGGCACTATTCCTGTCAACCATGATGCCATAAAGGTCAAAGCCAAAGGCTCAGCAATCTCCTCCCTGGCTTCCCAGAGAATCCTAGGATAAGTCCCATCCGGCCCAGAGAACGTATCTATTTTCACACATTCCAGAATTGCTAACACATCCTCCTTGTGAACCTCAATCTCATCTAGTTTAGTAGCCTGTATCTCAGTATCCCCCTTGATAACATTGCCTTTTTCCAGTGTGAATACTGATCAAAAATATTCATTTCTCCTATCTCCTCGGACTGCACACACAATTTCCCACTCCTGTCACTGATTGGCCCTAATCTTACTCTAGTCATTCATTTATTCCTGATATACCAATAGAAAGCTTCAGGATTTTCCTTGATCCTATCTGCCAACGACTTCTCATGTTCCCTCCTGGCTCTTCTTAGTTCTCTCTTCAGGTCTTTCCTGGCTAGCTTGTAACTCTCAAGTGTCCTAACTGAGCCTTCACGTTTCTTCCTAACGAGTAAAAAGGGCTTATGCTCGAAACGTCGAATTCTCTATTCCTGAGATGCTGCCTAACCTGCTGTGCTTTGACCAGCAACACATTTGCAGCGTTTCTTCCTAACATCAGCCTTGTTCTTCCTCTTGACAAGAGATTCAACTTCTTGAGTAAACCACGGTTCCCTCACTCAACCACTTCCTCCCTGCCTGACAGGTATATACTTATCAAGGACACACAGTAGTTGTTCCTTAAATAAGCTCTACATTTCAATTGTGCCCATCCCCTGCAGCTTCCTTCCCCATCCTCTTCATCCAATCACATCATAATAACCTTTTCCCCCAGCTACAACTCTTGCCTTGTGATATATACCTATCCCCTTCCATCGTTAAAGTGAACATAACTGAACTGTGGTCACTATCACCAAAGTACTCATCTACCTCAAAATCTAACACCTGGCTGAGTTCATTACCCAGTACCAAATCCAATGTGGCCTCGCCCCTTGTTGACCTGTCTACAAATTGTGTCAGGAAACTCTCCTGCACACATTGGACAAAAACTGACCCATCTCAAGCACTCAGACCATAGTATTTCCAGTCAATATTTGGAAAGTTAAAGACCCCATAACAACTACCCTGTTACTCTTGCTCCTATCCAGAATCATCTTTGCTATCCTTTCCTTTACATCTCTGGAACTATTCGGAGGCCTATAGAAAACTCCCAACAGGCTGAACCTTCCTTTCCTGTTTCTAACCTCAGCCATTACTATGTCATTAGATGAGTCCTCAAACGTACACTACTAGTAGTGTACAAAATCCCATGCAAGGACTGCACAAAACACTACATAGGACAAACAGGAAGACAGCTAACAACCCGCATCCATGAACACCAACTAGCCACGAAACGACACGACCAGCTATCCCTAGTAGCCATACACTCAGATGACAAACAACACGAATTTGATTGGGACAACACCACTATTATAGGGCAGGCCAAACAGAGAACAGCCAGGGAATTCCTAGAGGCATGGCACTCATCCACAAATTCTATCAACAGACACATTGACCTAGACCCTATATACCGGCCACTGCAGCGGAGAGCAACTGACAACCGGAAGCGGCAGATTCAAACCAGTATAAATGCTGGAGGAATCAGCACAGAAGCGCTTCACAGGAGGCTCCACTGAAGATGTCACCTAGAAAGGGGACAAAACGTTTGCAACAAAAACTCCCAGCTCGGCGAACAGAACCACAACAATGACCACAACATTAATATCCATGCTGCACCCACCTTATTCTGGATGCTCCTGGTGAAGTAGATGCACTTCAAACCACCTTCCTGCTTGCCTGTGCACTCTTGCAATCTTGAAATCTTATTTCTGACCTCACTACTCTCAACCTCGTAGAGACTGGAACTACAGTTTAGGTTCCCATCCCCCTGTGAATTAGTTTAAACCCACTCACACAAAATTAGCAAATTACACTGCCCCCCCCCCCCCAAGGATATTGGTACCCCTCTGGTTCAGGTGTAGACCATCTTGTTTGTAGAGGTCCAACCTACCCCAGAATGAGCACCAATTATCCAGGTATCCTGCACCGTCCCTGTAGCCACATGTTCAACTCCTTTCTCTCCTTATTCCTCGCCTTGCAAGCACGTGGCACAGGTAACAAACCAGACATGACAACTGTTTGTTCTAGCTCTAAGCTTCCACCCTTTCCCTGAAATTCTGCCTTGAATCCCCATCCCTTGTCCTACCTATGTTGTTAATGCCTATGTAGACCATGAACATCGGGCTGCTCCCCCTTCCTGTCAAGGATCCCAAAAACACGATCCGAGACATCATGAACCTTGGCACCTGGGAGATAACATGCTAACCATGAGTGTTTTTCATTTCCACAGAAGTTCCTGTTTGTCCCCCTAACTATGGAATCCCTAATAACTAATGGTCTGTTCCTCTCCCCCTTTCCTTTCTGAGCAGCAGGGACAGACTCTATGCCAGAGACCTGTACCCCATGGCTTACTCTGGCAAGACCCCCACCCTCCTAAAGTATCCAAAATGGTATATGTTATTGAGGCAAACGGGTTCCCTGCACTGCCTGTGGTTCCCTTTCCGTACGCTGACTGTAACCCATCTGCCTCTTTCTTGCACCTGAGGTGTTTCTACCCCCCTGTAACTCCTCTCAATAACCCCCTCTGCCTCCCAAATAATCCTAAATTCATCCAACTCTGGCTCCAGTTCCCTAACACGGTTTTTGAGGAGCTGGGGTTGGGTGCACTTCCCGCAGATGAAGTCAGCAAGGACACTTGCGCCCACACCTCCTCCCTCACTTCCCTCCAAGGCCCCAAGGGATCCTTCCATATCCACCACAAGTTCACCTGTACCTCCACACACATCATCTATTGCATCCGCTGCACCCGATGTGGCCGCCTCTACATTGGGGAGACGGGCCGCTTACTTGCGGAACGCTTCAGAGAACACCTCAGGGACGCCCAGACCAACCAACCCAACCATCCCGTGGCTCAACACTTTAACTCTCCCTCCCACTCCACTGAGGACATGCAGGTCCTTGGACTCCTCCACCGGCAGAACATAACAACACGACGGCTGGAGGAGGAGCGCCTCATCTTCCGCCTGGGAACCCTCCAACCACAAGGGATGAACTCAGATTTCTCCAGTTTCCTCATTGCCCCTCCCCCCACCTTGTCTCAGTCGGTTCCCTCAACTCAGCACCGCCCTCCTAACCTGCAATCTTCTTCCTAACCTCTCCGCCCCCACCCCACTCCGGCCTATCACCCTCACCTTGACCTCCTTCCACCTATCACATCTCCATCGCCCCTCCCCCAAGTCCCTCCTCCCTACCTTTTATCTTAGCCTGCTTGGCACACTCTCCTCATTCCTGATGAAGGGCTTATGCCCGAAACGTCGAATTTCCTATTCCTTGGATGCTGCCTAACCTGCTGTGCTTTAACCAGCAACACATTTTCAACACTAGTGGTGACCCTTACTTCACATTCTGCAGGAGGAACATTCAACTGCTCTAACCTTCATTCCTACTATTCTGAATTCCCAAAGAGACTGTTGAAAAATAAAGAATAAAAAAAACTAGTTACCTTACCAATCCAGCGCATAGAGCCTTTTTTTTGGTTAGAGGAGGAGGATGGGGGAAGACTCTACCTAAGTATGTTTTGGGTAATGCAACCAACCAAATATATTACTTCTCTTACTCAGCAGTCCTGTGTCTGCTCCTGCTCAGCGTGCGCTCCACCTGTTCTCAAGGTATGTTTTTAAAGTACTCATATACCTTCCCGGCAGTGCCCTGATTGTCTCTCCTGCCCTTCCTGCTGCTAAACAAAAAGGTCTGACTCTTGAGGTGAATCCCTTTGAAGTGGGAAAGTTACCTCCCGGTAGCTCCCACTCCTCTCTCCCCGCTGCTCAAAAGAAAATGGAGGCCTGACTCTTGAGCCGTGGCCATTATCCCAGGGTAAGGGCCAGGCCAATCAGACCCTTTCCCTCCCATCATTCCTAATTGTCCTAATCCTACCTTCAGCTCCAACATGACAATTTCACATATCCCCCCAGCTTGGGAAGAAATACAGGTTAAAGTAGAGGCAAACTGGTTGCACTCTGTAGTCCTAGAGACAGACAGAGACCAGGAATGAAAGATAGAATGAGGGATAGTCTGGGTTTGTGACTGTCAGTGTGAGGGATGTTGACTGGATTTGTGATTACTGTCAGGAGTGAGGGATGTTGGCTGGGTTTGTGATTACTGTCAGTGATCCCATTTGCCGGTACTCGGCGCATATCCCTCCAAACCCTTCCTATTCATATACCCATCCATGCACCTTTTAAATGCTGTAATTTTACCAGCCTCCACCACTTCCTCTGGCAGCTCATTCCATGCATTCACTATCCTCTGTGTGAAAACATTGCCCCTTTTTTACCTTTCCCCTCTCAATCTAAACCTATGCCCTCTAGTTCTGGACTCCCTCACCCCAGGGAAAATACCTTGTCTATTTATTCTATCCATGCTCCTTATGATTTTATAAATCCCTCAGCCTCCAAGGTTCCAGGGGCTCTAGCCTATTCAGTCTCTCCCTGTAGTTCAAATCTTCCAACCCTGGCCACATGCTTGTAAATCTTTTCTGAACCCTTTCAAGTTTCACAACATCCTTCCAATAGGAAGGAGACCAGGATTGCTCACAATATTCCAAAGGTGGCTGAACCAACATCCTGTACAGCTGCAACATGACCTCTCAACTCCTGTATCAGTATTCTGACCAATAAAGGAAAGCATACTAAATGCCTTTTTCATTGTCCTATCTACCTGCGACTCTACTTTCAAGTAACTATGAACCTGCACTCCAAGGTCTCTTTGTTCAGTAACACTCCCCAGGACCTTACCATTGAGGTTTATAAAATCATGAGGGGCATGGATAGAGTAACTAGATAAGGTCTTTTCACTGGGGTGGGGGAGACTAGAACTAGAGGGTGTAGGTTTAGAGTGAGAGGGGAAAGGTATAAAAGAGACCTAAGGGGCAACCTTTTCACGCAGAGGGTGGTGCATGTATGGAATGTGCTGCCAGAGAAAGTGCTGGAGGCTAATACAATTGCAACATTTAAAAGGCATACGAATAAGAAGGGTTTGGAGGGAAATGGGCCGGGTGCTGGCAGTTGGGACTAGATTGGGTTGGAATATCTGGTCGGATGGACGAGGTGGACTGAAGGGTCTGTTTCTGTGCTGTACATCTCTATGACTCTATTAAGTGTATAAGTCCTGCAAAGATTTGCATTCCCAAAATGCAACACCTTGCATTTATCTAAATTAAACTCCACCTGCCACTTCTCAGCCCATTGGCCCATCTGATCAAGATCCTTTTGTAATCTTCGCTGTCCACTATCTATACCTCCTAGATTCACATCCAAATCATTTATATAAATGATGAAAAGTAGTGGACCCAGAACCGATCCATGTAGCACTTCACTGGTCACAGGCCTCCAGTCTGGAAAGCAAACTTCCACCACCTTCTGCCTTCGAGCGAGTTCTGTATCCAAATGGCTAGTTCTCTCTGTACTTCATGAGATCCAGCCTTGTTAACTAGTCTATCATGAGTTACCTTGTCAAATGCTTTACTGAAGTCCATATAGATCATCTCTCCAACATCCTCATTTTGGAAACCCCTGAATGACCGTGGTAAAATTCAGCCAGTGACTCGCAGTGACCTTTGCTCAGGACAATCACTCTTGCTCCCCGTAATAATAATAATAATAATAATACACTGTCCTCTACTGTAATCTGATCTCTCCGGTTCCAAAAAGTTTCAGTTCTGGTTGTAACGGTTTCCCTCATCAGCACCAGCTGTTGCAGTTTTGCTGAGACTGTGTGAAAATACAAGCTTTTGTAGCGCTGCTCGCTACCTGATAAAGGAGCAGTGTTTTATGTTCAAATAAACCTGTTGCACTATAACCTGGTGTAGTGTGATTTTCAACTTTGTCCACCCCAGTCCAACGCTGGTACCTCCACATCATTGCCAGGACTGGATCTTTCAGTGTCTAAAGTCTGATATTGTCAGCTGTGAGTGGAAGATGTGTCCACAAAATTTAAAACCATGATGCACTCTTGGAGTCATAAAGATGTACAGCATGTAAACAGACCCTTCAGTCCAGCTAATGTCCCTCTCCACCTTTCGTATTCCTGTACCCATCCAGCTACCTTAAGTGTAATTGTACCAGCTTCCACAAACTCCTCTGGCTCCTCATTCCATGTACGAACAATCCTCTGTATGAAAACGTGACCCCTTAGGTCCATTTTAAATCTTTCCCTTCTCACTTTAAACCTATGCCCTTTAGTTTTGGAATCTCCTACCTTGGAGAAAAGACTTACCTTATCCATGTCCCTCATGGTTCTATAAAACTCTATAAAATCACCCCTCAGTCTCCAACACTTCAAGGAAAATAGCCCCACCCTCTTCAGCCTTTCCGTATCACTCAAACCCTCCTGTCACATCCATTCCCCACAAGAATGGACTGCATGCCCAAAGTTTCTTCCTCTGCAACAGTGCCATCCAGTCCCCCACCATCATTACCCTCTTCCGCCTCGCCAAAGTAAACCCTCACTCACAATAACCTTTCCTTCAACTCTTCCCATTTCCTCCAAATCCTGGGGGTGGCCATAGACACTCCCATGGGCCCGAGCTACACCTCCTTCTTTGTCGACTGGACATGGGATAAGGTTGGAGATGGGGAGATAGTCTCTGTGTCTTCTTCCATAAAGGCCTCCAACCACCTTCCGAGGACCCCTCCAACCTTTCTCTTCCTTTTGGACACTCCTCCTCTTACCTGCCCTAGACCTCTTTATTGCTGAATGCCACATCAACTGCTTTGATTTCTCCACCCCCTCTTACTTATTGCAACCTTTCTCCAAACATGCAGCACTCCAATCTCACTGCACCAATCCCCATTTCACTGTCAAACCCACTGACAAAGGCTGGAGTCTGGAGGATGGACCTCTAAAGTTTGGGAGAAGTTCTGTAGCTCGGGTGCTCGTTGTTGTGGTTCTGTTCGCCGAGCTGGGAATTTGTGATGCAGACGTTTTGTCCCCTGTCTAGGTGACACCCTCGGTGCTTGGGAGCCTCCTGTGAAGCGCTTCTGTGATGTTTTCTCTGGCATTTATAGTGATTTGTATCTGCCGTTTCCGTCTTTCTTCCATCTACCAGCTGGATTCATCCCTCCCATCAACCAACATAGTCCTCACCAATATTGTCCTTACCAGCTTCACTATCTCCCAACTTCATCCTCTGTCCACTCTTTCCTCTCCTTTCCGCCTCCTTGACCTGACCTTACATGGCCATCTTCCTTCCTACCTATCTGCTCCACCCTTCCCACTGGAGTGGGTCCAAAAGGAGGTTCACGAGAATGTTCCCAGAAATGAAAGGCTTAGCATATGAGGAACATTTGAGGACTCTGGGACTATACTTGATGGAATTTAGAATGTTGATGGGGGATCAAATTGAAACATTCAGAATATTGAATGGCCTGGACAGAGCAGACATTGTGAAATGTTTCCATTGGCAGGAGAGATAAGGATCTGAGGGCACAACCTGAGAGTAAAGAGAAGACCTTTTACAATTGTTATAAGTGAATTTCTGTCTAGGCTTTCTGAATCTCCGGAGAATAGTTCCTGACACTTGGCTAACTATTCTAACTCTAGGGATCTGATTCAGAACAACCGGGTCCTGCCTCCGAACTCTGCCAACCGCGGACTGTCCTTTAACCCTTGTGTCAAGGGAGACTGTCCGCAAGGTTAAGTTCAAAAAGGCGAACTCCAAGTTGACTGGTATCAGCCCTTATCCCCACCGGCTATCACTTCTCCCGTGGCAAATCGAAATACTGCGAGACACACACAAACGGAGCAACAGATGTTTATTCAATCTTCGAAGATTGGGCGAGTTCCAAAAGGGACTTCGGAAGTCGCAATGGGAGATTTTACAGCACTAATACTTATACATTATTTTTCCATTCAAATACATTGGTGATAATTTCATTGGTTTAAACATCTCACGCTATGGATTTTTCTTACATTAAAAATCATTAATGACAATTCCATTGGTTAAAGCATTTCACGCTTTTCTCTGCCAATTTCTTTAATTAAAATGTTATATTATTTTACAATTTCTGCTATTCGGTATCTTCATGTTCTACTAGTTATAACATTTATTGATTTTTGTGTATGTCATGAAAAGAGCTTTCATTGTATTTTGCCCTCTGTGTCTAGTCGAAGCATTCCTTGGTTTCTTGCCCAAGGCTACCATGTTCCTGGCTTTACAGAGGTAACTTCTAGTTCATGCTTCATTATGGCCTAGTCAATCATTAGTTTCATAATTTAGCTTCTATTCATTAAACCTCAGTTTTAGTACAGTGAGTGTGTGTGTGTATGTATGTGTGTGAGAGTGTGAGAGTGTAGGTGTGTGTGTGTGAGTGAGTGTATGTGTATGTGTGTGTGTGTGTGTGTAGGTGTGTGTATGTGTGTGGGTTATGTGTGAGGTGTGTGTGTGTGTGTGTGTGTGTGTGTGTGTGAATGCATGAAACTGCAGAAATTACATTAACCATATCAATCCCCCCTGTCCTTTTATACAGTCTGTAATTTCTGCAACATAATCATGGCCTGTCTATTCCAATCAGCCTCAGGATCATTTGCATCAGCTTGAAGGTGAATGCCCACAACTGTATGCGGGTCACTCTTAATCAAAGTAGTCTCAATAAGGCGGGTAATTAGACCACGCAGACATGGAATTATACAACAGCCCAAAGCAACTAAAATCCCGATTACCAACAGAAGTGTAATCACCACTGAGACCATTACCCCCTTCCATTTACCGAACCACCGCTCTAGCCAGCCAGTCCAATTAGTATTTACACCTGAATTCTCAGCTATCTCATCAGCCAGTGCCTGGAGACCTTCCAGGGCACGGGTCACCGAGCCATCAGGGGCCGTATTGTTGGGAATAAAAGTACAACATTGAGAGCCTATCATGACACAAACGCCCCCCTTTTCAGCTAAGAGCATGTCCAAGGCCAGTCTATTTTCCCAAGCAATACGACTGGTGGCATCCAGTTATTCGGCCAAACCCTTTACTGCATCTTTGGTATGGTTAATAAACCGTGCTTGGTTATAATAAATGTAGTTTATCCAATCCACATTCTTATTAATAGTAACCCACCAGAATAGGGATGATTCAAAGCCTGCTGAAGTCTGGTTACGAGCTTTGAACTCATCAGGCACCCCCCAGGGACCCCTATTGAATCAAGATAAATCTTTTCATCAACAGAAGTGGGTAGCAGTGATCTCTTATCTCTTCCTTTTCTCCCAACTAACTGTTCTCTTTCAAATGCCAAGGTGAATGGTATTGCCAATTGTACAATTGCACATATCCCCTTCCAATCAGGGGGCAGGGTGGGTCTCAGTAGTTTTCCTCCACAATACCACCACAGATCCGCTCGGGGAACGTTTAAAGATGAGTAATTTCTTCCTTCCACTGCTTCAGTAACGTTTTTAATCACTGAACACAATCTCAGCTCCCCCAAATCAATAGATCCACCCTGTCTATAAACACACGATGTGTGATTCCCAACAGAGGCAGAAAACACAGGGGGAGCTTGCCTCTTATGTCCTTTTAACATCAAAGACAAAGAAGCACAATTCGGATTTTTCCATGCAGTCTCATCTTGATATAGGGCTATCATGCATTCCATGCCCTGTTTGTTTCGCTCCCACCCGAGCGGAAAGGGAACTACCTGAGACACTGTCCTACCGGAGGCACATGCATAGCAATTGCTTTTGTTCAGGCTTTTTACAGTATATTTAACCCATTCAATCCAGGCATTTGTTTATCCATATCCTGTTTCTATTTCAAGAGTCTGTCTCAGGTCTTTAACCTCTATAATCTGCAGTGACTTTGGATCAGTGTAAGGGGTTAAAGGTTGCAGTTTAGAATCAAGGAATCCCAAAGGCTGTCCCCGTCCGACGCCAATTCAAAAATAGCAGCCCACAAAACGCTTCCCATACACTGTCATCTCTATCTTTAAATCTTTACTAAGGAGTTGGGACCCATTTTTATGGGGAAATGAGTCTTCAGAGGAAGCATTTTTAATGGTGAGATATATATAGGATGACACTTCCTGTCAAAACAGTTTAGGGCTGGGCTAAAGGGGGCTCTATGGATAGTGATGCTAGGCGGTGGCTTTTGCGGTTCGGTAGGGTGTGAAGAAATATCTTGGAGGAAAGATATTCCCTTTGAAACTCTACATCTGGGCATTCTACTTAGGCTGCAAGCATCAATTTTTATAACTTGTGGAAATTCCGAAACAGAAATCATTAACACAACATCTGAAAAAGATATATGAGCAAAACTCAGAAGTAACAGGAATAGCAGCATAATTCTGACTAGTGCTAAGAACTTAAACAATATATCAAAGCACAAAACAAGATTAACATACAATTCTGAAGAAACAGTTCCCGCACTCACGTCGCCATAGTATAGTCAGTTAATCAAAGTCTGTTCAGTCTGAGTTATAGTGGGTCACGTGTTGATTCGGCTGTCCAGACTCCTTTCTTAACTGGAGAGGTGACTGGCCATTTGCCAGCTTTTCTCCGCTGTTCAATGGTGAGGAGTACTAGGAACGGGCCGTCCCACACAAGTTCGAGAGTTAACTGTTGTCAGTGTTTGATCAAAACCCCTTCACCGGGTTCAATAGTGTGCACAGCGAAATCCAGAGGTGGTGTCTGAGTCAGGAGTCCCTGGTGGAGTAAACGAGAAACAGCGAAGCCCAGGGTCTCAACATATTTACATATACACATATCTCGTAACTCAAGCTCTAAGTGATAAACACTCAAACATTCATGCACTAACGAACAGATGACTTTCAGCCAGAAACACAACAAAATGTAATAGCTTCCGTTCTCTCTCTGTAGGTCCTCACACACAGCCAGTCTCTCTCTCTCTCTCATACGGTGTTGGTCTCTCTGTCTATGTCTGCCTGTCACTGTCTCCTGTGCCTGCGCATCGGAGCTCATAGCGACCTCCCCTCGACCACCAGGTCTTCAAGTGCTAATTCTTTTCCCCAACTATCTCCACTCGCAGTCTCCAGTCCTGCTGGGCAGTCCCCATGTGGCAGATCTTCCCCCACTTTTTCCCGGAGGTCGCTGCTCTACATATGGAACTGTTCAGGGTCGGTTGTCAGTAACATTTTAATTCTTTCAAGCACATCGCAGTTGTCAAATGTAATGTTTTCCCTGTGTCTGGGCGTATCCGCCCCCGGAGCTCCCGCTCCCTACCTACCGTTTTTCAATGCAGCCCTACGCGCCGTATAGCCCCCACGAACAATCTCAGCGCAATACAGTCTACTTACTGTCTCAACGTCCTGAAACTCACTCTCAAGTTACCCATATTAATTCGCATCTACCCTCAGAGTTTCTGTTCCCCCCTGCCTTATCAGCAGCCTATTTCTTTGTACATCTGTTCCGGAGCCACTGCTCCCCTGCCTCACTGGCAGCCTATCTCTCTGTGTAACTGGGTACATTTGCCCCTGGAGCCCCTGCTCCCCTGCCTCATTTTCCTGAAGGTGGATACCACCCCTCATGTCGTGTGAATTTGGAATTGTTCTAACTTATTACTACCTTGCACTCAATCTCATGACTGGTCCTCCTTTCCATAAGAAGTCAGCCGGATTTAAATATGCGCCCACCTCTATCTTAAGATCCTCTCTATCTAAGAGCACTGCCTCATATTTCAGGATTCGGGAGTCTGTGAGCCATCGTCCCGCTTTTTGATTCAGAATAGTGCGGACTTGGTGAGGAGTAACCACAGTCAGTGGTGCTCCAAACGTCAATTTCTGGCTTTCTTCCACTAGCTTAGCAGTGGCTGCTACTGCTTGTACACATTCGGGCCAACCCCGTGAAACGGGGTCTAGGATTCTGGAGAGGAAAGCTACAGGTTTTCTATGTCCACCCCATTCCTGAGTCAAGACCCCAAAAGCCGTCCCGTGCTTAGCGTTAACAAAGAGTCGAAAATCTTTATTAAAATCTGGCAAGCTCAAAACCGGTGCTGTAACTAATGTTTTTTAAAGTTTCAATCAGCATTTTTCCTTCTGGGTCCCATTTAACCCTGTCCGGAGCCTCCTCTGTTAGCTGCAGGTATAGTCTTTTTGTAAGAGTAGCATAATTATATATCCAGAATCTGCAATAACCTAGCAAACCCAGGAACTTTCGGAGTTCCCTCTTAATTCGGGGTAGTCCTAATTCTACAATTCCCTTTACTCTTTCAGGGCTTATTCTCTTCTGCCCTTGACTGATCAAATGCTCTAAATATCTTACTTCCCGTTCCACATACTGTAGTTTGTTCTGACTAACTCGCAATCCCTTCACTGCAAGGTAGTTTAATAAATCATTGGTTCCCTGCTGTGTGTCAGTCTGGGTGGGACCGGACAACAGGAGGTCGTCCACATACTGAATTAACTTTAAAGTTGGTCTTAAAGTCAAGCCCTCAAGAACTTGTTCTAGGATCTGTCCAAACAAGTTTGGTGACTCGGTAAAACCTTCAGCTAAGACAGTCCACCTATACTGCTGTTTTCTCCCAGTATCAGGGTCCTCCTTAAGTTCTAATAAAATCATATCATGAGAAAAAAAATAACGTTGAGCATTCATAAAATTACAATCAAAAATAACACACTGAATCAAATGACAAACAACAAGTTTCACACGTAAAACCATTAACAAACAGATGAATTCAAGCCAGAGCACAAAGTGTTAAACTGCTTGTTAGCTGAGAAGCCTTTTTAAAAAAAATCCATACACAAACACAAATTCTCACATCCACGGAGACTTTTTTACAATCAAATTTACACACACAAAGACACACATAAATCTTCACCAACACAAAATTCCTATCGGGGGCCGGCCCACAAAGACATAAATATTCAGATTTAGATAACCACCTTATTTATCCGACTCCTTTTGTCTTTCATACAGTCCTCCCTTACTACTGACTTTCTGAACCTCCTGTAACAACTCCGACTCATTTCTACCGTTCCCGTCCTCTATCTTCTGTAACCTTTACCATCCGTCATCCTATTTCCCCATCTGGGTCTATACCTGAACATTTCCTAACCGACTCCCTTAATCTGTGTAAGAATGCACAGGGAGACTCGTCCTTTCCCTGCCTCAGGTCGAAAACCTTGGCTAAATTTTGTTGTTTGGGGATGCAAGTTTGTATCCCTTGGATTATCAAATTTTGCATGTCTAACATATTATTCCACCCTTCTATATTGTGGTGGTCCCAGTTAGGGTTCTGAAGGGGATATTTGTCTTCACCCCTAACCATCCCCCTCTCATGCCAAATTGTCCGGCAAGCTTAATACCGGCACTGCTACTCGTTTTTTTTTAATCTCAATTAACACTTTCCCTATCCAGTATCCCCATATAAGTCTCCTTTCTCCCCCAGTAAATAGTATATTCAAAAATTGACATTAACTCAGCCCACATATACAGACTGGGCCTCAAAAATTAATTTGTTCTGACAATCCTATCGGATTCTCATCCAGGACCGTCATTTCCTTCTAAATGTTCCGACCTCCCCACTGGTGAGGGGGTCCCCTATTGGCACTTTAGTCGATACGTTCTTCCTTTTTTTAAGAAATATTGCAATGTTCCTAGCTTCTCATATCCTCAAACACCAATTTATTAATTCATGCTTGACTAACTTTAAAGCCTGTTCCTAACTTGTAAACATATTTATATATTTACGTCCATTTATTCAGTATTTAATACTTAAAATGTAAAATGCATACAGTTCCCAATTTTGAAATCCACTGTATTCACCCAGATTTAGTACTCTAATTTAGATCCAAAATTAGTTTTCTGATGTACTCCTGACCAATTATTTCTCAATTACAATACTTTAGGTCGTAAAATAATCAGAGCTGTCTTACAATAATTTGTCAATTCAAGTTTAAAAAAAATTCTAATGACCGAATCCAAGGTCTCAGATAATAACCATGGAAGTTATCGTCTTTTTTTTCCCGACAGTCTACTGTTGAACTGAAACTACAACTGTCCTTCACATATTGAAAATAAATCATGTTAAGTTTACATAAAGATCACATTTAAAACAATCCTGGAACTCAAGCTCCAGTGAATAAAACTTCCTCATTCAATCACCAACAAACCAATGTGCATTCAAAACGAATCACAAAGGGTTAAATGTTTTGCGAGCAGTTCTCGCACTCTCTCTCTCTCTGTCGGTCTTACTGCAAGCTGCTGGTAAAAAATAAACTTCAGTTGTCTTATATAATTTGAGTTTAATGGGGCTACAACAAATCCTGTGGTCCGTTCCCCAAACGGGACCTCCCGTAGGGGACACAGTCTCACTACTTCTTTATCACCTTTTCCCCTCATCTCTCTCTCCTTTAGTCATGCAGATCTCCTTACCCCCTCAGCCCCTGCTGCTGTGGCTTCTACGTCCCCTTCGCCAGATCCCCTGGATCCCGCTCCCTGATTCTCCAACGGCCGCTGCCGTTGTTCCTCCTGAAGAGCATATGGCGGGGGTGCCACAGGCGGGGGTAAGTTCTCTAACACTTCCCACTTACTCTCATTCAGTGGGCCCACTTACTCTCATTCAGTGGGGTTAAAGGATATAAGGGTACTGGGGTTGGAGCAGTTGCTGTCAGGTTCCCTACCCAACATGCAGCATACTCACTCTCTTTTAAACCTGGATACTGTTTATTCTTTACATAATCATTTAAAATTTGACAAACCCAATCCTCGTCCGATCCAAATTTTGGCCAGATCACTGATGGCGGACGAGATGGGTTCTTTTACCCAAACAAAACAACAGTATTTTATCATTTCCTAAGCCCCGACTTTCGTAGGGACTCCAATTCCCCAATTTTCGTCCCAGCGGACTATTAAGGGGAATCTGTGGGGTTTCGTTTTCCCGTTCCTTTTTAGACCTGGAACCTCGGCCACCCATGGTTGGTCTTCAGGCTAACCTACACTCTGGTTACTCAATTAACCCCGGTTACCTGTCACAACCACCGAGTCGACAAGGCAGTGTACCCTTCCCTACTGTGAAAGCCCCAAAATACCAGAGAAGGTTCTTACCTTGATCCTGTGCACGGAGTTGTCCGACTCAAAGTAAAAAATCACCTTTTTACTTTTCGAAGCTTCAACCTTTTTACTTTATTGCGAGCGCCACCTATTCACATCGTTTGCTCAAACATCTGTGTGTGTCACAGTGTCCCAGAATCATTCAGAGCCTCCCGTGGGAGTTCTGTTTAGGATCCCGGACACGAGCCCCCAAATTTGTTATAAGTGAATTTCTGTCTAGGCTTTCTGAATCTCCGGAGAATAGTTCCTGACACTTGGCTAACTATTCTAACTCTAGGGATCTGATTCAGAACAACCGGGTCCTGCCTCCGAACTCTGCCAACCGCGGACTGTCCTTTAACCCTTGTGTCAAGGGAGACTGTCCGCAAGGTTAAGTTCAAAAAGGCGAACTCCAAGTTGACTGGTATCAGCCCTTATCCCCACCGGCTATCACTTCTCCCGTGGCAAATCGAAATACTGCGAGACACACACAAACGGAGCAACAGATGTTTATTCAATCTTCGAAGATTGGGCGAGTTCCAAAAGGGACTTCGGAAGTCGCAACGGGAGATTTTACAGCACTAATACTTATACATTATTTTTCCATTCAAATACATTGGTGATAATTTCATTGGTTTAAACATCTCACGCTATGGATTTTTCTTACATTAAAAATCATTAATGACAATTCCATTGGTTAAAGCATTTCACGCTTTTCTCTGCCAATTTCTTTAATTAAAATGTTATATTATTTTACAATTTCTGCTATTCGGTATCTTCATGTTCTACTAGTTATAACATTTATTGATTTTTGTGTATGTCATGAAAAGAGCTTTCATTGTATTTTGCCCTCTGTGTCTAGTCGAAGCATTCCTTGGTTTCTTGCCCAAGGCTACCATGTTCCTGGCTTTACAGAGGTAACTTCTAGTTCATGCTTCATTATGGCCTAGTCAATCATTAGTTTCATAATTTAGCTTCTATTCATTAAACCTCAGTTTTAGTACAGTGAGTGTGTGTGTGTATGTATGTGTGTGAGAGTGTGAGAGTGTAGGTGTGTGTGTGTGAGTGAGTGTATGTGTATGTGTGTGTGTGTGTGTGTAGGTGTGTGTATGTGTGTGGGTTATGTGTGAGGTGTGTGTGTGTGTTGTGTGTGTGTGTGTGTGAATGCATGAAACTGCAGAAATTACATTAACCATATCACAATGGAGACAGGGAGAAACTTCTTTAGCCAGTGAATCTGTGGAATTCATTGCCACAGAAGGCTGTGGAGGCCAGGTCTTTGAGTATATTTAAAACAGAGATACGTTATTGATTGCCAAGGTGATCAAAGGTTATGGGGAGAAACCGGGAAAATGGGGTTTAAAAACCTATCAACCATGATTGAATGACAATAGACAATAGGTGCAGGAGTAGGCCATTCTGCCCTTTGAGCCTGTACCACCATTCAATATGACCATGGCTGATCATCCTCAATCAGTATCCTGTTCCTGCCTTATCTCCATAACCCTTGATTCCACTATCCTTGAGAGCTCTATCCAACTCTTTCTTAAATGAATCCAGAGACTAGGCCTCCACTACCTTCTGGGGCAGAGCATTCTACACAGCCACCACTCTCTGGGTGAAGAGGTTTCTCCTCATCTCTGTCCTAAATGGCCTACCCCTTATTTTTAAGCGGTGTCCTCTGGTTCGGGACTCACCCATCTGTGGAAACATGTTTCCTGCCTCCAGAGTGTCCAATCTTTAATAATCTTATACGTCTCAATCAGATCCCCTCTCAGTCTTCTAATCTCAAGGGTATACAAGCTCAGTCGCTCCAATCTTTCAACATAACACAGTCCAGCCATTCCAGGAATTGACCTCGTGAACCTACGTTGTACTCCCTCAATAGCCAGAATGTCTTTCCTCAAATTTGGAGACCAGAACTACACACAATATTCCAGGTGCCATCTCACCAGGGCCCTGTACAGCTGCACAAGAACCTCTTTGCTTCTATACTCAATCCGTCTTGTTATAAAGGCGACATGCTATTAGCTTTCTTCACTACCAGCTGTACCTGCATGCTTGCCTTTATTGTACTGGTGTACAAGAACACCCAGATCTCTTTGTACTGCCCCTTTATCTAACTTGACTCCATTTAGGTAGTAATCTCCCTTCCTGTTATTGCCACTAAAGTGCCACCTTTATCCATATTAAATTGCATCTGCCATGCATCTGTCCACTCACCTAACCTGTCCAGGTCACCCTGTAATCTCCTATCATCCTCCTCACATTTCACCCTGCCACCCAGCTTTGTATCATCAGCAACTTTGCTCATGTTACTATTAATACCATCTTCTATATCATTAATATGTATTGTAAAAAGCTGTGGTTCCAGCACTGATCCCTGCGGTACCCCACTGGTCACTGCCTGCCATTCCGAAAGGGAGCCGTTTATCACTACTCTTTGTTACCTATCAGCCAATCAATTTTCAATCTATTCTAGTACTTTGCCCCCAATACCATGCGCCCTAATTTTGCTCTCTAACCTCTTATGTAGGACTTTATCAAAAGCTTTCTGAAAGTCCAGGTACACTACATCTACTGGATCTCCCTTGTCCATCTTCAGAGTTACATCCTCAAAAAATTCCAGAAGATTAGTCAAGCATGATTTCCCCTTCAGAAATCCATGCTGACTCTGACCTATCCTGTTACTGCTATCCAGATGTGTCATAATTTCATCCTTTATAATTGACTCCAGCATCTTTCCCACCACTGAGGTCAGACTAACTGGTCTATAATTTCCTGCTTTTTCTCTCGCACCTTTCTTAAAAAGTGGTACAACATTAGCCACCCTCCAATCCGCAGGAACTGATCCTGAATCTATCGAATTCTGGAAAATAATCAGCAATGCATCCACGATTTCTAGAGCCACCTCGTTCAGTACCCTGGGATGTAGACCATCAGGCCCTGGGGACTTATCAGCCTTCAGACCTAACAGTCTCTCCAACACCAATTCCTGTCAAATATAAATTCCCTTCAGTTCAGGTCCTTTAGCCACTGTTACCTCTAAGAGATTGCTTGACTCAATGGACCGAATGGCTTAATTTCTGCTCCTATGTCTTATGACCAATCACAATAACCTGCATCCACCTATCATTATCCCACCTACCTTGCCCCAGCCCCTCCCTCCATTTTTCTCTGAGCTCCCAAACCCCTCCTCAGTCCTGAAGAAGTGTCTTGACCTGAAACATCGCATTCTCCATCTCCTTTTGCTGCCTGGCAACCAGAACTGAACACAATATTCCAAGTGTGCTCTAACCAGGATTTGATAAAGCTGCAGCATAACCTCACGGCTCTTAAACTCAATCCCCTTGCTAATGAAAGCCATCACACCAGAAGACTTCTCTATGGACGTGGACATCAAGATCCCTCTGTTCCTCCACAATGCCAAGAAGCCTGCCCTTAACCCTGTATTCAGCAATCAAATTTGACCTTCCAAAGTGAATGACTTCACACTTTTCCAGGTTGAACTCCATCTACTACTTATCATCCCAGTTCTACATCGTGTCAATGTCCCTTTGCAACCTACAACAGCCCTCCACACTATCCACAACTTCCCCATCCTTCGTGTCATCGGCAAACCATCCTTCCACTTCCTCATACAAGTCATTTACAAACATCACAAAGAACAGAGGTCCCAGAACCGATCCCTGTGGAACACCACTGGTCACCGAGCTCAGGCTGAATACTTTCCATCTACCACTACCCGATAGGGTGGCAAGGTAGCTCGGTGGTTAGCACTGCTGCCTTACAGCACCAGGGACCCAGGTTTTATTCCAGCCTCAGGTCACTGTACAGAGTTTGTATATTCTCCCTGTGTCTGCGTGGGTTTCCCATGAGTGTTCTAGTTTCCTCCCACAATCCAAAGATGTACAGTTTAGGTGAATTAGCCATGCTAAATTGCCCATAGTGTTAAGGGATATGTAAGTTAGGTGCATTAATTCTCGGGTAAATACGGAGTTTTTCTGGTTTGGGTGGGAGGGACGGTGTGGTCTTGTGGGGTTGATGGGCCAGTTTCCACACTGTAGGGATTCTAACATAATCTATCTTGAAGTCATTTCCTAAGGCTAGTTAACTTCACATTTAGATCTAAATGCTTTTTCTTCAATACTTTTATTAAGCGTTGGTTATATGTACCTATTTTTATGTTGTAATCTACCACAATGATTCTGAAGAATCATTAACTAGAACTTTTTAATATTTTGAGTAGCCTTGATAAAACAACTATTTATTACAAAATAACTTGAGCTGTGTTTTTAAAGCTACTTAGGAAGTTGATTGGGCAATATCCTGCACTTCGTGTTTATTCATTCATTCACTCACTGAGATAATTATTCTTTTATTAATGTAGACTAGGATTAATCGTTTGTCTGTTTTGCAGACATACTTTTATCAAAACTGTCTGGAATGTCATACTCATGGCTTTGGTGTACCTCTGTTCAAAGAGGCTGTGTATGTATTAAAGGCTGGAACAGACTGTTCGTCTCATTTATCTCCTGTTAGCCATCTTATTTTTAAGGCAAAAGTGAGGACTGCAGATGCTGGAGATTAGAGTCGAGAGTGTGGTACTGGAAAAGCACAGCAGGTCAGACAGCCTCCGAGGAACAGGAGAGTCGATGTTTCGAGTAAAAGCCCTTCATCAAGAATTAGGATGTGATCCGAGGGGATGGTGAGATAAATGGGAGGGAGATGGGCCTGGGGAAAGGTAGCTGAGAGTGCGATACGTAGATGGAAGTGGAGATAAAGCTGATAGGTCAGAGAGGAGGGTGGAGCGGGAAGGTGGGAAGGAAGACGAACAGGTAGGACTGGTCATGTGGGCGATTCCAAGTTGGAAGGTTGGATCTGGGATCGGATCAGGGCGGGGGAAATGAGGAAACTGGTGAAAAACACATTGACACCATGGGGTTGGAGGGTCCCAGGGCGGAAGATGAGGTTTTATTCCTCCAGGCGTCAGGTGGTTAGCTTCTTATTTTTAATGTTAGGACAGGCTGCCTTTTTGTTTATCAGAAATTTTGTATGAGCAGACATGGGCCATTTTGTTATAAGCATGGACAGTATACCCCTTCTGACATATGGTTGCCACTGGTCTACATCTATTCCATATCTTAGTAAACTTTAGCAAGATCATCTCCTTAAATAGATGAACTTATTCAGATTTAAAACACAATTCTTAGACCTGATCTTCTCCCTTTCAAACTGGATAAAAAATTCAATCATGTCGTGGTTGCTGATACCTGGGTATTCCTTAACTCTGAAGTCATTTAATAATCTTATCACATTACACAATAAGTCTCATAGAACTTGCTGTCTAGTAGATTTGAGAATGCGCTGCTCTTAAAAAAAATTCTCTCAAAAGCAATCTATGTACTCCTTATCTGGGCCACTACTGCCAATCTGATTTTTCCTGTTTATAAGATTAACATCACCCATGATCATTGCTGTCTTTATCACAAACATCTAATATTTCTTCTTGTATACTTTGTCTTACATTTTGTTTGCAGTTTGGAGCCTGTAGACCTCTCTCATAAGTGACTTCTTTCTCCTCTTTTTCCTGATCTCCATTAAAACATTAACCAATGAGGTAACAGGAAACAGTCTGATGCAAAAACTCAGGAAATAATTATACTTAAGTTATAGATATTACTTATCAAATCAGGACAGTGACTTCACAGGGTGCTAAATCTCTTCTTGATCTGTTGCTTAAGGCCAAGATTAATACTTGGTTTCTCATCTGTCCCCAGTGCCTTGAAGGCTTTTCAGTCTCAAATGGATAGTTTCAAACTTTGTCATGTGTTTTATTCATTGAATGCTGTTGTTCGTTAGTTCTTTCTGAGCATTATCTCACAGCATGATATATCACTACATTTTCATTGCCTTAAGGTCAATGAGACTTATTGATAATCAATTTTAAGGGGCATGTGGTCAGTCTCTGGATGTTAACATGATAGGTATTGACTGATGTCACCTCCCACTATCTCCTGGCTGGTTTCCTAGATTGTCAATTATCCATAGATCCATTCACTTCATTAAACTTTGTTATTATCATTCGATCGAGATAAATATCCTTTTCCCTCTTTATCAAAAAGAAAAAGGAGGCATATGCAATATGAACTCCCACCTATTTTTGTGTTATCTACAAACTTGTCAAAAGTATATGCATTTCGCTCAAAGTCACATGTATGTTGGAATTAATTGTTGCTACTCACTGGTCCCTTTGGCATTCCAATAGTTATAGGTTGCAAAAGTGAAAATGCCCCCTTTATCCCAAACTTCTGTCACCTATTCTTAGCCAATCCTCTATCCTTGCTAACATTGAACCCCGAACACTGGAAGCACTTAAGTAGCCTAAATGTCTGGTACCACATTGAATGCCTTTCGGAAATCCAAATACAAACATTATCTGGTTTCCCCTTTAACTATTCTTTTTGTTCTCACCTTAAAGAATTCCAATAAATTTGTGAGGCATGATTTTCCATTCATGAAGCCATGTTGACTCTGCTTAATTTCATGCCATTCTAAAATGTACTGCTGTTTCATCCTGTATATATATATAATATTTTACCCAATGGCAGATTGTAAGCTAACTACAAATACATAAGGACAAGAGGGTAACTAGGGATAGAGTAGGGCCCCTCAAAGGTCAGCAAGGCAGTCTATGTGTGGAGCCATAGGAGAAGGGGGAGATACTAAACGAATATTTTGCATCAATGTTTGCTGTGGAGAAGGACATGGAAGATATAGATTGTGGGTAACAACTTGAAAAATGTCCATATTACAGAGTTGGTGGTGCTGGATGTCTTGAAATGCATAAAAGTGAATAAATCCCCAGGACGTGATCAGGTCGAGCCTAGAATGCTGTGGGAAGCTTGGGAAGTGATTGCTAGGTCTCTTGCTGAGATACTTGTATCATCAATAGTCACAGGTGAGGTGTTGGAAGACTGGAGGTTGGCTAATAGAACATAGAACAGAGAACATAGAAAAATACAGCACAGTACAGGCCCTTCGGCCCTCGATGTTGCGCCCACCTAACCTACACTAGCCCACTTTCCTCCATATGCCTATCCAATGCCCGTTTAAATGCCCATAAAGAGGGAGAGTCCACCACTGTTACTGGCAGGGCATTCCATGAACTCACGACTCGCTGAGTAAAGAATCTACCCCTAACATCAGTCCTTTACCTACCAGCTTCGTAATATCTGACTCCATACGTGGAAAAAGGTTCTCATGGTCAACCCTATCTAAACCCCTAATCATCTTGTACACCTCTATCAAGTCACCCCTAAACCTTCTTTTCTCCAATGAAAACAGCCCCAAGCACCTCAGCCTTTCCTCATACGATCTTCCTACCATACCAGGCAACATCCTGGTAAACCTCCTTTGCACCCGTTCCAGCACCTCCACATCCTTCCTATAGTATGGCGACCAAAACTGCACACAATACTCCAGATGCGGCCACACCAGAGTCTTATACAACTGCAGCATGACCTCAGGACTCTGGAACTCAATTCCTCTACCAATAAAAGCCAGTACGCCATATGCCTTCTTCACAGCACTATTAACTTGGGTGGCAACTTTCAGAGATCTGTGTACATGGACACCAAGATCCCTCTGCTCATCCACACTACCAAGTATCCGTCCATTAGCCCAGTACTCCATCTTCTTGTTACTCTTACCAAAGTGAATCACTTCACACTTAGTTACATTGAACTCCATTTGCCACCTTTCTGCCCAGCTCTGCAGCTTATCTATATCCCGCTGTAACCTGCCACATCCTTCCTCACTGTCAACAACTCCACCGACTTTTGTAACATCTGTAAACTTGCTCACCCAACCTTCTAGCCCCTCCTCCAGGTCATTTATAAAAATAACGAACAGCAATGGTCCCAAAACAGATCCTTGCGGAACACCGCTGGTAACTGCACTCCAAGATGAACCTATACCATCAACTACTACCCTCTGTCTTCTTCCAGCCAGCCAATTCCTAATCCAAACCTCCAACTCACCCTCAATGCCATACCTCCGTATTTTTTGCAGTAGTCTACCATGGGGAACCTTATCAAACGCCTTACTAAAATCCATATACACCACATCTACCGCTTTACCCTCATCCACCTCCTTAGTTACCTTCTCAAAGAATTCAATAAGGTTTGTGAGGCACAACCTGCCCTTCACAAAACCATGCTGACGATCCTTGATCACATCATTCCTATCCAGATGTTCATAAATTCTATCCCTTACAATTCTCTCTAAGACTTTGCCCACAACAGAGGTAAGACTCACCGGCCTATTGTTACTAGGGTTATCCCTACTCCCCTTCTTGAACAAGGGAACCACATTTGCTATCCTCCAGTCTTCTGGCACTATTCCTGTAGACAACGAGGACATAAAAATCAAGGCCAATGGCTCTGCAATCTCCTCCCTTGCTTCCCAGAGAATCCTAGGATAAATGCCATCAGGCCCAGGGGACTTATCTATATTCACCCTTTCCAGAATTTCCAACACCTCTCTCCTACATATCTCAAAGCCATCCATTCTAATTAATTGTGACTCAATATTCACATCGGCAACAATGTCCTGTTCCTGAGTGAATACTGATGAAAAGTATTCATTCAGTGTCTCTCCAATTTCTTCAGCCTCCACACACAACTTCCCACTACTATCCTTGACTGGACCTATTCCTACCCTAGTCATTCTTTTATTCCTGACATACCTATAGAAAACCTTTGGGTTTTCCCTAATCCTACCAACCAAGGAGTTTTCATGTCCCCTCCTTGCTGCTCTTAGCTCTCTCTTTAGATCCTTCCTGGCTACCTTATAACTCTCAATCGCCCCAATTGAACTTTCACGCCTCATCTTTACATAGGCGCCTCCTTCCCTTTAACAAGGGATTCCAATTCCTTATTAAACCACGGCTCCCTCACAAGACCCTTTACTCCCTGCCTGACAGGTACTTACTTATCAAGGACACTCAATAGTTGCTCCTTGAACAAGCTCCACATATCGTTTGCACCCTTCCCTTGAAACCTAC
Source organism: Hemiscyllium ocellatum (assembly GCF_020745735.1). Classification (NCBI taxonomy): domain Eukaryota; kingdom Metazoa; phylum Chordata; class Chondrichthyes; order Orectolobiformes; family Hemiscylliidae; genus Hemiscyllium; species Hemiscyllium ocellatum. The sequence goes on along the minus strand of NC_083443.1, from coordinate 5,385,923 downwards.
TTTTCTAAGCCACACATCCTAAGTCACATCATAATTTCCCTGCCCCCAGCTATAACTCTTTCCCTGTAGTGCACACTTATACCTCTCCATCACTAGAGTAAAAGTCACCGAATTGTGGTCACTGTCCCCAAAGTGCTCACCTACTCCAATTCTAAACCTGGCCTGGTTCATTACCCAGAACCAAATCCAGTATGGCCTCACCTCTTGTTGGCCTGTCTACATATTGTGTCAGGAAACCCTCCTGCACACATTGGACAAACACCGACCCATCTAACGTACTCGAGCTATAGCTTTCCCAGTCAATAATGTGGTGCCAGTATTTAAGAAAGGTGGTAAGGAAAAGCCAGGGAACTACAGACCAGTGAGCATAACATCAGTGGTGGGCAAGTTGTTGGAGGAAATCCTAAGGGACAAGATTTACATGTATTTGGAAAGGCAGGGATGGATTAGGGATAGTCAGCATGGCTTTGAGCATGGGAAATCACGTCTCACAAAGTTGATTACGTTTCTTGAAAAAATAATAGAGGATTGATGAGGGTAGAGCAGTGGAGTGATCTATATATGGACTTCAGTAAGGCTTTTGACGAGGTTCTTCATGGGAGACTGTTTTGCAAGGTTAGATCTCATGGAATACAGAGAGACCTAGCCATTTGGATACAGAACTCGCTCAAAGGTAGGTGACAGAGAGTGGTGGTGGAGGGTTGCTTTTCAGACTGGAAGCCTGTGACCAGTGGTGTGCCACAAGGATCGGTGCTGGGTCCACTGTTTTTGGTCATTTATGTGGATGATTTTGATGTGAACATAGGAGATATAGTTAGTAAGTTTGTAGATGACACCAATTTGGAGGTGTAGTGGACAGCAAAGAAGGTTATCTCAGAATACAACGGGATCTTGACCAGATGGACCAATGGGCTAAGTAGTGGCAGATGGAGTTTAATTTAGACAAATGTGAGGTGCTGCATTTTGGGAAGGCAAATCAGAGCAGGACTTATACACTTAATGGTAAGATCCTGGGGAGCGTTGCCTAACAAAGAGACCTTGGAGTGCAGGTTCATCGCTCCTTGAAAGCGGAGTCGCAGGTAGATAGGATAGTGAAGAAGGCGTTTGGTATGCTTTCCTTTATTGGTCAGAGTATTGAGTACAGGAGTTGGGAGGTCATGTTGCAGCTGTACAGGACATTGATTAGGCCACTGTTGGAATATTGCATGCATTTCTGGTCTCCTTCCTATCAGAAAGATGTTGTGAATCTTAAAAGGGTACAAGAAAGATTTACAAGGATGTTGCCAGGTTTGGAGGATGAGGGGTACAGGGAAAGGCTGAATATGCGAGGGCTGTTTTCCCTGGAGAGTCGAAGGTTGAGGGGTGACCATATAGAGGTTTATAAAATCATGAGGGGTATGGATAGGATAAGTAGACAAGGTCTTTTCCCTGGGTTGGGGGAGTCCAGAACTAGAGAGTATAGGTTATGGTAAGAAGGGAAAGATTTAAAAGGGACATTTTTTTCACACAGAGGGTGGTGTGTGTATAGAATGAGGAAGTAGTAGAGGTTGGTACAATTACAACATTTAAAAGGCATCGATCAGTATATGAATAGGAACGGTTTAGAGGAATATGCCCAGATGCTGGCGAATGGCACTAGATTTGGTTAGCATGGATGAGTTGGATCAAAGGGTCTGTTTCCATCCTGTACATCCCTATGACTCAACTGGACTATTTTTACCAGTGTTCTGTTTCCCTCCCTTTTATAATAAAGGATGTTACAATGGAAGTTTTCCAACTGTCTTGAAGTTTTCCAGAATCTAAGGATTCCTGAAAGATTACTTTAAAATCCTAGGATGCAACCCATTAAGTCCAGGGAATAATCAGCTTTTAGTCTCATCAGTTCCTCTGATACTTTTGTCTCTAGCACTGGGTATTCTATTTATTTCCTCTCCTCCTTTTCTCCATTGATTATTTAATATCTTCTACCATAACGTAGGGATGCAAGTCTGCTGCTATTTCCTTGCACCTGTTTATTATTTCTCCAGCATCATTCTCTTAAGGGGTCTATATTCACTTTGGCCTTTCTCTTGCTTTTAACATAGTAAGAACTTCTTCAGCTTTTTTATGTTACTAGCTAATTTATAGGGTTGAAAATAACCCAACAACAATTACCTGTTGTTGGCTTTTAAACCTTTGCCAATACTCTGGTTTACCACTAACCTTCTCCAACTATATGTTTTCTCTTTCAATTCTATGCAATCCTTAACTTCCTTAGTTTACCATGGTATGTTTCTCTCCTTCCTAGATCCTTATTTCTCAGTGCCTTGCTTTGAGTCATGAACTATTTTCCTAAATATCTACCACTGTCCACCAACCGTCTTTTCTGCCAGTATCCTTTACCAGTCCTTTCCAGACAACTCTGCCTGCATTATAGAACATAGAACATTACAGCGCAGTACAGGCCCTTCGACCCTCGATGTTGCGCCGACCTGTCATATCAATCTGAAGCCCATCTAACTACACTATTCCATGTACGTCCATATTCTTGTCCAATTACGATTTAAATGCAATTAAAGTTGGCAAATCTACTACTGTTGCAGGCAAAGCATTCCATACCCTTACTACACTTTGAGTAAAGAAACTACCTCTGACATCTGTCTTATATCTATCACCCCTCAATTTTATTCAAAAATAAAATGTGCTGGAGAGATCTGGCAGCTCCTATGGAGAGAAGAAGAGTTCATATTTTGAGTCCAGTGTCATCTCTGCCTACATTTCTTTATAATTATCTTTATTTAAGTCTAACACATTTGTTTCTGACCCAGATTTTCCCATTTTCAAACAAGACGCTAAATTCTACCTCATTATGTTCATTGTTTCCTAGGGAATTATTTATTCTGAGCTCATTTATTAAATCTGCCTCATTACACATTACCAGGTCCAAAATAGCCTGTGCACAACATATTGCTCCTGGAAACTTTCCCAAATTGACTTTATAAATTTTTCACCGTGGCTATTTCTGCCAATCTATATAATGATTAAAGTCACCCATGATTAATGTACTGCCCCTTTTACATGCTGTTATTTCGTAATTTATTTTATATCCTACAGTACAGTTTAGGGACAGTCAGTCAGTTAGCTCAATTGACTTGAATGGCTGGTTTGTGATACCAACAGCTATGCTCAATTCCGGCAGCAGATATGGTTAACATGAATGGCTCTCCTTTTCAACCTCTTTTCTCACCATGGTGACCCTCAGGTCAAACCGCTAGCAGTTGTCTTTTGCTAATGAGCAAGCAGCCCAATGATGACTAAACTGTTAGGTGGCTGACAAATTATTTTTTACCAGTAACGTCTTCCTCTTATTATTATTTCTTACATGCACTTGTATGGATCCCACATCTTCTGATCCTTGTTGTCACACAGATTCTATCTTATGTCAATAAAGCTGATCTATGACTCTCTCCTCCTGTTTTTTCAAAAACTCAGAAAGCCCTGAATATTTCATGCCCAGTTTTGATATCCCTGTAACCATGTCTCCATTAAAACCTCTCCTTGTGTTGTGAATTCATTTAGTCTCTTCTCAATGGAATGCACATTAAAGGAAAGAACCAATAGTGTTGCCTCTTTACTCCTTTGATCCTATCTGCAGCATTTTAATAAATGTTTGAACATTCATAAAGTCACAGGGATATACAACACAGAAACAGACCTTCGGTCCAACTCATCCATGCCAACCAGATATTCTAATCTGTCTTTTCCTATCCCACTCTTGGTATCATTACCTAAATAGCTGCTCTGCAATGCTACCATAACTTTTGCCTTGTAAGCCAATGTATCCCTTCTTCAGAATCTTCCCTATCTTTAGTTTAAAGTCCTTGCTACAGCACTAGGTTTGTTTAATTTGCCAGTACATGGCAAGGTTCAAGTGAGAACTTTCCCCACAAAAGCATTCCTTTTTACCCCGATATTGATTTCAGTGCCACTCAAACTAAAGCCCATTCCACCCACAACAATCTTTGAGCCATGCATTTAACTTCTTGGCTATAATGGCTCAGTGGTTAGTACTGCTGCCTCACAACATCAGAAACCCAGGTTCAATTCCAGCCTTGGGAGTCTGAGTAAAATTTGCACATTCTCCTAGTTTGCCTGGGTTTCTGCTGGGTGCTCTGGTTTCCTCTCATACCAAAGATGTGCCGACTAGGTGGTGTTGCAATATTAAATTGCCCTGTAGTGTCCAGGAACGTGAAGATTAGATGGGTTGGCGATGGTAAATATGAGGTTACGGAGATAGGGTGGAATGCACTTCAGAGGATCAGTGCAGACTCGTTAGGCCAAATAACCTCTTTCCACACTATAGGAATTCTATATTTACCCTATGTCAGTTTGCTGTGGCTCAGTTAATAATCACAAACTAATTATTTTGTAAGTTATGTTTATAATTTAGCACCCAGCTGTTCAAAATCTTTCAGCAAAACTCCGTTCAAGTCATATCAATGTGATTGGCATCCATGTCATAGAGTTATAGAGTTGCATAGCACGGAAACAGATCCTTTGGTCCAACTCGTCCATGCCAACTAGATATCCCAATCTAGTCTCACCTGCCAGCACCCGGCTCTCTAAACCCTTCGTATTCATGTATCCATCCAGATGCCTTTTAAATGTTGCAGTTGTACCAGCCTCCACTACTTCCTCTGGCAGCTCATTCCATATACGTACCATCCTCTGTGTGAAAAGGTTGCTCCTTAGGTCTCTTTTACATCTTTACCCTCTCACCCTAAACTTATGCCCTCTAGTTTTGGACTTGCCCACCCCAGGGAAAAGACTTTTGTCTATTTATCCTATCTATGCCCCTCGTGATTTTATAAACCTCTATAAGATCACTCCTCAGCCTCCGACACTTGAGGGAAAACAACGCCAGACTATTCAACTCTCCCGATAGCTCAAATCCTCCAACCCTGGCAACATCCTTGTAAATCTTTTCTGAACCCTTTCAACTTTCACAACGTCTTTCCGATAGGAAGGAGGCCAGAATTGCACACAATATTACATCAGTGACCTAACCAGTGTCCTGTACAGCCACAACACGACCTCCCAACTCCTGTACTCAATACTCTGACCAATAAAGGAAAGCATACCAAATGCCTTCTCCAATATCCTATCTACCTGCGACTCCACTAAGCGATAGACGTGATCTATATGGACTTCAGAAAGGCATTCGACAAGGTTCCCCATGGGAGACTGGTTAGCAAGGTTAGATCCCATGGAATACAGGGAGAATCAGCCATTTGGACACAGAACTGGCTCAAAGGTAGAAGACAGAGGGTGGTGTTGGAAGGTTGTTTTTCAGACTGTAGACCTTTGACCAGTGGAGTGCCACAAGGATCCATATTTCATCATTAATATAAATGATTTGGATATGACATAAGAGGCATAGTTAGTAAGTTTGCAGATGACACCAAAATTGCAGGTGTAGTGGATATTGAAGAAGGTTACCTTATATTACAACGAGGTCTTGATCATCTTGATCATCACGGGGCCAATGGGCTGAGAAGTGGCAGATGGAGTTTAATTTCGATAAATGCGAGATGCTGTATTTTGGGAAAGTAAATCTTAGCAGGACTTATACACTTAATGGTAAGGTCCGAGGGAGTGTTGCTGAACAAAGAGACCTTGGAGTCTAGGTTCAATGATATTAGTATTACTTACAGTGTGGAAACAGGCCCTTCGGCCCAACAAGTCCACACTGACCCGCCGAAGCGCAACCCACCCAGACTCATTCCCCTACATTTACCCTGCCCCTAACACTACGGGCAATTTGGCATGGCCAATTCACCTAACCAATTTTTGGACTGTGGGAGGAAACCCATGCAGACATGGGGAGAATGTACAAACTCCACATAGTCAGTCACCTGGGAATTGAACCCAGGTCCCTGGCACTGTGAGGCAGCAGTGCTAACCACCGTGTCACTGTGCCGCCCACGATGACATCTGGATTCCTTCCCACCCATGATAACTTCCTTTTCAGCCTGAGCAGGTGTTCTTAACTGTTGCTCTGGGCAAGTAGGGATTTTAGAACTCACACTGAGGGCTGCAGAAAACAGTATCTGTTGCCTGCATTATACTGTCCCCAACACGACTAGATTCTTTTTGCCCTACTACCTGACCCCACTTGAATGGCCCTCTGTATCATAGTGATATGGTCAGTTTGGTCATCTTCTCTGCTGTCCCTGTCAGCTTGCAGAAAACTCATAACTGTTGGATGATTGTAGGAGCAGAATCTTTTCAAAAGCCATCTCTTGGTCCCCATACTTTCCTCAACTGCTGTCCCTGATCACTTACCAGATTTGAAACACATAATCTCATCAGATGAACAGCCTATTGGAGTGAAGTCTCCAGGAAACTTCACTCCTTCCTAACACAGTACAATGTCTGTAGCCCAGACTCCAGCTCTTCAACTTGGATCCAAAGTTGCTTAAGCTGTAAAAAACTTAAGAGATATACAGCATAGAAACAGGCCTTTCAGCCTACCATGCATATGCCTAACAAACTAAATTAATCCCATTTTCCTGGGCTTGGCCCATAGCCTACTATGCCCCTGCACTTTAAGTGCCCATCCAGATGTCTCTTAAATGTTGCAAGAATACATACCTCCACCACAGTCGCAGGCAGCACATTCAACATTTTTACTGTTCTCTGGGTGAATTTTGTTTTTTTTTATTTCCTGTAAACCACTGACTCCTCACCTTAAACCTGTACCCTCTGGTCTCAGACACATTTGCCATCGGGAAAAGATTCTCACAATTGATTCTGTCTATGCCTCTCAATGTTGTATACATCAGTCAGACCTCTATTCAACCTCCCCTGTTCCAAGGGAAACAAACTCAGCCTATTCATTCTCTCCTTATAACTGACAGTTTTCGTCCCAGGCAACATTGTAGTGAATCTCCTCTACAACCTCTCCAGTGCAATAATGTCCTTCCAATAGTGTGGTGACCAGAACTGCACATAGTATTCCATGTGTGGCCTCAATATTTTATAGAGTTGTAACCAAAACATCCTTGTTCTTATATTCTACACACTGGTGAATGAAGGCAAGCATTCCCATATGCCTTTTTCACCACCCTTGTCTACTTGTGATGACAAGTTTCATGATTAGATTAGATTAGATTACTTACAGTGTGGAAACAGGCCCTTCGGCCCAACATGTCCACACCGACCCGCCGAAGCGCAACCCACCTATACCCCTACATTTACCCCTTACCTAACACTACGGGCAATTTAGCATAGCCAATTCACCTGACCCGCACATCTTTGGACTGTGGGAGGAAACCGGAGCACCCGGAGGAAACCCACGCAGACACGGGGAGAATGTGCAAACTCCACACAGTCAGTCGCCTGAGTCGGGAATTGAACCCGGGTCTCAGGCGCTGTGAGACAGCAGTGCTAACCACTGTGCCACCGTGCTGCTCACTAATACATTATCTGGCCTGCCTTCTCTATTCTATTGTATTTAAATTATTAATTTGTCACTCTGTTTTTCATACTAATATCAATCTTATATTGAGAAAAATAAACTAGAGACCTAAACACAAACAAAAGTTCTTCATTTTACTTAAAGACTCAAGGTTTGCGTAAAGATTTGTAGCTCAGTTGCCAGTTGTCATGGTTGTGGGAATGTTCATCGAGCTGGGAAGTTGATTTGCAGAAGTTTTTTTCCCCTGTCTAGGTGACATCTTCAGTGCTTTGAAGCTTCCTGTGAAGTGCTGCTGTATTGTGTCTTCTGGAATTTATTTTGGTTCTGTTCCTGCTGCTTCTGGTTGTTTGTTGTAGTGGTTAGTACACTGAGTCTTGTTGATGGAGTCCATGGATGAGTGCCATGCTTCTAGAAATTTTCTGGCTGTCCTCTGTTTGGTTTGTCCTATGATTGTTGTGTTGGACCAGTCGAATTTGAGGTCCTTGTCATCTGCGTGTGTGGCTCCTAGGGACAGCTGGTTGTGGCATTTAGTGGCGAGTTGGTGTTCGTGGATGCAGTTTGCTAGTTGTCTGGCAGTTTGTCCTATATAGTGTTTCATGTTTGGGTGGAATCTTGTAAACTACGTTTGTCTTGGACATGATGGGTATAGAGTCTTTGTCCTGGTGAGTTGTCTGAACGTGACTGTCAGTTTATGAACTGTCATGAATCCCAGTGGTCCGAGAAGTCTGGGTGTCAGTTCCAAGATTTTTTTTATATATAAGGTAACATGGCTAGTGAATTATTTATCTGTTAGCATCTGTGGATGAAGTTGCGGGGATGTCTGTTTTTGGTGAGTACTCTGTAGAGGAGTTCATCTTCCTTTCGTAGGTTGGGAGTGCTGCACTGTGTTGTAGCCCTTTTGGACAGGGTCCTAATATAGCTTCTCCTGTGTGCGTTTGGGTGGTTGCTGTTGTAGTTCAGGACTTGGTGGGTATGTGCGGCTTTCCTGTACACTTTTGTGGTGCATTCACCATTTTGTGTTCTTTCTACCATCAGATCCAGGAATGTGAGTTGATTGTTAGTTTCCTCCTCTCTCGTAAATCTGATCCCTGTGAACATGTTGTATGTTGTCAATTGAAGTGAAAGTACTGTTACATCAAAGGAGACTGGTGTGTGTTCTCAGAAATGGACTATGACAATCGAACTGGCCATCACTATTAGACAGGACAGGTCATGGCACTATGAAACAAAGTGACTAAGCTAGCCAACAGCAGAGAAGACAACATGACAGACACCTGGGTAAGAGACCTCTCCAACATACAGCTTACAGACACAGCAAAAGCTGTACTAGCCAAGGGACTCAACTACAAATGTAGGGATGCAAAAACAACAGACTTCCTAGCTGCACTAGAATGTACGCTGAGAATTAACGGACTAACTGAAAAGATACAGCAAGCAGTCAAACCATTGTACCCTTACTAACAAAGAAAAGACAAATGTACAACCTCAACACCGAAGACACTCAAAAATGACAAGAACATAATCAAAGTACCAGCTAACAAGGGCAGAATGTCAATTATCATGGACAAAACCTAATATATTCAGAAAGCAGAGAAACTACTTGCAAATACCAACAGAGGGAGCATGACCCCCAACGCACAATGGAACCTACCAAAAAAGAACTAATAGGACTGCATACTCAAGGACTACTGGACCTGTGCTTGATGAGACACTTTACATTCAACAACCAAATATATGAATAGATCAATGGGCTATAGGCTCACCCATCTCTGGGCTCATAGCAGAAGCAGTGATGCAAAGACTTGAACAAACAGCCCTTCTACAAATCCATCCCGATTTGTGCTATTCAAACCGTCAGGTTTCTACAGAGAAGATATAAACATAAGCATGAATGAGCTGTCAGAAGTAATAGCAAAAAAATGTGAGAGAAACTATTCGGATGAGAAAGAAAGGAAGGTGTGTCTGTGTCTGAGAGAGAGGAATTGTTGGGGAACGAATGAGCCGGGACCCGGAACCAATTAACGGGAATAGCGGAGGGCCGGACGGTTTCTGAGACAGACACGGACTTCCGGCAGAGACACCATCGGTTCAAAAAAACTTCACGTGGGTAAGGAACAGAGACAGAGAGACAGTGAGGTGAAAGGGATGGGGGAAGATGAGAAAGGGGGGAAAATGAGAGGAGTGGGCAAGAGAGGCACGGGGAAGAGGGTGGGAGGAGGAGTAGAAGAAGAGGGAGAGGACTGCTAAGATGTAGCCTAGGTGAGTTGGCCATGCTAAATTGCACAAAGTGTCCAGGGATGTACAGCCATGGGAAATGTCGAGTTATAGGGATGGTGTTTGGAGGGTCTTTGTGGACTTCATGGGCTGAATGGCCTGCTTCCAAACTAACGGTTCTATGAGGGAGGGAAGGAAGGAGAGAGGGGGGGAGGGTGAAATGAGGGGAGGGGGGTGGAGGAAGAAGGAAGATGGATTTTAGTGGGTAGATGTTTGTTTGGTTTCGAAGTTCTGGTCCAGTTAACATGAACTGTGAGAGTTGTTATGAGTCATTTAGCTGGGAACTTCAAGGAAAATATGCCTAATTGATTGAAGTGTGAAAAACTTCTGATGTAATTTAATTTGCACAAGAGAATCATGGAGGAGGGGCAGAAGAAGGCACATCGTAAACGGCACAGTGGACCTAAGGCAGCAAGAAAGAAGCAGCGGCGTCTGAAGGGGCTGGGTATTGAAGATGAAGTCGATCCACAGAAGAGAAATCCCAAGGCTTTCACCGTCCAGAGTGCAGTGCGTATGGCTAAAACCTTTCACAGGTGAGGCTTGAATTACACTACAATGGCTGTAGGATTAGTCTTGGCTCATGAAGAAGAATGTCTTTGTAGCTCAGTGAAGGAAAGTTTGTGGATCATTGTAACTGGTATCCCAAATGTAAGGTGGCTGGAACAGTGGAAACGCAACAGTCACAGTATCAGTGAAACACACATTTTGGACAGGCCTGGGTTTGGACAATAACTATTTGATTTCAGGCTTATGGAGTTTCCTGTGAGAACATGTACTATTACCTGAAAGCAAAACACGAAAAAGAAACACCAGGAAGAGAATCAAAATGACAGCCAGTCTGTTGTGACAGGGAGGTGAATCCATCTGTCACTTAAATCCCAACACCCAGAAAAGCACACCTCACAATCTGTTAAAATATGAGTGACAGAGAACTCACAAATTTCACTATTTAAAGAAAATAACAATTTATTTTTAACTCTAAATGAGCACTTTAAACAAGCACTATTCACAACTCTAAGACCCCCTTTCTCTTAATTGCTTACTATTGCCTCCAACTGTATAACAATATGCTGTTCTGATAAGGCATTTATTAAAATTACATTAAATTGATTTCAAAACTACACAGCCACTGTCGTTTTCTGTGTCTTTCATCTTCTGGCTGAAAATCTCCCTGGGTCATTGTCTTTCTTTTTACTGCAAGTATATGAAAAGGTACTTTTGATAGAGTGTTTCTTAATTTCTTGGAGAGCAAGATGTTAGATCACCAAGTGTGTCAGTCTCAATAGCAGTTGCTCTCCAAATTTTAAAGTATTCGCATTTTTATACTCCAACATCAGATCGTCTCATTGGTTTGATGTTGGCAAAACAATAAATTCAAACTTGATTGGGTTTTGGTATCCTCGGACATTATTTAAGCTGATTTGTTAAAATCCAGTTGTTGTCACAATAGTAACCCAAACTCAAGTATCCATTTCACAGCCAAATGCTACATACTTTAATTTTCCAGTAACTCTGGGACTGTCAACTAGTCATATAGGTAAAAACAATGACTGCAGATGCTGGAAACCAGATTCTGGATCAGTGGTGCTGGAAGAGCACAGCAGTTCAGGCAGCATCCAACGAGCAGCGAAATCGACGTTTCGGGCAAAAGCCCTTCATCAGGAATAAAGGCAGTGAGCTGGAAGCATGGAGAGATAAGCTAGAGGAGGGTGGGGTGGGGAGGGGAGAGAGTAGCATAGAGTACAATGGGTGAGTGGGGGAGGAGATGAAGGTGATAGGTCAGGGAGGAGAGGCTGGAGTGGATAGGTGGAAAAGAAGATAGGCAGGTTGGACAAGTCCGGACAAGTCATGGTGACAGTGCTGAGCTGGAAGTTTGAAATTAGGATGAGGTGGGGGAAGGGGAAATGAGGAAGCTGTTGAAGTCCACATTGATGCCCTGGGGTTGGAATGTTCCGAGGCGGAAGATGAGGCATTCTTCCTCCACGCGTCTGGTGGTGAGGGAGCAGCGGTGAAGGAGGCCCAGGACCTCCATGTCCTTGGCAGAGTGGGAGGGGGAGTTGAAATGTTGGGCCACAGGGTGGTGTGGTTGATTGGTGCGGGTATCTCCCTAAAGCGCTCTGCTAGGAGGCGCCCAGTCTCCCCAGTGTAGAGGAGACCGCATCGGGAGCAACGGATACAATAAATGATATCAATGGATGTGCAGGTAAAACTTAGATGGATGTGGATGGCTCCTTTAGGGCCTTGGATAGAGGTGAGGGAGGAGGTATGGGTACAGGTTTTACAGTTCCTGCGGTGGCAGGGGAAAGTGCCAGGATGGGAGGGTGGGTCGTAGGGGGCGTGGACCTGACCAGGTAGTCACGGAGGGAGCGGTCTTTGCGGAAGGCAGAAAGGGGTGGGGAGAGAAATATATCCCTGGTGGTGGGGTCTTTTTGGAGGTGGCGGAAACGTCGGCGGATGATTTGGTTTATGCAAAGGTTGGTAGGGTGGAAGGTGAGCACCAGGGGCGTTTTGTCCTTGTTACGGTTGGAGGGGTGTGGTCTGAGGGCAGAGGTGCGGGATGTGGACGAGATGTGTTGGAGGGCATCTTTAACCACGTGGGAAGGGAAATTGCGGTCTCTAAAGAAGGAGGCCATCTGGTGTGTTCTGTGGTGGAACTGGTCCTCCTGGGAGCAGATACGGTGGAGGCAGAGGAATTGGGAATACGGGATGGCATTTTTGCAAGAGATAGGGTGGGAAGAGGTGTAATTACAAGAGGTGCTTGTAATCTCTCAGTTAGAACAGCATTCACTCTCTTTTAGAGGTACAGTACACGCTTTCAACTTTATAAAAATCTGCACACAGCAAAACTTCACAAATAACAAGAATTGGTTTATATGGTTTAGGGTGAATGTTGGTCAAGTAATTAAAATGCTGAAAAATGTGTTGCTGGAAAAGCGCAGTAGGTCCGGCAGTATCCAAGAAGCAGGAGAATCGACGTTTCGGGCATAAGCCCTTCTTCAGGAATGAAGAAGGGCTTTCATTCCTGAAGAAGGGCTTATGCCCGAAACGTCGATTCTCCTGCTTCCTTGGATGCTGCCTGACCTGCTGCACTTTTCCAGCAACACATTTTTCAGCTCTGATCTCCAGCATCTGCAGTCCTCACTTTCTCCAAGTAATTAAAATCCCTATTTGAAACAATTACCCAAGTTAAGAAATTTCAACCTTTTTGGAACTTTCCTTTAACTCAAATCATAACCAAATTAAATATAATAGACAAATTGTTTCAAATAAATAAATTAACCAATTGTACTTTATGTTGCTAACAGACAATAATATGATTACAAGCATTCCTCCTCTGCATTAGACAGAAACAGAACTCAACAATTTGCTGTCCTTTAAATGCGTGCGTTGGGTCAGGCCTAACAAAGCTTTGACCTTTGAATTGCATAGGTTCAACTTTCATCCACAAGCTCTCCCTCCCTTGGGTAACAGCAGTGCTAATGGTGTAATTTTCCAGAATTCCTTTTTAGCAACCAACTAATAACATGATGGTGGCAATAGGTGTTTGCACACTCTCCTCATGTTTGCATGGGTTTCCTATGGGTGCTCTAGTTTCATCCCATAGTCGAAAGATAGGTAAGGTTAGGTGGATTGGCCATATTAAATTGCCCATAGTGTCCAGGGAGGTGCAAGCTAGATGGATTAGCCATGGGAAATGCTGGGTTACATAGTGGGGGGAGTCCCAATGAAATGCTCTGGAGAGTCGGTGGGACTTGTTGGACAGAATGGCCTGTTTCCATGGTGTAGGGATTCTAGTTTAAAAAAATCCTGGTTTGTGGTTTCAGCACTTCTGGGAAAGCATCTAAATCTTTCGTATCTGATTTGTTCAGAGTTTGGATATTTTGAATCCGCTTTCTTCACGAACCCCTGTCTGTTCCTCTGCCAGAGAAGCTGACATCTTGCTGGGACTGTTTTCCTTCTTTAACTCATCAGAATTCTCCATCTTTCTATCTCTGTCTGCTTTGTCTTTATGTCTGCATCCGTGCACTGTCCATATCCTCCAGCTTTTCTGCCAGCCACACTTTTTTTTGACCATCCATTCTGTTGGAACAATTTTTCTTGTCAAGAGTCACCAGGACAAATGAAATAATATTTCGTATTCACCAAGAGGATCATAGTTTTATCCCTTTACAATTGATGGAAACTTTTAGAAGTGCTCTTCAGGCATGCTTGTAAACCATTGCAGCTTGTGAAGCAGCAAGGAAGATAATAAACTTACAGAGGACATGGTCAGAAGAAACTGGGTGGATGTGTAGCAGATGAAACCTGTTGTAGAAATGTGTGAGGTGATAAATTTTGAGATGAAGAATGGGGTCAGGCTAACGAAGGAGGTAATATTGAGTTCATGTGGAAGGCTGGGCGTTCTAAATGGTGACAAAGCTAGGAAATCTTACACAATATATCGAAAACATATGTTTGCCCAATTACCTTAAATTCTGTACACTAACCTCACCTTTGGAGAGAATGCAGAAAATATTTACTGAAGTAAGCCTTGGATGCAGAGTTGTTGTGAAGAGGATAAATTGGAGAAGCTGAGATTGTATTCTTTAGGACACAAAAGGCTAAGAATGATTTTACAGAAATATTTAAAATCAAGAAAGATTTAGATGCAGTAAGTAATAAGAACCTGTTTCTAGTGGCTGTACACTCAAGAACCAGAGGGTACAGATTTCAGATTGTTGAGTAGTTCAGAAAAAAAGGAATAGAACATAGAAAAGTACAGCACAGAACAGGCCCTTCGACCCAGGATGTTGTACAGAGGATTATTCCTAATCTAAAATAAAATAACCTAACCTACGCACCCTTCAATTCACTGCTGTCCATGTGCATGTCCAGCAGTTGCTTAAATGTCCCTAATGACTCTGCTTCCACCACCACCAATGGCAACGCTTTCCATGCATTCACAACTCTCTGCATAAAGAGCCTACCTCTGTCATCTCCTCTATACCTTCCTCTTAATATCTTAAAACTATGACCCCCTCGTGCCAGTCAATCCTGCCCTGGGGAAATGTCTCTGGCTATTGAATCTATCCATGCCTCTCGTTACCTTGTATACTCGATTAGGTCACCTCACTTCCACCTCCTCTCCAGAGAGAAAAGTCCGAGTTTAGTCAACCTCTCTTTGTAAAACAAGCCATCCAGTCCAGGCAGCATCCTGGTAAACCTTCTTTGCACCCTATCTTATAATAGGGCGACCAGAACTGGACACAATATTCCAAGTGTAGTCTCACCAGGGTCTTGCAGAGATGCAGCAAAACCTCCCAGCTCTTAAACTTGATCCCCCTGTTAATGAAAACCAAAACACATGCTTTTTAATAACCCTATCCACTTGGGTGGCAACTTTTGAGGGATCTGTGCACTTGAACACCAAGATCCCTCTGTTCCCTCACAATGCCAAGAATCCGGTCTTTAATCCTATATTTAGCAATCAGGTTCGACTTCTAAAATGCATCACTTCGCATTTATCCAGGTTGAACTCCATCTGAACGCCATTTCTGAACCCAGCTCTACATCCTGACTATGTCGTGCTGCAGCCTGCAATAGCCCTCAATACTATCAATGGCACCTTCAACCTTTGTGTCATCTGCAAATTTACTAACCCACCCCTCAACCTCCTCATCCAAGTCATTTATAAAAACTACAAAGAGCAGAGCCCCAAGAACAGAGCCCTGCGGGACACCACTGATCTCCAGGCAGAATACTTTCCATCTCTAACCACTCTCTGCCCTCTGTCAGCCAACCAATTCTGAATCCAGACAGCCAAATCTCTCTGTATCTCATACCTTCTGACTTTATGAATGAGCCTAACATGGGGAACCTTATCAAATGCCTTGCTGAAGTCCTGATACACCACATCCACTGCTCGACCTCGTCACCTTCTCAAAGGACTCAATAAGATTAGTTAGGTATGACCTGCCCCTCACAATGCAATACCAACTGCCTTTAATCACGCTATGCTTTTCCAAATAGTCATAAATCCTATCCCTCAGAATTCTTTCCAAAACCTTGCTGACCACAGACGTAAGACAGGGATTGCCCTATTACCCTTCTTGAAAGGATGAACAACATTCGCCTCCTTCCAATCCTCCGCTATGTCTCCTGTGGAGTGTGAGGAAAGAAAGATCTTCACCAGCGGCTTAGCAACCTCCTTTCTTGCTTCCAGGGCCAACCTAGGATAATTCTGGTCTGGCCTTGGGGACTTATCAATCTTAATGTTTGCCAAAAGTTCCAGCACATCAACGTTACCAATCTTGATCTGTTCAAGCCTATGTCCCAGCTCCTCAAAGTTCTCATTCACAACAAGGTCCCTTTCCTTGATGAAAACCAAAGCAAAAAACTCATTTAGGGCTTCCCCTATCTGCTCAGACTCCATACAAAAGTTCCCTATGCTATCCCTGACCGGTCCTACCTTCTCCCTGATCGTTCTTATTCCTCACGTATGAGTAAAATGCCTTTGGGTTCTCTTTAATCTGTCCAACCCAAGCCTTTTTCGTGACCCCTGCTGGCTCTCCTCAGTCCATTTCTGAGCTTCTTTCTAGTAAGCCTGTAATGCTCTAAAGATGTGCTAGATCCATGTTTCCTCCACCTTACGTAAGTTGCCTTCTTCCTTTTGACGACAAGCTCCTCTGTTCTCGTCATCCAAGGCTCCTTAATCTTACCCCTTCTTGCCTGTCTCAGAGGAACAAATTTGTGCATCACTCACAACAACTGCTGTTTTCTGGCTTTTATTGGTAGAGGAATTGAGTTCCGGAGTCCTGAGGTCATGTTGCAGTTGTATAAGACCCTGGTGCGGCCGCATCTGGAGTATTGTGTGCAGTTTTGGTCGCCATACTATAGGAAGAATGTGGAGGCACTGGAACGGGTGCAAAGGAGGTTTACCAGGATGCTGCCTGGTATAGTAGAAAGATCGTATGAGGAAAGGCTGAGGCACTTGGGGCTGTTTTCTTTGGAGAAAAGAAGGCTTAGGGTGACTTGATAGAGGTGTACAAGATGATTAGGGGTTTAGATAGGGTTGACCATGAGAACCTTTTTCCACGTATGGAGTCAGCTATTACGAGGGGGCATAGTTTTAAATTAAGGGGTGGTAGGTATAGGACTGATGTTAGGGGTAGATTCTTTACTCAGCGAGTCGTGAGTTCATGGAATGCCCTGCCAGTAACAGTGGTGGACTCTCCCTCTTTATGGGCATTTAAATGGGCACTGGATAGGCGTATGGAGGATAGTGGGCTAGTGTAGGTTAGGTGGGCTTGGATCGGCACAACATCGAGGGCCGAAGGGCCTGTACTGCGCTGTATTTTTCTATGTTCTATGTTAAACAGTCTCCACATGTCTAATGTGCCCTTTCTGTGGAACAATTATTCCCAATCTGTACTTCTCAACTCCTGTCTGATAGTGTCATAATTTCCTTTTTCCCAATCAAATATCTTCCCTTCGTAGCTGCTCCTTTCCCTCTCCAAGGCCATGGTAAATGTGAGACAGTTGTGGTCACTGTCACCAAAGTGTTCTCCCACGTGAGACCTGACACCTGTCCCGACTCAGTGCTGAGCACCAAATCCAAAATGGCCTCTCCCCTCATTAGCCTACCTGCATACTGAGTAAGGAAACCCTCCTGACCACACCTGACAAAAACGGCTCCATCCAAACCATCTGCACTAAGGAGGTTCCAGTCAATATTGGGAAAATTGAAGTCACCCATAACAACAACCCTGCTACATCTGCATTTTTTCCAAAATCTGCCAGCCTATGAGTTCTTCGATTTTCCTACTGCTATCAGGGGATCTGTAGAAAACCCCCAATGAGGTGGCTGCTCCCTTACTGTTCCTAACTTCCACCCATACTGACTCAGTAGACAAACCTTCCTCAACAATCATCGTTTCTGTAGCTGTGATGCACTTTCTGATTAGAAATGCTAAAACCCCTCCTCTTTTTCCAACCTCCCCTGTTCTTTGTAAACGCTGTAAACCCTGGAACATTAGCAACCATTCCTGCCCCTGTGAAATCCACATCTCCGTTATGGCCACAACATCATAGTCCCAAGTACTGATCCATGCTCTAAGTTGATCACTCTTACTTCTGACACTTGTTTTAAAGCAGACACACTCTAACTGATCCCTTTGTTTTATCATGTGAAAAACTTTCCCGATAGATTCCCTATGGGGAATCTATAGTGCCCATATACACTGCCCCATCTACAACTACCCACTTCTCAAATATGTAGCTCTGGTTCCATCCCGTTGCCAAACCAGTTTAAACCCTCCTGAACCACACAAACAAATCTCTCACCCAGGACATTTGTGCCCCTCCAGTTCAGGTGCAACTCATTCTTCATGTACAGGTCCCACCTTCCCCAGAAGACATCACAATGGTCTAAGTATCAGTGCACTGAGTGACTAGGGCAGGATTGGATGGTCAGCACAGACTCAATATTCTCTTTCAAAAGAGAGTTTGAAAAATACATGAAAAAGAAAAAAAGGCTCAAGTGTGGAAAAGGCAAAAATTGGGACTAAGACACTGGTCGTTGAGACTTGATGGGCTGAATGATGATTTAGTTCTGTGCTGTTCAATGAATCTCTTCTATCTATATATAGCCTTCCTGAAGGCCTTCAGTGAGGTTTTGAAGAGAGGATTTGACTGTTGGTGACCTGCAGGAGACTGCATTTGGACCTGAGCTGCTTGTAGTTTTTAGCCAAGACTTAAGTAGAGGAGTGAGCTCTACATTGAAGATTGCTGATGATATCGAATGAATCACATAAGTTGTGGAAGTGTGACATCACCTGCAGATCAGAGGATTGTTTTGTCCATGTACAAAACTCACTCAAAGCTATTAAACAGGTCCAAATGAAAATTAAATCCTCAAATTGACCTTTACCTTGGGACTGGAAAGCAAAGGGGTGAAAGTTAAGTTCTGTTTGATGTAACCTTTGGTTATATTCTATTTGGAGTAGCTGCATTTAGATTTTAGCATTGTATCTCAGAATATATTGGCATTCAAGGGTGCGCAGTGCAGATTTTGTGGAATGATACATGAACTAAAATGGTTTAGACAAAGTGTGTAGGTGAAGCTAATTGAATAGTAGTTCAGATTGATGGAGGTGCATGTTAGGAAGTGACCTTAAATTGTAATTGCTTGATTGTAATTCCCCTGCTTGGGAAATGGAATCTTGTGTGATAATAATCAATAATTTTATTTAACACTATCATAAATAGGGCTCAGGACTTGAAAACTAAAAAGCACCATATCCCTGTGGTTGACCGGACACCCTTGGAGCCCCCACCGATCGTCGTTGTTGTCATGGGACCCCCAAAAGTTGGAAAGAGTACACTCATTCGATGCCTTATTCGAAACTTCACGAAGCAAAAGCTAACGAACATCAGGGGCCCAGTAACTGTAATTACAGGTATGTCTATAAATGTCAACCCTTCAAATTATTTGATGATACTGAGTTATCCAGATTGTGTTGTATATTGGTTGATCTATCAACATTTGTACCTGTGTTGTCAAACTGTTTTGATTATTAAAATGATGATCTCAAAACATACACTCCAGGACCTGAGCTACTTGCCGTATTTAGGCAGGAGTTTTTTTTAGATTAGATTACTTAGTGTGGAAACAGGCCCTTCGGCCCAGCAAGTCCACACCGAAACGCCGAAGCGCAACCCACCCAGACTCATTTCCTTACATTTACCCCTTCACCTACACTACGGGCAATTTAGCATGGCCAGTTCACCTAACCTGCACATTTTTGGATTGTGGGAGGAAACCGGAGCACCCGGAGGAAACCTACGCAGACACGGGGAGAATGTGCAAACTCCACACAGTCAGTCGCCTGAGGCGGGAATAGAGGAGTGAGCTGTACATTGATGATTGCTGATGATATCAAATGAGTTGCATAAATTGTGGGAGTGTGACAACAGCTTCCTTGTATCTCTCTCTGAAATTTGGATTAATTTCGCTAACTTTTCATTATCCTTTGAATAGTCCTTAAAGGTTTTTATGGCTAAATATACTTTGGTTTCAAACAGGAAAAAAGCGCCGTATCTCCATCATGGAATGTGGGAATGATATGAATTCGATGATCGATTTGGCCAAAGTGGCTGATCTGGTGAGGAACCAATTTTTGTTTGCTTTACTTAAAAAGCCTGACGTTTGTGTAAAAGCATTACAAGATATAATTAACACTACCAAGTAGCATATCTCAGTAGTGTGAAAACTGAGTAGTTTGAGTTTAAAAGCAGTGGAAGTGGGGAGAAGTATTGGCCTCTGGGTTCAGAACAGACTGCTATTTGGAAAAAATATGCAATTGTAGCATCATCGTGAAGCTGATAATTTGTGAGTGATTTCTTGTCAACCTTTAGTAATTTGTATGACTTAGTAATAATTGTAAGGTTTTATGAACAACAGTATGGTATAGTTATACATAGCTATTGTAAAGCTCATTATGGTTAGTAAGGTTTATTAAAATAAATTCAGACAAATAAAAAGTTATGGCATAATTAATAAGGATGGCAGACAATGCCATATTTTACAGCTGCATTGTGGGAGTTGATAGGTACTGGCATGGTCCAAGACAACTGCATCATGAGCAAGTGTCTGTAGCTCAAACAGCTTTGGCTGTCTGAATGAGCTTGATACTGAGGTACAGGGACTGTGTTGCACTAGGAATGGGGAAAGTTATCTAGGCACTTACTTTCTTCCAGAAGACAGTCTGGATAGTGTCATTTGATTTGGCCAGTGGTCAGGGTCAAGACGATGTAAGAGGGCAAAGTAGATAAAAATTGAAGGTGCTCGAGCTTTGCAATTGTCCAGCAGCTTCTGGTAACTTGTATGGATAAGAAAGTGGATTGCAGAGTGAATGAGTGAACTGACCAAGGTAGAAGCCATTTGGGCAAGGAGTAAATATGAATGAAGCGATAGCAGACATGCTATATTCAGAAGGATAGACACTGTTTTTTGTATCTGAGTGTGTCAGTATAGAAGGTTCTGTTGTCTCCCTGGTGTCAGGGTTTGGGACATCTGCTCAGGGCTAGAGAGAAACTTCAGTAGTATAATAGGGTCCATGGGGTTACCAACTACAAACGTAGAACCATGAAAGAGACTTTTTAACTAAATCAGAAGAACCTTCTAAGCCTTGAACAAATTGATCCTTTGAAACATCTTTATCCAATGCCAATGTGTGATTCCAAAACTGTTGCAGCAGAGATGGGCTTTGATTCATGGGGCATTGGCAGCAGTATTTGGAGAAAGTAGAAGCTGCACCATCGGTATAAATTTCAGCAAGTGAAAACCCAGTCAGTCCATTCATTCTTTGTGTGTCAGTCTTGCCATCCCAGGAATTGGTCTGGAGAACCTTTGCTGGACTCCCTCAATAGCAAGATAATGTTCTTCCTCAGATGAGGAGACCAAAACTGCACATCATACTCAAGGTGTCGCCTCCCCAAAGCCCTGTATAACAGGACAGGCATCCCTACTCCTATATTCAAATCTTCTCGCTATGAAAGCCAACATGCCATTAGCTTTTCCTCATTGGTTGCTGCACCTGCATGTTAACCTTCAGTGACAGTCCCACTATGACACCTAGGTCTTGTTGCATCTCACCTTTTCCTAAACTGTCACCACTCAGATAATCTGCCTTCCTGTTTGTGAGACCAAAATGGATAACCTCACATTTAACCACATGATATTGCGTTTGCCCAAGTATTTGCTCACTCAGCCAGTCTGTCCAAGTCACCTGCAGTCTCTTGCATTCTCCTCACTGCTCACACTGCCACCCAATTCAGTGTGGCCTGCAAATTTGGATTCAATTCCTTTATCCAATTTGTTAATATCAGCTGGGATGGCAGCACTGAGCATTGTGGTACCCCACTTGCTACTGCCCACCACTCTGAAAAGGACCCGTTTATTCCAACTCTGCTTCGTATCTACCAACAGGTTCTCAACATCAATACATTACCTCCAATACCATGAGCTTTAATTTTCCTCACTAATGTCTTGTGTGGGGCCTTGTGAAAAGCCTTTTGAAAGTCCAGATATACAACATCCTTGGATTCACCCTTGTCCACACTGCTGCTCACATCCTCAAAAATTTCCAGAAGATTTGTCAAGCATGATTTCCCTTTAGTGAATCCATGCTGACTTGGATTGATCCTGTCACTGCTTCCAAATGCTCAGTTATTACATCCTTAATTGTATTTTCCCCACCACCGATGTCGGGCTAAACAGTCTATAATTGCCCATTTTCTCTCTCCCTCCTTTTTCAAAGGGTTATATGAGCTACCCTTCAATCCATTGCAACTCTTCCAGAACCTATAGCATGCTGGAAAATGATCACCACTGTTTCTAGAGCCACTTCCTTAAGTACTCTGGGATGCAGAGCATCAAGCCCTTGTGATTTATTGGGTTTTAATTCCATCAATTTCACGAGTACCATTTCCTGATGAATTTCCTTCCATTCCTCCTTTCTGCTTGACCCTGTATCCGCTAGCATTTCTGAATGTTGTTTGTGCTCAGTGAAGACAGGTCCAAAGTATTTGTTCAGTTGGTCTGTCATCTCTTTGATATCCATTATGAATTCACTTGATTCTAACTGTGAGGGACCTACATTTGTCTTCACCAGTCTTGTTCTCCTCACATATCTATAGAAGCTTTTGCAGTCAGTTCTTATGCTTTCAACAAGCTTCCTCTCATATTCTGTTTTCCCCTTCCAAATTAAACCCTTTTTGTCCTGTCCTAAATATTAAATTTATCTGGGTCCTCAGGTGTGCTGCTTTTTCTGGCCAATTATAAGCCTCCTCTTTGGCTTTAACACTGTCCTTTGAGTTCTTTATTAATCAAGAACCTATCTGTCTGAAGTGCACTTAATGACTTGGCCTCCACTGCCTTCTGTGACCATGACTTCCATAGATTCATCACCCTCATTTCTCCTCATCTCTATTCTAAAGAGTCATCCCTTTATCCTGAGGCTGTGCCTTCAGTCCCAGCTTCTCCTACTATCTTGTTAATTTCCATCCTATCCAGCCTTCTACATATTCTGTAAATCTCAATAAGATTCCCCCCCCCCCCCCCAAACTCCCATTCATCCTTCTAAATTCCATTGAGTACAGACTCACTTTTTTGAGAAGATTTGTAGCTCACGTTGAGGTTCTGAATGTAGGTCTGCTCGCTGAGCTGGAACATTCGATTTCAGACGTTTTGTCACCATACTTGGTAACATCATCAGTGAGCCTCCGGATGAAGTACTGGTGGCAAGGGCCGCTTTCTATTTATGTGTTTAGGTTTCCTTGGGTTGGTGATGTCATTTTGTCTACTAACAAACACATTGACCTGGGTCCCATTTACCATCCCCTGAGAAAAAGAACAGTAAATGGCATCACAGAAAATGACATCACCACATGAAATGACATCACCAATCCAAAGAAACCTAAACACATAAATAGAAAGCGGGCCATGCTACCTGTGCTTCATCCGGCGGCTCACTGATGATGTTACCCAGTATGGTGACGCAATGTCTTAAACTGAACCTTCCAGCTCAGTAAGCAAACTTACATCCAGACCCACTGTCTCAACCACCAAACCCTTCATTCCAGGGATCATTCTTGTGAACCTCCTCTGAACCTATTCCAAGGCCAGCACATTGTTCCTGAGAGAGGGGGCCAAAACTGCTTCCATATTCCTAATGAGGTCTGACTGGAGCCGTCTAAAGCCTCAGACATTCATCCCTGATCTTATCTTCTAGCCCTTTTGAAATTAATGCTAACGTTGCATTTGCCTTCCTAAGTGCCAACTGAACCTGCATGTTAATTTTAAGAGAACCCTAAATTTGGACTCCTTAGTTCCTTTGTGCTTCAGATTTCTGAAGCCTTTTCTTCTTTGAAAATAGTTTATGCTTCTAATCTTTTGACCTTCGTGCATAACCTCACACTTTACTATATTTGCATTCCACCTGCCATTTACTTGCCCACTCTTCCTCTATATTGGGGAGACGGGCCGCTTACTTGCGGAACGCTTCGGAGAACACCTCTGGGACGCCTGGACCAACCAACCCAACCACCCCGTGGCTCAACACTTTAACTCTCCCTCCCACTCCACCGAGGACATGCAGGTCCTTGGACTCCTCCATCGGCAGAACATAACAACACGACGGCTGGAGGAGGAGTGCCTCATCTTCCCCCGGGAACCCTCCAACCTCAAGGAATGAACTCAGATTTCTCCAGTTTCCTCATTTCCCCTCCCCCCACCTTGTCTCAGTCGGTTCCCTCAACTCAGCACCGCCCTCCTAACCTGCAATCTTCTTCCTGACCTCTCCGCCCCCACCCCACTCCGGCCTATCACCCTCACCTTGACCTCCTTCCACCTATCACATCTCCATCGCCCCTCCCCCAAGTCCCTCCTCCCTACCTTTTATCTTAGCCTGCCTGGCACCCTCTCCTCATTCCTGATGAAGGGCTCTGGCCCGAAACGTCGAATTTCCTGTTCCTTGGATGCTGCCTAACCTGCTGTGCTTTAACCAGCAACACATTTTCAACCACACTCTCCTAACCTTCCAAGTCCTTCTGCAGACTTCTAGCTTCAGTAATACTATAATGACTCCCTCTATCTTTTTGCAGACAACACACTTAGCAACAATGCCCGCAGTTCCTTTGTCCAGATCGCTCATGAATAATGTGAATAGTTTGGTCCTAACACTGAATCTTGCTTGTCACCAGCTGCCATGCTGAAAAGACTCCTTTATCCCTTCTGCCAGTCATCCAATCTTTAGTCCATCCTAGTATCTTGACCCTAACACCATGGACTCTTATCTAGCAGACTCCTGTGCAGCACCTTGTCAGAGGCCTTTTGGAAATCTAAATACATCCTCTCCATTGGCTTTCTTTTACCTAATTTGCTTGGTGGTGCGTCAAAGAATTGTAACACATTTGTCAACCCATGAATTTTGAGAGAGGAACTGAAAAGGTGGGTGTGGTCTCATTGTAATTGCACAGAAAAAATGCTGTGGGCAAGATAGTGTGTTGGTCATTTGATTTCTCATGTCTAACCTAGCACAGATGTTAAACTTTTATTTTATTCCAACCCTTCCCCATACTTCAACAACTTTTCATTTGTTTGGAAATGATTGCATTTCTAAATGTTTCTCGTTCTGAAGATAGACCGTGGACCCGCAATGTTGATTCTTTCTCTCTGTTATTGCCTGAAATGCTGCATATTTCTGGCATTTTTAAATGTTTTTATTACACTTAGACTGTGACTTTTTGGTCAAGATACTTTCCAGCAACATTATCAAGGAAAATTTGAGTCCGGATTTGAGGAGTATTAGGATGTTGCTGTTTAAAGAGAGGTTTTAAGCTGTGTCTTCATGGAGGTTAGCAAGGAGGGAGTTCCAGGGTCTTGTCAGTTAATGATTGAGGAATAACTTGATGTGTGTTAGAAACCAGAATTGTAGGAGAGCAGAAATATTGGAGGATTATGGGTTAGAATTAGGTTTCAGACATATGAAAGATCAAGGCATTGAAGACATTTGAAATTAAAGATGTTCATTTGAAATTCATTGCATCCTTGAACTAGCAGCCTGTTTTGGTTGAGAATCGCAGCTGTACAAGAGAATGGGGAATGAGAGAGACCTGGTGTGAGTGGAATTTTTGGTATGCTGCATTTTATGAAGGTTTGAAGATTCCAATTATGTTTTTCTTGTTGAAAAAGGATTTTAAAAACCCGTTTAACAGATTTAAAATATGGTGTAACTTGTATGAGAGTCTCAATTAGGTGGAAGAGTGTACAAAGATGAAAAATGACTCTGCAGCAGTTTGGGTCAGATGCCTCAGGCAGGCTGTGGTTCTGGAAAATACCAATGTTTTCTTAGATGGTGGGCTCCTTTTCTGAGATTAAACAAGTGTGCAGGAAGCATTTTGCTAATCATCTGATGTTCAAATAGCTGGTAGTAATGCAACATTCTTGAGATGCCATACCTCAATAAGCACTAATCATGAAAATATAACAAATGGTAAGTGGAATGTACACAAAACTTTAATAATGACTTTATTACAGTCATTCTAGACTAAGTGAATCTGTGTCCTTCAGGTTTTAATGCTGACTGATGCGAGCTTTGGCTTTGAGATGGAGACATTTGAGTTCCTGAACATCTGTCAAGTTCATGGCTTTCCTAAAATCATGGGGGTCCTCACCCATTTAGACACCTTCAAAAACAACAAACAGCTGAAGAAGACCAAGAAAAGACTGAAGCACCGGTTCTGGACAGAGGTCTACCAGGTATAAGCAGGGAGGGATAGTGATCAAAGCACTGAATAAGCATTGCAAATAGGCGCATGTAGTTATGGGGCAGTGAGCTATGGCAACCAAGAAAGTTCTAAATTAGATTCATGCAAAGGCACTTTTAAAAGCAGGAAGACCGACAAAAGGTAGCAATGACATGGCTAATGAGGGCGAGAGAGAGAAAGAAAGCTCCACTACTAACTGACACAGCAGTGAATATGCACAGTTGCTGCCTTTGCTGTTTGAGTTCATGTATGTCCAGGAAAAATGAACAAACAGCAAAATTCACAGATGATCTTGGAAGAAATTGTATTGGAGAGCTCACAGCACAGGAACAGATCAATGTATAGTTTTTTAAATGTAAACTTGCTATAAATCGACAGCACTGAGTAGAGTGGCTTCTTTCTTGATTATTTGTTTTATTGAGGTCTGTCTCTTGATTAGATTTTAAAAATATAAACCATAAGTACAAAGTTAGCCTGGAGCACTGTCTTTTTTAGAGCATAAGACAGTGCTTTTTTTTTGGGTCTCTAGATCGTGAAGGAGCAAAGATGACCTTCAGTAGAGTGATTTGCTCTTCTTGAAGGATGTGGGAGTTTAGGGAGAGTTTCCATGTTACTGATGATTATGTCTGCAGGAAGTATGTTTGGTTGGAGCTGGAGTTAGAGGCAATGACGAATTTACAAGAGCTAGGGAGTATGATGGATGGCAGTTATAGGAAGGGAAAAAAGCTACAGACACAGTCGAGTAGATGGGTGAACTCCAGGAAAGGTAGGAGGGGTAGGGGCAGGTAGTGCAGGAGTCTCCTGTGGCTAACCCCACCTCAAACAAATATGCTGTTTTGGAAAATGTAGGGAATGATAGACACTTGGGCATGTAGCGCGAACAGCCAAGTTTCTGATATTGAGACGGGCTTTAATATAATGAGGGGTACGTTGGGGTCCAAACAATTGATTGTGATCGGGGACTTTCTAAGTCCAAGCCACAGACAGTCATTTCTGCAGCCAGCAGCGAAAAATCAGAATGGTGTGTTGTCTTCCTGGTGCCAGGATCAAGGATGGCTTGGAGAGTGTGCAAAATGCTCTCAAAGGGGAGAGGGCCCAGCAGGAGGTCATTGTACACATTGGAACCAACACTATACGAAGGGAAAAGGATGAGATTCTGAAGGGAGAATATAGAAAGTTAGGCAGGAATTTAAAAAGGAGGTCTTCACTGGTAGCAATATCTGGATTACTCCTCATGCTATGAGCTAGTATGGGGAGGAGCAGGAGGATAGAACAGATGAATGTGTGGCGGAGGAGTTGGTGTAGCGGAGAAGGGTTCACATTTCTGGATCATTAGAATCTCTTCTGAGTAGAAGTGACCTGTACAAGAAGGACTGATGGCACCTGAATTGGAAGGGGATGAATATGCTAGCAGGGAGATTTGCTAGAGCTGCTCGGGAGGATTTAAACTAGTATGATAGGGGGTGGGACCCTGGGACCCAGGGAAATAGTGAGGAAAGAGATCAATTTGAGACTGGAGCAGTTGGGAAAAGGATCTAGTCAAACAGTCAGGGCAAGCAGTACAAAACAGAGAACAAGGTAGGACTGATAAACTGCATTTATTTCAATGCAAGAGGCCTAACGGGGAAGGTAGATGAACTTGGAATGGTTAGGAACATGGGACTGGGATTAGATTAGATTAGATTACTTAGTGTAGAAACAGGCCCTTCAATCCAGCAAGTCCACAGCAACCCTCCGAAGAGCAACCCATCCAGACCCATTCCCCTACATTTACCCCCTCACCTGACACTACAGGCAGTTTAGCATGACCAATTCACCTAACCTGCAAATCTTTGGACTGCGGGAGGAAACTGGAGCACCTGGCGGAAACCCACGCAGACTCGGGGAGAATGCTCAAACTCTACACAGACAGTTGCCCGAAGCGGGAATTGAACCTGAGTCTCAGGGGCTGTGAGGCAGCAGTGCTAACCACTGTGCCACTCTTAGCAATTACAGAAATGTGACTCAGGGATGGACAGAACTGGCAGCTTAATGTTCCTGGATTGAAAATGCTAGAGGAGGGATAGAAAGGGGGAAAAGAGAGGAGCGGGAGCATCATTTTTGATAAGGGACAGCATTACTGCTGTACTTAGGAAGGATATTCCTGGGAGTACATCCAGGGAAATTATTTGGGTGAAACTGTGAAATAAGAAAGGGATCATCACCTTATTGGAATTGTATTGTATACCGGTCAGGCAACATCGGAGGAGCAGGAGAATTGACGTTTCGAGATTCAGACATTCCTGATGAAGATCTTATGCTCGAAATGTTGACTCTCCTGCTCTTCAAATGCTGCCAGACCATCTGTGCTCTTCCAGCATCCACACGCTTTGAATCTGATCTCCTGCAGTCCTCACTTTCTCCTTGTATATTGGGCACCCTAATAATCAGCAGAAAATTGAGAAACAAATTTGTAAGGAGATTTCAGTTGTATGTAAGAATAATGGGGTGGTTATCGTAGGGGATTTTAACTTTCAGGTATAGACTGGGACTGCCATAGTGGGAAGGGTTTAGATGGAGAGGAATTTGTAAAGTGTGTACAAGAAAATTGTCTGATCCACTATGTGGATATACCTACAAGAATAGGTGCAAAACTTGGCTTACTCTTGGGAAATAAGGCAGGGCAAATGACTGAAGTGTCACTTTGGGGCCAGCGACCATAATTCTATGAGTTTTAAGATACTGATGGAAAAGGCTAGACCAGATCTAAAAGTTGAACTTCTGAATTGGTGGAAGGCTAATTTTGATGGTATTAGAGGCAAGAACTTTCAAAAGCTGATTGGGGGCAGAGGTTCATAGGTAAAGGGACGGCTGGAAAATGGGAAGCCTTCAAAAACGAGAGTCCAGAGACAGTATATTCTTGTTGGGGTGAATTCCTGCTGGTAGGTATAGGCAATGCTGGATAACTAGAGAAATTGAACGTTTGGTCAAGAAAAAGAAGGAAGTACATGTCAGGTATAGACAGCAGAGACCAATTGAATCCTTCCAAGTGTATAAAGGTTGTATGAGTATATTTAAGAGAGAAATCAGGAGGGCAAAAAGGGGACATGAGATAGCTTTGACAAATAGGGTTAAGGAGAATCCAAAGCGATTTTATAAAGACATTGAGAACAAGAGGGTAAGTAGGGCAAGAATAGCAAAGTGGCCTCAAAGATCAGCAAAGTGGCCTTTATGTGGAACTGCAGGATGGGGGAGAAACTAAATGAGTATTTTGCATCAGTATTTACTGCGGAGAAGGATATGGAATATATAGAATGTGGGGAAATAGATGATGACATCTTGAAAAATGTCTATATTACAGAGGAGGAGGTGCTGGATGTCATGAAATGCATAAACGTGGATAAATCCTCAGGACCTGATCAGGTGTACCCTAGAACTCTATGGGAAGCTAGGGAAGTGATTGCTGGGCCCCTTCCAGAGATATTTATATCATCGATAGTCACTAGTGAGGTGCTGGAAGACTGGAGGTTGGCTAACGTGGTGCCAGTATTCAAGGAAGGTGGGAAGGAAAAGCCAGGGAACCTGAAATTGGTAGTGCGCAAGTTGTTGGAGAGAATCGTGAGGGACAGGATTTACATGTATTTGGAAAGGCAAGGACTGATCAGGAATAGTCAGCATGGCTTTATGTGTGGGAAATCATGTCTCACAAAGTTGGAGTTTTTTGAAGAAATAATGAAGATGATTGATGAGTGCAGAGCAGTGGACATGATTTATGTGGACTACAGTAAGACGTTTGACAAGGTTTCTCATGGTAGACTAGTTAGCAAGGTTAGATCTCATGGGATACAGGGAGAACTAGATATTTTGGATGCAGAAATGACCTGAAGGTAGAAGACAGAGCGTGGTGGTGGTGGAGGGTAGCTTTTCAGACTGGAGGCCTATGACGAGGATCAGTGCTGGGTCCACTGCTTTCTGACACTTTTATAAATGATTTGGATGTGAGCATAAAAGGTTTAGCTAGTAAGTTTGCAGATAACACCAAGATTGCAGGTGTAGTGGACATTGAAGAAGGTTACCTCTGAATACAAGGGATCTTGATCAGTTGGGCCAGTGGGCTGAGGAGTGGCAGATGGAGGCTAATTTAGATAAATGTGAGATGATGCGTTTTGGAAAAGCAAATTAGAACAGGACGAATACACTTAATGGTAAGGTCCTGGAGAGTGTTGCCGGACAAAGAGACCGTGGAGTGCAGGTTCATAGTTCCTTGAAAGTAGAGTCACAGGTAGATAAGATAGGTGAGTGAAGGCGTTTGGTATTCTTTCCTTTATTGGTCATTGCATTCTGTATAGGAGTTGGGAGGTCATGTTGAAGCTGTACAGGACTTTGGTTAGGCCACTTTCAAAATATTGCTTGCAATTCTGGTCTCCTTCCCATTGGAAAGATGTTGTGACCTTGAAAGGGTTCGTGAAAGATTTGCAAGGATGTTGCCAGGTTTAGACAGTTTGAGCTACAGGGAGAGGCTGAATAGGCTGGGGCTGTTTTCCCTGGAGGCTGAGGGGTGACCTTATAGAGGTTTCGAAAATCATGAGGGACACGCATGGGATAAATAGACAAAGTCTTTTCCCTGAGGTGGGAGAGAACTAAAGGCGTAGGTTTAAGGTGAGAGGATAAAGATATAAAAGGGACCTAAGGGGCAAGTTTTTCATGCAGAGGATGTGCATGTATGGAAACAGCTATGAGAGGAAATGGTGGATGCTGGTCCCGTTCCAACACTTAAAAGGCATCTGGATGAATAGGAAGGGTTTCAAAGGATATCGGCCAAGTGCTGGCAAATGGGACTAGATTAGTTTAGGATATGTGGTCCAGATGTACGAGTTGGACAAAGGGTCTGTTTCCATGCTGTACATCTCTATGGCTCTATGCTCAGTGATTCATTAGTCATTCTCAACTCCTGCTGTGTGACCAAGTTTGTTCAGTTTGCTTCAGTGGCATGGCTGAATTTGAGAATGGGATTGAAAATCAGTGGAAGTGCAACCCCAACTCCAATCCTAATGCTGATCCCATGCTTAATGTTCACCATAGCATATGTCCCTCATGCAAATGCTTTGCTACTTGTGAAAGACAGCATCCATCTTTACTTTTGATAACCTCTCAGATTAAACAAGCCACTCAGAGACACCATCTGAGCAGACTTTCAAGTGCCATTTCAATCCTGGAGAATTGCGAGACTCTGCATAACCCTGTGTCCCTGTTCGCTTTTGAATTGCATCTTCCAAACGCATCACCTTGCATTTGCTCGGATTGAACTCCATCTGCCATTTTTCGGCCCAATTCTCCAATCTCTCTGTATTCTGCTGCATGCTCTGGCAATCCTCTTCACTCTCTGCTACTCCACCAATCTTAGTGTCATCTATAAACTTGCTAATCAGACCACTTTTACCTTTCTCCAGCTCATTTATGGGTATCATAACGCGGATCTCTATGGAACATCACTGGTGACAGTTCCCCATTTTGAGAAACTCCCTTCCACTCCTACTGTCTCCTGTTGCCCAGCCAGTTCTGTATTCATCTAGCTAGTCCTCCATGCGATTCATTTTCTCCATCAGCCTACCATGGGGAATCTTACCAAACCTCTTACTCTAGTCCATGTGCATGACATCTACAGCCCTTCCCTCATCAATCAACTTTGTCACTTCCTTAAAGATTTCTGTTAAGTTGATTAGACATGGCCTTCCCTGCATAAAACCATGTTGCCAATCACTGATAAGCCCGTTTTCTTCCAAATGGGAATAGATCTTTTCCCTCAGTAGCTTCTTCAGTAGCTTCCCTACTACTGACATCAAACTCACTGGTCTATAATTACTTGAATTATCCCTGCTACCCTTCTTAAACAAGGGGACAACATTAGCAATTCTCCAGTCCTCCGGGACCTCCCCTGTGTTTAAAGATGCTGCAAAAATTGCTGTTAAGGCCCCAGATATTTTGTCTCTTGCTTCCCTCAGTAACCTGGGAAAGATCCTATCCTGACCTGGGGACTTGTCAACTTTAATGACTTTTAGAATACCCATCACTTCCTCCCTTATGCAGACTTGACCTGGAGTAATCAAACACCTATCCCTAACCTCAACATCCGTCATATCCCTCTCCATGGTGAATGCTGATGCAAAGTACTCATTAAGAATCTCACCTATTTCTCTGACTTCACGCATAACTTTCCTACTTTGTTCTTGAGTGGGCCAACCCTTTCTCTAGTTACCCTCTTTCTCCTTACATACGACTAAAAGTCTTTAGGATTTTCCTTAACCTTAGACACAGAATTGGCTGAGTAACAGGAAAGAGAATAATGGACCTTGGTATAAATTTGCACGGATCATTGAAAGTGGTAGGACAAATGAACAAACAGTAAGTAAAGCATAAGTATCCTTGGTTTTATTAAGAACAATATAGAATTCAAGAGCAAGGAGATGATATTGAACTTGTATAAGACACTTGTTAGACCAAAGCTAGAGTAATGAGTACAGTTCTGGCTTCAGGAAGGTGGGAGGAGATATTATGAAGGTTTTCAAAGTAATGAGTGAGGTGGATAGAGGAACAAAAGCAAAAGGGCATTGATTTAAAGTGTTATGCAATAGAAGCAAGACTGATGTGAGGCAAAAATATTTACATTCAGTGAGTAGTACTGTCTTGAAATGTGGTGGAGGCAGATTCAGTAAAGGCTTTCAAGAGGGCATTGGATGAGTATTTGGATAAAAGTAATGTGCAAGAGTATGAGGGAAAAAGCAGGAGAATGGTGCTAAGTAGTCATGCTCATTGCAAATCTGATGGATCAAATAGTAGCCTCGTCACACTTCTGTGATTCTGTGATAGAGATTTCTTTTGGAAAACCTGAGGCAAAGGCGAGGTATCAGAAAGAATGTACAAACCTTCAAGCAGCCAATCGATCTGACACTTCAGTTACCACCTGCCCCACGTGACAGATTATGCAGGTTGCACAATGGGTATACTGGCCAATTTTGAACTCATGGAATCAGAGAAGGCAGATTATCTGTAATTTCCTGAGACTGCCTGTCTGAGCAGATAAGACTGACAACATCCAGTATCTAGCTGAAAATGTGTTGCTGGAAAAGCGCAGCAAGTCAGGCAGCATCCAAGGAACAGGAAATTCGACGTTTCAGGCATAAGCCCTTCATCCTGATGAAGGGCTTATGCCTGAAACGTCGAATTTCCAGTTCCTTGGATGCTGCCTGACCTGTGCTTTTCCAGCGACACATTTTCAACTCTGATCTCCAGCATCTGTAGACTTCACTTTCTCCTCGAACATCCAGTATCTAGGTCATAACTGAGGTTTTGGCCATAGTGAGCATTGCCAAATCTATCCAGTTTGTTTTCTGTTTATTCCTTCCTGAGATATGGATGTCTCTGTCAAGGTTACCATTTGTTGTCATTCTAAGTGGCTTCCAGGGCCATTCAAATGGAAGCCTGTGTTGGGAACATACTCCGAAATTTAACAAAAATGATATGCAAAGGCAAATATATGGTGCGTTACCTTTAAAAGTTACTTGATTACAGTGATTCCTTGTAAATATTCTCACTGAACAGATTTAATAATTTTTATAAAACTGCCAAACTCTCTCTCTGGTTTTACTGGCTGTGAAACTGGTATAGTGGAGAGATACATCCTTGGAATGGTCTTCCCTGGGCCTGATTTACCTTGTCTGATGTTACACTGCTGCTGCCGTAATTAAACTCAGCATTCTTTCTATTACTTGAGGAAGGGAGAGCTATTCATGGGAGCAATCTGACGGTGAGGGGAAAGGATCAACTCCAACATACAGTTCAACAGCTGATTCTTCCATTGAAAATAAATCCGTTTGCATTGCATGGAATGTCATGACACCATGTGGTTTTGTGTGTCAGTACATTAGGTGGGCTGCACATTGTTCGAAGAAAGTTGTGCAGCTTGCAATGTGACGGTAAGTGAGGCACTGCTTCACAAACTCTTCTGACTACCAGTGCCTGCATTTTATTAGTAATGACAGTGACATTTTTTTGGTTTTCAAGGGTGCTAAGCTGTTTTACCTCTCAGGTATGGTTCATGGAGAATATCAGAAACAGGAAATTCACAACCTGGGCCGATTTATTTCTGTGATGAAGTTCCGGCCACTGGTGTGGCAAATGGCGCATCCATATGTTTTGGCTGACAGGTAGGTTAAAGATTTTTCTTTCAAGATGGAGAAATACAGACGTTCAGATTGGAGAGCCTGAATTGTAATGTCTATATGATTCTGGATTAAAGTTGTTGGGGGGGAGGGGGGAGGAATGAGACTGGGAAGAATGATTTTCAAATTGGGCTGATATCTTAGTATTGATTAGGGAAAACATTTGTGCTAAGAACAGAGAAGGTAATGTACATAGAATATTTTAGCATTGTGCACAATTGCACCAAGTTCGATTAGAGCAACCAAAGAACTCCAACTGTTAGAGGTAAGATACGAGGCTCCCTTTGAACTATGGGGCTTCCTTTGGAAGGAATTGAACAGCTATTCTGTCTGTGGAGGTGTCAGTGCTGGAAATTGGGCTGCTTTTGTGCTGCATCTATTTTAATGCAGTAGGAGCTGGTTCAAGAGCTGGTTGATATTTAAGTCTAGAGTATATCTTCCTTTTCTCCATTATTCCAAACCTCCATGTGTTCATATTAAAGAGAAACTGCTTTGCTTCTCTAAGAAGCTATATGTCAGTTATGGATTCCTGTGGACCCCATGGTGTAAACCTCTTCTCAAAGATCATAGATAGCAACGATCTAAAATTGCAAGTTTGCCTGGAATTTGTCAGTAAGTACTTGACTGTAACAAATGCTATTGCCAGCCCATCCAAACGTTGGAATGCACCTACATGTACTCGGAGTGATAAAGTGTGGACAGAACTAAATCATGCTACTGTTATTTCAGAATGGAAGATCTGACCAATCCTGAGGACATACGCAAAAACCAAAAGTGTGACCGTAAAATTTCATTGTATGGGTACCTGCGTGGGACATACCTCAAGACCAACAGTCAGATTCACATTCCAGGTATTTCTCAAAATTCATTGAAATTTGTTTACGGGTTTAGTTGTACCTTATGAGGAAATTAACTGTACAAGCCAGAAGAGACAGGGTGCAATCTGTGGTTTCAGCTGACATTGGAAATAAGGCTTCTGTTTGCCTTTTTAAGGCAACTCGAGACTTGAGTCATCAGCAGACTCTACAAATGAGAGTCTGGACAGAGTTTGGAACTTAAACATTGTCAGGCAACTCCCGTTGTTATAGACCCATGTATGTTTAGTGTCATTCTTTAGTTTGCCACTCAGTGGGAGAGGTCTCACTGAGGACAGTTATGGTAAACCGATTGTATATTGTATTTAGCCCTATTTTGTTGTTCTTGGCTTGGGAAGTTAGAACATGATGAATAATTTCTTTGGCCATGGGATATGGGAGGACAAAACTATTAGCCTGAGGTCCACTCTGGTTCCCTGTGAAGCAGCAGCTTCAACTGCAATGTTGGGACATTGACTAATATTGAACAGTCCATTCCTAATAAGATTACATTCAATTTCTGCCTCAACTCCATTTATACGTCATTGATTCATATTCCCTTGTCATCCTTACCTGGTAAAGGAATTGAAAATTCAATTGATCAGAGGCTATGAATACCGAAGAATGTTCCATATCTTCCAGAGTCTGGATAGTTGATGATTGATATGCACTGGATGCATGATGCAGATCGAGACGTGAGGAAGTCTTCATATTCTGACAATGCAGCAATTGCCTATTAGAAGTTTCATTTTCTGGCAATTGGCCAGTGTCTGAAAACCTTCATAAAAATCAGCAGAATTGAGTTTGAGCTTGAGATTTAGAGGGGGACTGAAACTTGTCTGATCAGATAGACAGGAAATGTGGGAGGAATGAAAAGCTGCTTTAAGCCTTAAACCTGGCCTCCACCCTGAACAAACCCATTCTGAATTACCACCAGTTGAATCACTCTCACTGGCGATCTTCTCCAGATATTCCGCCAATCACACTTAGGTATATGCATGCGCACACAGACACACATACACACAGAGTGAGAGGACCGGTGTGCATTGCTACAACCCCTGCATCAATGTACCACGCCTTCACTTCCATGATGTCCACACATGTATAGCTACCTCCCTGCCTCCTTCCTTCACTTAGTCGCTGTTAAAGTGGCTTTACAATATTTAAATCTTGTAATATGCCAGCTAACCATGTAGGAAAGATGAGTGATTTCAATGTGAATTCACACCTGCTGCCTGTGTTGATTCCCATCATATGGATGAAAAATATTTTCGTCACATTCCCTCTAAACCACCTCCTCCTTATCTCAAATGTATGGTCCCCATAATTTTGTGCATTTCAATTGTGTCACCCTCTGATCTCTTCTGCTCCAAGGAAAACAATCTGTCTCTAGAGGCTGAGCAGGCTGGGGCTGTTTTCCCTGGAGCGTCAGAGGCTGAGCCGTGACCTTATAGAAGTTTATCAAATTATGAGGGGTATGGATAGGGTAAATAGGCAAAGTCTTTAGTATAACTTAACTCAATTCGAAAACTTAATAGAAAAATAGATACAGTAATTATTAGTGAGTAACTGTTCCAATGTAGTAACATCCCAAAAACACACCCCTTGGCAAAAAGGCAAATTCAGAAAAATATGTCTATCTCGCAGGAAACCCAGCTTCTAACCGTAGCTGAGAGAGAGGGAAAAGGTAGCTGCTACTACTTCCAAACTCCAGCAACTTCTGCCCTACTGAAGCTCCCACAGCAACTAAAAAAAATTAGAAGTCCTGGTCTGTGAGAGGTGGCCACAACCCATCCTGACTGCTTGCATTGTTCCAACATTTTTTTGAAGAAAGCCCCAGAGCCTCCAAAGCTGTTGACTTTTTTGAATCTTCTTGGAACTCGCTGCCTTAAAGCCTCTCTCTTCCAAAAAAAAGGACAAAATAACCTATCAAAGTGTCACAATTGACAGTGAGTTTTGAGAAGATTTGTAGTCCAGGTTCTGAATGTAGGTTTGTTTGCTCGTTTTTGACATTTGACAATCTTTTCTGATGAAACACTGTAACGACTCTTGTTCTGTGATAGTGCAGTATGTTTGAACTGTTCATTCTTTATGTCTTTACTCTGGTTTATGTACAGACACAATCTGAAAATTTAAACTTCTGTGTTTTTGTTTTTAGGTGTGGGTGACTTCACATTGAATGAAGTTGGTTTCCTTCCAGATCCCTGCCCCCTCCCAGAGCAGCAGAAGAAACGTTCCCTGCATGAGAAAGAAAAGCTGATCTATGCCCCAATGTCTGGTGTTGGGGGTATTGTTTATGATAAGGATGCTGTGTATATTGATCTTGGTGGGAGCCATATAGACCGTGAGGAGGAGGTAATATAGTACACCTTAGATCTTCTATATTTCATTGTGTTCTTTCTTGCCAGTGTTTCCTACCATCCCATGAAACATTTTGATGGTTGCTGTCAGCCCTCCAATACCTGGCTGAAGAACACTTTGAGATGTGATCTGGTAAATAGTATTGATATCCTATTTAACATGACAAAAATGAAAAAAGGTCCTCTTGTTATAGGGCACGAATGCACACTTTCCAACATGATGCTGGATTCCAACCCCATTAGTTTAAATAGCGTGGCTATTGGGTGATTGTTTTAGATAATGCAAGATCGATGAGGACAGAACTGTCGCATTATATTAGAACCGACTATATTTCTGTCTCCTGTTGTTCTTCACTCACTCTCTCCTTTCTTGACTTTACAATGGATCAGTTGGAATGTTCATTAGATCTTTGAATCTCCTATCTCATGCCCACATTTCCACCGCGAGCCATTCCTCCATCTCAGTCCTTACCACTTCACGTGAAAGCAGTAAATAAGGTTTCATGGACACAATCCCCTTGAGAAATTAAATAGTTTGTATCCAAACTTCTTTTAACGGCTCTCAGTTCTTCATGCCCCTTCACCAAGTACTTCAATCACACTTCATTACTGCAGGTTCAAATCTCTGCCTCAAACACCATTTCCAGTTGCCCCTAATCTTCAGCCTCACATCCTTTTCGGTCTTGTATATGATTTCTTCTCAGCCACCTCCTTAATATCCTGTGTCTACCTCTTACTTTCTTGCACTCCTTAACTGTTATAAAGTTAATAGTTTAGACATTTATGACATGGACAAGAGAGGAAGTCCTGAATTGCAGAAAGACCAAGAGTGAAATATCGATTGATACATCATGATGCAGCATCCATTGAGAGATAAAGAAACTTACATGGAGAAGAATATAGGAACATTGGAGTCGGAGAACACTATTGAGACCCTCAGGCCTACTGCACCATTTTGTGTCATGGCTGATGATGTTCCTGTACCATTCCTATGTCCATTGATGTCATTAGTAGAAATTTGTCAAGTTCTGTTGTGACTTCACTTAATGACTGAGCTTTCTCCATCCTTTGGGATGGAAAATTCTCAAGGTTCACCATCCTGTGAGTGAAGAAGTTCCACCTACTTGGCTTGCCTTTTATCCTGAAACTGCACACTCTAATTTTGGACCCAACAGGAGAAACATCCTTTTGTATCTACTTCACCTATTCCTAAGAGTTTTTCCCACATTTGTTCCGCTACAGTGCGGAAGTAGGCCATGTGGCTCATCAAGTCCACATGAAACCTCCCAAGAGCATCAAACCCAGAGCCCCCCATCGCCCAACCAGTCCCCTGAACCCTACATTTCCCATGCCTAATCTACCTAATTTGCACATCTTTGGACTTTTTGAGGAAACCAGAGCAGCTGACAGAAGCCCACAGACACAGGGAGAGTCTGCATAATGCATACAGTCACCCGAGATTGGAATCAAAACCTGAACCCTCGGGCTGTGAGGCAACAGTGCTAACCACTGAGCCCATTACTTTGCATTCTTCTGAACTCCAGACAATGCAGGCCTCGTCTTAATATCTTCTCACAGGGCAGTCCCACCATGTCAGGAATTCAGTATGTGAATCCCCACTGTATTTCCTGTATGACAAGTATATTCTTTCTAAGTGAGGGGACCAGAACTACATACAATGCTCTTAGTTGTTGTCTTTGTGGTATGCTCTAGAACTTTCTCATGTGAGTCATTGTCCTACTTTGTTTTAATGCCCCTATCGAGTACCTTGTTTTTTAATTATCTAAATATATTATCTATGAAAATTGCATTGATGTTATACAATAGACTAATCACTTATCTCATCACTCTGTTAAGCAAACCATGAAAAATTTGTTAATATAAATTTATAAAAGAAAACTGTCTCATTTGTAGGAAGAACAAAGGCCAAACTACGATTTGGTGCAGAGTCTCGTCACAACACGCAGCACCATTGATACCAAGATGGCATCTAGCAAAGTCTCTCTTTTCGTGGACTCAAAGCCACTTGCATCTGAGGAATTGGAAGAAAATGGGTAGGTAGAAACCTCAATTCAATTTCAATCTACTTTTTTTTTCCCAGAAAAGAAAATGGGATATGGATGTGGTTGGCTGGGTCAACATTTATTACCTATTCCTAGTTGCCTATTGAGAAGGTGATGGTGAGCTAAAACCTTGAACTGCTGCTGTCAATGTTCTTCAGGTAGATCCACAACGTTGTTAGGAAGAAAGTTCCAGGATTTTGATCTAGTGCCACTGAAGGAATAGCAATATATTTCCAAGTGAGGATGGTGCATGACTTGGAAGGGAGCTTGCAAGTTGTGTTCCCATGGATCTGCTGTTGTAATCATTCTAATTAGCTGTAGCTATGAGTTTGCATGGTTCTGTCTTGGTGAATTTCCATAATGCATTTTATAGATGGTATACATTGCTGCTATTGGGCATTGATGGTGAAAAGAATTTGTGAATGGCACCACATCCACAAACAATCAAGTGAGCTGCTTTATTCTGGTTTGTGCCATGTCTCTTAAGTGTTGTTGGAGGTTCACTTATCTAGGCATATTCCGTCATACTCCTGACTTTTAGAAGGTGGACTGTCTTTGGGGAGTCAGGAGGTGAGTTACTTGCAGGATTCATAGCCTCTGACCTAATCTTTTTGATACTGTTTATATGGTTGGTTCAGTTTCTGATAATGGTAACACCCACTGAATGTCAAAGGACGATGGATAGATTCTCTTTTTATGGAAATGGTCACTGCCTGACATTTGTATGGTGCAAATCTTCCTTGCAATTTTTCAACTCAAACCTGGATATTGTTCAGGTCTTGTTGTATTTCGATAAGGGCTAGAAGTAAAATCACTGGTCTAGTAATCCAGACCACATAGCCACTATTGATTTATTGTGAAAACCCATCTGGTTCACTGATGTCCTTTAGGAAAGGCAAACTACCGTCCTCATCTTTGTGAACTACTCCCTGAGCATTTAGAGGTAGGAAGTGGTGGCTCAGCCTGTGCTGCTCATATCTCATGAGCAAATCTAAAAATAAACTTTTGGGAGGAGCATGAGGTACCCAGAGCAGGAGGTTCACATCACCTTGAGGAGTGAGTGGCACAAGAATTCTGACAGTATCACCTTGAAGAGGAAGAAAGGATACTGTGACAGTTTGCATTACCTGCAGAAGTGGGTGAGAAAAAAACCACCAGTCAAGTAGTTAGCATCACCTTGAGGAGTTGATGTGATGACTCTGTGGCAGGTAGTCAGCATCACTTAGAGTAGATGAGTGAAGATCATCTACAGGAGCAGTTGAGTAAAGTATTCTGAGATGGGCATTGGGCACCACCGAGAAGAACAGGCAGTCAGCACCATGTCTATGAATGGGAAAAATGAGGACTTCAAAACAGGCAGACAACATTACCAAGAAAACCAAGTGCGAAAAGGATTTCACCCTAAGCAGAACTAAATTCATTGGAACTGATTATAGAATCATTGAATCCCTACAGTATGGAAACAGGCCATTTGGCCCAACAAGTCCACACCGAACC
This sequence comes from Hemiscyllium ocellatum, assembly GCF_020745735.1. Lineage (NCBI taxonomy): Eukaryota > Metazoa > Chordata > Chondrichthyes > Orectolobiformes > Hemiscylliidae > Hemiscyllium > Hemiscyllium ocellatum. The sequence continues at coordinate 5,344,910 of NC_083443.1, read as the reverse complement.
TCCGAAGAGTGTCCCACCCAAACCCATTCCCCTACTCTCCATTTCTGTTGACTAGCCTACACATCCCTGAACACTATGGGCAAAAGGAGTAAGCTGTTTGCTGAGTGGTAAAAGTCTTTTTTATTCTTAATCACTAATTTTGTATGATATTAAAACTTAAGTAGCAACAATAAAAATGGAACTGGGATAGAGAGTCAACAGAAAGTATCGGCAGAAAGTTAAAAGTATAAGCTTTCAGTTCTGATGTCTCGATGATTACATGAGCTGCATGCAAATTAGCATAGGCTACATAAAATTAGAAAAATGAATATGTGGCTGAAAGCCTGGCAGAGTAATACTGCATGTGAATAGGCCTTCAGCCCAAACTGGCCCTCATGATTTTGTGCACCTCAATAAGTTCAGCCCTCATTCTCTGATGTTCTAAGGAATAAAGTCCTATCCTGGTCAACCTCTCCCTATAACTCAGGCCTACTATCCTGGCAGCATCCTCATAAATCTTCTTTGCACCCTTTCCAATTTAACTATGTCTTTTCTATAACAGGGTGACCAAAATTGTACACAATACTCCAAGCATGGCCTCACCAACTACTTACACAACTGTAATGTAAAATCCTAACTCCTATACTCAGTGCATTGACCGACAAAGGCCAGCACGCTAAATGCCTCCTTCACCACCCGGTCTACCTGTGACGCCGCTTAAAATGAACAATATACTTGTACTCGTAGGTCCTTCTGTCCTCGGGACCTTATCATCTACTGTTTACTAATTTGACTTTCCAAAGTGCAATCTCTCGCATTTATCTGTATTGAATTGCATTTGCCAATCCTTCGCCCACTTCCCCCTCTGATCAAGACCCCTCTGTAATTTTTGATAACCTTCATTACTATCAACAATACCTCCTAATTTTGTATAATCTGCAAACTTACTAATCATGCCTTGTACATTCACAACCAGATCATTTATGTAAATACTAAATAACAAAGGTCCCAGCACCAACCACTAGTTAAAGGCCTCCAGTATGAGACACAACCTTCAATGATCATCTTCTGCTTCCTACCATTGAGCCAATTTTGAATCCAATTAGGTAGCTCTCCCTGGATCCTATGCGACCTAATCTTCATGACTAGCTTGCTGCGCAGGACCTTGTCAAAGGCCTTACTAAAGTCCATATAGACAACTTGCATTGCTTTATCCTCATCTATCCTCTTGGTTACCTCTTCGCAAAACTCTAAATGATTTGTCAGACATGATTTCCTGCGCACAAATCTATGCTGACGATCCCTAATCAGACCTTGACTATCCAAATGTTGGTTGATCCTGTCCCTCAGTATCCTCTTCAGCAACCGCCTCCCATCATGTCAGGCTCACTGGCCTGGAGTTCCCTGGCTTGTTTTTGCTCCTTTCTTAAACAAAGGAACAGCTTTAGTCACCCTCCAGACTTCTGGAACTTCACCAGTGGCTAAAGATGAAGCAAAAGTCTTTGCAAGGGCCTCTGCAATTTCTTCTCTAGCCTCCCGCAATGTCTGACGATGGACCTTTTCTGGCCCAGGGTATTTAGCCACCATTAATGCACTTTAAGGCTCCATGGTAATTTGTATGTGGTCTAAAACATCCTCACTTGTTTTCTTTATTTCCTTAACATCCATGGTTTTCTCCTCAGTAAAAACTGAGGAAAACTATTCATTAAAAATCTTCACTATCTTCTGTGGCTCCACACATAGGCAGCCATGCTGATAATTAAGGGGACCTATTCTCTCCCTGTAGTGGCAGAGCTGCGTTTGTGTGTTTGACCTGTTGGCATTCGTACTGTATTGATGGGATAATATGCATCTAAATAGCCTTGGAGCCAGTATGCTTGCGTATCCAGGGAAGTAAAGAGGGTGTTAAACTAAAAAATGGGGAGATGAGATCAAATGTGGAAAGATATGGTATATCTGGAGGCAATGTAAGTGAGGAAGGTAGCATGACAAGAAATGAGGATTGGAGATTAGCAGACAGAAAAGAACGGAGAAATAAACTAACAACCAAACTTGACATTGTGAAGATAATGAGCGACAAATCTAAAAGCTGTGAATCTTTGCGCAACATTCATAACAAAATAATTCAATTGATAGCGCACATTGAAGTAAATAAAAATGATCAAGTAGTCATTATGGAGATAAGGTTATGAGATGATCAGGATTGGATCCAAAGTATTGAGGAATATATGACATTCAATAACAACAGGAGGATGGCACTGTTAATTGTATGAGTTGAATGTGGGTCACTAATAGGCTCAGTGCTATGACATTCCACTCTCAAATCCTTCCTTAAGCTCTACCTTTTCAAACTGAATCCTGTTAGTCTTGGAATACCTGCTTTTATTAAGTCACTCTTGTGTTTGTGCTGGGGTTTCATTGTTGATAAGGCCAGTTTTTGATTTGAGAAAGTGGTGATGAGATGCCTCTTTCACCTCTGCTGTTTGTATGGTGACAGAGGTAAATTAAGGTGCATTTTTGACTGAGCAGTGATGAAGTCTTGGTTAAATCATGCGCTCAAGCAGGATAGTATGTGACCTGTGGGGGAGCTCAGAGGAGATGGTATTTTTGTGTACCTTGTATCCTTGACCTTCTGAGGTCAAAGTTGTGGAGTTGTGAGGTACTGCCAAAGGAGCCTTGATGAGTTGCTTCAATTCATCTTGTAGCTAAAGTGTGCCAATTGTGAAGGAACTCTTGGGTTTAATGCTGATCAAGTAAGCTTTGTTTTGAACTACGAAGAACTTCTTAAATGTTTAACCTGCATCCATCTTGGTGACTAGGGAATTGGGAAGTGAGCCAATATGCACTGAATACCCAGTCTGTGGTTTGCTTCACCAACTGTGGACTTTATATTGATGGCTCATTGAAAATTCAACAGTGACTTTTGCTGATAAAGGATTTAGTGGCAGTAATGCTGTGAAGGGATATCTAGGCTTTCATGACTCTGGGCGTCATGCGATGCAAATCAAACTTATTTTTTTCCCAAGTCAACCACTGAATTGCAATTCTACTTAACTCTCTAAGTTAAAAGATTATGCACACTAGATTTATCTCCATTAATAAGAAACTAAGTACAGCAAACTTTGTTTTAACCGATATGAATTGGCACTCTTGATAAACTGGCAAAAAGTGTATACCTTGAATACTGCAAAGTTTACTGTATTTTTGACCAATTATTATAATTATTCAATTTACTTATCTCATTGTAAAGATACTTGTTCAATCAAGTTGCCACATTAATAGTTGATTCAATTTTGAGTCAATTTCCTCTCAAATACCATGATGATTGGGTAGTCAGTTGACAGTGAGTGAAAAGGCTATCTACAGTAAGTTTTTCTCCATTTGAGGCAAAGTTGCATTACTATTTCAGTGATTTATGTTGAAAATAAAGTGATATGCATTATCTCCTACACTACGTTTCCAGTGGGTGTTTTAACATTGATTATGTGGACCACTTGACTAGCTCAAATAATTAATTAATCCCACAGGTGCCAGATAATTAAAAAATACTGTATTTATTATAATCACATTTTTAATCAATAGTGAGAAGCAGATCAGATGAATTACAAATGTGTAACTGTAGAAATGTAAGAGAAGAAAAGGGCAGGATTGCTATCTATGTAATTTATACTTCATCCCTTTTAAAACTTTGTTTCTGAAAGTGTATTCCAAAGAAAAAGTAACAAATGTTATGAGTAGAGGGAAATGATTAATCGTTACAGGAACACAATTTGGGGTTCCCAGTCCATAATCACAAAGCTAGATAGGTTGGTTTACCAGCCCCTTTTCTTTCTTTGACGTCTCGTTGTTGTTTGCACAATGACCTTTAGTTTACTGATTGTTTGATTGGACCAGAAGTTGTTCTTTTGCTGTGACATTTCGTCATCTTTCAACAATTCTGAGTGCAGTTTTTCTCTGCTCTTTTGACAATATTGGAAAGAACAGTTTTTCAGAACCAGAGAAGAAAGAGAGTGCGAGATGTTGATCTGCAAGCTTCTGGAACTTGTATTTTTTTCATTTTTATTTTACTCCACACCCCACCCAGGTCTATATTAAAATGACTAATGAGATGATTGTGTTCCTATGTTGAGCTCTCCTGAACTCGGAACAACTGGTGCTAATTGAAAAGCTAATCATAAGACTGTCTCTAGGCAGAATTGCTGTGAACAAGCACAGGTGGTGCAGATTTACCTGGATTTCCTCTCTACTGCTTCAATTTGGCAACATGTTGAATATGCAATGTGCTCCAGTAACTTATTTTAAAACTGAAAATAATTTCTTACACGTTTTGCTGAGTTTTAAGCAGCATCTTCTCCTATTTTTAATCCATCATCCAAAAAATAATTACTGATCTTTACAAGACATGTGAATGTTACTCGTCACATATCAAATCTTGGTGTTGCCTTGACCTTAATGTATGGAGACACAGTTTGCTTTTCTCCTTGAGGCATTACAAATGGTACTGACCACTGCAGTCATCAACGTATAGCCCCACTTTAGACCTTAGGAAGGCTGGTCATTGAGGAAGCAACTGCAGATAGTTGAGCCTGGGTGTATGAGGAGCTCCTGCAGTGCTGTCGTAGAACTGCGAGGTCAAATCTCTCTTTCAACAGAGGTCAAAAGTGTTCCAAAGCAAAGCTTTTTCTCTTTAAGATGGTTTATTTGTTGGATTCTTTTCGATTTAAAAGTCAGGTTTCAAACTTGTCAAGAACTTTGGCAAGGCCACAGTTCGAGTACTGTGACCAATTGTGATTACGGTATTGATAGAGGATATAGAAATTTGACCAAAAGATGCAGGAGCAGAAGTAGGCCATGCAAGCAACTGATTTTGCCATTCACTGAAAACATGGCTGATATGATAAATCTCAAATCCTGCCTCTTCCCTTTAAAACTTGGTTTCCTTTACTGATTGACAACGAGAATCCAGAGAAAGTATATTCCTGTTAGGGTGAAAGGAAAGGCTGGTAGGTGTAGGGAATGCTGGATGACTAAAAAAATTGAGGGTTTGGTTAAGAAAAAGAAGGAAGCATATGTAAGGTATAGTCAGGATAGATCGAATGAATCCTTAGAAGAGTATAAAGGAAGTAGGAGTATACTTAAGAGGGAAATCAGGAGGGCAAAAAGGGGACATAGCTTTGGCAAATAGAATTAAGGAGAATCCTAAGGGTTTTTACACATACATTAAGGACAAAAGGTTAACTAGGGAGAGAATAGGGCCCAGCTGAAAATGTGTTGCTGGAAAAGCGCAGCAGGTCAGGCAGCATCCAAGGAATAGGAAATTCGACGTTTCGGGCATAAGCCCTTCTTCAGGAAGGGCTTATGCCCGAAACGTCGAATCTTCCGTTCCTTGGATGCTGCCTGACCTGCTGCGCTTTTCCAGCAACACATTTTCAGCTCTGATCTCCAGCATCTGCAGACCTCACTTTCTCCTAGAGAATAGGGCTTCCCAAAAGATCAGCAAGGCGGTCTTTGTATGGAGCCGCAGAAAATGGGGAAGATACTAAACAAGTAATTTTGCATCAGTATTTACTGTGGAAAAGGATATGGAAGATATAGACTGTAGGGAAATAGATGGTGACCTCTTGCAAAATCTCCAGATTATAGAGGAGGAAGTGCTGGATGTCTTGAAGTGCGTAAAGCTGGAAAAATCCTCAGGACCTGATCAGGTGTACCCTAGAACTCTGTAGGAAGCTAGAGAAGTGATTGCTGGACCTCTTGCTGAGATATTTGTATCATCAATAAGTCGCAGGTGAGATGCTGGAAGACTGGAGGTTGGCTAACGTGGTTCCACTGTTTACGGGTGGTAAGGACAAGCCAGGGAACTATAGACCAGTGAGCCTGATGTCGGTAGTGGAAAAGTTGTTGGAGAGAATCCTGAGGGACAAGATGCACATGTATTTAGAAAGGCAAGGACTGATTAGGCATAGTCAACATGGCTTTGTGCATGGGAAATTGTGTCTCATAAACTTGCTTGAAATTTTTGAAGAAGTAACAAAGCGGAATGATGAGGTCAGAGGGGTAGATTTGGTCTATATAGACTTCAGTAAGGCGTTCGACAAGGTTCCCCATGGGAGACTGATTAGCAAGGTTAGATCTCATGGAATACAGGGAGAACTAGCCATTTGGGTACAGAACTGGCTCAAAGGTAGAAGACAGAGGCTGGTGGTGGAAGGTTGTTTTTCAGACTGGATGCCTGTGACCAGTGGAGTGCCACAAGGATTGGTGCTGGGTCCTCTACTTTTTGTCATTTACATAAACGATTTGGATGCGAGCATAAGATGTACAGTTAGTACGTTTGCAGATGACATCAAAATTGGAGGTGTAGTGGACAACGAAGAGGGTTACCTCAGATTACAAACAGGATCTTGACCAGATGGGCCAATGGGCTGAGAAGTAGAAGATGAAGTTTAATTCAGATAAATGCGAGGTGCTGCATTTTGGGAAAGCAAATCTTAGCAGGACTTTTAATGGTAAGTTCCCAGGGAGTGTTGCTGAACAAACAGACCTTGGAGTGCAGGTTTACAGCTCCTTGAAAGTGGAGCCCAAAAACTAGTGTGGACTTACGAGTCTGTCTTTTCATTTAAAAAAAATAGAATCCCTACAGTGTGGAAACAGGCCATTTGTCACAACAAGTCCACACTGACCCTCTGAAGAGTAATCCACCCAGGCCCATTCTCTGACCCTAATACTCTACATCTATTCCTGACTAATGCACCAAACCTACATATACCTGACCGCTATGGGCAATTTAGCATGGCCAATTCACCTAACCTGCACATCTTTGGATTGTGGAAGGAAACCACTGCATCTGGAGGAAACTCACGCAGACAAGAGGAGAATGTACAAACTCCACACAGACAGTTGCCCAAGGCTGGATTCAAACCCGGATCCTTGGTACTGCTAACCACTAAGCTACTGTGTCGCCCAGATGTTATTGTGTGATTTACAATTGATCAGCTGTTGGAAAATTACAATCAATTACTGTTACTTTTTGCTAATGAACAAAGATTCTGGTTTGGTATGCCAAATCATAACTTGTTGCTGCAATTTGTTATCAAATGAAAGCATGCTTGTTTTAAATGGGGTTTGTTTAAAGAAATAGTCAATGATGCTGTAAATGGGAGACGCTACTGTCTAGAACTAATTGAACTTCTCCATTTGGTATGTTAATTCTCCAATATTTGATATTCCTTAGGAGAGGGATCGTATCAGTCGCTCAGGAAGAGAATTTAGAAAAGTACACTGAAAATCATTGATTGTCTCATCAATATTTAATTGATCTGTACTTAATGAAGACAGGAAATCATAGTGATTTGACAGGGACTGAAACCTTGCAACTTTTTTGTTCTCTTATCCCAATATAAATATTTATGTAATAACTTTCAGAGGTGAGGTGGAAAGGAGTCGTAAATGCATAGATACACATTTTGTTGTATTAGATTAGATTAGATTAGATTAGATTAGACTTACAGTGTGGAAACAGGCCCTTCGGCCCAACAAGTCCACACCGACCCGCCGAAGCGCAACCCACCCATACCCCTACATTTACTCCTCACCTAACACTACGGGCAATTTAGCATGGTCAATTCACCTAACCCGCACATCTTTGGACTGTGGGAGGAAACCGGAGCACCCGGAGGAAACCCACGCTGACACGGGGAGAACGTGCAAACTCCACACAGTCAGTCGCCTGAGTCGGGAATTGAACCCGGGTCTCTGGCGCTGTGAGGCAGCAGTGCTAACCACTGTGCCACCGTGCCGCCCACGATTTACTTGTTCAAGTTTCCACAATAGTTTAATCCTGGAATCGTCTGAAGTGACACAATGCAAGTTATCCGTGACTGGAAAGAGATTTTATGAAATCACTGACATAAGCTCACTGTCTTGAAAATAGCTAGGAAGCTCTCTTTTCAGTTCTTTTAGGCAGATGGTTGATTAATTCCTAAATAATAAGGATAGTGAAGATACTGTCTAACATACATAGAGCTGGGATTTACCATTGAAAGTGATTAAAGATGCAAAAACTTACTACAAGTCCTTTGCTAACTTGTGCCATTTGCAAAGTGCAGTGATGTTAATTTATTTCTTGAGGCTTTTTAAATGTGTTATTGATGTTCTAATTGCAAAAGTGAAAAATATAAATATCATAAACTTTCATCTCACTAATTATGTTGCAGGTGAATCCACATCCAAAAATCTGCAGTGAAAATGCTGTTCCATTTTGACATCTGTGACAAATTGTGCTTCAGCAGCTGAGGCAATCTACAACATCCTAAACACAATTGGCAACATTTGAAATCAAACAACTTACGAAAGTCTGAAAAATATTGTCAACTTGTCCTATCTCCCTATGTCAATTGATTCGTCAAAATATTCCAAAGTCAGAATCTTTGTCAAATAGTAATTATTTATCCCTTAGGCCGTAAGGTGTTTACCAAGATTTGTTGAAATATGTTCATTAGTTTTTGAAATATATTCTTTATACACATAGAAAGGTACAGCTTCTGCCCACGATGTTCTGCTGAGGATTATTCCTAATCTAAAATAAAATAACTTATGCACCCCTCAATTCACTGCTGTCCAAGTGCATATCCAGCAGTCGCTTAAATGTCCCTAATGACTCTGCTTCCACCACCACCAATGGCAACGCATTCCATGCATTCTCAACTCTCTGTGTAAAGAACCTACTTCTGATGTTTCCTCTATACCTTGCTCCTAATATCTTAAAATTATGACCCCTCGTGCCAGTCAATCCTGCCCTGGGGAAAGGTCTTCTGCTATTGTCTCTATCCATGTCTCTCATTACCTTGCATATCTTAACCAGGTCATCTCTCTTCCTCCTCCTCTCCAGAAAGAAAAGTCTGAGTTTAGTCAATCTCTCTTCGTAAGGCAAACCCTCCAGTCCAGGCAGCATCCTCATAAACCTTCTTTGCACCCTCTCCAAAGCCTCTGTATCTTTCCTATAGTAGGGCGACCAGAACTGGGCACAATATTCCAAGTGTGGTCTCACCAGGGACTTGTAGAGCTGTAGCAAAACCTCGCAACTCTTAAACTCGATCCCTATCCATTGGGTGGCAACTTTGAGGGATCTGTGCACTTGAACACCAAGATCCCTCTGTTCCTCCACACTCTCAAGAATCCTGTCTTTAATCCTGTATTCAACATTCGAGTTTGACCTTCCAAAATGCGTCACTTCACATTTATCTAGGTTGAACTCCATCTGCCATTTCTCAGCCCAGCTCTGCATCCTGTCCATGTCATGCTGCAGCCTGCAATAGCCCTCGATATTATCATCGGCACCTCCAACCTTTGTGTCATCTGCAAATTTACCCCTCAACCTCCTTATCCAAGTCATTTGTAAAAACTACAAAGAGATCAGGCCCAAGGACAGAGTCCTTCAGGGCACCACACACCGCTGACCTCCAGGCAGAATACTTTCCATCGGCAACCACTCTCTGCTTTCTGTCAGCCAACCAATTCTGAATCTAGTCAGCCAAATCTCCCTGTATCCCATACCTCCTGACTTTACGAATGAGCCTACCATGGGCAACTTTATCAAATGCCTTGCTGAAGTCCATGTGCACCACATTCACTGCTCAACCTTCGTCGATCTGTCTCGTCACCTCCTCAAACAACTCAATAAGACTTGTGAGGCATGATCATACGTTTCCAAATAGTCATAAATCCTATCCCTCAGAATTCTTTCCAAGACCTTGCTAACAACAGATGTAAGACTGACTGGTGTGTAATTGCCAGGGATTTCCCCATTGCCCTTCTTGAAAAGAGAAACAACATTCGCCTCCCTCCAATTCTCCGGTACGACTCCCATGGAGAGTGAGGAAGCAAAGATCTTCGACATTGGCTTAGCAACCTCCTTTCTCACTTCCCGGAGCAACCTAGGATAAATCTGGCCCGGCCCCGGGGACTTATCAATCTTAACGTTTGCAAAATTTCCAGCACATCAACTTCACCAATCTTGATCTGTTCAAGCCTGTTTCCCAGCTCCTCAAAGTTCTCGTTCAGAACAAGGTCCCTTTCCTTAGTGAAAACCAATGCAAAAAAACTTACTTAGGGCTTCCCCTATCTGCTCAGACTCCACGCACGAGTTCCCTATGCTACTCCTGACTGCCCTACCATGATCATTCTCTTATTCCTTACATATGAGTAAAATGCCTTTGGGTTCTCCCTAATCCTTCCTGCCAAGCCTTTTTCGTGTCCCCCTCCTGGCTCTTCTCAGTCCATTTCTAGTAAGCCGGTAATCCTGTAAAGCTGTATTAGATCCTTGCTTCCTCCACCTTACATAAGCTGCCTTCTTTCTTTTGACGAGAATCTCCTCTGTTCTTGTCATCCAAGGCTCCTTAATCTTACCCGTTCTTGCCTGTCTCAGAGGAACAAATTTGTGCATCACTCGCAACAACTGCTCCTTAAACAGTCTCTGCATGTCTGATGTGCTCTTTCTGTGGAACAATTACTCCCAATCTGTACTTCCCAACTCCTGTCTGTCTCATGGTAAATGTGAAACAGTTGTGGTCACTGTCACCAAAGTATTCTCCCGCCACAAGAACTGACACCTGTCCTGGCTCATTGCCGAGCACCAAATCCAAAATGACCTCTCCCCTTCTTGGCCTGTCCACATACTGAGTAAGAAAACCCTCCTGACCACACCTGACAAAAACGGCTCCATCCAAACCATCTGCACTAAGGAGATTCCAGTCAATAATGAGAAAGTTGAAGTCACCCATAACAACAACCCTGCTACATCTGCATTTTTCCAAAATCTTTGATTTCCCTACTGCCATCAGGGGATCTGTAGAAAACTCCCATTGAGGTGGCTACTACCTTCCTGTTCTTAACTTTCACCCATACTGACTCAGTGGACAAACCATCCTCAACAGCATTCGTTTCTGTAGCTGTGATGCACTCTCTGATTAGCAATGCTACACCCCTCCTCTTTTTCCACCCTCCCTGTTCTTTTTAAACACTATAAACCCTGGAACATCTAGCAACCATTCCTGCCCCTGTGAAACCCACGTCACCGTTATGGCTGCAATCACATAGTCCCAAGTAATGATCCATGTTCTAAGTTCATCACTCTTATTTCTGACACTGGATTAGTGGTGCTGGAAAAGCACAGCGGTTCAGGCAGCATCCAAGGAACAGTAGAATCGACGTTTCGGTCAAAAGCCCTTCATCAGGAATACCGGCAGAGTGCCTGAAGCTCCACCCTTCAGGCACTCTGCCTGTATTCCTGATGAAGGGCTTTTCCCTGAAACGTCGATTTTAACGCTCCTCGGATGCTGCCTGAACTGCTATGCTCTTCAAGCACCACTAATCCAGAATCTGGTTTCCAGCATCTGCAGTCATTGTTTTTACCTTATTTCTGACACTCCTTGCATTAAAGCAGATACACTGTAACCGATCCCTTTCTGTCATTACGTGAAAAGCCTTCCCGATTACTGCCCTATCGACAACTACCCCATTCTCAGACATGTAGCTCTGGTTCCCATCCCCTTGCCAAACTAGTTTAAACCTCCCGAACCCCACGAACAAATCTCCCACCCAGGACATTTGTGCCCCTCCAGTTCGTGCAACTGTCCTTCCTGTAAAGATTCCATCTTCTCCAGAAAGCATCCCAATGGTCTAGGTATCTGAAGTGCTCCCTCCTGCATCAGACTTGTAGCCACGTTTTAAGCTGCATTCGCTGAATGTTCCTCACCTCACTGTCTCGTGGTACTGGTAGCAAACCTGAGATCATGGCACTACTCATCCTGCTCTTCGGCTTCCAACCTAGCTCTCTGTAGTCACTTTTCAGGTCCTGAGTCCCTTTCCTGGCTATGTCATTGGTGCCAATATATACCACAATTTCTGGCTGCTCACCCTCCCCCTTCAGAATCCTGTAAACCTGATCAGCGACATCCCGGAGGAACATGCAACTGTCCTATGTGCCATATCCTGCTAATCTGAAAGCCTACACAGGACTGAAAAAGAAACAGAAGAAAAGAAAAAATAAGAGAAAATCCAAAAACTTACCAAGTTTTCAGATTTTTAGTAATGATAGAGAAGGTTGATGAGAGGAATGTCCGATGGTGTAGGGTCTCGGATTTAGATCTCACCCACTCAAAAACATATCGGCAGCACTCGTTTCTCTCCACCCTGTCCCCTCGCCGCTCTGTTCAAAATGGAGGCCTGACTCTTGAGGTGAATCCCTTTTAAAGTGGAAAAAAACTGACTTACCTGGCAGCCTTCGTTTCTCTCTGCCCTCTTGTTTATTAGATTAGATTAGATTATTTACAGTGTGGAAACAGACCCTTCAGCCCAACAAGTCCACACCGACCCACAAAGCAACCCACCCAGACCCATTTCCCTACACCTAACACTACGGGCAATTTTAGTATGGCCAATTCACCTAACCTGCACATTTTTGGACTGTGGGAGGAAACCGGAGTACCCGGAGGAAACACTGGGAGATTGTGCAAACTCCACACAGTCAGTCGCCTGAGGCAGTAATTGAACCTGGGTCTTTGGCACTGTGAGGCAGCAGTGCTAACCACTGTGCCACTGTGTTGCCCTCAATCCTTGCCAATCTGGTCAAAATAGACTAATGGATGAAAACTTTGTCTCCCCCTATCTTTCGAGATGGAGGTAGCAAAGTTTGTTTTTGGAGCCAAATTTCCTGTTTAGCAGATGTATTAAAATTCCATATTCCATAAAACAGGTACTCGATGCCTAAAGAGGAGAAAGTGATTGACTCAGAGACTGGGCGGGTGCGACGCAGAGCTGTCTTTAAAGAAGAAATGGCTGAAAGTGGGGAAGAAGAGTCTGATACTGAAAGTGAGGCAGAGATTGGCAATCAAGACCAAATTGATTGCGAAAGAGAAATTTATCCCCAACCTCTTAAAGTTTTCAAGCAAGAGGAGAAAGAGTCAGAAGCTGCTACTGAAAGACCTGCATTTGATGATGCTGATGATTTTGAAATAGATTCAGAAGCAGAGGTGACTGATGAGGAAGATGATTCTGATGATGAGGAAGAAGACTTGGCTTGTGAATGTGAAGAAGATTTTATGCAATCTAATAAAAAATTACAGACATCAGTGATTAAACAAAATTTGGAAAGAATGTTGGACAGCAAGCAGAAAGCTGAGAGGCTAAGCTTAAACTTGGAGAACAATACTTCTGATGAAAGTGAAAATGATTTGGACTCCACAGTAGAACAGACAGAAGAAGTATCTGAGATAGTGGAAAACGAGATGCTGAGCCGAGATTGCAGTGACAGTGAAGAACATTATGAAGATTATGAGAAAAAGACCATGTCAAATGTAGAAACTACAGGTAAGCTAACTTATTTCTGTATCTGTTTGGATAAGATACTGCTGTGGACCTTTCCTATTGCATTCATTTTTTACAATATGAACAAGCAAGGTACACTGCTTTAATACTGTTTTTCACATGCTCATTATTCCTCCCTCGTGAGCTGGCCTGTGCTAGATCTGATGCATTGAATTCAAAATCTTTTGTGTTTTGATTATCCTGCTACCTCAAGCATGAAGTCTTCAGATCTCATGACCTCAGTCATTGAACCTTTGATACATTTCTTGTCCCCTTCACCCTGTGATTGTTACCATAACACTCAGCCTCTAAGCTTTCTCTAAATTCCTTTTTTTTAAATCCCTCGATCTAAAAACCATCCTGAGTCTCATTTCTGATTGAGCTTTCTTAATTTTCCTCCTCTTCAGTGTGGTGTCTATTCCACTTCCACTGTTCCCTTCTGTGACTGTGAATCTAGGATACCATGTTGCCTTCCTACTGTCAGGGTCAAAGAACTCTCAAAAGGTTGAAGCAAAGGCGAAAATAAGCTGGAAGTTCTTGTACACATTAGTAAGAAAAGCATAGTTGGGAGAGTTGGATGGGGGGAGGTGGAGAGCAGGGTGGAAGTGGTCCTAAGTAGCAGTGAAAATAGAAAGGTAGATGAGGATGATTCTCAATCAAAAAAGTTAATTAGGAAAGGCAGAAAAGAGCAAGTCAAAGATGAGGTAACTCTGATGAATTAAACTGCATTTATTTCAATGTAATGAACCTTACATTGATGAACTGATGAATTCAAGGCATGTATGGCAACATGGGACTGGGATACCGTAGCTATTACTTGGCTGAGGGAAGAATAGGACTGGCAGGTCATTGATACAGGTTTTAGATGCTGTAGAAAGAGTAAGGAGGCAAAAGTAGAAGGGGAGTGGCACTTTTGGTTAAGGAAAACCTTACTACTCAGGACATTTCTGAGGGATTCGTCCATTAAACTATATGGGAAGAACTTAAAAATAAGAAAGGGATAAACACTATGTTGGGATTGTACTATAGCCCGCCCAATAGTCAGAGTGAAATTGAGGAGCAAATATTTAGAGATGTCTCAGATATATTAAAGAATATTAAGGTTGTAACAGAAGGGAATTTTAACAATTTAAACAGACTGAGACTGCCATAGTGTTAAGGGCTTGGACGGTGAGAAATTTGTTAAATGTGTTCAAGATAATTTCTTTATCAGTATGTAAATGTGCCTACTAGAAAAGGAGCAAAAGTTGACCTTCTCTTGGGAAATAAGGCAGAGCAAGTGACTGAATTGTTAGAGGAACACTTTGAGAGGAGTGATCATGATTGTATTAATTTTAAAATAGAAAACCCTTACATAAAGTTCTAAATTGGAGTAAGGCAAATTTTAATGGTATGAGTCAGGAATTTTCAAAAGTTGATTGGAGTAGACTATTCAGAAGTAAAGGGATGACTGATAAATGGGGGGGCTTTCAAAACTATGATAACGAGAGTCCAGCGGCATTATGTTCCTGTTAAGTGAAGAGTAAGCATGGTAGAAGTAGGGAACAGTGGATGAATGAAGATATTGAGTACTGGTCAAGGATAAGAGAGAGTCATACATTAGACACATGGGATCAAATGAAGCTCAGGCAATTAAGAGGGAAATCTGGAGGGCAGAAAAGGAATATGAGGTCTCGTTGGCCAATAAGGCAAAAAAAAACCAAAAAGATTCTGCAAGTATGTAAAGAGCTACTAAGGAGAGAATAAGGCTCCTTAAAAATTGTAGGTGTCGTCTATGTATTGAATGTTATGCGATGGGATAAGTGAATATTTTGTGTCAGTTTTTACTGCAGAGATAGAAATGGAGGCTAGAGAATTTTGGGGTAGTGAGGAAATAAATATTGATGTTTTGAAGACTATTCATTTTACTGCTGGAGGGTGATAAATCTCTGGGACCTGATCAATGTATCCCAAGATATTGTGGGAAGTTGGAGTAGAATTTGTCAGGCCCCTGGCAGGAATGTTTGTATCATCTAGAGCCCCTGGTGAGCTGCTGGAGAGGATGGCTATTACTGTACCTTTATTTAAGAAGGTTGTTAAGGAGAAGCCGGGGAACTATAGACTTGAGTCTGACACTGTTGGTGAGTAAATTGTTAGAGGTTTAAATTAGATTACTTAGTGTGGAAACAGGCCCTTCGGCCCAACAAGTCCACACCGATCTGCCGAAGCGCAACCCACCCATTCCCCTACATTACCCCTTTTTACTGAACACTACGGGCAATTTAGCATAGCCAATTCACCTGACCTGCACATCTTTGGACTGTGGGAGGAAACCGGAGCACCCGGAGGAAACACGCAGGCATGGGGAGAATGTGCAAACTCCACACAGTCAGTTGCCTGAGTCGGGAATTGAACCTGGGTCTCTGGCGCTGTGAGGCAGCAGTGCTAACCACCGTGCTACTCACTTAGATTACATTACAGTGTGGAAACAGGCCCTTCGGCCCAACAAGTTCACACCGACCCGCCAAAGCGTAACCCTCCCATACCCCTACATTTACTCCTTACCTAACACTGCGGGCAATTTAGCATGGCCAATTCACCTGACCTGCACATCTTTGGACTGTGGGAGGAAACCGGAGCACCCGGAGGAAACCCACACAGACCCGGGGAGAACGTGCAAACTCCACACACACAGTCACCTGAGACGGGAATTGAACCCGGGTCTCTGGCAGTGTGAGGCAGCAGTGCTAACCACTGTGCTGCCCACAGAATCAGGTGATTCTGAAAGATAGGATTTACATGTATTCGGTGAGGCAAGGGGGCAAATAGCGTTAAGGAGAACCCAAGGGGTTTTTTACACATACATTAAGGACAAAAGGGTAGCTAGGGGGAGAATAGGACCCCTCAAAGATCAGCAAGACAGCCTTTGTGTAGAGCTGCAGGAGATGGAGGAAATACTAAGCGAGTACTTTATACCAGTATTTACTGTGGAAAAGGACATGGAATATATAGAATGTCAAGAAATTGATAGTGACATCTTGAAAAATATCCATATTATAAAAGAGGAACCGTTGGATGTCTTGAAACTCATAAAAATGGATAAATCCCCAGGACCTGATCAGGTGTACCCTAGAACTCTGTGCGAAGCTAGAGAAGTGATTGCTGGGCCTCTTACTGAGATATTTGTATCATCGATAGTCACAGGTGAGGTGCTAGAAGACTGGAGGTTGGCTAACGTGGCGCCACTGTTTAAGAAAAGTGGTAAGGACCAGCCAGGGAATTATGGACCAGTGAGCCTGATGTCAGTGGTGGGCAAGTTGTTGGAGGGAATCCTGAGGAACGGGATAGTCAGCATGGCTTTGAGTATAGGAAATCATGTCTCACAAACTTGACTGAGTTTTTTGAGGAAGTAACAAAGAGGATTGATGAGGGCAGAGCAGTAGATGTGATCTATATGGACTTCAATAAGGCATTCGGCAAGGTTCCCCATGGAAAACTGATTAGCAAGGTTAGACCTCATGGGATACAGGAGAACTAGCCATTTGGATACAGAACTGGCTCAAAGGTAGAGGATTTAGGATAGCGGTGGAGGGTTTTTTTCAGACTGGAGGTTTGTGGCCAGTAGAGTGCCACAAGGATTGATGCTGGTCCACTGTTTTTCATCATTTAATATAAGTGATTTAGATGCGAGCATAAGACATACAGTTAGTAAGTTTGCAGATGACGCCAAAATTGGAAGTGTAGTGGACAATGAAGAAGGTTACCTCAGATTACAACAGGATCTTGATCAGATGGGCCAATGGGCTGAGAAGTGCCGATGGAGTTTAATTTAGATAAATGTGAGGTGCTGCATTTTGGGCTAGCAAATCTTAGCAGGACTTCTACACTTAATAGCAGAATTCTAGGGAGTGTTGCTGAACAAAGAGACCTTGGAGTGCAGGTTCATAGCTCCTTGAAAGTGGAGTCACCGGTAGATAGAATATTGAAGAAGGTGTTTGGTATGCTTTCCTTTTTTGGTTAGAGTATTGAGTACAGAAGTTGGGAGGTCATGTTGTGGCCATACAGGACGTTGGTTAAGCCAGTTTTTGAATACTGCATGTAATTCTGGTCTCCTTCATATTGAAAGGATGTTGTGAAACTTGAAATGGTTCAGAAGAGATTTACAAGGATGTTGTCCGGGTTGGACAATTTGAACTATCGGGAGAGGTTGAATATGCAAGGACTGTTTTTCCCTGGAGCATTGGAGGCTGAGGGGTGACATTTTAGAGGTTTACAAAATCATGAAGGGCTCTGATAGGATAAATAGACAAAGTCTTTCCCTGGGGTGAGAGAGTCCAGAACTAGAGGGCATAGGTTTAGGGTGAAAGGGGAAAGATATAAAAGAGTCCTAAAGGGCAACTTTTACATGCAGAGGGTGGGACATGTACGGAATGATCTGCCAGAGGAAGTGGTGGAGGCGAGTAAAATTGCAACATGTAAAAGGCATCTGGATGGTTATATGAATAGGAAGGGTTTGGAAGGGGATATGGGCTTGGTGCTGGCAGGTGGGACTAGATTGGGTTTGGATATCTGGTTGGCATGGGTGAGTTGGACTGAAGGGTCTGTTTCCGTGCTCAACATCTCTATGACTGTTTGAGGATAGTCAGCATGACTTTATGCCAGGGAAATTATGTCTCTCAAACTTGATTGATGTTCTTAGTGAAGTAACTAAAATGATTGATGATTGCAGAGCGATAGGCATTGTTTACTTGGATTTTAGTAAAGCCTTTGACAAGGTTCTAATTAGTAAAATTAGATCACATGGGATTCAAGGAGAGCCAGTTGGATGCAAAATTGCATTGGCAGTAGAGACACAAGGTGGTGGTGGAGGTATTTTTTAGACTGGAGGCCTGTGACCAGTGGTGTTCCTTGCGATCAGTGCTGGGTCCACTCTTGTCATTTATGTGAAAGATTTGGAAGAGCATGTAAGAGTCTTGGTTAGTAAGTTTGTGGATGACACCAAAATTGTAATTATGGACAGTGAAGAAGGTTATCTAAGGTTACAAAAAGATCTTGATCAATTGGGCCAGTGGGCTGAGGAATGGCAGATGGAGTTTAATTTGGATAACTGCAAGGTATTGTATTTTGATTTAAAAAAAAACAAGAGCAGGACTTACACAGTTCATAGTAGGGCCCTGGGTTATAGAACGGAGAGACCTATTGGTTCAGGTGCATAATTCTTTGAAATTCCTGTCACATGTAGACAGGGTAGTTAAGAAGGAGTTTAGCATATCTTCAATGCTCAGACCTTTGAGTCTCGCAGTTGGGACATTATGCTGAGGCTTTACAGGATATTGGTGAGGTCTCTTCTGGAGTACAGTGTGCAGTTCTGTTTGTCCTGCTATTAGAAGGATATTATTCCCTACAGAGTGGAAGCTGACCATTTGGCCCATTAAGTCCATACTGAAACTTCAAAGGGCATCCCATCCAGAACAATGCCTTACACTGTCCCTGTAACACTGCATATCTCATGGTTAATCCACCCAATCTACACATCCCTGGACACTCTATAGGGCAATTTAGTGTGGTCAATCCACCAAGCCTGCATATCTTTGAACTGTGGGCAGAAACCGGAGCATCCGGAGGAAACCCATGCAGACATGGAGAACGTGCAAACTCCACATAGATAGTATATCGAGAGTGCAAGTCCCTGATGCTGTGAGGCAGCAGTGCTAACCACTGTACTGCCCCAGAAGATTCAGAAAAGATTTTACCAGGATGTTTCCGGGAATGGAAGGTTTGAATTATAAAGATTGGCTGGGGCATTTTTCACTGGAGCTTAGGAGGTTGAGGGGTGACCTTACAGGGATTTATTTCCCTCGGTTGGGGGAGTTTTGACAAGTGGTTTTTCTCTTTGTTTACAAGTTGCTACAGTGATCCTTTTCTTAAGTTCTCTCTCCGCTGTCTTGTAAATCACAACATGTTTTTTCCTATGGTTTTCAGGAAGGTTCAGATTTCTCCTTCTGCAACCTATTTTATAGTTTTATTTTCTTCTCTCTATCAGAATTAACTTTTCCAATTCTTTCTCTGTAGTTGGAGACTTTTAACTTTTCTGTGTTTTCCTTCTTTTATCTGGAGTATCAGTTTTGTCTTTATCTGATAGTGAGTGATTGAAAGAGTGTCTATTCCAGGAATACAGTTCGTTCTTGGAAATGGCCCAGCAGGGTCAAAGGGGGAGTGATGCCCCTTGTAGTGGAGAAGCCAAAGGAAAACCAGGGAACTGAGAAGTTAACAGAAAAATACTCTGGAATTTTTCTGAACTGTGTGGTAACAAGATCCCACTGTCAAAGTTAAGAGGGAGAAGGGAAGGAAGTTAAAATATCAAGAGAAACGGGAGCTTGCCAGTTTCTAATAGTAAGCGATGAAAGTATTTGCCCTCTGCCTGAAATATTACCAGAGGGGGTGATAATCTGCAGGATACATGGAGAGAGATTTTACGTTCCTCTGTGTAAGATCAGGTTGGAAAGTCCACTCAAGTTTGGGTCTAGAATCTGAATAGATTTGAACGGATTTGAGCTACAAAAGGTCTAGCAGATTTAAACAGT
Source organism: Hemiscyllium ocellatum (assembly GCF_020745735.1). NCBI lineage: Eukaryota > Metazoa > Chordata > Chondrichthyes > Orectolobiformes > Hemiscylliidae > Hemiscyllium > Hemiscyllium ocellatum. The sequence continues at coordinate 5,325,003 of NC_083443.1, read as the reverse complement.
CTTGGGGACTAGATCTTTAAATAAACCGTAAGTGGGAAGTGGAAGAATCTGTTTAATATCGGTTACTTGTGGTTGGTTAAATTGAAAGTGAGGGAAATGGCTCTGAACATTGCTAAAGTAGTTATGGGATTTGAAGATGCTTCCCAACTTTGCCAAGAAAGTTTAGAAAGACAGAGGAATGATATACTTTTAGAATTAGCAAACATGTTAAAATTGGGTTAAACTAGGGATAATAGGAAACTGAAATTGTAATGGAGTTAGCCAAGCAGTTTGGTGTATCAGAGTAACAGTCTCACATGGTGGAGTTAGAAAGAATTAGATTGCAAATGAGACAACTGGAGTTAGAGAATGAAAGGAAGGTGAGAGAGTTTGAATTACAGTTAAAAGTAGAGGAAAAAGAGAGGAAAGCCCCAGCAGAAGAAAGCCAGAATTTTTGAGTTGGAAAAGATGAAGTTAGAACTTCAAGCAAAAAAACTTCAACTGACAAGTAAAAGCACAGGAGGGTGATGATGAGCAAACCCATCGTTGCGAATAGCCTGGTAGTGATATGTACAAATGTGTCCAAACATTATTAAAATGTGAAAGCCTTTTTTTATTTCTTTTGAGAAACTGGCAAGGGAGATGCATTGGCCTGAGACTGTGGGTAATGATCAAGGTGGTAGGCAGAGTTAGTGAGATGTTTGGAGCGCTGTTAGATGGGGTGTCAAAGAGATCATGAAGGTGTCAAAAAAGCTATTTGAGTGCCTATGAATTAATACCAGAAGCATATAGGCAACAGTTCAGAAGCATAAAGAAAGAATCAGGTCAGATTTAAGTTGAGTTTGACAGAATTAAACGTAGCAACTTCGATAGATGGATGAGAGCTTTAAAGATAGACAAGATGTATGAGGATGTTGGAGGAGGTCTGCTGGAGGAGTTTAAAAACTCACTTCCAGAAATGATAAGAACAATTTGAGGAACTAAGTTCAAACAGTGAAAACAGCTGTAGAGATGGCAGATGAATATGCATTAGTGCATAAATTGAAATTTAGCTTCCAACAGCAATTTCATTCCGTGAGGGATCGAAATTGGGAAAGAGGGAGATCATTCACTGAAAAACAAGAAGTAGATCACACTGGAAATAGTCTACCACATGAGAAAAAAGAAACTCATGAAGGTGAACAGGAGGTGAAAGGCCTCAGGTGTTTTCACAGTATTAGGGTATGACACACAAAATCACAGTGCTGGTGATTGACGAAAGGCGATGGGACAGAGGATGTGGTAAAACAGGCTAAACCAGTGGAATTAGTTGAGGTAGTGAAGGAAATTCCAAAAGAAGTTGAGGAGCTGCAGGAGAGTGCACAGCCTAGTTATGGCTAGAAAGTAAGATCGTGCCCGATCTTTACTAAGACTTCACCTTTGCGGATAAGGTTTACTCAGGAAGAACGGGGTGAGCCAACTGCTGTCTGAAGAAGGGGTGAGAGTCAAGTATCATCTGAGAAAGAACTATTGGTTTCTTACAAGAAATGTCTGTGCCTTCTTTAAAAAAACACTATTATATCTAAAAAGGTACAAAGCCCATTTAGCAAATATTCTTGACCTCAGAAATCTGAGAAGGTGTTTTAGACAGAGGAAGACAGCATGAGATACGGAGAAGAAAGGCTGAGAGGACAGCAGAACATTCCGGAGGATCCATGTGAACTTAGTTTCTCAAAGTTTTAATTTATTGTTCTTATTAATTGGATTTCTATAAGTAGGTCCTGTGTTATTGAAACAGCATACCAAGAGAATTTAATTAGTTAGGGAGTAGTTAGGGAATAATTGTTCAGTTGTTTAAAATTCTGTTAATTTGTTCACCATTGGAATTCGATAAATAAATTGTTAATTGTAGAGTAAGTGAAAAGATTTCATTTCATTTATCCATCACTTTATAACAGATTGTGGGTGAAAGGTAGGTTATACCACCTGTGGTACTTCATCAGTTTAAGCTGAGGTGCTCCCCTGGGGTAGTTCAATTTTAATTATCAGAAGGGGGTCAACCTCTGCTTTGTAATGGATTAAGACATGAAGTTTCAAAGTTGCTCATCACTTGTCTGATTTCGTAAGTTGATCAGTTGTGAATCAAAAATAGACATTCTTTCAGTAGGCATCTCTCTGAACACATTTTAGAAATCTACACCATGGTAAATGAACTTCTGTTTTAAAGACAAGACCCTTGCATTTCCAAGTTTAAAATGGTGAACTTACCAAGGTCAACTTGGGTAAAAAAAGAGATGGATATATATTTGAGAATGGTGAATTTCAGAGGGCTACACAGATAGGGTTAGAAAATGAGACTAGCTGAGTAACTCTTTTGGGAACCAGTGCAGATTTGATTGGTCAAGTGGCCTCCTGTACTGTAAAAATTTTCTTATTCTAAAATGGTGCACGTTAAAAAAAGCTATTTGTTCAATAGCTCAATACTTTTTTCCCCCTCTCCACTTGGATTTCTTTGGAGTAGGTTGCTGTGTGATTAGGAATCTGTGTTCCTGTGGTGAAGCCTGCAGTCCTGATGAAGGGCTTATGCTCGAAACGTCGAATTCTCTATTCCTGAGATGCTGCCTAACCTGCTGTGCTTTGACCAGCAACACATTTGCAGCTGTGATCTCCAGCATCTGCAGACCTCATTTTTTACTCGTTAATTAGAACGATCAAGAACCTGATTAAGATGCAATTGATTTGACGAATTCCCCCCACTCCCACATTGGTCATTTTACCTTGTTTACTAAGTGGAAGATAAGTACTGCAGGTGCCCAGTAGGAAGTCAGTAAGACCTCAATTCAGCATCATTCCCGTGTGATAAAGGGAGAAAGAGGTATTTAAAGTACCAATTGTTGAATGAAACATGAAGTATATAATGTTGGCTAATTTGCATATTTAATTAGTGTGATTACATTAATGGTCAATTAGAGAGTTAAATGACTGCTTTGATCTTGAAGGCACCGCTATCATTTAGGGATATGGGTTCCACTGATTCTTTGTGTTGGGGTGGGAACTGGTGGTGTTCATTTCTACTATCTCCTAGAAAGAGCTTCTACCTCTCGGCTTCTACTGAAATAGTGAAGTGAAGTGCTACTTTGTGTTTTCAAATTCATGCATGACTGACGCCTCCCCATCTTTGAAACCTCCTCCAGCCTCCAACCCTCCCTGCGCTCTTTTAATGCTGGATTAATCACTCCACAATGGCTGGCTATGGCTTCAGCTCCCACCCTAATTCTCTGACCAAGTTTTTGCTCATTTGCTCTAATGTCACCTACTATACTGTAGCATCATAGAATTATAGAATCCCTACAGTGAGGAAAGTGGCCATTCAGCCCATTGTGTCTACACTGCCCCTCCAAAAAGCATTCCATTAAGACCCAGCACCCCTGCTCTCCACATGACTGAACCCCGTAGCTAATCCACCTAGCCTGCAGATCTTTGGACTGTGGGAGGAAACTGGAACACCTGGAGGAAACCCTTGCAGACACTGGAAGCACATGAAAACGCCACACAATCACTCAAGACTGGAATCAAACCCTGGTCCCTGTCGCTGAGGCAACAGTGCTATTCACTGAATAACAGTGTTGCCTGTCTTTTTTTTCTGAAGCCGCTGTGAAACAGCTTGGGGTCCAGTATTAGAAGGATTTTGCTTAAACACAAATTGTTTTGTTCTTTTGTGTCATTGAAGAATAGTATGTAAATGAATGTTACTGTGACAATTCCATTCTTTTTACTTTTTCCTCCAACCAGCACTATATAACATCTTAGTCATGTTTGCTCCCGTATCGTTCTATCAGTTTCGAACATTTTCTATTTATGTTTCTGGTTAATATAGGAAATTTATTTTCTATTAATACATTTGTTTTCTTATTTCTGAAGGATCGTTAAAGTGGAAAGAAGGACTGGCTCAGCGAGCAGCTGATGTCTTCTTAAAGCAACAGGCAGCTCTGAACCTTCAGAAACTGGTCTATGGAGCAGGTATGGAAACATAAAATGATCAACTGCTCAGAACCGTTAAAATGCATCGTAAAAAAGGGGATATGGTAAATTTGCAAAATTGTCTCACTGATAGGAGGCAAAGAATAATGCTAGAATTTTTAATTAGGAAAGCTGTTTCCAAGGGAATTCCCCAGGGATCATTATTGACTACTTTGCTTTTGTGAGGAAGAAACTGTATAGTATGAATGGACTGGTCAGGTGGGGAGAAAAGGGGCATATGGAATTTATTGTGGAGAAATGTGAAGTGCTGTTTATAAGGAGGACTACAGATCAAGGAAATAGACCTGGGAGTGTTGCTGAACAAAGAGACCTTGCAGTGCAGATTCATAGTTCCTTGGAAGTGTAATCACAGGAAGATAAGATAGTAAGGAAAGCATTTGGTATACATGCCTTTATTGGTCAGTGTGTAAAGCATAGGAGATGGGAGATCATGTTCTGGCTGTACAGAACATTGGTTAAGCTACTTTTGGAATACTGCATGCAATTCTGGTCTCCGTGCTATAGGAAGGATGTAGTGAAATTTGAAAGGGTTCAGAAAAGATTTACAAGGATGTTGCCAGGATTGGAGGGTTTGAGCTGTATGGAGAGGCTGCATAGATTGGGACTGTTTTCCATGGAGCATCGGAGGCTGAAGGGTGACCCGATGGAGGCTTATAAAATCAAGAGGGGCATGAATAGTGTGAACAGCCAAGGTCATTTCCCTGGGTTAGGGGAGTCCAAACCTAGAGAGCATAGGTTTAATATGAGCGAGGAAAGATGTGAAAGGGAACTAAGCTGCAACTATTTCACACACAGGTTGGTGTGTGTATGGAATGAGCTGCCTGAGGAGGTGGTGGAGGCTGGTATAATTACAACATTTAAAAGCCATCTGGATGGGTATTTGAATAGAAACAGTTCAGAGGGATGTGGGCCAAATGCTGGCAAATTGGACTAGATTAATTTAGGATATCTGGTTGGCATGGGCAAGTTGGTCTGGAGGGTCTGTTTTTGTGCTGTACATCTCGATTACTCTTAAGCATCAGGGAACAGAGACACCTTGGAGTGCATGTCCCCTAGTTATTGAACCTTTATCTAAGAGAAATAACTACTTCCTAATCACGTTGTTCATGCCTGTCATAATCTTGTGCACTTTGACAGGTGCATCTCAGCCTTTTCCTAGGGTGAGAGAAATTTAATTATGAGGAAAATATGGAATAAACTTGGATTGTTTTCTTGGCACAGGAAATGCTGAGGGGTTATTTAATTGAAGTGTATAAACTTGAGATACCTAGACAATTAGTAAGGACATATTGACCTCTGCTACAGAAAATAACTAGGAGATATAGATTTGAAGTCATAACAGGAGCCTTAGAGGGAAAATAAGAAATCCTTTCATCAAGAAGGATATCTCTGTCTGGAAGGGTATTGGAGGTATAAATTCTGGTTCATTTAACCAGTACCTATCACTTGGAATCATGTCAGTAATATATAAGACTTGAAGTCAAGAGCTTGAAAGTGAGATTAGGTTGTGTAGTTTGTTTTTGGTCAGCATGGAAATGATGAGTGTAATGGCCAGCTATGTGTAGTAAATTTGTGATTCTGTACATTGTAGACTATGACTATTTTGTCCATCAAATCTCTGTTGACTGTTCTGAAGAAAAAAACTGGTTGGCACTTTCCTCTATTTCCTGAAATTTTTACCCCAAATATTTACATAATCTCATCAACATTTTCAGAGGTATGGGGTAGGTGAGACACTGCCACTATGTCATAAGAACTCTACCCCAAAAATCTTCTCTATGAACTTACTGTGTCTCCAATCTAATCTGGAATAGCTAATGTTCATTCACCCACATATTGACAGATTTATTGAATTGTTCCGTGATTAGTACAGTCATATATCCAGTCACTGGATACTTTTGGCAAGTAAAAGCTACTGCAAAAAATATGGAGGTATGGCATTGAGGGTGCGTTAGAGGTTCGGATTAGGAATTGGCTGGCTGGAAGAAGACAGAGGGTAGTAGTTGATGGTAAAGGTTCATCTTGGAGTGCAGTTACTCGCGGTGTTTTACAAGGATCTGTTGTGGGACCATTGCTATTTATCATTTTTATAAATGACCTGAAGGAAGGGCTAGAAGGTTGGGTGAGCAAGTTTGCAAATGATACGGTGGAGTTGTTGACGTTAAGGAAGGATGTGGCAGGTTACAGCGGGCTATAGCTAAGCTGCAGAGCTGGGAAGAAAGGTGGCAAATGGAGTTCAATGTAGGTAAGTGTGAAGTGATTCACTTTGGTAAGAGTAACAAGAAGATGGAGTACTGGGCTAATGATCTTGGTGTCCATGAACACAGATCTCCTGAAAGTTGCCACCCAGGTAAGTAGTGCTGTGAAGAAGGCATATGGTATACTGGCTTTTATTGGTAGAGGAATTGAGTTCCGGAGTCCTGAGGTCATGTTGCAGTTGTATAAGACTCTGGTGCTGCCGCATCTGGAGTATTGTGTGCAGTTTTGGTCACCATACTATAGGAATGATGTAGAGGCACTGGAACGGGTGCAGAGGAGGTTTACCAGGATGTTGCCTGGTTGCCTGGAAGATCGTACGAGGAAAGGCTGAGGCACTTGGGTCTGTTTTCATCGGAGAAAAGAAGGTTTAGGGGTGACTTGATAGAGGTGTACAAGATGATTAGGGGTTTAGATAGGGTTGACCATGAGAACCTTTTTCCACGTATGGAGTCGGGGGCATAGCTTTAAATTAAGGGGAGGTAGGTATAGGACAGATGCTAGGGGTAGATTCTTTACTCAGCGGGTTGCGAGTTCATGGAATGCCCCCACTGGTTCCAAATTTGGAGCCGACACTAAAGTGGGTACCAGACCTGGGATTGCAGTATTTAAATAGGGAAGATTGCAGACCTCTCTAATTTACTATCCAGAATCCAGTTAGAGTATTGAAATATTGGACTGAGTGCCAAATAAACACTGCATTATCTTCTTTACTGTTGAACTTCTTTAGTGTTGCTGGAGTAGTACTCTTGTGGGCAAGTGGAGAATAATCTATCATGCCCCTAACCTGTGCCATGTTGATGGTAAACAGACTTTATTGAGATGGGTAGTGTGTTATTTGTGGCATTATTTAAAAGACTGGGTACAGTTTCTGGTTAATGATCATTCCCAGGATTCCGAAAGAGTCATAACGTAGTACAGCACAGAAACAGACCCTTTGGTTCAATTCGTCCATGCTGACCGGATATCCTCAATTAATCTTGTTGCGTTTGGCCCATATCTTCTGAACTCTTCCTATTCATGTAAAGGCATCTGGATGGGTACATGTTGTAATTGTACCAGCATCTACCACTGTCTGGCAGCTGATTCCAAACATGAGCCACCCTCTGCATGAAAAAGTTGTCCTTCAGTCCTTTTTAAATCTTTCCTATCTCACCTTAAACCTATGCTGTCTAGTTTTGGACTCCCTTACCTTGTAGAAAAGACACTATCCATGATTTTATAAACCTGTATACGGCGACCCCCTCATCTTCTGACAATACAGCAAAAACAGCCTCAGCCTAATCAGGTCTGACCTTCCAACCCTGGCAATATCCTTGTAATTCTTTTCTGAACCCTTTCAAGTTTTTCAGCATCTTTCCTATAGGAAAGAGACCAGAATTGCACGCAACACTCCAAAAGTGGCCTGACCAATGTCTTGTACAGTTGCAACATGACCTCCCAACTCCTATACTCAACACCCTGACCAATAAAGTGTACCAAATGCCTCCTTCACTACCCAGTCTACCTGCAACTCAGTTTTTCAACAAAGTATGAACCTACTCTCTAAGGTTTTTATGTTTAGTAACACAACCCAGGACATTACCATTAAGTGAATAAGTCCTGCCCTGATTTGACTTTATCAAATGTAGCAGTGGGGAATTAAGCAATGAAAATTTCATCCATTGTCAAGGGGCGCTGCTTAGATTTTCCTTTGGAGATGGCTATGACCTGGGACTTTGTATTTGCCCTTATCAGACCAAATCACAAATCATGTGACACCAGGTTATAGTCCAACAGGTTCATTTGAAATCACAAGCTTTTGGAGAGTAGCCCCTTCATCAGGTGAAGTCTTATCAGACAAATGTGGTCCAGCTTTGCTGCATATCGACGTGGACTGCCTTGGTATCGGAGAATCGCAAATGTTGCTGAGTATTGTGCATGTGTCAGTGAACATCGCCATTTCTGACCTTGACTCCTGAAGAAGACGACTATGGCGCTAAAGTAATTGATGAAACAGCTACAGCTGGTTTGGCCAACAACAGTACCCTGAGGAATTCCTGTGAAGGTATCCAGGAGCTCAGATGATTAACTGCCAACAACAGCAGTCATATGACTCCATCAGGTGGAAGTTTGCCCTCGATGACCATTGATTCCAGTTTTCTAGGGCTCCTTGATGCCATATTTGGTTGAATATAGTTTTGATGGCAGGGGCTTTCTGTCTCTCCTCATCTCTGGAATTCAGTTCTTTTCTCCATGTTTGAACAAGGGTGTGATGAGGTCAGGAACACTGACCCTGGTGAAACTCAAACTAGGTGTCATTGAACAGGTTATTCCTCTGCAAATGCTGCTTGACTGCACTGTCAGTGAGCTCTTCCATCACTTAACTGATAATCAAGAAGAGAGGAATAGGCAAGTGATTAATGGCCAGTTGGATTTGTCCTATTTTTGTCGAAAGGACATATTTGGGCAATTTTTCACATTGTCAGATAGATCCTGCTGTGGTAGCTTAATAGGAACAACTTGACTGGGGCACAAGTTCTGGAGAACAAATCTTCTGTGCCAGTCACCTTCAATGTTGTCTTGATATCATATGCTGCAAATGTGTTGCTGGTCAAAGCACAGCAGGTTAGGCAGCATCTCAGGAATAGAGAATTCGACGTTTCGAGCATAAGCCCTTCATCAGGAACAAGAGAGAGAGAGCCAAGCCGGCTGAGATAAAAGGTAGGGAGGAGGGACTAGGGGGAGGGGCGATGGAGGTGGGATAGGTGGAAGGAGGTCAAGGTGAGGGTGATAGGCCGGAGTGGGGTGGGGGCGGAGAGGTCAGGAAGAGGATTGCAGGTTAGGAGGGCGGTGCTGAGTTGAGGGAACCGACTGAGACAAGGTGGGGGGAGGGGAAATGAGGAAGCTGGAGAAATCTGAATTCATACCTTGTGGTTGGAGGGTTCCCAGGCGGAAGATGAGGCGCTCCTCCTCCAGCCGTCGTGTAGTTGTGTTCTGCCGGTGGAGGAGTCCAAGGACCTGCATGTCCTCGGTGGAGTGGGAGGGGGAGTTAAAGTGTTGAGCCACGGGGTGATTGGGTTGGTTGGTTCGGGCGGCCCAGAGGTGTTCTCTGAAGCGTTCCGCAAGTAAGCGGCCTGTCTCACCAATATAGAGGAGGCCACATCGGGTGCAGCGGATGCAATAGATGATGTGTGTGGAGGTACAGGTGAACTTGTGGCGGATATGGAAGGATCCCTTGGGGCCTTGGAGGGAAGTGAGTGTGGAGGTGTGGGCGCAAGTTTTACATTTCCTGCTGTTGCAGGGGAAGGTGCCGGGGGTGGAGGTTGGGTTGGTGGGGGGTGTGGATCTGACAAGGGAGTCACGAAGGGAGTGGTCCTTGCGGAACGCTGATAGGGGAGGGGAGGGAAATATATCCTTGGTGGTGGGGTCCGTTTGGAGGTGGCGGAAATGGCGGCGGATAATACGTTGTATGCGCAGGTTGGTGGGGTGGTAGGTGAGAACCAGTGGGGTTCTGTCTTGGTGGCGGTTGGAGGAGCGGGGCTCAAGGGCGGAGGAGCGGGAAGTGGAGGAGATGCGGTGGAGGGCATCGTCGATCACGTCTGGGGGGAATCTGCGGTCCTTGAAGAAGGAGGCCATCTGGGTTGTGCGGTGTTGGAATTGGTCCTCCTGGGAGCAGATGCGGCGGAGACGAAGGAATTGGGAATATGGGATGGCGTTTTTACAGGGGGCAGGGTGGGAGGAGGTGTAGTCCAGGTAGCTGTGGGAGTCAGTCGGTTTATAATAGATGTCTGTGTTGAGTCGGTCGCCCGAGATAGAAATGGAAAGGTCTAGGAAGGGGAGGGAGGAGTCTGAGACAGTCCAGGTGAATTTCAGGTCGGGATGGAAGGTGTTAGTAAAGTTGATGAACTGTTCAACCTCCTCGTGGGAGCACGAGGCAGCGCCGATACAGTCATCGATGTAGCGGAGGAAAAGGTGGGGGGTGGTGCCAGTGTATATCATATGAAATGATTTGTTAGAAGACTGGTGTTTGTGATGTTGTGGAATTCAGGATAAAGTTAAGATCGATCATCCACTTGGCACTTCTGGCTGAAGATTGGTGCAAATTCTTCATACTTACCTTTTGCACTGTTGTGTTTGGCTCCTCATCATTGAAGGTGGGAGTAGTTGTCCATTACCTCCCACCATGGCTGGATGTGGCAGGACTGCAGGTCTGTTGTATGATCTATTGCATACTATCTCCACTGCTTGGCATGCAAGTATTCCTGTGTTGTGGCTTCACCAAACTGACATCTCGTTTTTAATGTGCTTGGTGCTGGTTTGCATGTCCTCCTGTACTCTTCTTTGAACTAGGGTTCGTCTTTCATCTTGAGGGTCCTAATAGAATGGGTGGGCATGATGAGTCAGGAGATTGCAGATTTTTGTTGAGAACAGTTCTGATGGTCCAAGTCACCTCATTGCTTCCAATTTTGGGTTGCTAGATTCACCAAAATTTATTCCATTTAGCTCAGTGGTTGAGACACAAAACAAAGTGGAAGATTTTTTTCAAAATGATGATGACATGTCATCTCCGTGAGGGCAATTCGGTAGTCACTCTTATCAATGATATAGACAGGTGTACCTGTAGATTGGTGAGGATTGTGTCAAGGAAGGTTTTTCTCTCTTGTTGCTTCCCTCACCACTTGTTGCAGACCAGTCTGGCAGCCATGTCCTTTAGAATTCAGCCAGCTCTGTTAGTACTGATGCTACTATTTTGCTGTTGGTGGTGGATATTGAAGTCTTTGCACTTCACAGTTATAAAGCAGAGCTGAAAATGTGTTTCTGGTTAAAGCACAGCAGGTTAGGCAGCATCCAAGGAACAGGAAATTCCTGATCAGGATTCCTGATGAAGGGCTCTGGCCCGAAACGTCGAATTTCCTGTTCCTTGGATGCTGCCTGACCTGCTGTGCTTTAACCAGCAACACATTTTCAGCTCTGATCTCCAGCATCTGCAGACCTCACTTTTTACTACAGTTATAAAGCAGGCTGTTCCAGTGCATGCTTGAAATAAACGATTGTGACCTGATTTCCTGAATCATCATTGTTAGCAGACATCAACTCAATCAAGTTAGCTTTTTTCAATTTCAGACTTTTTCAAATTTAATCATCTGCGATGCTTGGATTTGAATCCATATGTCCAGAGCATAAGCCTAAATTCCAGATTATTGTCATTACCACTATGCCACTAGGTAAGCATGATAGAAGAGGTTAGTGGGCCCGACAGGTTTTGCAACAAAATGGTGCTGTCACCATCATTAGACTTGATTTCAATTTCAGTTTTTTTAAAAATAATTATTTCAATAATTCGGGTTTGTTTGTCCCCCTTTTTGGACGAGTTCAGGACCAGAGGGCATAATATTAAGGTAAGAGGTGGCCTGTTCTAGACAGTGGATAAGGAGGAATTTCTTCGGAGAAGTAAATATATGGAATTCTTTACTGCAGAAATCTGTCAAGGCTGGGTTAAGTATATTCAAGGGTGAGACAGACAGACAGACAGATATTTTTAAAGTGTAAGGTAATTGAATATTATGATGAAAAAGCACAACATTGATCTGATAATCCTCAACTCCAATCGTGATATTATTGAATGGCAGAGCAAATTCAATGAGCTGAATAGACTACTTCTGCCCCTGCATTTTATGGTTTTAAATTGATCCACCAGCTGCAATGGTGGGATTTGAATCCATGTCTCCAGAAAGTTAACCTGTGTATCTGGATTATTTGTCCATAATGGTGATATTCCCATTATGCTACTGTTTCTCCAGTTGTTCTAACCCCTCTCTTATTCTAATCACACTTCACATTTTCGTCACAGTTTGTTTCGAAGCATTGGAGAAATTATGCTGTTTTCATTTCAAATATGAATAGTCATGTAGGGTTTAGCATAATTAACACACTTCTACAATTCAAATTCTGTGACCCCTGAGTGAAGCCTCTGACTAGGAGACTGTAGTGTGATAAAGTCTTGCTCTCTGGAACAGCTCTGACGATTTCATATAGTCCCTTGAATTGAACTGTTGGGAATGCACTTCAGTACAGCATTTATCAGTCCTTGAAGTGAGCAGATTAGCCAGCCCTGGAAATTGACAGAAATTGGAGTTGGCTTGATTAGTGTTGCATCGACTTGACGTGGACACTAACTTCCAAATATCTTCATGTGTTTGTAAGTAAAAGGTGGGCTTCAATCCTGCAACTGTTGGGACAGGTTGGCAGGTTAGCACTTAGAAGAGTGAAAAGTGATCTGATAGAATCTTATCAACTTCAAAGTGGCCTTTACAAGGTTAACATGGAAAAGTGTTTCCTCTTGGAGGTCAGTGTAGAACTAGGAATATTCCTAAAATTAAGGGCTACCCTTTCACGATTTACTGTTAGTTTACTCTGACAGTTAAGAAACTTTGGAACTTTGCCTCAGAAGGCACTGGCACTGGTGTCATGAAATATTTTAAAGACAGGTAGATAGATTCTTGTTCGGCAGGGGAATCAAGAGTTGTTGGGAATAAATGGGTATATGGAATTTGGAATATAAACAGATCCTGTGGTGTCAAAATTTCTGTGTTACCACTCTAAATAAATAGAGTTGAAAAATTTAATTGCTATGATCCAAATGAGTATCAAGACAGTCTTCAGGGGCTAAGCAGATTTCTCCTAGCTCTGTGTATCATAAATTTGTTACACAGTGTCTCTATCACTGCCATTTTGAGGGACTGATGGGCAGTGGACATGTTGAATGAAATTAAATGACCTTTTCTATCTTCATTTTAGTAAATGAAAAAGATGAGGAGGATCAGGAAGGTGATGATACGTTGGGAGGTATCTTTCATGTAAGCAGGCCTGACAAAGAATCCAAAAAGAAGAACAATAGTTTGGACTCCTCAGTATTTCATGTGAAAAATCCTCATGATTGGGACCTGGCAGAGGTAAGACTGTGAGCAAAAGACATTTAATTGTGCAAATAAAGGCAAAATACTCTGGATCAAGGCAAAACGTTTGAAATACTCAGCCATTCTCAGCCAGACAAGCAACAGAGAAACCAAGTTCCTGTTTCAAGTTGAATATGACTTGGTTTCTGAAGAAGAGTCTAGTGAAATTGATAACATTATCTCTGTTTCTCTACAGATGCTGCCAAACCTGCTGATGATAAACATTAAATGTATCTTAACTCAAGTTCACATTGAATCTTTAATTCTCAGAACGTACTGCATTCCTGTACTGCAGCCATGTTTCTCATTAATTTAAATGTCTTAATCCCATCTCCTTCATAATTCACTGGTATTATCATCACATCTCATCGCCCCCTGACACTGGATCATGGTGACTTGAAACAGGATTTCTCACTGGCCAGTGTAACCTGTCTAAGAGTCTGAGCTTAATACTGAGCATAGTAATCCTACTCAGGCTTGAACAGTACACACTGCAAGAGTGTAGACTTTTTTATGTCTTAAACTTCATTTCATTGAACCTCATGTCTAATCTGATCAGTGAGTTTCTGCTGTCTTGTGCACTTAGCTTTTAAATCCCTTTATTTGTCTACTCCCTTCTCCAATTTTTAGTCCACAGAGTTATCCCATTTTTAGAATATGCTGCCATTTGGCATTTTTTTCTAAGTGAACTATGTTATATTTTCAACTAAAGTGCTTATACCATCTCACCATTCAGCTCACTTATTCTCACTTATTCTGTGCCTTGCAATTATTGCAGACCTTTGTAATTCACTAATTTTCCATTAGCATTCGTACTTAGATTTTCGAAAGCCTATCCCTGATTGTTTGTTAGTTCAGTGTGCATATACTTATCTGTACAGATTGTGAGATCCTTGAGTTGATTCCTAGACTGCTCTTATTTGCATGCCAGGCGTGATGATTTATTGCTCTACCATCTGATGTAAGTATGACCTGAGAATGGAGTAGGTTTCATTGGCAAACTGATGTTTGTTCATATTGAACCCTGAGACTTTAAATATGGACCTTTGAAACCGGTCCCACTGAAGTTGGAAAATTTTGGGTTGCACTTTAATTTGTAATTGTCATATATCTTATGACTATATGGAATTTGGAGAATTAATCTAAAGTTTACTAGTCCTGATTCGTTCCAAGATCCATTTCAGGTTCAAATGATTTCAAAATGACGGCACGGTGACTCACTGTTTAGCACTGCTGTCTCACGACGCCAGGGACCCAGGTTCAATTCCAGCCTCCGGCGACTGTCTGTGTAGAGTTTGCATATTCTTCCCGTGTCTGCGTGGGTTTCCCCTGGGTTTCCTCCCATAATGCAAAAATGTCAAGATTAGGTAAATTGGCCATGCTAAATTGCCTATAGTGTTCACGGATGTGTACGTTAGGTGCATTAGTTAATGTGCAGTAATAGGGGATGGGAGTGGGTCTGGGTGGACTAGTTGGGACAATGGCCTGTTTCCACATTGTAGGAATTCAATTTTTCCATGAAAGCTTTATTGCAGACTTTATTTATAATTGCTAGTACAAAACCTAAACGTTGCTAAAAAAGAAGCAAAATTTTGAAGTTATTCATCTTGCACTCATCAGAACTTGGATGCAAAAGATGGAAAAAGTATTTTAAATAACATGAGAGGAGTACATTGATTGTCTCCATTGGCCATCATTGGCATGGACTTGCAGCAAAAACAGTTAATGGGTAGTCTTCATTCTCAGCCTAGGTAGATAGATTCTAATTTGTCAGGATACTGCTATGGATTGTACCTTATTGGAAAAATGGGTAAATGTATGTATTTTTTACTCTTACAAAACTAGATCTTGTTTGTTTCTGATTGTAGCTTCTGGCATGATTAAATACACCG
This sequence comes from Hemiscyllium ocellatum, assembly GCF_020745735.1. NCBI lineage: Eukaryota > Metazoa > Chordata > Chondrichthyes > Orectolobiformes > Hemiscylliidae > Hemiscyllium > Hemiscyllium ocellatum. The sequence goes on along the minus strand of NC_083443.1, from coordinate 5,309,918 downwards.
CATTGCAAATGTGGCTGATTATTTTAAATTAATTTATAATGTAATCGTTCGTACAGTCTGGATCATTTAAAAATTCTCTCTAATTGTAGGATCATATTGAATTGTGGAAATCTGTTTCGAAAGCATTCTGTCATGTGTCAGCCTAAGTTTACATTATCCTGAGTTCTCTTGTGAAAGAAGAATTATAGAACATAGAACAATACAGCGCAGAATAGGCCCTTTAGCCCTTAATGTTGCGCTGACCTGTGAACTGATCAAAGCCCATTCCCCCCCCCCACCCCCAAACACTATCCCATCACCGTCCATGTGCTTATTCAAGGATTGCTTAAATCTCCCTGATGTGGCTGAATTAACCATATTGGTAGGCAGGGCATTCCATGTCCTTACCACTCTGAGTAAACGACCTGCCTCTGACATCTGTCTTAAATCTATCACCTCTCAATTTGTAGCTATGCCCCCTCGTACAAGCTGGTGTCATCATCCTAGGAAAAACACTTTCACTGTCTACCCTATCTAATCCTCTGATCATCTTATGTCTCTATCAAATCTCCTCTTAGCCTTCTTCTTTCCAATGAGAACAAACCCAAGTCTCTCAGCCTTTCCTCATAAGACCTTCCCTCCAGACCAGGCAACATCGTGGTAAATCTCCTCTGCACCTTTTCCAATGCTTCCACATCCTTTCTGTAATTGGACGACCAGGACTATACATAATATTCCAAGTGGAGCCTCACTAGCGTTTTGTATAGTTGCAGCATGACATTATGGCTCTGGACCTCAATCCCTCTACTAATAAAACCTAACACAATGCATGCCTTCTTAACAGCACTATCAACCTGGGTGATAACTTTCAGGGATCTATGTACGTGGACTCCAAGGTCCCCCTGCACATCCACACTACCAAGAATCTTTCCATTGATCCAGTATTTCTGCCTTCCTGTTATTCTTCCCAAAGTGAATCATCTTGCATTTGTTTGGATCTGCGTTGCATGTCTGGAATTGTGTTAATCTGCAATTCTAGGAACGGGATAAATCAACTATGGTTAACTGGGAAAGCCAATTTGATGCTTTCTTAAAAGAAAAGCTTTGACAATCTGGCAAAGATTAGGAGTAATCCAGAGGATTGGGAAAATTTTTAAAACTGACAAAAGACAACCAAAAAGAATGAGGGAGAAAACAAACTTTAAGGGTAAATTTGTAAATATTATAAGACAACAGTAAGAACTTCTTTAAATATATAAGAAAAGAGAGACTAAAGTGAACATGAGCCGTTAAAGATCAAAGCTAGGAAATTAATAATAAAGAACCAGGAAATTGCAGAGGAATTGGACTTGCATTTGAAACTTTGCAACAGTCTCCACAGTGCATTGCAACATTAGCATATCAAAATTACTAAATAAGTGAGGGGCAAGGTTGGGAGATGAAATAAATAATTATCACTTGAGGAAAAAGTACGTGGGAAACTAAGTTAAAAATCACATGACACCAGGTTATAGCCTAACAGGTTTAATTGGAAGCGCTACCTTTCAGAGTTCCACTTCTTCATCAGGTGGTTGTGGAGGATAAGATTGTACGACACAGAATTTATAGCAAAAGTTCACAGTGTGATGTAACTGAAATTATACATTGAAAAATACCTTAATTGTTTGTTAAGTCTCTCGTCTGTTAGAATGACCATGTTAGTTTCACTTCTTTTATATGCAAATTGCAAAACTTTTTTTTAAAAGTTACATGCTCAAATGGCTAAAAACCATTAAATGCCTTGAACGTGGTGGAATGCATCCAAGGATATTAAATGAAGTAGCTGCAGAGATAATGGATGAACTGGTAATAATCTTTCAAGAATCTTGAAGTTCAGGAAGAGTGCCAGGTGATTGTAAAATCTCCAGTGTAACATCTTTATTCAAAAAGAGGAGACGAAAACAAAGTTACCTATAGGCCACATTCCTGTTGAACGGCTTGTGCCTGAAACTCTCCTGCTCCTTGGATGCTGCCTGACCTGCTGTGGTTTTTTTCAGCACTACGCTTTTTGAGTTTGATCTCCAGCATCTACAGTCTTCACTTTCTCCTAGTCCTTATAGACCAGTTAGCTTAATGTCCTTTTGGGAAAATGTCAATGTGTTACAAAGGAAATAATAGCAGGGTATTTAGAAATGTATAGCTTATCAACCGGAGTTGGCCTGGCTTTCTGAAGGGGAAATCGTTCCTGACAAATTTGAAAATTATCTGAGGAGGAAACAAGCGAGACAAGATGGGAGAAGCAGTGGATATAATGTGTTTGGATTTCCAGACGGAATTTGATGAGGTATCACATGTTAAGCTGTTTTATAAGATAACACCACATAGTGTTTAAGCCATGTATGAATATGGTTAGAGGATTGACTAACTAATAGAAAGCAGAATTGTGATAAGGAGACATTTTCAGGGTGGCAACTTGGAACTGTCAGAATGCAATAGAAATGAGTCCTGTGGCCACAAGTAATTATAATAGGTATGAATGACTTGGATGAGAACAGTAAATATATCACCGTCAAGTTCATAGACGACACAAACATGAGGTAAGGCAAGTGGTGAGGGTGACATGGCGATTCTGCAGAGGGATGTAGCCAAGTAAGGTGAATGGGCAAAACTTGACAAATGGAATGTAATGTCAGGGAATGGATGGTCATGCATTTTGGCAGAAAGAATGGAGAAGTGGAATACTATTTAAATGGAAAAAGACCACAGAAGCTGCACTGAAGAATTTGGAAGTGTAAATGCATGAATCACAAAAGCCTAGCATCTGTTAAGTGGGTAACGGGAAAGGCAAGTGGAAAGATTACCTTTATTTTGGAGGAAATGAAGTATTAAAAATAGGGACATCTTGCTAAAACTATACAAGCCATTGATTCGATCATAGTTGGAATACTGTGAACTGTTATGTTCCTCTTATCTAACAAAAGACATACTTGCATTAGAGACAGTGCAAAGAAGGTGTGCGAGGTTGATCCCAGGATTTTGTTATGAGGAGAGTTTGAGTAGTGCGGAGCTTAAGAATTTAAGATAACCGTATTGAAACATACAAGATTCTTGGGTGGCTCACAGGATAGTGTAAAGAGATGGGCTTTTACTCACCTTTTGAAAGCACAATTTAATTAGTCCCCACTGTTTTTTGCAGAGTGCTGAAATTCTTGTTCTTTCCAAAAGGAGTTGATGCTTCAGCAGTTACAGTTGAAGGGTGAAAGGTTTGTTTTGAAAAGTGTTTTTGCTGAAAAGTCTGTTTTGTTTGCACAGGTGATGAACAGTATCCGGGATTGTTTTGTGACTGGAAAATGGGAGACTGAAAAGGATGCGAGCACTCTTCTTGACGAAGATGGTATGTAGGAGATAGAGTAAGACAATTGAATTCTGTTGCTGAACAACACTCAGAAATAGTTATTGGTATAAAACGGAGAATGACAACCCCTCCACACCCAAGTGATAAAACTGAAGCATCCAAAGAGGAGCACCTTGCCTAAAAATCTGTAAAAAGCATGTGAAAAGTGGTATAACCTGCTTTTTAGCAATTGACGCTCACTTTAAAATGAACAAGTAACAATTTATTTTGTCTAACTCTAACAGTGAGCAAGTTATCTAAACTGTTAACAAACAGAATAAATCCCTTCTAACTACTAAGTATTCTCAAATTACAAGATTCTACTTGTATGCTGTTCCAATAAATACAAATCCCACATATAACAAAAAAATAGAATTTTGTCTGGAAAATTACAGCCAGGTTACGTGTCTTCCAGAAAGTTCTGTGTCTTCTCCTGTTGAGCCTTCTGTCAGGAATGCTTCCTTCAATTCTTCTGTCAGGAATGCCTTTTTCCATCGTTGGTACCATTTTTCTTTTTGATGATGCTTTCTCTAATACATAGATGACTGAGAGAGCCAATTTCTCTCGAGAGACGGAGGACTTTTAGCTTTGGCGGATGGCAGTTTTCTCAGAGGTCTTTGTCCAACTGCCCCCTTCTTTTATACTTGTGATGAGATAACAATATTTCTTACATAGGATTGGTCCTATGTTGTCAAAACCATCAGACTTAAATTTCATAGGTTTTTGGTATTGAAGGACCTGGTTCAAATTGATTGACTAAATTCATATTGTCTTGATAAAAACTGCTGCTTGGTCTGCTAACTTTAATTGCTTACTGATGAAGTGCTCTGGTCCGAACGTCAATTTTCCTGCTCCTCAGATGCTACCTCACCTGCTATGTGTTTCCAGTATCACACTCTCAAACGCTAACTTTACGGCCTTTCAATACAAATGTTTCAGTTCGGGCTCTCTGTGCACCTGCAAACCTCCAAGCTGCTGCTCACAGACATTCATTTTAATCTCTAAGCACAGAAAAAAAATGCCATCTTTAAAGGGACCGTGCAATGCTTCCCCCATAGCATCTTACAATTTTACAAATACCAAATTCTAACTCCGTATCTTGCAATCTGCAATTATTTTACACAATTTTACAGTATTGTCCGAACTGGTTTTAGTAAATTGAGGCAGGGTTTGAGCTTCAAAACATACAATGATGGATCAGACACAAGGCAACAAAATAATACAAATCTCATTGGGAAATGTAATTTATGACTATGATTTTTAATCCCTTAATTTACAGTCACGTGACAATTACTTAAGTGGAATTAAGCAAATACTGTACTATAATTCACTCTGACCCCCATTTTCATTTATCTTACTCTCTGATGGCCTGCAGATGGACAATATTTGCACAACCAGCTCTCAGTGGGAACAGGAAACATAATTTGTACTTTACCCTGGCTAATTCTCTTTCCCATTGCAATCTACAATTGACACTTCTTTCACTCATCAGTGTCATTAGAATACATATATCATAAACAAGAAATAAAGGAGCTATAAAAAAAGTCAGGAGTTTGATGTAACTTCTACAAATGGACCATTGCAAAGGAGGAACTTCAGGAATTAAAACCCAACAAGTCCTTGATGGTATATGTTCTAAGGTTGTAAAACGGATAACTAGTACCCACAATGTCTACAGCTATGATTTTCCAAAATTCTCTAGAAATGCCCCAGTAGATGGGAATTTAGCAAATAAAACACTACTATTCAGGAGATGATGGAGACAATATAGGGAGCTATGTACCGATTAGATTGATGTTAAGAAATTGCTTGAATCTATTGTTAAGCAAATTTTAACAATGCAGTTAGTATAATTAGACAAAGCCATCATGAATTTAGAAAGAGTATCTGTCTAGTAGAGTGACAGTGATGCAAAGAATTGCAGCAAACAGAGGCTGCTGATGGTCTGTGACTCCTTGTGAACTGTGGCTAATTATGAGCAACACTAGTGGGGTAACTAAAGGTGAGCTAATGGATGAAATATACATGGGATTATAAAATACAGTTGAGAGAGTGCCAGAATAAACTCATGGAGATGGGGATAATGGGCATGGATGGAGGTTTAGATAAGTACAAGGAAACTAAGTAGTGATGAATGAGGTATTTTCAAATTGACAGAATGGAGTGCTGCCAGGATCAATGCTGGGATCTTGGTTATTTGTCCAAGTCGCTAACATAAATTGCAGTGAGTCAGAGTACTGTATCCAAGTTTACTGCTGATACAAAACTCAATGGGAATGTAAACTGTGAAAAGGACGCAGTTTGCAAAGAGGTATATGTAGGTTAAATGGGTGTGCAATGAGTGACAGTTGGATGTGCACCTCTGAAGTTAGTTACTTTGGTCATAAGAATAGAAAACCAGAATATTTTCTAAAATGTATGAAAACTTCAAAATGATATATGGAGTGACTTTGGTAAGCTAGTGAAAGGAACACAAATATGGAGTGCAGATACAAAGTAAATGGAGTGCTTGTCCTTTGTTTCAAGGGATTATAGAATATAAGCACAATACACTCTTGATACCGTTGTATGGGATTTTGTTGAGAGCACATCTGAAGTGCTATATGTAATTTTGGTCTCCTTGTGGAAGGAAGAATCTGCCTCACTTGGCAGTGCCGCAAAGGCTCACTGAGTGGTATGCAGATAAGTAACTTGTATGACAATGTGAGGCTAAATCAATTGTGTCTACATTCTCTGGCATTTAGCAGGGTCAATGCTGAGAATTTGTTTACCCCCTGGAGTGGTACTGGTTGCGGGAGGATGCAGTAGTGCTCGTGGTGGAGTGCTGACAGTCTCAGAATAAGGGATTGATGATTCATGACTGAAATGAGAATTTGTTTCACTCAAAGGGTTGTCAATCTTGGGAGTTCCCGACATGAGTGGACTGTGGATTCTCCATCACTGAATATATTTAAGACTGGAATAGATATTAAATCAGCTGGAGGAATTTGAGGCAAATGGAGAGCAGTCAGAAAAATAGATCTGAAGCAGATCAGATAAAATCAATGAACAGTAGAGCAAGTTAAAAAGTCTATCCCTGCTTCTATTTATTAAGTTCTTCCCTTACACTGTTGTTATTTTCTTCCAGATTCTGTATATGGAGCATTTGAGGATCTGGAGACAGGAGAGGTTCATACAGGGCAGCCTGGGGAGCTAAAACAACACCACGAGGTTTGTATTTTAGAGAACCTTTGCCTCCAAAAGGATTTAAAATGGCACCTACTACTTGAAATAGTTTTACACATTTCGACTATAAGCATGAAAATTGACTTAGGATTTAGACAGTTAGCTTTACTGTGCAGATACAAGCTCTGCATTTTCAGTTTGCAGTTGTATTTGATTCACAGGATTGCAAGTGCTCAACGAATTGAAATGATTCATTAAGAGATTGGCAACATGGCACTGACTATGAAGGTAAGTTTGACAGGTTCAGTTAAGTTTGTGCAATGTATTTGAGGACATTACATTGTAGAAAAATGTGTAAAGCTGAAAGTCTGGGTGGAAAAGGCTGATTTCCTTTTACAAAGTCACATTTTAGTCCTAGGGAGTGTTGCTGAACAAAGGGACCTTGGAGTGCAGGTTCATAGCCCCTTGAAAGTAGAGTCACAGGTAGATAGGATAGTTTGGTATGTTTTCCTTTATTGGTCAGAGTATTGAGTGCAAGAGTTGGGAGGTCATGTTGCGGCTGTACAGGGCACTAATTAGGCCACTGTTGGAATATTGTGTGCCGTTCTGGTCTCCTTCCTATCGGAAAGATGTTGTGAAGCATGAAAGGGTTCAGAAAAGATTCACAAGCATGTTGCCAGGGTTGGAGGATGAGAGGTACAGGGAAAGCCTGAACAGGCTGGGGCTGTATTCCCTGGAGCATTGAAGGCTGAGGGGTGACCTTATAAAAGTTTATAAAATCATGAGTCATAGATAGGATAAATAGACAGTCTTTTTCCTGGGGTGAGGGAGTCCAGAACTAGAGTGCATAGGTTTAGGGTGAGAGGGGAAAGAAACCTAAAGGGCAACTTTTTCACACAGAGGGTTGTATGGAATGAGCTGCCAGAGGAAGTGGTGGAGGCTAGTACAATTGCAACATTTAAAAGGCATTTGGATGGGTATATGAATAGGAAGGGTTTGGAGGGATATGGGCCAGGTGCTGGAAGGTGGGACTAGATTGGGATATCCAGTCAGCTTGGACGGCTTGGACCGAAGGGTCTGTTTCCACGCTGTACATCTCTATGACTGTATTTTTGCTTGGGCTGTTGAGCATAAAAGGAAGCTCATGTCAAGACAATTAGTTTGGCCATTGTTCAAGTTCTGGGTTTTGCCAGAGAGGAAGAAATAATAGAACTTGGAGAGGGAACAAATGTGATGCCAGGAAAGGGAAGCTCAGAAACTAATACCAATTTCAAGGAGACCAGACATTTTGCAGGAAATCGACAAACATTTCAAAAATTGGAAAAGTTCTGAATGGGATGAATGGTGAAAATTTTGTTTCTGTTGCTTGGAAAATTGTCAGATATCCCAGTGCACAGCTGAACTTACTGACCATAAATTCTGCACTAGAGATTTTCTCCACGTTAATCTTGTGGTGAATTTTAATCCCCTATTCTTTCCTTTAATCATTTAAAATTCCATCTTGTCCAATACTCCTCCTCTCTACCTTTGCACTTTACAATTCCATTTGGCGAGATTTTGCATTTTCGCCAATTTATCAAAAAAGGTAAATGCAAATGGGCAGTTATCAGCCTATAGCTCCAATAATTTACAAGTGACGATGGGCTGATGGGCCTTTTTTTCTGTGCTGTACATCTCTTGTTACTTTGTAACTCACACATGTGCCTGGATCCACCCTTTATCGCAGAGAAGAGTGTTAATCCTTCTGATTATGCTGTTATCAGTATGTTTCTCTTTTCACCCACCCCAAAATCCAAATCCAAATAAATCCCGTCTAATGGTTGTCCCTCGTCTAAATTGCTTCTTACAGCATCAAAGAATTTATTGTATTTTAGTTAAATGCCAACGACAAACAGAATTGTACTAAATTGTACTAAATATTTAGAAAGATAAAAGCAGTTAAATTAAAATTTAATGATACTTTCTTATTCATCAATTGCAAGCATTTGGGCCTTTCTTTCAAAAGAATGGGACGGAGACATTGGTGAAAAGTCCCCCTTTATACTCATTCTGGAAAGTCTTAGACCCATGTTCAAATCAGCATGTAGCTGCAAACTGTATTCCCTGATAGGTCAGTTTGTGGGCTGCTTGTGACCATGTCATTAATCAGTTTAAAGAAGTTTTTTTACATTGATTCCTTTTGTACACTGTAACGTCTGGAAGATCTATTTGAAGTTACCCATTGTCACCTCAGTTCTTGTGAAAAAGTTGTCCTGGTATTTTTTTCCAATCTACACTTCCAGTATATTGTTGTTGCTCAAATTAGGGAATGCTCCTGCTGTGGACTAACTAGCATTTAGTGTAAGTCTCAAATAAATCGCATTTTTGTCTTTTATCCTCCTTTGACCAAATCAATAACAAGGTTACTATTGATGAGAACTGGGCAAACAAGGCAGGTGGAATCTTTCAAACATTAAATTGTAGAACATAGGAATGATTTGTTAAGGGCCAGGCAAAACTATGTTCGGCTATGTTGAGATAGCCTAGACCCTAACTTTTATCTTATTTAAAAGCGCTTTGGTTAAAGGTTCTGTGTCTAATTGGTCCCATGCTACTCGGCTTTAAGCACAACACACTTTGTTCTTACACTTAGTTAAAATACAACAAAAGAAATTTATATAGCTTTAACTCTATTGGACAACTTAACAGAATACAGAGGAACCTCGATTATCCGGACTACATGGGCAGGCAATATATCATTCAGATAATTGATTATGCAGTTAATTGATTTCCTCTGGGGCTGTTCCCCATTCAGGAGATTAGGCAGCAGCATACTGCGAGCAAGACCCTGCCCCCTGTCCGCCCCCACTGTCTGCCCGTCTTCCCAATCCTGTCCGCTCCCAACCTGCCCCATGCCTGCCCCAATCCTGTCCACTCCCGCCCCCTGCGCCTCCATCCAGGGCAGCTGGAGTGTACACCAACAGTAAGATTGCTGCTGCTGCCTTTGTGGGGTAAGTCTCCAAATAGTGCACACAACTTATTGACAGGTTCTGCCCTATACAGATCTGTGTTAGATTTTTCTAGGAAAAGGGAGTTTAAGATACACCCCTGTGTAGAACTCCAGGGAAACTGTGGGTGCGCGGTGGGGTGGATGCGGGGGAGAGAGAGAGAGAGAGGGCGGGAGGTCAGTCATTTGGAGCTGGTGCCTGGACTGTCCTCAGCAGCATTTCAGTGAGCCGAGTTTGTTTTTAGTCCTTGAGTCTTTTGTTTACAAGTACAATCAGGGTTGAAACAGCTCTTTGACTTAATGTTTCTATTGGGACCTTGAGATCCACTTTCGGATAATCCAATATTCAGATAATCGAGGTCCCTCTGTAACAGATTGTTTAACTACTAAAATAGCAATTGTTCCAATATAGCAACATCCCATAAATGCACCCTTGGCAAAGCTAAATTCAGTAAAATAGATTGTCTCACATGATGTTTCTTCAGTCCAGGAGAAAAGAACATTAAGAGAAAATTCTGGCAGAGAAAGAGAACTCCAGCTTTTTGCTATAGCAAAGAGATGTGTAGTTGCTTGCACAACCGCATTCAGAACAACAGAAAGTTAAACTAAAACCCTAGTTCTGTGTGAGCCTGACCCCACCCATTCATGCTGCTTCTAGTATTTTAACTTGAAAAAAAATCCCAAGGCCACACAAACTGGTTATTTTATTGGCTTGGAAGACACAAATTGATACCTCGTTTCAAAACTTCTCTTCAGAAGAAAGGACAAAATACACTTCTTAAAGCCGTAGTATTGTCACAGTTTTCACACATTAAGTTATTGTAACATTTCACAGCAGATGACTCCTAGACTTCTGCCAGTGGGTTTGTGAAACTGTATGGGTTTGCCAGAAGACTCTCTGGTTTTTTCCTGGTCCATGCAATTTTAGAGGCCATTCAGTCTAAGGTCTCCCTAGAGGATGGGAAATATGATTCAGCTCACCTGTTCCTTCTGACATGTACTTAACTCTGCTGTGAAGTCTGAAAATTGGATTGGGTTAAGCTGTCATAACCAGCAAGGTGAGTCAACCAGCAACCCTTGCTATCTCAAGTCACAAATTGCGACCAGACTATGGAGCAAAGCTTGGCTACATTTTGCAGGAAACGAGTTGGCAATGAGTCAAAATGTTTCAAGTCTTGGGACTTGATTATGGGAACAGCAGAATTGAAAATATTTTGGCTTGTATTTAAACATCTGGTGCAGAAATTCACTTTAAAATTTAAAACAAAATTGCCACTCTATTAGGGTGAGGAAGACGGTGAAGGAAATAGTGATCCCAAAAATACAGAGGAGGAAGCGGAACGGACCAAACGTTTGGAGAAAAAGCGGAAATTGAAAGAAATGTTTGATATGGACTATGATGATGGCGAAGGAACCTACTTTCATGATCTTAAAGATGAAATGCAGAAGCAGGCACAGGTAGGGATATATATTCACAGCCACAATATATATTCTGAATTCTGCATGGTATCATAAGTGTAACTAATGAAGCGTGCACAGTCAGAAAATTAATTGTCAAATGTTAGAGATTTATATAAATGCTGTAGTTTTTCTCTTGACTGCTCATGTTTAATTGTTTGCATTCCACTAACTAATGTTTTCACTTTTTGCCTGTTCGTGAAGCTTTCTTCCATATTTAGTTAATGTCAACTTTAAGAAAATTTGGTGCAATTATAAGTGAAATGCCAAAATGTTAATTAAATGTGTACTTTGAGGAATTTTGTTATACTTTTCCTGTGGTGGACTCCATGCTACAAAAATCACTTGGAAAACAAAAGTGAAATACTGTGGATGCTGTAGTTCTTGAATAAAATGGAAAATTTCTGCAAAACCTCAGCCAGCTAGGCAGCACTTGCAGAGAGAGAAAGAGTTAACTTTTCACGTTGATCAATTCTGAAATGTAAACTCCACAGGTGCATTCTGACTTGCTGAAGAACTCCAGTACTTCTTATTTTTACTAGGATCGTAAAGTTGGGTCTCCCATGTAACACTCAAATCCTGTGCTGTTAATCAATCAGCCCTCCTGCTTTCTTTATTCTAACATTGGTTCCCCTTTCAAACAGCTTAACCGTGCAGAGTTTGATGACCAAGATGATGCGACTCGAGTTCAGTATGAAGGTTTTCGACCTGGAATGTACATACGGGCGGAGATTGAGAATGTGCCCTATGAGTTTGTGACAAATTTTGATTCCTGCTATCCATTAATTCTCGGTGGCTTGGGAAACAGTGAAGGAAATATTGGATACCTTCAGGTAATAGTTCAAGAACAGCAAGTTGCATTTATGTAACACCCTGAACAGAGAATTCATTTGAGTGTTTCGAGATTAACAAATTGACACTAAGCCAAGGTTTGAGGTATTATGACAGATGATTAGAGATCTTAACTGAGAATAGGTTTTCAGAGTCTTGAAGAAAGTGTATGAAATGAACAGTTTAGAGGGAAATCCAGAACATTGAACTGAGGCAGCTGAAGTTACAGCTGCCAATGGTACAGTGAAGAAAATCAGGAAAGTATGGTGGCACAGTGGTTAGCACTGCTGCCTCACAGTGCCAGAGACCCGGGTTCAATTCCTGCCTCGGGCAACTGTCTGTGTGGAGTTTGCACATTCTTCCCGTGTCTGCATGGATTTCCTCCCACAGTCCACAGATGTGCAGGTTAGGTGAAGGGGTATGTTAAATTGCCCGTAGTGTTAGGTGAAGGGGTAAATGTAGGGGAATGGGTCTGGGTGGGTTGCTCTTCGGAGGATCGGTGTGGACTTGTTGGGCCAAAGGGCCTGTTTCCACAGTAGGTAATCTAATCTAACCTACAAGAGGCCAGAGTCGGAGAAGCAAAACATTTTCAAATGTTGTCGGACTGGAGGAGGTTAAAAGTGGTGGTGTGACGGTAAGGCCGTGGAGAAATTTGCACATAGGATGAGAATTTCCCAAGTGTAGCCTTTGAAGACTGTAGGTCAGTTAGGACAGAAAATCTGGAGAAATGAGACTTACAGTTATGACATGAGCAGTAGGGCTTCGGATGACATGGCTGAAGCACAAGAGGCTAGACGGGAGGGAATTAGACAATAGTGCAGAGGTGGAAGCTGTCTTAGTTATATTTTGGAATCAGGCAATCAGAAGTTTAGCTTGGGGTCAAATTAGTTATTGAGGTGGCAAACAGTCCAGTTCTACTTCAGATGGTAGACAGACAGGGGAGTGGAAATGGTGAGGGAGTAGAGTTTATGTCAAGGAACAGAAGCAGTGACTTCGATCATCCCTAAATTTAGTTAAGACAACGTTGCAGTTAGGAGAATCAATTTCATTTGATTCTGTGGGTTTTGTTCAAGGATTGACTCTCCAGGGCAGTACAAGGGATGGTGCACTTGGGGAATTAACTTTTTATATTGGATGAACTATTGAGTCCCTCAACTGGATATAAAATCCTTTGGAGATATTTTGGAAAACAATGGGGAATTTCGCCTTGTCCTCCTGACCAAAGTTTATTTCTCAATTCACGTCGCACACAAACAAACTTGGGATAGTAGGAGATCATTTAGCCCCTTGAGACTGTTCTGCTACCATTTCAGTTTTAAAATTAACACTTAATCTCTAACATGAATTGCCATTTGTGGATGAGTGCTCCAAATTTCTCCTAACCTTTGCCAGAAGACATTTGCTAGTTTCACTTCTGAAAAATATGACTTGAAGTTTGGAATACAGAATGTTGATTAGGCCGCTTTTGGAATATTGGGTGCAGTTCTGGTCTCCTTGCTATCGGAAGGATGTTGTGAAACTTGAAGGGGTTCTGAAAAGATTTACAGGGTTTTAACAGCTTGGTGGGCTTGAGCTACAGGGAGAGGCTATGTAGGTTGGAGCTATTTCCCTGCAGCATTGGAGGATGAGGGGAGATCCTGACAGAGGTTGACAAAATCACGAGGGGCACGGATAGGGTAAATAGATAAGGTCTTTTCCTAAGGGTGGGGGAGTCCAATACGAGAGGGCATAAGTTTAAGGCGAGAGGGGAAAAATTTAAGAGGGACCTAAGGGGCAATTTTTCCAGGGTGATGCATGTATGGCATGAGTTGCCAGTGGAAGTGGTGAAGGCTAGTATAATTACAACATTTCAATATTAGATTAGATTAGATTCTCTACAGTGTGGAAACAGGCCCTTTGGCCCAATAAGCCAATTTAAAAGGCGTCTGAATAGGTATATGAATGGGGAGGGTTTAGATGGATATGGGCCAAATGATGTCAAATAGAAATCAATAGATCATAGAATAGAATCCCTACAAAGTGGAAACAGGTCATTTGGCCCAATAAGTCCACATCAACCCACTGAAGAGTATCCCACCTAGACTCATTCCCCTATCCTGTTACTCAACATTTCCCCTAACCAATGCACCTAGGCTACACATCCCTGAACATTATGGGCAATTTAGCATGGCCAATTCAACTAACCTGCATATCTTTGGATTGTGGGAGGGATCCGGAGCACCCGGAGGAAAACCATGCAGACACTGGGAGAATGTGCAAACTCCACACAGACAGTCGGTGGGTCAGTGGTTAGCACTGTTGCCTCACAGTGACAGGGACCCAGGTTCAATTCTATCCTCTGGAGACTGTCTAGGGACGTGTAGGTTAGGTCAGGTTAACCACGGGAAATGAGGGGTTACACGGATAGGGTAATGGGGTGAGTCTGGGTCTTTGGAGGGTTGCTGAGGACTTGATGGGTTTCCACACTATGGTTCTGTGATTCTATATCTGGTCAGCATGGACGAGTTTCATTGAAGTGTCTGTTTCTGTGTTGTGACATCACTATGACTTGATTGTCTGATATTCCCGAACTAATACTTGAGTTTCTTTCAGCGCAGGCTTGAAGGGGCCAGATGGCGTATTCCTGCTCCTTTATTCACACATTTAATCTACACAATTGCTCCCTTCCACACTCTGAAATCAATCAACCCCCTAAGATTTTACATTTCTGGAAATACAATTCTACTTTGTTTTACCTGTCCTTGTGACTTGTCTTTTGAGTCCAGAGATTATAGAACATAGAACATAGAAGGATACAGCGCAGTACAGGCCCTTCGGCCCTCGATGTTGCGCCGACCGAATCCTACCTAACCTATACTAGCCCAATAACTTCCAAATGCCTATCCAATGCCCACTTAAATGACCATAAAGAAGGAGAGTTCACCACTGATACGGGCAGGGCATTCCATGAACTCACAACCCGCTGTGTGAAGAATCTACCCCTAACATCTGTCCTATACCTACCACCCCTTAATTTAAAGCTATGTCCCCTAGTAACACCTGACTCCATTAGCGGTAAAAGGTTCTTAGTATCTACCCTATCTAAACCCCTAATCATCTTATACACTTCTATCAGATCTCCCCTAAACCTTCTCTTCTCCAATGAGAACAGCCCCAAGTGCCTCAGCCTTTCCTCATAAGATTTTCCTACCATTCCAGGCAACATCCTGGTAAACCTCCTCTGCACTCGTTCTAAAGCTTCCACATCCTTCCTATAGTATGGCGACCAAAACTGCACACAATACTCCAGATGAGGCCTCACCAGAGTCTTATACAACTGCAACATGACCTCAGGACTCCGGAACTCAATTCCTCTGCCAATAAAGCCCAGTACACCATATGCCTTCCTCACAGCACTATTTACCTGGGTGGCAACTTTCAGAGATCTGTGTACATAGACACCAAGATCCCTCTGCTCATCCACACTACCAAGTAGCCTACCATTAGCCCAGTAATCCATCATCTTGTTATTCCTACCAAAGTGAACGACTTCGCACTTAGCTACATTGAATTCCATTTGCCACATTTCCGCCCAGCTCTGCAACTTATCTATATCCCGCTGTAACCTACCACTTCCTTCCTCACTATCCACAACTCCACCGACTTTTGTGTCATCCGCAAACTTGCTTACCCAGCTTTCAAGTCCTTCCTCTAGATCATTTATAAAGATAACAAAAAGCAATGGTCCCAAAACAGATCCTTGTGGTACACCGCTAGTAACTGCACTCCAAGATGAACATAATCCATCAACTACTACCCTCTGTCTCCTTCCAGCCAGCCAATTCCTAATCCAAACCTCTAATGTATCCTCAATGCCATACCTCCGAAATTTTAGCATTAGCCTACCATGGGGAACCTTATCGAACGCCTTACTAAAATCCATATACACAACATCTACTGCTTTACCCTCATCCACTTCCTTAGTCACCTTCTCAAAGAACTCAATAAGGTTTGTGAGGCACGACCTGCCCTTCACAAAACCATGCTGGCTATCCCTGATCACGTTATTCCTACCCAGATGTTCATAAATCTTATCCCTTACCATTCTCTCTAAGACTTTGCCCACCACTGAAGTCAGACTCACTGGCCTATAGTTACTAGGGCTATCCCTACCCCCTTTCTTGAACAATGGGACCACATTCGCTATCCTCCAGTCCTCTGGTACTATTCCCGTTGACAATGACGACATAAAAATCCAGGCCAATGGCTCTGCTATCTCCTCCCTAGCTTCCCATAGGATCCTGGGGTAAATGCCATCAGGCCCAGGAGACTTATCTATATTCATCCTTTCCAATATTCCCAAAACCTCTTCCCTGCATATTTCCAGGGCATCCATTCTAATTATTTGTGATTCCATATTCACATCAGCAACAGTGTCCTGTTCCTGAGTGAATACTGATGAAAAGTACTGATTTAATGTCTCTCCAATCTCCTCCGCCTCCACACACAACTTCCCACTACTATCCTTGACTGGACCGATACCTACCCTAGTCATCCTTTTATTCTTGACATACCTATAGAAAGCCTTTGGGTTTTCCCTAATCCTACCAGCTAAAGACTTTTCATGTCCCCTTCTCGCTTCTCTTAGCTCCCTCTTTAGCTCCTTCCTGGCTACCTTATAACTCTCAATCGCCCCAACTGAACCTTCACGCCTCATCTTTACATATGCCGCCTTCTTCCCTTTCACAAGGGACTCCAATTCCTTACTAAACCACGGCTGCTTCACAAGGCCCTTTACACCATGCCTGACTGGTACATACCTATCGAGGACACGCAGTAGCTGCTCCTTGAACAATCCCCACATCTCATTAGTGTTCTTCTCTTGAAGCCTGTTTTTCCAATCCACACATCCTAAGTCATGCCTCACTGCATCATAATTTCCCTGCCCCCAGCTATAGCTCTTGCCCTGCGGCGCACGATTATCCCTCTCCATCACTAAAGTAAAAGTCACCGAGTTGTGGTCACTGTCCCCGAAGTGCTCACCTACCTCCAAGTCTAACACCTGGCCTGGTTCATTACCTAGAACCAAATCCAATATAGCCTCCCCTCTTGTTGGCCTGTCGACATATTGTGTCAGGAAACCCTCCTGCACCGATTATTCTTGTGAATCTATACTGCACCGCACTTGAGGGACTTATACAACTGAAGCATCAGCTGTATCCTACTGTTTTCTAATTTCCCAGCTCTTAGCACGTTGATGTGAATGCGTGGTTTTTATGTTCAAATTGACTGCTGTGTTTGCTGCATTACACTTCCAAAAGTACATCCTTCACTGTAAAGCTCTGCAGCTGGTCTTGTAATTTGTAAAAATGCTGTATGAATGCAAGTCTTTCATTTATTTTATCTGGGAATGTGGCAGTAAGGATTTTTGTGGGTTGTAGATGGCATGTAGACCACACTTCGTTAAACTCGCATTTTTTAAAATCCTGTTGGCTTGTCATGTTAGTCTCAGTAAGCAACCCATTTTGAAGCATTAGTGCTCACCGTTTGGTGACCTTGGGCCCATGAATACAGTTGGCATCTCTCCAGTTGGACACTGGCAGAACAACAGCTCTCAGATTTCCCGCTCATCACCAAAAATAAAATGTATTGATATTGCTCCAATGGACCAAACATATAGACCTTAGTGTTTCGAACATA
The DNA here is from genome assembly GCF_020745735.1 of Hemiscyllium ocellatum. NCBI lineage: Eukaryota > Metazoa > Chordata > Chondrichthyes > Orectolobiformes > Hemiscylliidae > Hemiscyllium > Hemiscyllium ocellatum. The sequence continues at coordinate 5,292,447 of NC_083443.1, read as the reverse complement.
AAACATTGAACAATACAGTGCAGAACAGGCCCTTCGGCCCTCAATGTCGCACCGAACTGTGAACTATTCTCAGCTCGTCCCCCGACACTATCCATCATCATCCATGTGCTGATACAAGGATTGTTTAAATCTCCCTAATGTGGCTGAGTTAACTCCATTGGCAGGTGGTGCATTCCACGCCCTTACCACTCTCTAAGTAAAGAACCTGCCTCTGACATCTGTCTGACACGGTGGTACAGTGGTTAGGGCGGCACGGTGGCACAGTGGTTAGCACTGCTGCCTCACAGCGCCAGGGACCTGGGTTCAATTCCCGCCTCAGGCGACTGACTGTGTGGAGTTTGCACATTCTCCCCGTGTCTGCGTGGGTTTCCTCTGGGTGCTCCGGTTTCCTCCCACAGTCCAAAGATGTGCTGGTCAGGTGAATTGGCCATGCTAAATTGCCCGTAGTGTTAGGTAAGGGGTATATGTAGGGGTATGGGTGGGTTGCGCTTCGGCGGGTCGGTGTGGACTTGTTGGGCCGAAGGGCCTGTTTCCACACTGTAAGTAATCTAATCTAAATCTATCACCCCTCGATTTGTAGTTATGCCCTCTCATATAAGCTGATGTCATCATCCTAGGCAAAAGACTTTCACTGTCTACCCAATCTAATCCTCTGATCATCTTGCATGTCTCTGTCAAATCCCCTCTTAGTCTTCTTTTCAATGAGAACAGACCCAAGACACTCAGCTTTTCGTCATAAAACCTTACTTCCGGACCAGGCAACATCCTGGTAAACCTCCTCTGCACCTAATCCAATGCATCCACATCCTTCCCAAAATATGGCGATCAGAACTGTATACAATATTCCAAGTACAGCCTCATTAGCATTTTGTATATTTGCAGCATAATGTTGTGGCTGTGGAACTCAATCCCTCTATGAATGAAACCTAACACACCCTATGCCTTCTTAACAGCAATATCAACCTGGGTGGCAACTTTCAGAGATCTATGTACATGGAGTCCAAGGTCCCTCTGCACATCCACGTTACCAAGAATCTTTCCATTGACCCAGTCGGGTAAATAGGCAAAGTCTTTTCTTTGTGGTCGAGTAGTGCAGACCTAGAGGGCATAGGTTTAGGGTGAGAGGGGAAAGATATAAAAGAGACCTTTGGGGTGACTTTTTTTACACAGTGGGTGGTGCGCATATGGAATGAGCTGCCAGAGGAAGTGGTGGAGGCTGGTACAATTGCAACATTTAAGAGGCATTTGGATGGGTATATGAATAGGAAGGGTTTGGAGCGATATGGGCCAGGTGCTGGCAGGTGAGACTACATTGAGTTAGGATATCTGGTTGGCATGGACGGGTTGGACCGAAAGGTCTGTTTCTATGCTGTACATCTCTATGACCTCACATTTAACTGCACTGAACTCCATTTGCCACCTCTCAGCTCAATTCTGCAGTTTATCCAAGTTCCCCTGCAACCTGTGACATTCTTGCACACTTTCCACTGACTTTAGTGTCTTATGCAAATTTATTAATCCATCCACCTATGCCTGCGCCTAAGTCATTTATCAAAATGACAAACAGAAGTGGTCCCAAAACAGATCCTTGTGGTACACCACGAGTAACCAGACTCCAGGCTGAATATTTCCCATCAACCATTATTCGCTGCCTTCTTTCAGAAAGCCAGTTTCTAAATCAAACTGCTAAATCACCCTCAATCCCATGCCTCTGCATTTTCTCCAACAGCCTAGCATATGGAACCTTATCAAAGGCTTTACTGAAGTCCATCCATACCATATCAACTGTCCTACCCTCATCTACATGTTTGGTTACCTTTTCAAAAAACTCAATGAGATTTGTGAGACACGTCCTGCCCTTGACAAAACCGTGACTATCCAAAATCAAATTATTGTTTGCTAAATGATTATAAATCTGATCTCTTCTAATCCTTTCCAAAACCTTTTCTACAACATAAGTAAGGTTCACTGGTCTATAATTACGTGGGTCATCTCTACTGCCCTTCTTGACCAAGGGTACAACATTTGCAATCCTCCAGTCCTCTGGTACTAAACCTGTAGACAATGGCAACTCATATATCAAAGCCAAAGTCTCTGCTATCTCCTCCCTAGCTTCCCAGAGAATCCTCAGATAAATCCCATCCTGCCCAGGGGACTTGTATACTTTCACTCCTTCTAGAATTGATAAAACCTTTTCATAACTAACCTTGATCCTTTCGAGTCTAATATCACGTACCTCATTCCTCTCCCTTACAATATTCTCCTTCTCCTGAGTGAAAACCAGAGAAATGTTCGTTTAGTACCTCTCCGATCTCCACAAGGTCCACACTCAACTTCCCACTTCTGTCTTTGATTGGCCCTATTCCTACCTTAATCATCCTTTTATTCCTCACATATCTATAGAAAGCTTTAGGGTTCTCCTTTATTCTATTTGCTAAAGACTGCTTGTGTCCTGTCTTTGCTCTTCTTAACTCTCTCTTTAAATCCTTCCTAGTTGATCTGTAACTCTCCATCACCTCATCTGAACCATCTTGCCTCATCAACACATAAGCCTCCTTCTGCTTAACAAGAGATGCAATTTCTGTTGTAAACCACAGTTCCCTTTCCTTGTCACTTCCTCCCTGCCTGACAGGAACATACCTGTCAAGGACACGCAATATCTGTTCCTTAAACCAGCTCCACATTTCCATTGTCTGTGTCCTCTGCATTTTGCTACTCCATTCTATGTATCTTAATTCTTGCCTAAATCGCATTATAATTGCCCTTGCCCCATCGATAACTCTTGACCTGTGGCATGTAGCTATCCCTTTCCATCGCTAACCTAAACGTAACTGGTCACTTTCACCTGCAACTAAATCAAACACCTGGCCTGGTTCATTACCAAGCACCAGATCCGGTGTGGCCTCCCCTCTTGTCGGCCCTTCGATATACTGTCAGGAAACTCTCCTGTACACATTGGACAAAAACTGATCCATCTGACATACTAGAGTTCTAGCATTTCTAGTCAATATTGGGGAATTTAAAGACCCAATAATGACCAACCTGTTCCTTTCACTCCTACCCAGAATAATTTTGCCAATCCTCTCCTCCACCTCCCTGGAACTCTGTGGAGGCTTTACAGTCCAGTGCTAAACATCATAGGAATCTCATTGATATTATATGAGAATTTTTTCCAAAATATCCCTCTTCTTGCCTCTTCTCGAGTGGACCAAGATACCAAACTGCAAGTCTGCTGACTTATGTTGGCCAGCCCAATATTATTATGGCTGCCTTTGTTCGATCTGTCTTGTTATCTAATGCCTTTTTTCAGACAGTGACTCAGATCCTGACCAACAGAATTTTATGTTTATTGTCTGTTGGGAAGAGTTGCATTTGTCGATACAAGAGCTCATGTTCAAAGTTTGACCTATACCGGAGGATATAACTACATGAAAATGCAACAAAGATGACTCCAGTGGAGAAGGTCATTGTAATGACTGTCCACTAATATTCCATTATGCTGAATCAGATGCGTTTGAAGAAACACCGATGGCACAAGAAGATTCTGAAGACGAGAGACCCTCTAATCTTTTCCCTTGGCTGGAGGCGCTTTCAGACCATCCCGATGTATTACATTGAGGACCATAATGGACGTCACAGACTGCTCAAGTACACACCTGAGCACATGCACTGCTCTGCATCTATCTGGGGTAAGAGTCATTCCAATTTCTTTCCTTTCCTTTATTAGGCTTTGAGACCATAGGTTCATGCCATCACCCATCGTATGTTCAATCAGGCGACCAATAACTTTTAAAACAAACTCACACGCCCAGGTAATAGCTGGAAGAATGCTACAACAAAATTTCATGTTTTAAGATGCTTATTGTGACAAAAAACTGAAAGTATCGTTGACCAACTGTTATCTTCATAGGGCAACGGATTAATTAGCTCATTTGGCTGAATAACTAGCTAGCAATGCAGAACGATGCCAATGGTGTGGATTCTTTTCGGTGCTATCTGAAATCACCATGAAGGACTCTCCTTCTCAACCTCTTCCCTCACCTGAGGTGTGGTGACCCACAGATCAAATCACCATCTCCAGTGATCGGGCAGATCCTGGCACTCTTCAAAGTGATATACGAAGGCCCAATTAATCTTGAAATAGAGATCAGATTGTATTGCTTCTTATCTTAGCAAACTAGAAGAATAGGTATCCCAAGTTTATAGTTGTTGTGGGTATGTTCGCTGAGCTCAGAATTTGGCTTGCAGACGTTTTGTCCCTTTCTAGGTGACATCCTCAGTGCTCTGGATCCTCCTGTGAAGTGATGCTGTACTGTGTCAGCTGGAATTCATTTGGTTTCGTTCCTGCAGCTTCCGGTTGCTGGTTCCAGTTGTTCGTTGCAGTGGTCAGTGTGTTGGATCTTGGTCCCTTGTTTATTGATGGAGTCAATGGATGAGCGCCATGCTTCTAGGAATTCTCGGCTGTCCTCTTTTTGGCTTGTCCTATTATTGTTGTTGTGTTGTCCCATTCGAATTTGTCTCCATCATCGTCTGTGTATGGATACTAGGGATAGCTGGTCATGGCTTTTAATGGCTTGTTGATGTTCATGAATGCTGATCACTAGTTTTCTGCCTGTTTGTCCTATATAATGTGTAGAGGTGTTCTTCCTCTCTTCGCAGATCGGGAGTGCTGCAGTGTGTTGTAGCCCTATCGGACAGGGTCCAAATGCAGCTTCTCTTGTGTGTCTTTTGGTAGTTGCTGTTATAGTTCAGGATCTGGTCCATGTGTGTGGCTTTTCTGTACACTTTTGTTGTGCATTTGCTGTTCTGTGTTCTTTCTACCATTGCCTATAGGAATGGGAGTTGGTTGTTAATGTCCACCTCTCGTAAATTTGATCTCTGTGAACACATGTTGATAATCTGATGTGTGCTCTCAATCTCTGTTCTTTCAGTTATTAAAGAAGTGTTACCCATGTATCTGATCCAGAGTTTGGATTGGATCTGTGGGAGGGCTGTGTGTCCTCGTCTTTCTGGAGATGGGTGAGCCCATAGGTTTCCCATTGATTTGTTCATATTGTGTTGAATATGAAGTACATCATCAAGCACAGGTCCAGTAGTTTGAGTCTGCAGTCCTTGGTGATTGGTTCCCCGTTGTGTCGTCTGTCCTGTTTATCCAGGAGGTTGGCTATTGTCTCTCTGGCTAAGGTTTCTTCATAGAGTCATAGAGATATACTTCATGGAAACAGACCCTTCAGTCCAACCTGTCCATGCCGACCAGATATCCCAACTCAGTCCAGTCCCATCCGCCAGCACCTGGCCCATATCCCTCCAAACCCTTCCTATTCATATACCCATCCAAATGCCTCTTAAATGTTGCAATTGTACCAGCTTCTACCACATCCTCTGGCAGCTCATTCCATACATGTACTACCCTCCGCGTGAAAAAGTTGCCCCTTAGGTCTCTTTTATATCCTTCCTCTCTCACCCTAAACATATGCCCTCTAGTTCTGGACTCCCCGATCCCAGGAAAAAGGCTTTGTCTATTTATCCTATCCATGCCCCTCATAATTTTGTAAATCTCTATAAGGTCACCCCTCAGCCTCCAACATTGCAGGGAAAACAGCCCCAGTCTGTTCAGCCTCTCCCTATAGCTCAAATCCTCCATCCCTGGCAGCATCCTTGTCAATCTTTTCTGAATCCTTTCAAGTTTCAACATTCTTCCTATAGCAGAATTTAATGTGGTATTCTAAAAGTGGCCTCACCAATGTCCAGTACATCTTTCCGATAGGAAGGAGACCAGAATTGCACGCAATACTCCGACAGTGGCCTAACCAATGTCCTGTATAGCCCCAACATGACCTCCTAACTCCTGTACTCAATATTCTGACCAATAAAGGAAAGCATACCAAACGCCTTCTTCACTATCTTATCTACCTGCAACTCCACTTTCAAGGAGCTATGAACCTGCACTCCAAGGTCTCTTTGTTCATCAACACTCCCTACAACTTTATGATTAAGTGTATAAGTCCTGCTAAGATTTGTTTTCCCAAAATCCAGCACCTCACATTTATCTGAATTGAACTCCATCTGCCATTTCTCAGCCCATTGGCCCATCTCATCAAGATCCAGTTGTAATCTGAGGTCCACTGCACCTCTAATTTTAGTATCATCTGCAAACTTACTAACTATACCTCATATGCTCGCATCCAAATCATTTATGTAAATTACAAAAAATAGAGGGCCCAGCTCCGATCCTTGTGGCACTCCACTGGTCACAGGTCTCCAGTCTGAAAAACAACCCTCAACCACCACGACCCTCTGTCCGCCACCTTTGAGCCAACATCAATCGAGGTAAACTTTGCTGTTGTGTTTAATGAGACCTCGACTATGTTTATGTTCTTAATATTGTTTAGGAATTCCTGTTGTGATTGTATGGAGTGATTGGATCAGCTGATTAGAAGTTTTGAGTTTGTGTGTTTTTGGCAGTTTGTGATGGAGTTCCTGGAAGTGCCACAGTGAGTCGAAATGGTATGTCTGGTTTGTGTACCTTAGGTAATCTGTAAAATTGTGGGTTGTTGGTGCCTTCTGGTTTCATCTTTTGTAGGTCTGTCTTGGTTAGCAGTCCATTTTTGTGTAGATTCCATAATGTACTTATTCTATTGGTTAACTGTGACATGGGGTCACTCTCTCTCTGTGGGTAGCTGTTACTATCTGCAAGTAGTTCCTTTTGTATGTTCATGATTAATGCTGTTATGCTTTTACCTGCTGGTACTAAGATTATGTTTTTGTCCTTTTTAAGTTTTTTTTAGGGCTTCTCTCTCCTTTGTGTTAAAGTTGTTCATTTGTGATTTGTTGGTAAGGGTACAGTGGTTTGTCTGTCTGTTTGCTGTGTCTCTTCAGGTAGTTCTTTTGTTCTGAGCTTACATTCTAGAGAGGTAGGAAGTCTGTTTTTATTTGTGTCCTTGTGGTTGTAGTTGAGTCCCTTAACTAGTACTGCTTTGCGGTATCTGTGAGCTCAAGAGTGTGGTGCTGGAAAAGTACAGCAGGTTAGGCAGCATCCTTAATCAGAAATTGGGCTTTTGCCCGAAACGTTAATTTTTCCGACTCCTTGGATGCTGCCTGACCTGTGCTTTTCCAGCACCACTCTCCTGACTCTTATCCCCAGTATCTGCAGTACTCACTTTCACCCTGTATCTGTGAGTTGTCTTGCAGAGGTTTCTTACCCAGGTCTCTGTCTTGCTGTCTTCTCTGCTGTTGGTTAGTGGAGTCATTTTGTCTACAGGGCTGCAGCAAGCAGCAGCACTCCCAATCTGCGAAGAGAGGAAGAAGAACCTCTACAAAACCATCACAAGTATATCTTACACTATCCTTTAGGTAGATATTCACTTGTCCCAGAATCAGCCCAAAATGATTCTTGACCAATGTTCTCTCAAGTGCAGCTGCGGGGCTCCACTGTTAAAGTGACATTGGATCCCTTTATTGTTGACAGACACTGTAATGGAGCTTAACCTGTGCTCTAAATTAATAACTGTTAGAGCAAACTGGTAATTGACAAAGTCTTACTAATGTTCTTGGTGATAGTTTTTGTTTTCAAATTTTGTGTAACTTGCAGATCTTTATGCTTCCTTGACTCAGGTCCGATCACTCCACAAGGCTCAGGGTTCCTCGCTATTCAATCTGTGGCTGGTACTTCGGTGAGTTTCTACATGTTGGGACATGAGGTGGCTGACTTCTTAGTAGTGCAGACAGGAATTAGATTTAATCATGCTTTCTCATTATTACCATCTCACAACTGCCCGATCCTCTTTCCTCTTTCGCTTTCCTTGGGTAATGCAGAAAAACAGCCTGGTACAATTGGGAGGGGACGAATAAGAAACATGATGACAAAAACACTGGAATGGAAAGTGCTGTTTTGGAGTGAGAATTGGGTATCAGTTACATGCATTTAAGTAGAGGAACGGTCGGCTGTCCAAGATTAGGGTCTTTTACCTGTTAGATTTTGGGATAGGGTTAGAAATAACATTAATCCTCTTAATTGGAACAGATGTCCAAAAGAATCTCAATGTTCCCTGGTAATTCTTTCCCTTCAAGTATATGCCCAATTGCACTTTGAAAGTTCCTGCACAATCTGATGCCACCGCCTTTTCCATTTGTGTATAAAGAAATTTCCTCTCATTTACCTGTTATTTAAAATCCATGACCCCTGTTTATTGGTTCCTCTGCCTGCTTCTCCCTTTTTAACTGTCTAAACCTCCTAAGTTTGACAACTGCTGTTCTCCAGTCTCTTCATACAGCTCACCCTTTGTCATCCTAGCAAACCTGTCTGTATTGCTATCCTGGTTTTGGATGCCTTTCCCACAGTTAAATGGTCGGAGCTGACAGGAACAGGAGTAGGCCATTCAGGCCACCAAAGCTGCTGCACCATTTAATATGGTCACGGCTGCTTGAACACTTCAATGCCTTTTACCCACATTCACCCCATGACCCTTTAATAAACAGAAATCTATCAATTTCTGTCTTAAACAGACTCAAACACTGAACTTCCACAGTCCTCTGGTAAAGAATTCCAAGGATTCTTAACCTTTTGCAAAAGGGTATCCACATTGGCATCCTCCTTTATTTTGCTTATATCCACCCTTGTCTGCCTCATATTTTGAAAATTTCAGTTAGATCCCCTCTCATTCTTTAAAATATTGGAGATAACAGGCCTAGTTTTCTCAATCTCTGTTCATATGGCAGTCCTGCTATTCCCAGGAACAAAGCTGGCAAGCTTACAGTCCCTCTTTGGCAATAATACTCTTCGCATGGTAAAGGAACACACTGTATGTAGTCCGTTTTGTACACGTGTGGTCTAATCAAGATTCTGTATGATTTGGAGCAAGATTTTTCTGCTCCTGTACTTGAATCCTCTTGCAATCAATTAAACGTTCCATTAATTTTCCAAATAGCTTGCTCTGCCACCATGTTGGCTTTCAGTAGCTAACAGACCAGGATACCTTTGCACATCTACACTTTCAAACCTCCCACAATTTAAATACTCTGCACCTCTGTTCCTCTGATCAAAGTGGACAGCTTCATGTTTTTCCACATTATATTCTCATCCATTCATTGTCTGTCCAAATCCTCCTGAAGGCTAAAAGGCATGCTTTAGTTTGTCATTTGTAAAATATTCAGCTTAACTCACTTATCTTTATATTCACTGTATACCATATATAAATCAAAGCATCCCAGGCAATTGCTTAACAACCAGGTTAGCTTTTCAAACCACCTTCAAATATTGATAAATATATGTTCCCCCTCTGCAGTTGTACCCACCTCACAATGCTGTCATTTACTTCCTTTCAAAGCACAAAATTTCACACTTGTCTATGTTAAATAGTATGTGCCATCAATGTTCCAGCTCAACTTGTGGGTGTATGACCGTGCATCAATCAGAAATGTGTCACACAGGGAATAAACATGCCACATGCATCAATCTTCCCGATAGAATGTGTGTGTGTGACTGTGTCCAACACACACATTCTAAGGGACTGCGCAGTACAGCATGCTGGTTCACGACAAAAACAAACAGAACTTAGCATCTGTTATGAATGGAGAAAAGTGTAAATTCATCACCACTAATTTCTGCTTTCTATCCATTAGCTAATTATGTGCTTTTCCATTTTTTTTCCTGAATGTAAGCATCTCTAGAGGGCGCATATATTTCATCATCTTTAATAGTCCTTCTTTCGCTGGGCATAACATCAGTGGATAGACTGGGATTTGATGTGCAACCCTAATTGCCTTGAAAAAGTGGTGTTGACCACCTTTTTGAACTGTTGCAGTTCATGTGGTGCAGGTATACCCACACTATATTGTTAGGGAGAGAGTTTCAGGATTTTGACATGATGACTACGAAAGAATAGCAATATAGGTCCAAGTCAGAATGGTGAGCGGCTTGCAGAGGATTTTCCAGTTGTGGTGTTCCTACGTTTATAGAGTCATAGAGATGTACAGCATGCAAACAGACCCTTTGGTCCAACCCGTCCATGCCGACAAGATATCCCAAACCAATCTAATCCCACCTGCCAGCACTCGGGCCATATCCCTCCAAACCCTTCCTATTCATAAGACCATAAGACATAGGAGTGGAAGTAAGGCCATTTGGCCATCAAGTCCACTCCGCCATTCAATCATAGCTGATGGGCATTTCAACTCGTATACCCATCCAAATGCCTTTTAAATGTTGCAATTGTACTAGCCTCCATCATTTTCTTTGGCAGCTCATTCCATACATGTACCACCCTCTTTTCTGCCCCCCTTGTCCTTTTATCTGGTGGGCGTTGAGAATTTGGAAGGTGCTATTGGAGGAAAGTTAACCAGTGCTCCACTTATCTTGTAAATGATGCATTGTGTTGCCAGGTGGTGATGCAGAACAAGTATTTGATCTAGATTTTATTTGTTCTGTTAAGAGTCAGGTTCTCTAAACTAACTCTTGGCTTAATCCTTGCAGCAAGATTTCAGAATCGCAGCAACGGGCGTAGTGCTGGATCTTGATAAGTCTGTAACCATTGTTAAAAAACTCAAGCTGGTGGGGTTCCCATTCAAGATATACAAGAATACAGCCTTCATAAAGGTGAGAAATTTATTTATTGCTACCAGCAGTTTCCCTCCTTTTGCTGTATTCTAAACTCCTTCAAATCTTAAGATTAATCACTGTTCCTGGAATCTTTATTCGGCCTTTTAAATTTCACACAATCCTTAACTTCCTTTTGTTAACTTGATTGACCTTTTTGGGATTTTTGTGCTTTAAAGGGGCCTATAAGCTCCGTGAACTATGTAATAGTTCTTCAAATAGTCTGATAATACGTAAGCAATGGATAGTCTTCAATGCATTTATTGTGTTACTTCCCTTGTATGTTTCATGATTTTCTTTGTTCAAATTTAGCACCATGTCTTCCAATTGAACTCCTCACTTCCAAACATAACTCATTATTCTACCATATTATCGTCACTCATCGCTAAAGATTCTTTTGCAAAAAGATCCTAATTAGCCCATTCTCACTTCTTAATATTAGATCTAAAATAGCTTAGATCATTAGTCATTTGTTCAACATACTGCTTTCAAACACACTCCAGAAACATGTCTTCCTCAGCATTAGTGCTTGTTAGGTTTACCCATGCCACATGCTTTTCTAATCTCCCAGTTAATACTTTGTGACTACTATTATTTGATAGGAGTTGTTTATTGCTGCTGCTTGCTATTTCTTAGCTCCCCTCAAACAGATTTCACATTTTTTCCTTAGTCTTAGATCCTCCTCACTAATCTTCTGACCCCATCCCAGTATAGCTCCACTTTCTTTCCCTTTTTGCCTGTTCTTGTTGGGTGTTTACTATAGGCCCCCCAATAGCAGCAGAGATGTGAAGAAACAGATTGGGAAACAGATCTTGGAAAGCCACAGGGTAGTAGTCATGGGCAATTTCAACTTCCCAAATATTGATTGGAAGCTCTTTAGATCAAGTAGATTGGACGGGGTGGTGTTTGTGCAGTGTGTCCAGGAAGCTTTTCTAACTCAGTATGTAGATTGTCCGACCAGAGGGGAGGTCATATTGGACTTGGTACTTGGTAAAAACCGGGACAAGTGATGGGCTTGTTAGTGGGTGTGCATTTTGGTGATGGTGACCACAATTCTGTGACTTTCACCTTGGTTATGGAGAGAGATAGGTGCGTGCAACAGGGTAGGTTTTACAAGTGGGGGAAGGGTAAATACGATGCTGCAAGACCAGATCTGAGTAGCATAAATTGGGAGCATAGGCTGTCAGGGAAGGATGTCATTGAAATGTGGAACTTTTTCAAGGAACAGATACGTGTCCTTGATATGTATGTACCTGTCAGGCAGGAAAGAGATGATCGTGTGAGGGAATCTTGGTTGACGAGGGAGGTTGAATGTCTTGTAAAGAGGAAGAAGGAGGCTTACATAAGGTTGAGGAAACAAGGTTCAGACAGAGCGTTGGAGGGATACAGGATAGCCAAGAGGGAGCTGAAGAAAGGGATTAGGAGAGCTAAGAGAGGGCATGAAAAATCTTTGGCGAGTAGGATCAAGGATAACCCCAAGGCCTTTTATGCGTATGTGAGAAACATGAGAATGACGAGAACGAGGGTAGGTCCGATCAAGGACAGTAGTGGGAGACTGTGTATTGAGTTGGAAGAGATAGGAGAAGTCTTGAATGAGTACTTTTCTTCAGTATTTACAAATGAGAGGGACTGTATTGTTGAAGAGGAGAGTATGAAACAGACTGGTAAGCTAGAGGAGATACTTGTTAGGAAGGAAGATGTGTTGGGCATTTTGAAAAATTTGAGGATAGACAAGTTCCCTGGGCCTGATATATCCTAGGATTATGTGGGAAGCAAGAGAGGAAATTGCAGAGCCGTTGGCAATGATCTTTTCATCTTCACTGTCAATGGGGGTGGTACCAGGGGACTGGAGAGTGGCGAATGTTGTGCCCCGTTCAAAAAAGGGAATGTGGATAACCCTGAGAATTACAGGCCAGTTAGTCTTACTTCGGTGGTAGGCAAAGTAATCGAAAGGGTACTGAGGGATAGGATTTATGAGTATCTGGAAAGACACTGCTTGATTAGGGACAGCCAGCGTGGATTGGTGAGGGGTAGGTCTTGCCTTATAAGTCTTAGTGAATTCTTTGAGGAGGTGACCAAGCATGTGGATGAGGGTAGAGCAGTGGATGTAGTGTACATGGATTTTAGTAAGGCATTTGAGAAGGTTCCCCATGGTAGGCTTATGCGGAAAGTCAGGAGGCATGGGATAGTGGGAAATTTGGCCAGTTGGATAGAGAACTGGCTAACCGGTCGAAGTCAGCATGGTGGTAGATGGTAAAAATTCAGCCTGGAGCCCAGTTACAAGTTCCGCAGGGATCAGTTCTGGGTCCTTTGCTGTTTGTAATTTTTATTAATGACTTGGAAGAGGGAGTCGAAGGGTGGGTCAGTAAATTTGCAGACGATACTAAGATTGGTGGAGTTGTGGATAGTGAGGAGGGCTGTTGTCAGCTGCAAAGGGACTTATATATGATGCAGAGCTGGGCTGAGCAGTGGCAGATGGAGTTCAACCCTGTCAAGTGAGGTTGTCCATTTTGGAAGGACAAATAAGAATGTGGGATACAGGGTTAACGGTAGGGTTCTTAGTAAGGTGGAGGAGCCGAGGGATCTTGGGATCAGTGTTCATAGCTCTTTGAAGTTGCCACTCAGGTGAATAGAGCTTGTAAGAAGGCCTATGGTGTATTAGCGTTCATTAGCAAAGGGATTGAATTCAAGAGTCGTGAGGTGATGTTGCAGCTGTACAGGACCTTGGTAAGGCCGCATTTGGAGTACTATGTGCAGTTCTGGTCGCCTCATTTTAGGAAAGATGTGGAAGCTTTGGAGGGGGTGCAGAGGAGATTTACCAGGATGTTGCCTGGAATGGAGAATAGGTCGTACGAGGATAGGTTGAGAGTGCTAGGCCTTTTCTCATTGGAATGGCGAAGGATGAGGGGTGACTTAATAGAGGTTTATAAGATGATCAGGGGAATAGATAGAGTAGACAGTCAGAGACTTTTTCCCTGGGTACAACAGAGTGTTACAAGGGAACATAAATTTAAGGTGAAGGGTGGAAGGTATAGGAGGAATGTCAGGGATAGGTTCTTTACCCAGAGAGTGGTGGGGGCATGGAATGTGCTGCCTGTTGGAGTGGCAGAGTCAGAATCATTGGTGACCTTTAAGCGGCAATTGGATAGGTACGTGAATAGGTGCTTAAGCTAGGACAAATGTTCGGCACAACATCGTGGGCCGAAGGGCCTGTTCTGTGCTGTATTGTTCTATGTTCTATGCTCTATGTTCTTCTTAAATGTCAAGGATTCATGAATGTTGAATTCCAGTCTTAGTTGCCTCATTCTGTAATGATATTTAGATCGTACCAATTTATCTCTCTTCACTCCTTTTAATTGTCTGCCTTGTTGTTCTGTGTTATTCAGTCATTCTATTTTATCAGGAACTGTGGTATGACACAGCAAGACCCTGATTTGATCCTGTGAGATTATTGTGAAGATAGGGAATCTGATGAGACACCTGGTGTGAAATGGTTATTTTGAACTGCTTCAAAATTCCAGGCAGGAGCAAGTCTCCCACAGGTTCTACAAAATGGGAAATATAGAGGTCATTGAAGTCACATGGAAATAGGCCCTTCTATGCCACCCAGGTTTCACAATCAAACTAGTCTGATTTGCCTGCTTTTGGTCCATATCACTCCTCATCCCACCTATGTACCTGCTTAAATGTTTCTGAAATAAAAAATTTTACTCGCTTCCACCACTACCTTTGGCAGCCCATTCCACATATTTACCAGCCTCTGTATGAAATCTTGTACAATTTGTCTGGGTTGCAAATATTGAATCTTGCCCCATGCCTGAATCTAATGTCATTGTGTCAACATAATGATATGTACAGAATATGTTAATAAGGGCTGAGACAGTCACTGAAGTCTGTGTTATTGCCTGAATAGTGTTTTGCAAGTATCTTTCAGTGATGCTTTGAATTGATTGATAAATCTTGAATAAAAGAAAAGCGTGTGGAGTTGAGGGAAAGGGTTGGGGTGATGGGTTGTATGTTGGTTGAGACTAGTTGAGGGACCTGGAAATGGGAGAAGTAGCGGAGCCATTGATTTCTCTCCCTGGCCCTGCTGTTTTTAGTGAGTTTTGACCTTTGCTGTGCCCTCTGCCTCCACAAGAAGGTTTTATTTTTGGGTGCCAATCAGCCCGACTCTCCCTTTGACTATTAGTACCTGTATTTTTATAAAATGATTTTGGTTTCTTTTTTATGTTACTAATCTTCAGTCATAAACTTTCTCTGCATATCTTATTTCCATTTACTGTTCTGCCCGCACCTTCAGAATTCTGCTCAACTCTACTATATTATATTGCTAACGTTAGTCATTTTTATGTTTCATATTATTTCAAATTTCTTCAATTACCCAGTCGTTTGTAGTTTTGGGTGTATTACTTTTGTCTGTCATGTTTCATCTATACCTGGGCCACCACCTTTTGATCATCTTTGTTTCATCTCCCTTTGGATCAGATTCATAGTTTCATAGTAATAAAAGCTGGAGTAGGCCATTTGGCCTGTCGAACATCCTCCACCATTCATTAAGATCACAGCTGATCTATACAACGTCTCAGGTCCTGCTACTTGAACTATCACCATATCCCTTAATTTCCACCATGCACAAACCTATCCAGCTGTGTTTTGAATATATTTAATGAAGCTGCCTCCATTGCTTCCTTGGGTAGAGAATACCATGGGAAAAGTTCTTCCTCATCTCTGTCCTAAATCTATTCCCACTAATTTTGAGGCCAAATCTCTCTCAATTCTAGCGAGTCCTAAATTCCAGGCAGCTCAACCTTCCTCATAGGGTAACCCCCTCATCTCCAGAATCAACCGGTGAACGTCCTCTGCACCACCTCCAAAGCCAGTATATCCTTCCTCAAGTAAGGAGACCAGAACTGTACATAACACTCCAGGTGTGGCCTCACAAACACCTTATACAATTGCAGCAGAACCTCCCTGCTCTTAAATTCAATCCCTCTAGCAATGAAAGCCAATATTCCGTTACCTTCCTGATTACCTATTGCATCTGCAAATCAACTTTTAGTGATTCATGAACGAGCCCTGTTAAGTCCCTCTGCACAAAAGCATGTTGCTGTCTTTCACCATTTTAATAATACTCTGACCTACTATGTTCACTTCCAAAGTGGTTAGCATCACATTTACCAACGTTGTACTCCATTTGCCAGACCCTTGCCTGCTTATTTGAACTATCTAATCTCTCTGAAAACCCTCCACATCCTCTGCACTGTCTGCCTTTCCATACAATTTAGTGTCATTAGCAAATTTGAATATGCTACACTCCGTCTCCTCTTCCAAATCATATGTATCATGAACAGTTGTGGGCCCAACTCTGACCATGTGGCACCCTGCTCACCACTGATCCCCAACTGGAGAAAAACCTTTAATCCCAACCCTCTGCTTTCTGTTGGTTAACCTGTCCTCTGTCCATGCTAGTACATTCCTTGCAACTCCATGTATTCTTATCTTATGAATGAGTCTTTTATGCAGCACCCTATCGAACACCTTCTGGAAGTCCAGGTATCAGCATCCACCTGTTTCCCTCTATCCACAGCACTTATTTGCATCTTCAAAGGATTTCAATAAGTTTGTCAAACACAACTATCTCTTCTTTGAATCCATGCTGCATCAGCCTGATGGAACCCTTTTCATCCAAATATCTCACTATTCATTTTAGCTCACTGAAATTATCCCTGTGCCCATGAAGGGCTTTGGGATTGAGCCAGTTGAACTGTTGTATTTGGGTTGGTTGTTGAGAACTGACGTCATACCACACATTCAGCTTGTTCTCTTGGTTGGGCTGTCAAATGCTGTTTCTGAACACAGGGAATGTTTAACTCTGCATTGGAAGTTGCTAAATTTGAGAGTGCTTCGCTCCGAACTGTGAGTGGACTACGTGGTCAACTGAAAAAAGCTCTTCGTACCCCAGAGGGAGGATTCCGTGCCTCCTTTGAGGACAAATTGCTGATGAGTGGTGAGTCAAATATCTTTAAATGTAACAGTTGAAGACAAGGTCTCAACAAGTGATAAAACTGCTCATGGAATATTCAAGTACAGTGATTTCGGATTTTTTGTTTGTTGCGATTTTTGTATTAAGGGGAAGCACTCCTGTAGTTTAAGGCGCAAGTTTAGTGTCACGCTTCTCTGGTCTGGCAAAAGTAGTTGGCCTCTTGCTTTCTCAACAAGAAGGTTCAATCTTTAACCTCCAGCACTCAAACTACAACATAACAACATCAATGTCACCAAATCTCAGTAGCAATTATCAGATTTTACTGCGCCTGAGTACCTGTTAGAAATCAGTTTGTGAGCTCATGATGACATTGGACACAATTGTCCTTTCACTGGCACTCAGATTCTCCATGAGGGGAGCAACAATGTGTCCCACCAAGTGTGGGGCATAATTCAATTAATTATGGCTTTTCCTACCTGTTTATCATGATGTGACATATTAGCCAGTAGAAAGCAAACTGCTTGTTTTAGATTAGATTAGATTAGATTAGATTACCTACAGTGTGGAAAGAGACCCTTCGGCCCAACACGTCCGCACAGACCCTCCAAAGAGAAACCTACACCACCCCCTCCCCCTATAATTACCCCTGACTAACCCACCTAACACTACAGGCAATTTAGCATGGCCAATTCACCTAACCTGCAAATCTTTGTTTTGTTGATTCTCAGATATTGTTTTCCTGAGGACGTGGTTCCCAGTTTCGGTGCCAAAGTTGTATAACCCAGTCACATCATTGCTGAGACCAAGTGGTGAGAAGGAGACCTGGACTGGAATGAGAACTGTTGGACAACTCAAACATGATTGGGGCATTAAGACGAAGCCAAACAAGGATTCCTTATACAGGGTAATGGTGGATTTATGCCAGTAGTATACTGTGAAGAACAGATTCTGAGTTAGCTTGAATTACTGTCAAAGGACAACTAGCTTTACCACCAATACAAAATGATAACAAAGTTTCCTTGATGTAGCAGAAACGAGACTGGATTGATACCAAGTGCAGAACTTCCGATAGAGAGTTGTGGGGAGGGTTGCAGCACTTGTGGCACTGTTTGCCCGACGGTAATCGGGAGTGCAGGAGGGAACATGGCAATGGAGAGAAATGAGAATAATCCTTTCAGAACGTTGGAATACATCGATAGACCAAATGGCCTCCCCCCCCCCCGCCCCTCTGTAGTATATAGTCATATCATTTATTTCAATAATGTGGCTCAGAATCCAGATACCAAGTGCAAAGGAGCAGCAGTCTGGGTTGGGAATCCCTGATAGTGAAACAACTTTACTCTGCTTTCTGTCTGCAAAGTGTTGGATTTTCAGTAATCAAATGTACTATGTGATTGAATTTTGTGAACAAACTAGTTGGTTGACCTGTGTATTGTTGTTTCTAATTGTATGCATTTTTCTGCAGCCCATCGAGAGGAAAATGAAACATTTCAATCCCCTCCACATCCCCAAGGCACTGCAGAGATCCCTGCCCTTTAAAAGCAAGCCTAAAAATCAAGAAAAACTGGCCAAGGAGACGCGGGATAAAAAGCGCGTTGCTGTTATCAAAAGTGCACATGAGAAAAAGGTAATTGTGTAAAAAATGGAAGAAATTAACATCCTCTGTTTCATGAGCAATGTGTACTTCAAGAAAGCCTAATAGTTGCCTTTCCTGGGGCTGCTGTCCAACCTGGTGCCAGCCCATTAACTGTCTCATTGTACTGACTTGAGTTGTCGTTTACTCTTTCTTCCCTGGCCATGCCAGCATTTGTTGCTCGTCCCTAAATTGTTAAGAGGGCTTTTGAAATTCACTCACATTGCTGAGAGTCACATGTAGGCCAGTCTCGGCAAAAATGGAATTCCTTCCATCAAGGGTACTTGGGAACCAGGTGTTTTTTTTAAATGACAATTGACAGTAGTTGCGTGGTCCCCATTAGGCTATCTTTTTGTAAATTCCAGATTTTATGGAATTCAGGTTTCATCATCTGCCATAGGTTGTAAGAAATAGGAACCAGTCCGGGCTATTCAGCCCCTCGAACATTCTCTGCCAGGGAATAGAATCATGACAGATTCAACATTCCTCACGTTTACTTTCCTGCCCTTTCCATGTAACCTTTGATTCCCCTACTAATCGAGAATCTATCTTGGCCTTTAAAAAAACACTAGGGCTCTGTTCCCCAAGGAGCTTTGAGGCAAGGAATTCTAAAGAGAGTCAACCTTCTGAGAGAAGGAATTCCTCCTTGTCTCAGTCTTATATTTGTGCCTCTTAATTCTGAGACTATGTTCTTTGGTCCTAGAGTGGAAACATCTCAGTGTTTTCCCTGCCAAGTCCCTTAAAAATCCTATATGTTTCAATGAGATTGCCTTTTGTTCTTATTGAATAGATTACCAACTTGCTTATAAGACAATCCCTGCATACCAAGGATCATCCTTGTGAATCTTAGAACTCATACAGTGTAGAAACAGGCCATTTGGCCCAACAAGTCCACACCAACCCTGTGAAGAGTATCTCCCCCAAACCCATTCTTCCCTTGACAGTGCAGGGAAAAGCGATGTTCCTCCTGCATGATGTCCTCCTATGTTGTCCATGCAGGTACCATTCGTGTCCCAACCAAGTACATCTGCAGGAAGTGCACCCAACTCTTGCTCCTCCAAGACTGTGTTAGGGAGCTGGAGCGGGAGCTGGGTGAACTTCGGATCGTTCAGGAGGCAGAGGCTGTGATAGATAAGAGTTCCAGGGAAGTAGTTACTCCTAGGCACGAAGAAAGCTGGGTGACTGTTCAAAGGGGGGAAAATGGTCAATGGAGGGATCCCCTGTGGTCATTCCTCTGAAAAACATGTACACCGTTTTGGATACTGTTGAGGGGGGCGACTTACCAGGTGTATGCAGTGAGGTCCAGGTCTCTGGCACAGAGCCCATCCCTTTTGCACAGAGGGAAAGTAGGAGAGTGTTAGTCAGTGTGGACTCAATAGTTAGAGGCTCAGATGGAAGGTTTGATGGGAGCGAACAAACCTCACGGTTGGTGTGTTGCTTCCCAGGTGCCAGGGTCCGTGATGTCTTAGGTCGTATCTTTGTGGTCTTGAAGGGAGAGAGTGACCAGCCTTAAGTCGTTGACCATGTAGGTACCGACGACATAGGTAGGAAGAGGGATAGGGACATAAGACAGGATTTCAGGAAGCTAGGGTGGAAGCTGAGAGCTAGAACAAATAGAGTTCTTATCTCTGGTTTGTTATCCATGCCACGTGATAGCGATGCAAGGAATAGGGAGAGATATCAGATGAACACGTGGCTGTAAAGATGGTACAGAAGGGAGTGTTCTTGGATAATTGGGGCTCATTCTGGGGAAGGTGGGACTTGTACAAACAGGACGGTCTTCACTTGAACCAGAAGGGTACTAATATCCTGGGTGGGAAATTTGCTGGTGCTATTCGGGTGGGTTTAAACTAGTTCTGCAGGGGGATGGGAACCGGAGATGTGGTTGCAGTGCACAGGAGGATGAGAGTATGAAGGACTGAGACAGGATTTCAGGGTCACAGGAATGTGCTGGCAGACAGTAAACTGGTTTGAAGTCTGTCTACTTCAACACCAGAAGTATCCGAAATAAGGTAGGTGAACTTGCCGCATGGATAGGTACCTGAGACTTTGATGTTGTGGCCATTTTGGAGACAAGGATAGAGCAGGGTGAGGAATGGATGTTGCAGGTTCCAAGGTTTGGATCTTTCATTAAAAACAGGCATGGCAGTAAAAGAGGTGGAGGCCTGGCCTTGTTAGTCAAGGATAGTATAATGGTGGCTGAGAGAATTTTTGATGAGGACTTGTCTACTGATGTAGTGTGGGCTGAGGTTAGAAACAGGAGAGGAGAGGTAACACTGCTTGGAATTTTTTATAGGCCTCCGCAGAGTTCCAGGGAAGTGGAAGAGAGGATTACTCTGGGTAGGAGTGAAAGGAGCAGGATGGTCATTATGGGAGACCTAAACCTCCCCAATATTGACTGGAAATGCTTTAACTCCAGTATTTCGGATGGATCAGTTTTTGTCCAATGTGTACAGGAGGGTTTCCTGACACAGTATGTCGACAAGAGAGGAGGCCACACTGGATCTGGTGCTTGATAATGTACCAGGCCAGGTGTTTGATTTAGTTGTAGGTGAGCACTTTGGAGAGAGTGACCATAATTCAGTTATGTTTAGTTTAGCGATGGAAAGGGATAGGTCAAGAGTTATCGATGGGGCAAGGGCAATTATAATGCGATTAGGCAAGAATTGAGATGCGCAGAATGGGGTAGCGAAATGCAGGGGACGCAGACAATGAAAACGTGGAGCTGGTTTAAGGGACAGATATTGCGTGTCCTTGATAGTTATGTCCCTGTCAGGCAAGGAGGAAGTGATGAGCTAAGGGAACCGTGGTTTACAATAGAAATTGCATCTCTTGTTATGAAGAAGAAGGAGGCTTATGTGTTGATGAGACAAGATGGTTCAGATGAGACAATGGAGAGTTACAGGTCAGCTAGGCAGGATTTAAAGAGAGAGTTAAGAAGAGCAAAATGAGAACACGAGCAGTCTTCAGCAAATAGAATAAAGGAGAACCCTAAAGCTATGTGAGGAATGAAAGGATGATTAGGGTAGGAATAGGCCAATCAAAGTCATAAGTGGGAAGTTTAGTGTGGACCCTGTGGAGATCAGGAAAAGGAGAATTTGTAGAGGAGAAGAATGAGGTACGAGATATTAGACCAGAAAGGATCGAGGTTAGTTATGAACAGATCTTGTCAATTCTAGAAGGAGTGAAAGTAGACCAGTCCCCTGGGCAGGATGGGATTTATCTGAGGATTCTCTGGGAAGCTAGGGAGGAGATAGCAGAGCCTTTGGCTTTGATATGAGTTGTCATTGTCTACAGGTTTAGTACCAGAGGACTGGAGGATTGCAAATGTTGTACCCTTGGTCAAGAAGGGCAGTAGAGATGACCCACGTAATTATAGACCAGTGAACCTTACTTATGTTGTAGGAAAGGTTTTGGAAAGGATTAGAATAGAGAGGATTTATAATCGTCTAGCAAGCAACAATTTGATTTTGGATAGTCATGGTTTTGTCAGGGCAGGACGTGTCTCACAAACCTCATTGAGTTTTTTGAGAATGTGACCAAGCGTGTAGATGAGGATAGGGCAGTTGATGTGGTATACATGGACTTCAATAAAGCCTTTGATAAGGTTCCACATGGCAGAGGCATGGAATTGAGGGTGATTTAGCAGTTTGGATTAGAAACTGGCTTTCTGAAAGAAGGCAGCGAGTGGTGGTTAATGAAAAATATTCAGCCTGGAGTCCGGTTACTAGTAGTGTGCCACAAGGATCTGTTTTGGGACCACTGTCATTTTTATAAATGACTTAGACGCAGGCATAGATGGATGGATTAGTAAATTTGCAGATGACCCTGAAGTCGGTGGAGTAGTGGACAGTGTGAAAGAATGTTACAGTTTGCAAGGGGACTGGGATAAACTGCAGAATTGGGCTGAGAGGTGGCAAATAGAGTTCAATACAGCTAAATGTGAGGTGATGCACTTTGGGAAGAATAACAAGAAGACAGAGTACTGGGTCGATGGAAAGGTTTCTTGGTGGTGTTGATGTGCAGAGGGATCTTGGAGTCCACGTGTATAGATCCCTGAAAGTTGCCACATAGATGAATAGTGCTGTTAAGAAGGCATACAGTGTGTTAGGTTTCATTGGTAGAGGGACTGAGTTCCCGAGCTGCAATATCATGCTGCAACTATACAAAACACTAGTGCGGACACTCTTGGAATATTGTGTGCAGTTCTAGTCCCCATATTTCGGGAAGGATGTGGAAGCATTGGAAAAGGTGCAGAGGAGATTTACCAGAGTATTGCCTGGTCTGGGGGGCAGGTCTTATGAGGAAAGGCTGAGAGACTTGAACCTGTTCTCATTGGCAAGAAGAAGGCGAAGAGGGGATTTGGTAGAGACATACAAGATGATCAGAGGATTAGATAGCGTGGACAGTGAAAATCTTCTTCCTAGGATGATGATGTCAGCGTGTATGAGGGGGCGTAACTACAAATTGAGGAGTGATAGGTTTATGACAGATGTCAGAGGCAGGTTCTTTATGTGGAGAGTGGCAAGGGCATGGAATTCCCTACCTACTAATGTAGTCAACTCAGCCAAGTTAGGGAGATTTAAGTAATCCTTAGATAAGGACATGGATGATTTTGGGGGACGAGCTGAGAATAGTTCACAGGTCGGTGCAACATCGAAGGCCGAAGGGCCTGTTCTGCACTTTATTGTTCTATGTTCTATTGACTAATACATCCCTGAATACTATAGTCAATTTAGCATTGCCAATCCACCTAACCTGTACATCTTTGGACTGTGGGAGGAAACCAGAGCATTTGGAGGAAAAACACACAGTCACTGGAAGAATGTGCAAATTCCACACAGACAGTTGCCCGAGGCTGGAGGGTCCTTGGCATTGTGAGGCAGCTGTGCTGACAACTCAGCCATCGCGCTTCTCTACTCTGAGTGCTTAAGGCAGTGTCCCTAGAAATAGTGGCTACATTGGTGGTCATTTTCTAGCATTCTATAGACTCTGGAAGAATTCCAATGTATTGGAGGGTAGCTAATGTAACTCCACTGTTTTTAACAAAAAAGGAAGGAGAGAGAAAATGAGGAATTATAGGCCAGTTAGCCTGACACCAGTGGTGGGCGAAATGGTGGAGCAATCATTGAAGGATGTAATAACTAAGCATTTGAAAAGTGAGGACAGAAATGGTCCTCATCAGCATGGAGTCACTAAAGGGAAGTCATGCTTGACAAATCTTCTGGAATTTTTTTCCGGATGTGACAGTATGGTCGACAATGGTGCATCAGTGGATATTGTGTAAATAGATTTTCAAAAGGCTTTTGACAATGTTCCACACAAGAGATTAGTGAGGATAATTAAAGCTCATTGTATCAGAGATAATGTATTAGCATGGATAGAGAACCAGTTGGAATAAACAAGTCCTTTTCAGAATGGCAGGCAGTGACGAGTGGGGTGCCACAGGCTTAAATGCCTGGACCTCAGCTGTTCATAATGATTTGGACAAGGGAACTGAATGCCATATCTCCAGATTTGCAGATGACACTAAGTTGGTGGCAGATTATGCTGTGAGAAGGATACCCATAGGCTGTAGAATGACTTGGACAGACTAGCTGAGTGGACAAATACTCGGCAAATGCAATATAAGGTGAATCCACTTTGGTCAAAAAGCAGGAAGGCAGAATATTATCTGCATGGTGGCAGTTTAGAAAAATGAGGTGCAGCAAGACCTGGTTTCATGGTGGAACAGTCGCTGATGTTTGGCATGTAGGTGCAGCAGGCCGTGAGGAAAACTAATTGCGCTCTTTCATAGCAAGAGGATTTGAGTTTCAGAGTAAGGAAGTCTTACTGCAGTGATGCAGGACCTTGGTGAGGCTGCGTCTTGAGAATTGTGTGCAGTTTTTGTCTCCTAGTCTGAGGAAGGACATTCTTGCTGTTGAGGAAGTCAAACTAAGGTTCACCAGACTGATTCCCTGGATGGCAGGACTGACATATGAAGAAAGACTGGATCGACTGGGTTTGCACTTGCTGAAATTTAGAAGAATGCGGAGATATCTCCTAGAAATATATAATATCCTGACTGGGCAGGCTAGTTGTAGGAAGAATGTTCCTGATGTTGGGGAAGACCAGAACAAGGAGTCACAAGAATAAGATTAAGGACTGAGATGAGGAAGAAGTTCTTCTCTCAGAGAACCTGTGGAATTCTGTCCCACAGGAAGTTGTTGGGGCCAGTTTATGAGATATATTCAAGAGGGAGGTGGGTGTTGTGGCTTAAGGGATCAGGTGTATAGGGAGAGGGTGGGAATGGGATACTGAGATTGCATGGTCAGGCATGATCATATTGAATGGTGGCGCAGGCTCGAAGGGAAGAATGAATGACTTCTGCACTATGTTTCTATGAACTGCCTACAATGAACTTATATCTGGCCTTAAATAAGACAACCAAAATTGTTTTCAATACTCCAGATGTAGTATCATCAGCTCCTTGTAGTGCCTCCTACTTTTAGCCTCTAATCCTATAATATTTTAATATTTCACATTGGGTAGCCATTTGTTTCCTTTTACATAAGCCAGAATATGGAATAAAAACCCTTTGTTGCAGTGTGTTTGAAGAACCAGTGATCAAAACATTGGAAAACTGAAATTGCTGGAGAAACCCAGCAGGCCTGGCAGCATCTTTGGAGAGAAAGTAGAGTTAATGTTTCAACTCCAGTGATACTTCTTCCAAACAGAGCTGAAGGTTCTTAGGTTACCAAGACATTCCAGAAGATACGAGAACATGCCACCCCCACCCCTCTCCTCCTCATGCAGCATGGAACATTACTGCGCAGTACAGGCCCTTCGGCTTCAATGTTGTTGCCGACCTGGAGAATCAATCTGAAGCCCATCTAACCAACACTATTCCATTCTCATCCGTATGCCTATCCAATGACCATTTGAATGCCCTTAAAGTTGGTGAATCTACTCCTGTTGCAGGCAGTGCATTCCATGCCCCTACTACTCTGAGTGAGGAAACCACATCTGTCCTGTATCTATTACCTCTCAATTTAAAGCTATGTCCCCGAGTGATAACCATCGCCATCCTAGGTAAAAGGCTCTTGCTGTCCAACCTATCGAACCCTCTGATTATCTTATATTTTGCAACTAAGTCACCTCTCAACCTTCTCTCTAATGAAAAAAGCCTCATGTCCCTCATCCTTTCCTCGTAAGATCTTCGCTCCATACCAGGCAACATCCTAGTAAATCTCTTCTGAACCCTTTCCAAAGCTTCCACATCCTTCCTATAATGAGATGACAAGAACTGTACACAATATTCCAAAAGCGGCCGCACCAGACTTTTGAACAGCTGCAGCATGATCTCATGGTTCCGAAACTCAGTGCTTTTAGAGTCATTGAGTCATATACAGCATGGAAACAGACCTTTCAGTCCAATCCGTCCGTACTGACCAGATATCCCAACTCAATCTAGTCCCACCTGTCAGCACCCAGCCCATTTCCTCCAAACCCTTTCTATTCATATACTCATCCAAATACCTCTTAAATGTTGCAATTGTACCAGCCTCCACTACCACCTCTGGCAGCTCATTCCATACCTGTACCACCCTCTGTGTGAAAACGTTGCCCCATAGTTCTCTTTTATATCTTTCCCCTCTCACCCTAAACCTATGCCCTCTAGTTTTGGAATCCCAAACCCCAGGGAAAAGACTTTGTCTATTTACTCTATCCATGCTCCTCATAATGTTGTAAACCTCTATCAGGTCACCCCCCAGCCTCCGACACTGCAGGGAAAACAGCCTCAACCTCTCCCTGTAGCTGAAATCCTCCAACCCTGACAACAACCTTATAAATCTTTTCTGAACCCTTTTAAGTTTCACAAGATCTTTCCGATAGGAAGGAGACCAGAATTGCACACAACATTCCAACAGTAGCCTAACCAATGTCCTGCACAGCCGCAACATGACCTCCCAACTCCTGTACTCAATACTCTGACCAATAAAGGAAAGCATACCAGACACCTCCTTCACTATCCTTTCTACCTGCGACTCCAATTTCAAGGAGCTATGAACCTGCATTCCAAGGTCTCTTTGATCAGCAACACACCCCAGGACCTTTCCATTAAGTGTATAAGTCCTGCTAAGGTTTGCTTTCCCAAAATGCAGCACCTCGCATTTATCTGAATTAAACTCCGTCTGCCACTTCTCAGCCCATTGGCCCATCTGGTCAAGATCCTGTTGTAATCTGAGGTAACCCTCTTCGCTGTTCACGACGCCTCCAATTTTGGTGTCATCTGCAAGCTTACTAACTGTACCTCTTATGCTTGCATCCAAATCATTTACATAAATGACAAAAAGCAGCGGACCCAGCACCGATCCTTATGGCACTCCACTGGTCACAGACCTCCAATCTGAAAAACAACCCTCCCACCACCACCCTCTGCCTTCTACCTTTGAGCTAATTCTGTATCCAAATGGCTAGTTCTCCCTGTATTCCATGAGATCTAACCTTGCTAATCAGTCTCCCATGGGGAACCTCGTTGAACGCCTTACTGAAGTCCATATAGAACACGTCTACTGCTCTGTCCTCATCAATCCTCTTTGTTACTTCCTCAAAAAACTTTGATATGTCTCAAGTTTGTGAGACATGATTTCCCATGCACAAAGCCATGTTGACTATCCCTTATCAATCCTTGCCTTTCCAAATGCAACAACTTGCCCACCACTGGGCAATAAAAGGTAATGGATTTATGTTCAGGTGCATAAATCCTTGAGGATTGCCACCCAGATTGATAGGGCTGTTAAGATGGTGTGTGGTTTGTTGGAGTTTATTGGTAGGGGGATAGAGTTTCAGAGCCACGGGGTCATGTTTAAGCTGTACAAGACATTGTTAAGGCCACACCTGGAGTATTGCATGCAGTTCTGGTCAACGCATTATGGGAAAGATGTGGAAGTTTCGGAAAAGGTTCAAAGAAGATTTACTAGGATGTTGCCTGGTATGGAAGGAATGTCTTCCAAGGGAGGTCTGATGGACCAGAGGGTGTTTTCATTGTAGCGAAGAAGGTTGAGAGGTGACTTAGTCAAGGTGTATAAGATAATCAGTGGGTTAGATAGGGTGGACTGTGAGAGCCTTTTTCCTCAGATGGTTTAAGTTGAGGGATGATAGATTTAGTACAGATATCAGGGTTAGTAGGGGCGTGGAACGGCCTGCCTGCAACAGTAGTAGACTCTCCAATGTTAAGGGCTTTTAAATGGGCATTGAACGTACGTATGGATAACAATGGAACAGTGTAGGTTAGATGGGCATCAGATTCATTTCACAGGTCGGCGTAACATCAAGGGCTGAAGGGCCTGTACTGCACTGTAATGTTCTATGTAATACACCCTATACCTTCTTAATGACTATATCAACCTGGGTGGCTACTTTCAAGGATCTATATACCTGGACACCAACTTCTCTGCTCATCTACACTACCAAGAATCTTAACCGTTAGCCCAGTATTCTGCATTCCTATTACCTCTTCCAAAGTGAATCGCCTCACACTTTTCCACAGTAAACTCTATTTGCCACCTCTTCGCCCAGCTCTGCAGCTTATCTATGTCTCTCTATAACCTACAACATCCTTCGTCACTATCCACAACTCCACTGACCTTAGTGTCATCCGCAAAATTACTAACCCATCCTTCTATGCCCTCAGCCAGGTCATTTATATAAATGACAAACAACAGTAGACCTAAAACAGATCTTTGCGGTACCCCACTAGTAAGTGAACTCCAGGATGAATATTTCCCATTAAGTACCACCCTCTGTCTTCTTTCAGCTAGCCAATTTCTGATCCAAATCGCTAAATCACCCTCAATCCCATTCCTCCATGTTTAGTGCTATAGCCTACCATGGGGAACCTTCTCAAACACCTTACTGATTCTCAAACACCTTACTGAAATCCATTTACACCACATCAACCACGTTAGTCTCATCCACTTGTTTGGTCATGAGCTCAAAGAACTCATTAAGATTTGTGAGGCACGACCTACCCTTCACAAGACCATGTTGACTATCCCTCATCAACGTATTCCTCTCTAGATCCCTCTCATACACACCCCCATCATGTCCCCCCTCAACATTCTCTGCTTCTAAACACAACAACCCAACCTTAATCAGTCACTCTTCATAGATGAAATACTCCAAAACAGGCAACATCCTGGTGAATCTCCTGCACCGCCCTCCAGTGCAATTGCAATTGCGTGGTGACCAGAACAGTACATCAGCTGTGGTCTAACCAAAATGAGAGAACGAAGAGAGTTTTTATCTCTGGTTTGTTGCCTGTGCCGTGGCTAATGCATGACTACAGGGATGGTGCAGGAGAGTGGGACTCGGATACCTGGATAATTGGGGCTAATTCTGGGGTCGGTAGGACCTCGACAAACTGGATGATCTACATCTGAACCAGAGGGGTACCAGTATCCTGGGGGGGAGATTTGCTAATGCTGTTCAGGAGGGTTTACACTAATTACGCAGGGCAATGGGAACCTAAATTGTAGTTCCAGTGTCAGGTTGAGAGTAGTGAGGTCAGAAATGAGGTTTCAAGGTTGCAAGAGTTCACCAGCAAGCAGGAAGGTTGTTTGAAATATGTTTATTTGGAATAAGGTGGGTGAACTTGCAGGGTGAACCTGGGACTTCAATGTTGTGGCCATTTCAGAGACATGGATAGAGCAGGGACAAGTTGTTTGCAAGTTCCAGGGTTTAGATGTTTCAGTAAGAACAAAGAAGATGGTCAAAGAGGGAGAGGTGTGGCATTGTTAGCCAAGGACAGTGGCAGAAAATATGTTTGAGGACTCGTCTACTGAGGTATTGTGGGCTGAGGTTAGAAACAGGAAAGGAGAGGTCACCTTTTGGGAATTTTCAACAGGCCTCTGAATAGTTCTCAATGTAGAAGAAAGGATAACAAAGATGATTCTGGATAGGAGCAAGAGTACATAGTAGTTGTTATGGGGGATCTTTAACTTTTCAATACTGACTGGAAATACTATAGTTCAAGTACTTTAGATAAGTCAGTTTTTGTCCAATGCATGCAAGATGGGTCAGTTTTTGTCCATGGTAAGATGGTTTCCTGACACAAGATGTAGACAACCCAACAAGGGGGGAGGCCACATTGGATTTCATACTGAGTAATGAGCCTGGCCATGTGTTAGAATTGGAGGTAGGTGGAGCACTTTGGTGATAGTGGCCACAATTCGATTTTGTTTACTTTAGTGATGGAAAGGGATAGATGTATACCGCAGGGCGAGAGTTATAACTGGGGGAAAGGCAATCATAACGCGATTAGGCAAGATTTAGGATGCATAGGATGGGGAAGGAAACTGCAGGGGATGGACACATTTAAAATGTGGAGCTTATTCATTGAACAGCTACTGTGTGTCTTTGATAAGTATCTACCTGTCAGGCAGGGCGGAAGTGGCCAAGTGAGGGAGCCGTGGTTTACTAAACAAGTTGAATCTCTTGTCAAGAGGAAGAAGAAGACTTATTTTAAGCTGACATGTGAAGGCTCAGTTCCGGCGCTTGAGTTACACGTTAGCCAGGGAAGACCTAAAGTAAGAGCTAAGAAGAGCCAGGAGGGGACATGAGAAGTCATTGGCAGATAGGATCAAGGAAAACTCTAAAGCTTTCCAGAGGTATATCAGGAATTAAAGAATGAGTAGAAAAAGATGAGGGCTAATCAGGGATAGTAGTGGGAAGTTGTGTGTGGAATCTAAGGAGATAAAGGAAGCTCTAAATGAATATGTTTTGTCAGTATTCACTCTGGAAAAAGACAACATTATTGAGGAGAGTACTGAAATACAGGCAACCAGACTAGACGGGATTGAAGTTCGCATGGAGGAGGTGTTAGCAATTCTGGAAAGTGTGAAAATAGTTAAGTCCCCTGGGCCGGATCAGATTTAACCTAGGAGGGAACCCAGGGAGGAGATTGCTGAGCCTTTGACTTTTTAATGTTGTCATTGTCTTCAGGAATATTACCAGCAAATGTTATCCCCTTATTCAAAAAGGGACGTAGAGACAATTCTGGTAATTATAGACCAGTGAGCCTTACTTCGGTTGTGGGTAAAGTATTGGAAGAGGTTATAAGAGATAGGATTTATAATTATTGAGAGAGCAATAAGTTGATTAGGGATAATCAATGGTTTTGTGAAGGGTAGGTTGTGCCTCATAAATCTTATTGAGTTCTTTGAGCTCGTGATCACACAGGTGGGTGAGGGTAAAGCAGTTGATGTGGTGTATATGGATTTCAGTGAGGCACTTGATAAGGTTCCCCACAATAGGCTATAGCACTAAATGTGGAGGAATGGGATTGAGGGTGATTTAGCGGTTTGGATCAAAAATTAGCTAGCTGAAAGAAGACTGTGTGGTGGTTGATGGGAAATGGTCATTCTGGAATTCAGTTATTAATGGTGTGCCGCAAGGATCTGTTTTGGGGCTGCTGCTGTTTGTCATTTATATAAATGGCCTAGATGAGGGCATAGAAGGATGGGTTCGTAATTTTGCAGATGACACTAAGGTCAGTGAAGTTGTGGATAGTGCTGAAGGATGTTGTAGATTATAGAGAGACATAGATAAGCTGCAGAGCTGGGCTGAGAGGTGGAAAATGGAGTTTAATGTGGAAAAGTGTGAAGTGATGCACTTTGGAAGGAGCAACAGGAATAAAGAGTGTTGGGCTAATTGTAAGATTCTTGGCAGTGCAGTTAAGCAGAGAGATCTTGGTGTCCATGTACATAGATCGCTGAAAGTTGCCACCCACATCGATAGGTTGTTAAGAATGCATACGGTATGTTAGCTTTTATTAGTAGAGGGATTGAGTTTCGGAACCATAAGGTCATGCTGCAGCTTTACAAACCTCTGGTGCAGTTGCATTTGGAATATTGCGTACAATTCTGGTCACTGCATTATCGGAAGGATGTGGAAGCTTTGGAAAGGGTACAGAGGAGATTTACTAGGATGTTCCCTTGTATGGAGGGAAGGTCTTATAAGGAAAGGCTGAAGAACAGTTGAGGCTGTTTTCATTAGAGAGAAGAAGGTTGACAGGTGACTTAATTGAGACATAGGATAATCAGAGGGTTAGATAGGATGGACAGTTTTTCCTTGGATGATGATGGCTAGCACAAAGGGACATGGTATTAAATTGAGGGGTGATAGATATAGGCCAGATGTCAGAGGTAGTTTCTTTACTCAGGGAGTAATAGAAGCATGGAATGCACTGCCTGCAACTGTAGTAGACTCGCCAACTTTAAGGTCATTGGATAAACATTTGGACGAAAATGGAATAGTGTAGGATGGATAGGCTTCAATTGGTTCCGCAGGTCAATGTCACATCGAGGGCTGAAGTGCCTGTACTGCGCTGTAATGTTCTGTGTTCTGTAAAACTCCAACATGACGTCCTTGCTATTATAATCTATGCCTCGACTGATAAGGCAATATGCCGCCTTAACCACTATTGACCTGTTCTGCCACTTTCTGAAATCTCTGGATAACAGTTTGTTCCTCTGCTGCCATTTATTGTGTACTCTTCTGGCCTCGTTACATCTTCCAAAATGCATCACCAAAACACTTGGCAGAATTTAATTGCATCTAATTTGTTTAGAATTTTGTATCCAACTTG
Organism: Hemiscyllium ocellatum; assembly: GCF_020745735.1. Lineage (NCBI taxonomy): Eukaryota > Metazoa > Chordata > Chondrichthyes > Orectolobiformes > Hemiscylliidae > Hemiscyllium > Hemiscyllium ocellatum. The sequence continues at coordinate 5,260,607 of NC_083443.1, read as the reverse complement.
CTGAGATAGCCTGGGTCTTGTGTGTTTTTCAAGTGACTTGCACAGTTTATTCATGAACGATTAACTTTTGAGGTAGCACAGGGTTTTTTTTCATGGGAACAAAAGAGAAAATAGTATCCAGGAGACACTGAAGCAACTTGGTCATGGAAAGTTCAAGAAATAGGTACAAAGATAGATCTTTGACCCCTCAAGTCTGCTCTGCCATTGAATATATTGAAGACCTCCAACTTGGTTAGTCTCCTGACTATCTTCATTTCCTTTTGATTCTCTTAGTATCTGAAAGTTGACTTCTGTCTTAAATAGCATATGGCATCCACAGCTCTGTAGGATAGGTAATTTCAAAGATTCAGAAACCTTTTGAGTGAAGAGATTTCTCTTCAGCTTTGTGCTAAATAATTGCCCCCTTACCTTGGTCCACCACTGAATGTGGGTGGAAGTAATGTTTTTGCTTCTGTCTGTAGACAATCTTTTAAAAGATGCAATAATCATGGGGCAAATTGGCTTTTTTAAGAATGTTGTGGGTTGTTTGCTTTAAAATGTTGCTGATTGTTTTTGCATGTTATAGATTGTCTCAGCTATATGGTTGAATTTGTCACAACTCTCCTCATATTTTGTGAGCTTTCAGAGCAGGTTTTTGGGTATGAAGTGGTCAGATGCCTCATTAAGCTGGGCAGCATTTATTACCCTTCTCTAGTTGCCCTTGCCTAATGTATTAGAATTAGAATTCCTTCAGTGTGGAAACAGACCCTTTGGCCTGTTTCACCGACCCTCTGAAGAGCAACCCACCCAGACCTATTCCCCTATTACTTTACAGTTCCTCCTGACCCACACACCCCTGAACAATATGGGCAATTTAGTAAATCACCTAGCCTGCACATCGATTGGACTGTGGAGGGGGAAAGCCAGAGCACCCGGACACAGGGAGAATGTGCAAACTCCAGACAGACAGTTGCCCGAGGAATTGAATCCGGGTCCCAGGCACTGCAAGGCTGCAGTGCTAACCACTGAACCAACGTGCCACCCCTACAACTGAGTGGATTGCTAGACTATTTCAGAGGCCAGTTAAAAGTTGCATGTAGGTCAGACCTGATAAGAATGGCAGTTTCCTTTCCTAAAGGTCAGATGGGCTTTAACAACAATCCGCTTTCGAAGGCAGGAGGAACTGAGAGAACAGGGAGCATTGGGTCAGTTAACCTGACAACAGCAGGTCATAATTAGATTTGGTAGAGTCCCATTAGACTTTTAATTCCAGATTTTTAAAAATTGAATTTAAATTCCATCATCTACTGTGGTGAAATTCGAACCTTGTTCCCTAGAACATTATTTGGATTACTAGTCATAGAGTCAGCAGCATTGGAAACCAACCCTTCAGTCCAAATCATAGGATATTGAAGAAGGCGTTTGGTATGCTTTCCTTTATTGATCAGAATATTGAGTACATGATTTGGGAGGTCATATTGCGGCTGTACAAGACATCGGTTAGGCTACTGTTGGAATATTGCGTGCAATTCTGGTTCCTTCCTATCAGAAAGATGTCATGAAACTTGAAAGAGTTCGGAAAAGATTTACAAGGATGTTGCCAGGGTTGGAAGATTTGAGTTATAGCTGGGACTGTTTTCCCTGGAGCATCGGAGGCTGAGGGGTGACCTTAGAGAGGTTTATAAAATCATGCGGGGCATGGATAGGATAAATAGACAAAGTCTTTTCCCTGGGGTGGGGTAAGTCCAGAACTAGAGAGCAAGATTTATTGAGGTGGGGAGGATATAAAAGAGACCTAAGGGGCAACTTTTTCACATAGACGTTGGTACGTGTATGGAATGACCTGCCAGAGGAAGTGGTGGAGGCTAGTATAATTGCAACATTTAAAAGACATCTGGATGGGCATATGAATAGGAAGGGTTTGGAAGGATATGGGCCAGGTGCTGGCAGGTGGGACTAGATTGAGTTGGAATATCTGGTCGGCATGGACAGATTGGACCGAAGGGTCTGTTTCCCTGCTGTGCATCTCTATGACTCATCCGCGATGACCAGACATCCCAATTTGGCCAAATCCCGTTTGCCAGCATTTGGCTCATATTCCTCATGACCCTTCCTAATCAAATACCCATCCAAATGCCTTTTAAATCTTGTAATTGTACCTGCCTCAACCAGTTTCTCTGGCAGCTCGTTCCATGCATGCACCATACTCTATGTGAAAAAGATACCCCTCAAGTTCTTTTTAAATCTTTCCCCTGCCCTAGGAAAAAGACCTTGGCTATTCACCCTATCCACGTCCCTTGTGATCTTATAAAGATGTCTAAACTCACCCGTCAGCCTCCAACGCTCCGAGGGGAGAAACCCTAGCCTATTCAGTCTGTCCCTATAACTCAAACCCTTCAGTCCTTATAAATCTCTTCTGCACCTTCTCAAATTCAACATCTTTCCTATAGAAGTGCAACCAGAATTGTGCACTGTATTCCAAAACTGGCTTCGCCACTATGTGACAATATCACCAGGTATTGCCTCCTAATTGCTTGCTGTATCTGCAAGTTTACTTGACGATTCAGGTACAAGAACACAATTTGAGGGCCATAATTTCCAATCTCATCATTTTTCTGTTTTTCTCATCAAAGTGGACAGCTCCATATTTCTACACTCCGTTAACTGGTCTATCCTTTTGTAACCATTTGGGCACTTCCTCATCTCTTGTGTTACTGCTTCACTCTGTGTTGTCAGCACACTTGGATAATTTACAATCAGCTTCTTCATCTAGATCATTGGTAGAGATCTGAAAATTATCCATTTAATCTGCTCTGTTTGTCCATTTACTAATCCTTGTTGCTAATGATTTTCCCTGATACCCATGAACCTTTCATGTCTCTTATGCTTTCTGAAAATCCAAATGCCCCACTTTGCTGGTTCCTCCTTCACGTTAAAAGCCTAAAACAATTGATTTCTTTAAAACATTGCCCTCTCATAAATCTGTTTTGACTGCTGTTGTCAGGCTTATGACCTAATGTTCCCTGTTTTCTCAGTTTCCCCTCTCTTTGAAAGGGGAATTGTATTTTCTACCTGCTAAACTTCATGGATTGTTCTGGTTCCAGAGAATCTTGGATGATCAATAGCATCTAGTATGTCTATCCTCTCAAACTTTAGGAGGAAGGCAGTCAGATCCAGGGGATTTATTCATTTTTAAAATAATTAAAGGAACATCACTGATGAAATTACTGTGGTCATGAGAGTTAGGACCAGGAGTAGGCTCTGCGATCGTGACTAATCTGATTGTAACCTCAACTCCACGTTCCTTACTGCCCCTTTCATCCCTTTTGCTCAAGGATTTATCCACCTCCGCTGTAAGAGTTACAAAGACTAATATTACTTTTCTTTTTAAGATACTTTCACCAGACTTCAAGCTATTTCTGGAATTCATGTCAATGTCTCCTGCTGTGAGAACAGATAATTCTAACGAGTAATTCATGCTTGTTTTATTAGCCTGTTATGTTTTGATTACTTATTGAAGCTTTTGCTAAGTGGTTTTCTGTCATCCTTTTGCTATCACACTCTTGGTCATCCTTTTCTGAAATATTAAAAAATCTGCCAATCCTCAGGTTTACAGCTCATTTTGGAAACAATATATGCCTCTTCCCTAAAACAAGAGGCATATTGGACACAGCACATTAACGCTTTCTTTCTCCACAGATGCTGCCAGATGTGCTGAATTTTTCCAGCAATTTCTGCTTTTATAAGCTTCTTCCATTAATGTAATACTACTCTTAATTTTGCTTTATAGCTATCGTGTTTTTATTTTAATTTCTGAAGGGAATATAGGTTTGTTGTGAATTATGAAATATTTCTTTATTTCTGATGTTTGCCATTACTTAAGATCAAACGTTTTGATCTGGTTTCCCAATCTACTTCAACCTACACGCTCAGTTCATTGTAATCGTCCACTTTCTCTGTTTTGATCGCAAAGTTGATGTGAGAAGTTACTAGGATTTGTATGTCTAACAATGAATGTTTTTGTCCTTAGATCTCAGCCCTGCTCACTGCTCTGAGCACAGTGAATGCTTACAAAGTGCAGAAAGAACGTAAAAAGGAACGCCAGCAGCACAAAGAGTTTCTTGCAGAGAAACACAAACAGGAAGAGGCTAAGGTTAAAAGGCAGAAAGAAGCTCGCAAGAAGATCCATCGTATATTGGGTCAGAAGGAGAAGCGCAGAATGAAATCCAGCCTGAAAGGACAGAAAGAAGCCTGATGGATAAAACTTTACAGTTTGCATTGGAAGGACAGTTGGCCATGAAGAGTTGGGGGTTGAAGAGGATTGTCAAAATATACTTCAGGCCATTATTCACATGTATAAATTTTAAATTGCATATTTTTAGAACTGTAGTTTATTTGACTGCAGACAACTTGGCCTTCATTCAGAATTTGATCCAGAAAGGCTAAAATACAATGTGATAAACATTTGTTCAAAGTTAAATACTCCGTGCTCTGTGATGCACAGTGTATTGATGAATATAGTAAAATTTCTCATAATGTAATGTGTGATTGATGCCTTATTTTTAAATGTTCTGATCTTAAATATGGTTTGCGGAATTGGTATCAGACAGGACCTCGAACTGAGAGTAATATTTGTTGTAGGAACATCAAGTTGGTTAAAGGAGAAGACAGTGAGAAAGTGCATAATTTGCTCCTGGTTTTTTTGGGAGCATAATTGATCACCACAGAGTTACCTTTGTAAAGGTTGCTGTATTAAGATTGTTTAACACCCAAAATGTGACCAGCAATAGTCTTCTGGCCCATTATGTGGCTGCATTGGATTCCTGTTGTTGCAAATGGGTTTAATTTCTTTAGTAATGCAAGGTAGCTAATTCTGCTACCATCTGAAACCAACCCATCACCACATGTTTTTATTAAGGATGTCAAGGCAACATGGTGGCTCAGTGGTTAACGTGGCTGCCTCACAATGCCAGGGACTCTGGTTCAATTCCACCCTTGGGCGACTGTCTGTGTAGAGTTTTCACATTCTCCCCATGTCTGCATGGGTTTCCTCTGTGTGCTGTAGTTTTCTCCCACAGTCCAGGTAAGGATTGTGCAGGGATGTGCAGACTAGATGGATTAGCCATGGGAAATACAGGGTTACAGGTCTGGTGGGTCTGGGTGAAATGCTATTTGGATGGTCAGTGTTGACTTGACGGGCTGAATGGCCTACTTGTAGGGATTCTATGATGAGGCCAAGAGTAGAAATTTTTTAAAAACCTCATAAAGACTTTGGAATCCAGTGAGTACAGGTCTAACCTGCTGAACCACTTGTGAGAAAATCCCCCCCCATATCAGGAATCCACAAAGTGCTTTATCAAGAATGAGGGCCTCAAACCCTCCTTGTTGCAGATTTCTGATGTCTTCCTCTATTTAAATATATTTACATATTTGGCTTCTCTATTCTTCCTGCCAAAGTAACAACCTCACATTTCCCTGCACTAAATTTCAATTTTCCCCACTCATATACATCTAGCAGTATGTAAACTGTTATCCTCAGTACTTGCCTTTTCACCTATTTTTGTTTCATCTGCAAAATTTGCAACAATATACTCACTTCCCTCATTCAATTAGTGTGTTGAAAATGTGTTGCTGGTTAAAGCACAGCAGGTCAGGCAGCATCCAAGGAATAGGAAATTCGACGTTTCGGGCATAAGCCCTTCATCAAGGGCTTATGCCCGAAACGTCGAATTTCCTATTCCTTGGATGCTGCCTGACCTGCTGTGCTTTAACCAGCAACACATTTTCAACTCCCTCATTCAATTCTTGAGTAATGATTCTAAATAATTTTGTTCCCAGCACTGAATTCTGTAAAACTCTACCAGTTAGTGATTGTCATTCTGAAACAGCTACCCCCACTCACCACCAATCCTAAATCTCTTACTTTTATTAGTTAGCCAATCCTTTATCCATGCTAAGATATGTCTCTGTACATAAGAGCAAGGAGCAGGAGTAGATAATTAAGTCTCTCAAGCTTGTTCCATCATGTAATGTGATCATGGTTGACCTCATTTGTCCTGCCCAAGCTCCCTAACCCTTCAACCACGACTAATTAAAGATGTCTGTCTCCTCCTCAAATTTATTCATTGTCCCAGCATCCACCATACACTAGGACAGTGAAATCCACAGATTCACAATCCTTTGAGAGAAGAAACTTCTCTGTTTTAAACCTTTCACCCTTTATCCTCAAAACTTCCTTTCTCCATCTACTTTGTCATTCCCTTTTAAGCATCTTTTACGCCTCCATTTGACCTCTCATTCTTCCAGAACATAGGCCTAAACTGCCCAATCTCTTCATAAGGCAAATCTGTTATCTTTGGAATCTATCTAGTGAACCTAGAGAACAAGAACGAAGAGAACAGCCTCCAGTGAAATTATATCCCTTCTCAAATGAGGGGACCAAAACTGTACTCATTGTTCCTGATGAGGTCTCATCAATGCTTTGTATAGTTTGCAGCAAGGTACTTCTGTACTTTTATAGTTTTCCTTCAGTAATAAATGTTAAATTTCAGTTTTCCTTATATGCTGTACCTTCTTTGACCCCTTCTCAAGGGCAATAAAGTTTGGCCAGCCAGTGACATCCACACCCCACAAACTGAATAAATAAAAAAAAGCTGCACACTAGTTTTCTGTGATTCGTGCAGGAGAAATCCAGATCCCTGTGCACAAAAGCACTGTGAAATTCCTTTCCATTTGGTGGGCTGGTGTGCACTCAAAGGGCTGAATAGCCTGCTTCCACACTAAAGATTCTATGATTCTATCCATATTCAACCTTGTCTGCCAAATTTTGGCCCATTCACCAAACCTATCCACATCCACTTCAATTTCTTATTTCTTTCATTGCAACTTTTCAGTTATTATCAGTTGCAAATTTGGTGATAGTACATTTTAACACTGCATTAATATCGATTGTAAATAATTGGGACCCAAGGATAAAAGCCTGTAGCACCCCAGCACTTATAACTTGTCCTCCAGAAAAAGACTAGATTCTGCTTTCTATTGGTTAGCCAATCCCTATCCAAGCTAATAAATTACCCTTAATCTCATGTGATTGTACCTTGGATTGTACCTTTTGTGTGGCAATCTGTCCAGGGTTATAACACCCGTAAATAAAGTGCCAGAACTGAACATATTGCTCAAAATGTGGTCATAGATTCATACAGCTTGGAAATAAACCCTTGGTCTGACTCATCTATACCAACCAAATTTCCCAAACTAAATTAGTCCCACTTGATTGCTTTTGATCCATAAACCCTCATCTACCTATCCAAATGACTTTTAAATGTTGTGACTGTACCTGGATCTACCACTTCCTCTGGCAGTTCATTCCACACATGAACCACCCTCTGTGTGAAGAAGTTGTCCCTCAGGTCTCTTTTAAATCGTTCTCATCTTAAAAGTATGTCCTCTAGTTTTGAAGTTCCCTCACCCTAGGGAAAAAGGCCTTTATTCACCTTATCTCTGCCCCTCATGATATTATAAACCTCAACCAGGTCGTCCCTCAACCTTCTACAGTCCAGTGGAAAACCCTCCAGACCAGTAACATTCTGGTAAATCTTTTCCAAACTGATCACTTCCTTGGTTTTATACTCTTCAGCTTCTATTTCTAAATCTAAGGACCCAGTAAGCCACCTAAACATTTGTTTCAACTTACCTGGCCACCTGCAGTGAATTACGCACTCAAACTTTGAATCATAGAATGCTTACAGTGTGCAAACAAGCCATTTGGCCTAACAGGTCCACAGCAACCCTCCAAAGAGTTGGATCCATTCCCCTACCCTATTACTGTAGATTTCCCATGACTAATGCACACACCTACACATCCCTGAACACTATGGGGCAATTTAGCATGGCTAGTTCACCTAACCTGCACATCTTTGGACTGTGGGAGGAAACCCACATAGACATGTGGAGAGTCCACGTAGACAGTTGCCCAAGGCTGGAATTGACCCCGGGTCCCTAGCACTGTGAAGCAGCATGCTAACCACTGAGCATCGTGCTGCCCAGCTTCCTCTGTTTGAGGGGTCTCTGTTTTTGTACTCCCTTCAAAGTTGTACCATTGATCCTTTATTATCCCTCTATTTTTTCCTACCTACATTATATTTCTCTGCAAAGAAATTTGCCCATCGGCTAACTTGTCAATGTCACGCTGAACAACATATTGTTCAGCATCATTCTCAAAATTCACTATTCTCCCTAGCTTAGTATCATCTGCAAAATTAAAGATTTTGTCCTCAACCCCCATTTCCAAATCATTTACGAAACAGAAAATGCACGGGTCCCAACATGGATCTCTAGGGAACACCACGTTCAATTTGTCTCTATTTTGAGAAATGCTCATGTATACCTTTTTCCGATTTTCTTGCTAACTGCTAATTCATGCTGCCAGACTCATCAATCCAAAATGTTTCTAATTTGTAATTAATCTGGATGCCTTCTGTAGGTCCAAATCTGCAACATTCATAGAATATTAACAACTTTGTGAATCAGCAGCCTCCATTACAGCAGCAGGAGTTGAGAGAGCGCAAGCCAGGAGGGAGCCGGGAAGGTAAATTGTAATATTAAATACTTGCCTCGTGAATCAGTGGAGCAAAGGCTGAACAGGAGTGGAAGTGGACATGGGGACTGCTGGGAAAGTGAACTAATATAATCGGGCAGCGGTTAAAGCCGAAAAACTGCAAATGTTCCCACCCGTTGTTGTCTTTTAACCAAATACAGCTGTGTGGAGGATTGGTTAGATAAGGTTTTTTATAATCTCTTGACAATTGAGAACAGAGGGGATGGAAGCTAGGGCAGTTGCATGCTTCTGTTGCAGGATGTGGGAGTTAAAGGTCACCATTAGTGTCTCTTCTGACTTCACCTGCGAGAAGTGCTGCAGCTCCTCACAGACTGTGTTAGGGAACTGGAGCTGGCACTGGCTAAACTTCAGATCATTCGGGAGGCTGAGGAGGTGAGAAAGAGGAGGTATAGGGAAGTAGTCACATTGAAGTTACAGGATAAAGGTGGCTGGGTAACCATCAGGGGAGGGAAAGGGGATATGCAGTCAGTGCAGGGATTCCTTGCGGATGTTCCCCTCAATAATAAGTATATCATTTTGGATACTGTTGAGTGGTGGGACCTGCCAGGGGAACACCTCAGTGGCTAGGTCTCCAGCAGTGACCCTGGCTCTGTGGCTCAGAAAGGAAGGGGGAGAGTAGGAGAGCGATAGTGATAGGCAAATCAGTGGTTAGAAGAACAGATGGGAGATCCCGTGGTCGCGAATGAGACTCCCTGGTAGGCTGTTGCCTCTCGGGTGCCAAGGTCAGGGATGTCTTAGATTGAATCTACAGGATTCTTGAGGGGGAGGGGGAACAGCCAAAAGTCATGGTACCAATGACATAGTTAGGAAAACAGAGGGGGCCCTCAAAAGTGAACGTAGGGAGTTAGGTTGAAAGCTAAAATGTAGGACGAGCAGGATTGCTACCGGTACCACAGGCTAGTGAGGCTAGGAAGAGAGAGCTCGTGCAGCTGAACATATGGCTACAGGCCTGATGTAGGAGGGAGGGCTTCAGACATGTGAATCATTGTGGTACTTTCTAGGGAAGGTGGGACCTGTACAAGGAGGTTGGGTTGTACCTGGACTGGAGGGGCATCAATATCCTGGGCAGAAAATTTGCTAGAGCTATTTAAACTAGTTTGGCAGGGGCTGGGAACTGGAGCTACAGATCTGAGGGTGGGGTGCTGGTGAACAAGTAGATACAGCATACAGAGAGTCTGTGAGGATGGATAGTTGACCGGGCAAAATTGCAGTCAGTGTGATGGGTTGAAGTGTGCCTATTTTAACACAAGAAGTATTCAGAATAAGGGTGATGAACTTCGAGCATGGATCAGTACTTGAGCTAAGATGTGGCCATTATGGAGACTTGGATATTATGGGCAGGAATGTTTGTTGGATGTTCTGGGGTTTAGATGTTTCAAAATGAATAGGGAGATGGGTAAAAGAGATGGGGGAGTGGCATTGCTCATCAAGAATAATATCACAGCTATGGAAAAGGTCGTTGAGGAGGGTTTGTCGACTGAGTCAAGGGTGGAAGTCAGAAACAGGAAAGGAGCAGTCACTTCGTTGGGAGTTTTCTAACAGACCCTGAAATAATGACACTGAGGAGTGGACTGGGTGGTAGAGTTTGGAAAGATGCAGAAGTAACAGAGTTGTTGTCATGGGTACTTCAACTTCCCTAATATTGATTGGAACCTCCTTAGTGTAAATAGTTTGGATGGAGCAGAATTTGTCAGGTGTATCCAGGAAAGATTACTGACTCAATATGTAGAAAGGTTGACACAGGGAAGGCCATATTGGGTTTGGTGCTTGGCAAAGAACCAGGTCAGATGTCAGATGTCAGATCTCAGTGGGAGAGCATTTCTGTGATAGGATCACAACTGCCTGACTACTTCTATAGTCATGGAGAGGGATATGGAAGGTATGGGAAGTATTTAATTGGGTGACGGGGAATTACAATGCTATTAGGCTGGAATTGTTGAGCATTATTTGGGAGCAGATATTCTGAGGGCAGCGCACAATATAATTGTGGAGGTTGTTTAGGGAGGACATGCTGAGTGTGCTGGATAGGTTTGTCCCACTGAGGGAAGGAAGGGATAGTGAGATGAAGGAGCCTTGGATGACAAGTGATGTGGAACATCTAGTCAAGAGGAAGAAGGACGTTACTTAAGGTTGAGGAGGCAAGGATCAGACAGGGCTCTAGAGGGTTACAAGGTAGCCAGGAAGGAACTGAAGAATGGACTTAAGGAGAGGTAGAAGGGGGTATGAAACGTTTTGGCATGTAGGATTAAGGAAAACCCCAAGGTGTTCTACACTGATGTGAGGAACAAGAGAAAGGCCCTACTCTCACTCTGGCCAATCAGGAATAACGGAAGGAACTTGTGCCTGAAGTTAGAGGAGGTTGGGAAGTCCTTAATAGACAATAGGTGCAGGAGTAGGCTATTCTGCATTACCATTCAATATGATCATGGCTGATCATCCTAAATCAGTATCCTGTTCCTGCCTTATCTCCATAACCCTTGAGATTCCACTTGAGAGCTCGATCCAACTCATTCTTAAATGAATCCAGAAACTGGGCCTCCACTGCCCTCTGGGGCAGAGCATTCCATACAGCCACCACTCTCTGGGTGAAGAAGTTTCTCCCCATCTCTGTCCTAAATGGTCTACCCCGTATTTTTAAGCTGTGTCCGTTGGTTCGGCACTCACCCATGTTTCCTGCCTCCAGAGTGTCCAATCCTTTAATAATCTCATATGTCTCAATCAGATACCCTCTCAGTCTTCTAAACTCAAGGGTATACAAGCCCAGTCGTTCCAGTCTTTCAGTGTAAGGTAATCCCGCCATTCCAGGAATTGACCTTGTGAACCTATGCTGCACTCCCTCAATAGCCAGAATATCTTTCCTCAAATTTGGAGGCCAGATCTGCACACAGTACACCAGGGCCCTGCACAGCTGCAGAAGAACATCTTTGCTTCTATACTCAATCCCTCTTGTTATGAAGGTTAGCATGTTATTAGCCTTCTTCACCACCTGCTGTACCTGCATGCTTACCTTCATTGACTGGTGTACAAGAACACCCAGATCTCTCTGTACTGCCCCTTTACCTAAATTGATTCCATTTAGGTAGTAATCTGCCTTCCTGTTCTTGCCACCAAAGTGGATAACCATACATTTATCCACATTAAACTGCATCTGCCATGCATCTGACCACTTACCTAACTTGTCCAAGTCACCCTGTAATCTCCTAATATCCTCTTCACATTTTACCCTGCCACCCAGCTTAGTATCATCAGCAAATTTGCTAATGTTATTACTAAAACCATCTTCTATATCATTAACATATATTGTAAAGAACTGTGGTCCCAGTACTGATCCCTGCGGTACCCCACTGGTCACTGCCTGCCATTCCGAAATGGAGTCTTTTTTTACTATTCTTTGTTTCCTATCAGCCACCCAACTTTCAATCCAAGTTAGTACTTTGCCCCCAATACCATGTACCCTAATTTTGCTCACTAACCTCATATGTGGGACCTTATCAAAAGCTTTCTGAAAGTCCAGGTACACTACATCTACTGGATCTCCCTCGTCCATCTTCAGAGTTACATCCTCAAAAAATTCCAGAAGATTAGTCAAGCATGATTTCCCCTTCATAAATCCATGCTAACTCTGACCTACCTGTTACTACTATCCAGATGTGTCGTAATTTCATCCTTTATAATAGACTCCAGCATCTTTCCCACCACTGAAGTCAGACTAACTGGTCTATAATTTCCTGCTTTCTCTCTCCCACCTTCCTTAAAAAGTGGTACAACATTAGCTGCCCTCCAATCCGCAGGAACTGATCCCGAATCTATCGAACTCTGGAAAATAATCACCAACGCATCCACGATTTCTCGAGCCACCTCCTACAGTACCCTGGGATGTAAACCATCAGGCCCCGGTGACTTATCAACCTTCAGACCTAACAGTCTCTTTAACACCAATTCCTGGCAAATATAAATTCTTTCAGTCACTGTTACCTCAGGGAGATTGCTTGTGTCTTCCCCAGTGAACACAGATCCGAAGTACCAATTCAATTCTTCCGCCATTTCTTTGTTCCCTGTAATATATTCCCCTGTTTCTGTCATCAAGAGCCCAATTTTAGTCTTAACCATTTTTTTTGCCTTTCACATACCTAAAAAAGCTTTTACTATCCTCCTTTATTGGCCAGTTTACCTTCATACCTCATTTTTTCTCTGCGTATTTCCTTCTTAGTAATCCTCTGTTGTTCTTTAAAAGCTTCCCAGTCCTCCATTTTCCCACTTATCTTTGCGATGTTATATGTTTCTTAACTTCCCTCGTCAGCCACGGCCACCCATGCCTCCTTCTAGGAGGAGGATGAATACATTGCTTCAATATTCACTAGTGAGAGGGACCTTGTTGTTTGTGAGGACAGGTTGATGGAAGGAGGACGTGCCAGAAAGTTTGGGCCAAAATGGAAATACCCAAAGTTAATACGGCAAGCGAGGGAAGAGATTGCTGTGCCTTTGGCGATGGTCTTTGCATCCTCACTGTCCACTGGAGTAGTGCAAAGGGGTATCCGTGGGTGTTATAGACCAGTCAGTTTTATGTTGGTTGTAGGCAGATTATTGGAGATGATTCTGAAAGAAGGAATTTATTTGGAAAAGCATAGCTTGATGAGAGATAGCATACCTTTGTGAGGAGCAGGTCACGCCTCATAAGCCTTATTGAATTCTTTGAGGATGTGACTAAACACATTGATGAAGTAGAGCAGTGGATGTGACGTATATGGATTTTAGGAAGGTGTTTGGTATGGTTCCCCATGGTAGGCTCATTCAGAAAGTAAGGAGGCACGGGATACAGGGCAAGTTGGCTGTCTGAATACAGAATTGGCTGGTCCATAGAAGACAGAAGGTGATGGTAGATGGAAAATATTCAGCCTGGAGATCAGTGAACAGTGGTGTTCCATAGAGGTTTCTTCTGGGACCGCTGCTGTTTTGATTTTTATAAACAACTTGGATGAGGAAGTGGAAGAGAGGGTCAATAAGTTTTCAGATGACATGATGGTCATGGTGGGCAAGTTGTTGGAGGGAACCCTGAGGGACAGGATGTACATGTATTTGGAAAGACAAGGACTGATTAGGGATAGTCAACATGGCTTTGTGCGTGGGAAATCATGTCTCACAAACTTGACTGAGTCTTTTGAAGAAGTAACAAAGAGGACTGATGAGGGCAGAGCGGTAGATGTGATCTATATGGACTTCAGTAAGGCATTCAACGAGGTTCCCCATGGGAGACTGATTAACAAGATTAGATCTCATGGAACACAAGGAGAACTAGCCATTTGTATACAGAACTGGCTCAAAGGTAAAAGACAGACGGTGGTGGTGGAGGGTTGTTTTTCAGACTGGAGGCCTGTGACCAGTGGAATGCCACAAGGATCCGTCCTAGGCCCTCTATTTTTTGTCATTTACGTAAATGATTTGGATGCGAGCATAAGAGGTGCAGTTAGTAAGTTTGTAGATGACAACAAAATTGAAGGTGTAGTGCACAACGAAGAGGGTTACCTCAGATTATAAGAGGATCTTGATCAGATGGGCCAATGGGCTGAGAAGTGGCAGATGAAGTTTAATTCAGATAAATGCAAGGTGCTGCATTTTGGGAAAGCAAATCTTAGCAGGACTTATACACTTAACGGTAAGGTCCTAGGGAGTGTTGCTGATCAAAGAGATCTTGGAGTGCAGGTTCATAGCTCCTTGAAAGTGGAGTCGTAGATAGATAGGATAGTGAAGAAGGTTTTTGGTATGCTTTCTGTTATTGGTCAGAGTATTGAGTACAGGAATTAGGACGTCATGTTGCGGCTATAAGGACATTGGTTAGGCCACTGTACGACAGTGTTCGGAAAGATGTGAAACTTGAAAGAGTTCAGGAAAGATTTACAAGGATGTTGCCAGAGTTGGAGGTTTTGAGCTATAGGGAGAGGCTGAACAGGCTGGGTCTGTTTTCCCTGGAGCGTCGGAGGCTGAGGGGTGACCTTATAGAGGTTTGCAAAATTATGAGAGGCACGGATAGGGTAAATAGGCAAAGTCTTTTCCCTGGGGTCAGGGAGTCCAGAACTAGAGGGCATAGGTTTAGGGTGAGAGGAGAAAGATATAAAAAAGACCTATGGGGCAACTTTTTCACACAGAGGGTGGTACAGGTATGGAATGAGCTGCCAGATGAAGTGGTGGAGGCTGCTACAATTACAACATTTAAGAGGCATTTGGATAGGTATATGAATAGGAAGGGTTTGGTGGGATATGAGCCTGGTACTGGTAGGTGGGACTAGATTGAGTTGGGATATCTGGTCGGTATGGACGGGTTGGACTGAAGGGTTTGTTTCTATTTTATGCATCTCTATGACTCTAAGGTGGAACATAGAACATTACAACACAGTTGCCCTCGATGTTGCGCCGACATGTGGAATCAATCTGAAGCCCACCTAACCTACACTATTCCATTTTCATCCATATGCCTATCCAATGAGCATTTAAATGCCCTTAACGTTGGCGAGTCTACTATTGTTGCAGGCAGTGCGTTCCACACCCCTATTGCTCTCTGAGTAAAGAATCTACTTCTGACATCTGTCCAAATCTATCACCCCTCAATTTAAAGTTATGCCCCCTTGGGCTAACCATCACCATCTTAGGAAAAAGGCTCTCACTGTCCACCCAATCCAGCCCTCTGATTATCTAATATGTTTCAATAAAGTCACATTTCAACCTTCTTCTCTCAAACAAAAACAGCCTCAAGTCTCTCAGCCTTTCCTCGTAAGACCTTCCCTCCACACCAGGCAACATCCTAGTAAATCTCTTCTGAACCCTTTCCAAAGCTTCCACATCCTTCCTATAATGCCGTGACCAGAACGGTATGCAATACTCCAAATGCAGCCACACCAGAGGTTTGTACAGCTGCAGGGTGACCTCATGGTTCCAAAATTCAATCCCTCTACTAATAAATGCTAACACACTGTATACCTTTTTAACAACCCTATCAACATGGGTGTGAACTTTCAGAGATCTATGTATGGACACCAAGATCTATCTGCTCATCTACACTACCGAGAATCTTCCCATTAGCACAATACTCTTTATTCATGTTGCTCCTTCCAAAGTGAATCACATCATACTTTTCCACATTAAACTCCATTTGCCACCTCTCAGCCCAGCTCTGCAGCTTATCAATGTCCCTCTGTACCCACAACATCCTTCAGCCCTATCCACAACTCTATTGACCTTAGTGTCATTGGCAAATTTACTAATCCATTCTTCTACACCCTCATCTTGGTCATTTATATAAATGATAAACAGTAGTGGCCCCAAAACAGGTCCTTACAGTACAACACTAGTAACTGAACTCCAGAATGAACATTTCCCATCAACCACCAGCTAGCCAATTTCTAATCCAAACTTCTAAATCACCCACAATCCCATGCCTCCGTATTTTGTGCAATTGCCTACAGTGGGGCACAGTATCAAATGCCTTATCGAAATCCATATACACTACATCAACCGCTTTACCCTCATTCACCTTCTCAAAGAAGTCAATAAGGCTGTGAAGCACCACCTACCCTCACAAAACCATGTTGGCTATCCCTAATCAACTTATTCCTCTCATGATGATTATAAATCCTATGTCTTATAACTTTTTCCAACACTTTACCTACAACCGAAGTAAGGCTCACTGGTCTATATTTACCAGGGTTATCTCCAATCCCCTTCTTGAACAAGGGGACAACATTTGCTATCTTCCAGTCCTCTGGCACTATTCCGGTAAACAATGATGGCATGAATATCAAAGCCAAAGGCTCGGCAATCTCCTCCCTAGCTTCCCAGAGAATCCTCGGATAAATCCTGTCTGGCTCAGGGGACTTATCTATTTTTACGCTATGTGAATTGCTAACACCTCCTCGTCTAGTTGCCTGTGTCTCAGTATTGGGTGAAAACAATGACTGCAGATGCTGGAAACCAGATTCTGGATTAGTGGTGCTGGAAGAGCACAGCAGTTCAGGCAGCATCCGCGAAGCAGTAAAATCGACGTTTCGGGCAAAAGCCCTTCATCAGCCCTGATGAAGGGCTTTTGCCCGAAACGTCGATTTTACTGCTCCTCGGATGCTGCCTGATTGCTGTGCTCTTCCAGCACCACTAATCCAGAATGTGTATCAGTATTGTCCACAACCACATGCCTTTTTCCAGTGTGAACACTGATCAAAAATATTCATTTAACATCACCAAAGTGCTCGAGTAAAAAGTGAGGTCTGCAGATGCTGGAGATCAGAGCTGAAAATGTGTTGCTGGTTAAAGCACAGCAGGTCAGGCAGCATCCACGGAACAGGAAATTCGATGTTTCGGGCCAGAGCCCTTCATCAGGGATTATTCCTGATGAAGGGCTCTGGCCCAAAATGTCGAATTTCCTGTTCTTTGGATGCTGCCTGACCTGCTGTGCTTTAACCAGCAACACATTTTCATCACCAAAGTGCTCACTTGTATTCAAATCTAGTGGTGCTGGAAGAGCACAGTACTTCAGGCAGCATCCAAGGAGTAATATTTGAGGACTCGTCTACTGTGGGAATATGCGCTGAGGTGGAGTGCAGGTTCATAGCTCCTTGAAAGTGGAGCCGCAGGTAGATAGGATAGTGAAGAAAGTGTTTGGTATGCTTTCCTTTATTGGTCAGAGTACTGAGTACAGGAGTTGGGCGGTCATGTTGCAGCTGTACACGACATTGGTTAGGCCACTGTTGGAATATTGCATGCAATTCTGGTCTCCTTTCTATCGGAAAGATGTTGTGAAACTTGAAAGAGTTCAGAAAAGATTTATAAGGATGTTGCCAGGGTTGGAGGATTTCAGCTATGGGAAGAGGCTGATCATGCTGGGGCTGTTTTCCCTAGAGTGTCGGAGGCTGAGGGGTGACCTTATAGAGGATTACAAAATTATGAGGGGCATGGATAGGGTAAATAGACAAAGTCTTTTCCCTGGGGTTGGGGAGTCCAGAACTAGAGGGTTTAGGGTGAGAGAGGAAATATATAAAAAGAGACCTAAGGAGCAACTTTTTCACTCAGAGGTCAGTACATGTATGGAATGAGCTGCCAGAGGAAGTGGTGGAGGCTGGTACAACTGCAACATTTAAAAGGCATTTGGATGGGTATATGAATAGGAAGGATTTGGTGGGATATAGGCTGGGTGCTGGCAGGTGGGACTAGATTGGGTTGGGATAGCTGGTCGGCATGGACGGGTTGGACTGAAGGGTCTGTTTCCATGCTGTACATCTCTGACTCTATGAGAGGTTACCCTGTTGGGAGTTTTCTATAGGCCTCTGAATAATTTCAGAGATTTAGAGGAAAGGATAGCAAAGATAATTCTGGATAGGAATGAAAGTAACAGGGTAGTTGTTATGGGGGAGTTTAACTTTCTAAATATTGACTGGAAATACGATAATTCGAGTACTTTAAATGGGTCAGTCAGTTTTTGTTCGTTGTGTGCAGGAGGGTTTCCTGACACAGTATGTAGACAAGTCAACAAGGGGCGATGCCACACTGGATTTGGTACTAGGTAATGAAGCTGAAAAATGTGTTGCTGGAAAAGCACAGCAGGTCAAGCAGCATCCAAGGAGCAGGAGAATCGACTTTTCGGGCTTAAGCCCTTCTTCAGGAATGAGGAGGGTGTGCCAAGCAGGCTAAGATACAAAGTAGGGAGGAGGGACTTGGGGGAAGGGCGTTAGGAATGCGATAGGTGGAGGGAGGTTAAGGTGAGGGTAATAGGCCGGAGAGGGGGTGTGGGCAGAGAGGTCGGGAAGAAGATTGCAGGTCAAGAAGGCGGTGCTGAGTCTGAGGGTTGGGACTGAGATAAAGTGGGGGGAGGGGAAATGAGGAAGCTGGAGAAATCTGCATTCATCCCTTGTGGTTGGAGGGTTCCTAGGTGGAAGATGAGACACTCTTCCCCCAGGCATCGTGTTGCCATGGTCTGGCAATGGAGGAGGCCAAGGACCTGCACATCCTTGGCAGAATGGGAGGGGAGTTAAAGTGTTCAGCCACAGGGCGGTTGGGTTGGTTGGTGCGGGTGTCCCAGAGGTGTTCTCTGAAATGTCCGCAAGTAGGCGGCCTGTCGCCCCAAAGTAGAGGAGGCCACATCGGGTGCAGCGGATGCAGTAAATGATGTGTGTGGAGGTGCAGGTGAATTTGTGACAGATATGGAAAGATCCGTTGGGGCCTAGGAGGGAAGTGGGTGGGGAGGTGTGGGCGCAAGTTTTGCATTTCTTATGGTTGCAGGAGAAGGTGCCGGCAGTGGAGGTTGGGTTGGTAGGGATGTGGACCTGACGAGGGAGTTGGGAAGGGAGTGGTCTTTCCGGAACGCTGATAGGGGAGGGGAGGGAAATATATCCTTGGTGGTGGAGTTTGTTTGGAGGTGGTGGAAATGACGAAGGATGATGCGATGTATCTGGAGATTGGTGGGGTGGTAGGTGAGGACCAGTGGGGTTCTGTCCTGGTGGTGATTGGAGGGGCAGGTCTCAAGGGCGGAGGAGCGGGAAGTGGAGGAGATGCGGTGGAGAGCATCTTCAACCAGG
This sequence comes from Hemiscyllium ocellatum, assembly GCF_020745735.1. Lineage (NCBI taxonomy): Eukaryota > Metazoa > Chordata > Chondrichthyes > Orectolobiformes > Hemiscylliidae > Hemiscyllium > Hemiscyllium ocellatum. The sequence continues at coordinate 5,241,455 of NC_083443.1, read as the reverse complement.
TCTGAGGGAAATTTGCAGTCTTTGAAGAAGGAGGCCACCCGGGTTGTTCAGTATTGGAATCGGTCCTCCTGGGAGCAGATGTGGCGGAGGTGAAGGAATTGGGAATATGGGATGGCAATTTTACAGGGGGTAGGGTGGGAGGAGGTGTAAACTAGGTAGCTGTGGGAGTTGGTCGGTTTATAGTAAATGTCTGTGTTGAGCCGGTCGCCCGAGATAGAAATGGAGAGGTCTAGGAAGGGGATGGAGGAGTCTGTGACAGTCCAGGTAAATTTGAGGTTGGGGTGGAAGGTGTTAGTAAAGTGGATAAACTGTTCAACCTCCTCGTAAGAGCACGAGGTAACGCTAGTACAGTCATCAATGTAGCGGAGGAAAAGGTTGGGGGTGGTGCCAGTGTAGTTCAGCACCACCTTTATGATCTTCAATCTTCTTCCCGACCTCTCCGCCCACACCCCCTCTCTGGCCTATCACCCTCACCTTAACCTCCCTCCACCTATCGCATTCCTAACACCCTTCCCCCAAGTCCCTCCTCCCTACTTTTTATCTTAGCCTGCTTGGCACACCCTCCTCATTCCTGAAGAAGGGCTTATGCCGAAACGTCGATTCTCCTGCTCCTTGGATGCTGCTTGACCTGCTGTGCTTTTCCAGCAACACATTTTTCAGCTTCATTACCTAGTACCAAATCCAGTGTGGCATCGCCCCTTGTTGACTTGTCTACATACTGTGTCAGGAAACCCTCCTGCACACAACGAACAAAAACTGACTGACCCATTTAAAGTACTCGAATTATCGTATTTCCAAGTCAATAATATTTAGAAAGTTAAACTCCCCCATAACAACTACCCTGTTACTTTCATTCCTATCCAGAATTATCTTTGCTATCCTTTCCTCTAAATCTCTGAAATTATTCAGAGGCCTATAGAAAACTCCCAACAGGATAACCTCTCATAGAGTCAGAGATGTACAGCATGGAAACAGACCCTTCAGTCCAACCCGTCCATGCCGACCAGCTATCCCAACCCAATCTAGTCCCACCTGCCAGCACCCAGCCCATATCCCACCAAACCCTTCCTATTCATATACCCATCCAAATGCCTTTTAAATGTTGCAGTTGTACCAGCCTCCACCACTTCCTCTGGCAGCTCATTCCATACATGTACTAACCTCTGAGTGAAAAAGTTGCCCCTTAGGTCTCTTTTTATATATTTCCTCTCTCACCCTAAACCCTCTAGTTCTGGACTCCCCGATCCCGGGGAAAAGACTTTGTCTATTTACCCTATCCATGCCCCTCATAATTTTGTAATCCTCAATAAGGTCACCCCTCAGCCTCCGACACTCTAGGGAAAACAGCCCCAGCCTGATCAGCCTCTCCCCATAGCTGAAATCCTCCAACCCTGGCAACATCCTTATAAATCTTTTCTGAACTCTTTCAAGTTTCACAACATCTTTCCGATAGAAAGGAGACCAGAATTGCATGCAATATTCCAACAGTGGCCTAACCAATGTCGTGTACGGCTGCAACATGACTGCCCAACTCCTGTACTCAGTACTCTGACCAATAAAGGAAAGCATACCAAACACTTTCTTCACTATCCTATCTACCTGCGGCTCCACTTTCAAGGAGCTATGAACCTGCACTCCACCTCAGCGCATACTCCCACAGTAGACGAGTCCTCAAATACTGCTCCTTGGATGCTGCCTGAAGTACTGTGCTCTTCCAGCACCACTAATCCAGAGTCCTCAAATATCCTTACTGCCCCCATAATACTATGCTTGACTAACAATGCCACACTTGCCCCTCTTTTGCCATTTTCTCTGTTCTTACTGAAACATCTAAATCCAGAAACCTGCAAGAACCATTCCTATCCCTGCTCTATCCATGTCTCTGAAATGGCCACAACTTTGAACATCCAACCCATGCTGCAAGTTCACCTACCTTATTCTGGATGCTCTTGGTGTTGAAGTAGACACACTTCAAACAAACTTCCTGTTTGCCAGTGAACTCTTACAACCTTGACTCAACCTACTGGACACTGGAACTACAGTTTACGTTCCCATCCCCTTGCTGAATTAGTTTAAACCCTCCCGAAAAGCATTAGCAAATTCTGCTCCCCACCCCCAGGATATTGTTATTCCTCTGGTTCAGATGTAGACCATCCTGTTTGGCGAGGTCCCACCTACCCCAGAATGAGCACCATCCCTTGTGGCCACATGTCCAATTTTTCTCCCTATTTTTCACCTCACTAGCACATGGCACGGGCAACAAACCAGAGACAACAACTCTGTTCATTCTAGCTCTAAGCTTCCATCCTAGCTCCCTGAATTTCTGCCTTAAATCTCCATCCCTCTTCCTACCTATGTCATTGGTGTCTATGTGGACCATGACTTGGGACTGCTCCCCCTCCCCCTTAAGGATCCCAAAAACACGATCTGAGACATCATGAACACTGGCACCTGGGAGCAACACACCAACCATGAGTCTCTCTTGTTCCCACAAAACCGCCTATCTGTCCCTGTAACTATGGAGTCCCCAATGACTAATGCTCATCTTGCCTTTTCCCTTCTGAGCAACAGGGACAGACTGTGCCAGAGACCTGTACCACATGGTAAGTCACCCCCCCCGCAACACTGTCCAAAACAGTATACCTGTTTTTGAGGGGAATGGCCACAGGGGATCCCTGCACTGCCTGTCAGTTCCCTTTCCATCCCCTGACAGTAACCCATTTGCCTTTTTCTTGCACCTGAGGTGTAACTACCTCCCTGTAATTCCTCTCAATAATCCCCTCCGTCTCTCGAACGATCCTGAGTTCATCTAGCTCTGGCTCCATTTCCCTAACGTGGTTTTTTTGAGGAACTGGAGTTGGGTGCACTTCCCACAGATGAAGTCAACACTAGTGGTAACCCTCACCTCCCAGATTCTGCAGGAGGAACATTCAACTGCCCTAATCGTTATTCCCGCTACTCTAAATTCCCATAGTGACTACTGAAAATAAAGAATAAAAAAACCTTATCAATCTGCCACACAGAACCTTTTTTTTTGGTTAGAGGAGGAGGATGAGTGGGAGATACTACTTAAGTAGTGTTTCGGGTAACGCAACCACCCAAATATATAAATATATTACCTCACTTACTCCGCGGTCCCATGTCGGCTCCTGCTCAGCGTGTGCACTGCCTATTCACAAGATAAGTTTTTAACACACTCATTTACCTTCCCTGCAACCTCCTGGTCGACACTCCTGCTTTTCCTACTGCTGAAACAAAAATGAAGTTGTGGATAGTGTGGAGGGCTAAGTTGCAACAGGACATTGACAGGTTGCAGGTATGATAAAGCTGTGTTGATTGTTCAGTATTATGATAACTTATTTTATCTAAGTGTATATTTATCTTATTTTGTATTATTGCCTCCATTGGCTTTCCCACTATGATGTCAAGCTGACAAGTCTGTGGTTTCCTGGTTACCCATTGCCACTTTGTTGAATTACACTTTGTCACATTTGCAATCTTCCAGTCTGTCAGGGCTAATCTGGTATTCAGACAGGCCTGAAAGATTTCTGTCAATGACTGAACAATTTGCTCTTTTATTTCTGTATGAATCGAGGACACATTCCATCTGGACCTGTGACTTCTCTGCCTGGAGGGCTGCCAACCTTTTTAATAATTCTTCTTTATCAATCACTATACTGTTCAGATGTTCCAACACCCGTATTTTCAACTCAGCCATTGTCTCCATCTTCTAATTTGGTAAAGACAGAAGCAAAATGTTCATTTAGTACCTCTGCTATATTGTTTGCTTCATTGGGAGGTTTGCCCTGCTTGTCCTGATGAAGGGTCACGTCTGAAACATTGAAACTCCTGCTCCTCAGATGCTGCCTGACCTGCTGAGCTTTTTCCAGTGCCACACTTTATCAATTCTGTTTTCACTCCATCCTTCACTGATCTTTTACTGTTAGTTTTAGCACAGTGTGCCATCCTTTCCACATGCTTCCTCTTACCCTTCCTTATTCCAGCTTTAGCCTCTCTCTCTTGCATTTGAGGTACTCTTCCTGATTTCTATTGCTGTTATTATACTGTTGTGTAAGATGGGGCAAAAATCCCCATCGGATACCCTGGACTAAAACCCACTGAATTTGGGGAAATTCACATTTGACCTAAGATTATTGAGCTCTCTGGCTGAGTCAGGCGAGGCAATATGCAAGGAGAAAGTGAGGACTGCAGATGCTGGAGATCAGAGTCAAAGAGTGTGGTGCTGGAAAAGCGCAGCTGGTAGGCAGCATTTGAGGAGCAGGAGAGTCGACATTTCAGACATAAACCCTTCATTAGGATTCCTGATGAAGGGCTTATGCCTGAAATGTCGACTCACCTGCTCCTCAGATGCTGCCTGACAGGCAGTATGCAAGCATAGAGGCAGCTGTCAGGAACAGAGGTAAAGCTAAAGGAATATCCCCCACAAATACCTTAGCTAAAGATAATGAGCACCAGTCTGAAGTGCAAACAGCCAAGAAATTATGGAGCCTACAAAAATGCAAAACTATTCAACTTTTAATCAAGTTGCTCAGACACAGAGATTCTTAACATTCCACACCACTGTACTACTGTTTGCCTTTGAATGTGAAAGCCCTCATGTTATCAGTAAAACCCTAACCTACATCCAGAGAAATACTGGGCATTCAAAACTATTGGAAACCCATTCACTTTAATCGAAGAACCATTCACACCTCATTCAATCATCGGGAGGCTCATTCATCCTGGCCTGTTCCAAGCCATGAGAACCGACAGCAAGAACCTCAGCAACTGGACACATTTTAAAAATGTCTTTTCCTCAGTGTGAGCTGAAACATCTGAGACCCCAAAGTTTCAAACAAATCTAGCAGTGAGGGGAGGGTGGGTGGTGACAGTGCAGGGACCCCAAGAGTAGCAAGCCTGGAGGAAGTGCCTGTGATGAAATGTGCTGTTTAGCTTTAAATAGTGTTTTAACCTCTGTTTAATTTGATACTGTATTCAATTACTGTTCTCTGTATAATTATGTCAATTTCACTGTTTATCGCATTTGCCTTTTTATTTTTGTATTAAGCTTGCCCCTGTGAAGTTAAAGAACAGAGAGATTCTTTTACCCTGAAACATCTTTCTACTGCTTTCCTCATTTCACGTTCCCGAAATAAGTCCAGTGTCAGAACCGGGGATCTGGGGGTGATTCAAGCCACCTAAAAATCAGCAAATTATTGATTGCAAACCAGCACTCTCTACAGATGCATCATGTGCCTCCTTTCTCTTTCTTATTTTCTTACCAATATCCTTTGTTATCTAGGGTACTTTAGCTATGGATATCTCATGGACATGTATCTAACTTTTGAAAGTCTCCCTTTTTTCATCCATTGTTTTATTCACCAAAATGCATTTCCCATCAACTTGCTCCAGTTCATTCTCAAAGAAATTTCCAGACCTGCTGAGTTTCGCCAGTATTTTGTTCTGTTTCGGGGCTGGACATGTACTGATCCAGAACATTCTCCTGCACACGTTGCAGAAATGTTTTCCCTTCCCTGTCCTATAACTCTGCTTTTTTCCTAGTCTACCCTAGGGTAATTGAAATGATCAACTATCACAATCCTACTTGTTCTGCAGATTTTCATATTATGCCCACATTCTACCTCCTCCCCACTATTTGGAGGTGGATAATAAATATCTAACAAGGTTACTGCTCCCTTCCTGTTTCTCACCTCCAATTATTTAGAAACTATGTTCAGAAAATCCATCTGTTCAAGGGCTATGATACTTACTATGATCAAGACTGTTATACCTCTTCCCTTTTTACCCACTTTGTTTCTACTAAAAACCTTATAACCAGGGATGTTAAGTATTTAGTTTTGTTCTGACTTGAGGTATGTTTCTGTCAATACTACTATGCCATATTCCCTTACAACAATTTCTACTTCCAGTTCCTCAATTTTATTTAATTACTTTTGTTTGACTCCACTTGTGGACTCCAGTTTCTTGCAATCCAAGTGAATTTGAAATTCTAGCATGCTATGATCAATCTTACCTAAAGGAACCTTTACTCTGAGGTCATTATAATCCAACCACATTAACCAACATCCAATCCAGAATAGCCTGGTCTCCGGTTTTCTAACAATTTGTTGCAAGAAATAGTCTCCAATACAATCAGTAAGTTTTCCCTCACTGCCAGTTTGATTTGTCTAGTTTATAGGCATATTAAAATCACCCATGCTGTAACTTTCTTACAGGCCCCCACTATTTCTTGGTTTATCATTGTTTGGGGACCCACAGCTCACTCCTATCATGGAATTCTTTTCCTTTGTTATTTCTTATTTTGACCCAGACTGATTCTACATCTTAAAGTCCAGTACTGATATCATTTCTCATGTATAACACTGACCAGCATATCATTTTGAAACACTGAATGCCCACTAAATATTCAATTCCCAAACTTGACATTCCTGCAACCACATCTCAGTAATCACCACCACATTATATCCATTTGTCTCCATTTGCACTGTCAACTCGTTAACTTTAGACTGTTTGCCATCTATAAATTTAGAGGAGGAAAGATCCTTTTTAGTGATGGCAGTGCTAAATATCCTTTTGATTCCTTCATAAATAGCTAATAGATTCCCACTATCACAGCAGTCTATGTTTCTTTGTTGTTGGTAATTCACCATAAGTTACCTTTACTTCAACTACTTATTAAGAATCTCACAGACAATAAATACTGAAACAATGATTGGGGACTTTATTGCATGTAGCAACAAAAGAAAATGACCTTTCACGTAAGTCTCACAATCCAACTTGGCTATGACCCGATTAATGGTAGGACTTGGCCACGATCCCAACTAAAATGGACTAACTCTGAAAGTGACCAGTGTTTGATTCTTATGCAATATTGTCCAGAGTTCTGGTGTTTGATTCTTATACAAATTTTTGTCCTAGAAATTATTAATGATTCTTTCAGTTCCTTCATTCAAATTACTCCCAAGTCTGCAGTTTGTCTTTTTATCAGAAGTAACTTCTTTGTTCCTTGTTACATTTGGCCTTAAGTTTGTAGTCACAGCTTTCCTGTGATTAATTCATTAAATTCTTCTGCAGAGCAATCCATGTCCTTTACAGAAATAAAGCATCCAGTTTATCAAAAGAGGTGTCAAAGCTGTTTTGTTCACGTAGCCCCCACTCCTCCTTTTGCCAGTCATGGCTAATTGCTTTCAATTCCTGCATAATTTTGTTCTTTTCTTTTAATAGTTTATTCCAAACAGTTATTTCTGATTCTTTTGAGTATAACCGTTATGTTTGATTCATTCAATCCATGAACAGTTATTAAAGTTCTGAAGTGTAAACTATTACAACTTCCTGTCTGTTGATCTTTCTGTCTTTTCTATGTTTATTTCTTATCTGCTTTCAAATTTTTCGGTTGTTTGGCTTCATGTAGGCAAAAGTCATCTCAGTTAAGTAAAATCTCAAGCCAGTCCTTGTTGCTACTTCTGCATTTATCAAATGCTACTTCTGCCTTTATGGAGATAATCAATTGGGCTCAATAACATCCAAGATGCAAATACCAGCACTAGCTGGTAAGCCATAGATGAATAGCCATTGTTCATGCAGCAGAGCTGGTATTTGGCATTATTTCTTGTGAAGGGGATGTTGTGTTTGGACATGAGAAAATTTTCCCTCTCCTGCTGACAAAGCAGTGGCCAGTGCTGCATGCTGTGGTTGTTTGGGGTGAACGGTTCCTCTTCCACAACTACACCTGCACCATTCTCACCACTCCCTCCACTACATTGATGACTGAATCAGTGCTGCCTCATGTTCCCATGAGGAGCTAGAGCAGTCGATCAACTTTGAATCAGAAAGTGTGGTGCTAGAAAAGCATAGCCAGTCAGGCAGCATCCAAGGAGCAGGAGAGTCGACGTGTTGGGAATTAGCTCTTCAAAAGAATGTGAGGGTGTGGGGGGAGCCCAAGAGGGCTGAGACTTAAATGGGAGGAGGTGGGGCTGGGGGGAAGATAGCTAGGAATGCAATAGGTAAAGATGGGGGGGTGATGGTGATAGGTCAGAGAGGAGAGTGGAAACGGAGAGTTGGGAAGGAAGATGGACAGGTAGGACAGTTCAAGAGGGCGGTGCCAAATTAGAGGGTTGGATCTGGGATAAAGTGGGGGGAGGGGAAATGAGGAAACTGGTGAAATCATGACTGATCCCGTGTGGTTGGAGGGTCCCAAGACGGAAGATGAGGCGTTCTTCCTCCAGGCGTTGGGTGACTAGAGTTTGGCAGTAGAGGAGGCCCAGCACTTGCATGTCCTTGGCAGAGTGGGAGGGGGAGTTGATGTGTTCGGCCACAGGATGATGGGGTTGATTGGTGCATGTGTCCCAGACATTGACCAGAGATGTTCTCTGAAATGTTCCGCAAATTGGTGTCCTGTCGCCCCAATGTAAAGGACACCACATCAAGAGCAATGGACATAGTTGATGAGGTGTGTGGAAGGACAGGCAAATCTCTGTTGGATGTGGAAGGATTCTTTGGGGCATTGGACAAAAGTGAGGGGGGAGATGTGGGCGTAGATTTTGCATTTCTTGTGGTGGCAAGGGAAGTTGTTGGGAGTGGAGGGTGGGTTGGGTGTGCGTTCGTGGTCCTTACAAGAGAGTCCCAGAAAGAATGATCTCTGCGGAACACAGGTAGGGGGGAAGAGGGAAGTATATCCCTGGTGGTGGAGTCCATTGTACGTATTGGAAATGGTGGAGGGTGATGTGTTGTATTTGAAGATTGGTGAGGTAGAAGGTGAGGACCAGGGGGTTCTGTCCTTGTTGTGATTGGAGGGGTGGGCTTCAAGGGCAGAGGTGCAGGAAGTGGAGGAGATGCGCTGGAGTGTGATCATGGCTAATGTCACCAACGGAAGTGACGTGTACCATGGGGGTCCACAGACACACTCATTTGATTGGCTGAACTGGTCCTCTCGCTCTACAATTTTGCTTCGAATCTTCCCACTTTCTCCAGACCAAAGGGGTAGCCATGGGAACCCACATGGGCACCATCTATACCTGCCTCTTTGTCGGGTATGTGGTTCCACAGCTACACCAGCACCATTTCCCCTTTTCCTCCGCTACATCAATGATTGTATTGGTGCCACCTTGTGCTCCCGAGGAGGTTGACCAGTTCATTAACTTCACGAACGCCTCCCACCCTGATCTTGAGTTCACCTGGACCATCTCGGATACCACCATCCCCTTCCTGGACCTCTCCATCTCCATTTCCAGCGACCAACTCAACCTGGACATTTATTTCAAACCCACTGACTCCTGCAGCTGCCTGGACTACACCTCCTCCCACCCTGTCTCCTGCAAAACACCATCCCTTACTCCCAATTCCCCCGCCTCTGCCGCATCTGCTCCCAGGAGGACCAATTCCACCATAGAACATCCCAGATGGCCTCCTTCTTCAGGGAACGCAGTTTCCTCTCCCATGTGGTTAATGATGCCCTCCAGCGCATCTCCTCCACTTCCCGCACCTCTGCCCTTGAACCCCACCCCTCCAATTGCATCAAAGACAGAATCCTCCCCCCCAACCCCGGTCCTCACCTTCTACCCCACTAACCTCCAGATACAGTGCATCGTCCTCCACCATTTCTGCCACCTACAATCAGAACCCATCACTATGGATATATTTCCCTCCCCACCCCTATCTGTGCTCTGCAGAGACCATTCCCTCCGTGACCCCCTTATAAGGTCCACACCTCCCTCCAACCCACCCTCCACTCCCGGCACCTTCCCATGCCACCTCAAGAGGTGCAAAACCGGCACCCACACCTCTCCCCTCACCTCTGTCCAAGGCCTCAAAGGATCCTTCCATTCCGACAGAGATTTACTTGTATTTCCACCCACATCATGTACTCTGTCTGCTACTCTCGATGTGGTCTTCTCTACAAGAGGGACGCCAACTTGTGGAACATTTCAGAGAACATCTCTGGGACACACTCACCAATCAACATCACCAACCTGTGGCTGAAAACTTTCGATCCCTCTCCAACTCCATCAAAGATTTGAAGTCCTGGGCCTCCTCCAATGCCAAACTCTAGCCACCTGATGGAGGAAAAACGCTTCATCTTCTGCCTTGGACCTTCCAAACACATGGGATCAATGGTGATTTTGCCAATTTCCACATTTCCCCTGCCCTCACCTTATCCCAGATCCAACCCTCTAACTCGGCACCACCATCTTGAACTGTCCATCTCGCTTTTCACCTATCCGCTCCACCCTCCTCTCCTATCTATCACCATCACTCCCCCACTTTCATCTACTTATCACATTCCCAGCTATCTTTCACCCAGCCCCACACCCCTCCCATTATGTCCCCTTGGGGCCCCTCCCCCCAACATTCCTGATGAAGAGTTTATGCTTGAAACGTTGACTCTTCTGCTCCTCGATGCTGCCTGACCGGCTGTGCTTTTCCAATGCTAGACCTTTTGACTCTGATCTCCAGCATCTGCAGTCCTCACTTTCTCCTTGTTGATTAACTTCACCAACACCTTCCATCCCACCCTCAAGTTCATCTGGGCCATTTCTGACACCTCCCCGCTCCTTCCTGGACTTCTCCCTCTCATCTCCGGAAGCCCAATCTCTGTAGATATCCATTTCAAATCCATTGATTCCTACAGCAACCTCAGCTACACATCCTCTCACCTACCCTCTGCAAAAATACTATCCCATACTCCCAATTCCTCTGCCCCCACTGCATCTAACCCAGGCTGAAGTGTTCCACTTCAAGCCATCCCAGGTATCCTTCTATTTTAGGGACCGTCATTTCCCCTACTCAGTAATTAAGGATGACCTCAAATGCATCTTCTCTATCTTCCACACTTCTGTCCTCAAACTCTGTACCCCCAACAACAAGGATAAAGTCCCCTTAGTCCTCACGTACTACACCATCTACTTCTAAATCTGACGTATCGACAATCAGACCCTCAGCCCTGTCCACTTTCCACAGGGACTGTTCATTTCATGACTGTTGTCAACTCCACAATCCCCACCAACCTCTCCACCACACCCAGTTCCTTTCCCTACAACCCCAAGATGTACAACATCTGGCCCCACACCTCCCCTCTCATTTCCATCCAAGGCCCTAATCAATCCTTCCAGATTCAACTGAGATTCACCTGCATTTCATCCAATTTGATCTATTGCGCCTCTTGTTCCCAAAGTGGTCTCCTCTATTTCGGGGAGACTCAGGGATCAGTTTGCAGAGCATTTGCGTCTGCACACACTAACCTTACCATCCATTTTAATTCCCCCTCCCACTCTGCCAGTGACATGCTCATCTTTGGGCTCATCCACTGTCAGAGTGAGACTAAATGGAAATGAAAGAACAACTTTATTTTCCCTGGGAAGCTTACGTCCTCAACATCATCCCGTAGAGTGTGAGGAAACAGAGATCTTCGCCAGTGGCTTAGCAACTTCCTTTCTCACGTCCCAGAGCAACCTAGGGTAAACTTGGTCTGGCCCTGGGGACTTAGCAGTCTTAATGTTTGCCAACATTTCCTGCACATCAACTTCCTCAACTGCGATCTGTTCAAGCCCATTTCCCTGCACCTCAAACTTCTCATTCACAACAAGGTCTCTTTCCTTAGTGAAAACTGAAGCAAAAAGCTCATATAATGCTTCCCCCATCTGCTCACATCTACGCACAAGTTTCCTACGCTATCCCTGACTGGTCCTCCCTTCTCCATGATCTTTCTCTTATTCCTCATGTTTGAGTAAAATGCCTCTGGGTTCTCTCTAATCCTTCCTGCCAAGCCTTTCTCATGCTCCCTCCTGGCATGGGTGTCTGCATGGGTTTCCTCCGGGTGCTTTAGTTGCCTCCTACAATCCAAAGCTGTGCACATTAGGTGAATTGGCCATGCTAAATTGCCCGTTGTGTTCAGGGATGTTTGGGTTAGGTGTATTTGTCAGGGGTAAGTATGGGATAAGGGTAGAGGAATGTGTCTGGGTGGGTTACTCTTCAGAGGGTCGGTGTGGACTTGTTGGGCCAAATGGCCTGTTTCCACACAGTAGCGATTCTATAAATAAAGATTTCATGATTCAGTAAAAGTATAGTGGACCAGAAATCATCAGCAAGGAGCATGAGAAAATATTGAAGGCTGGGTGAAGGAAATGAAAACAAGATTAATGAACTTCAGGCAGCTACAATAAAAAGGCTCTCCACGATATCTGTGATCAGTCTCCAGCCCCAGCACATGAAAGTGTCTTGTTAGGCAGAATAGCAATCTTGTAATGCAACAATCCATAGAGTGCAAAAATATCAGTGAGGAACTTGCACAGCAGGCACACTGGAAGAGCTTGCATTTGATTCTTCTCAAGCAGTGGGCCCAAATGCCATAAAGCATGTCTATCTGAGGTACTGTGAATAGAATAGGTCCTTTGAATGGCACTATCATCTTAATGAAAGATTCTGACACTTCTCTGGGAAGTTTGGTGGAAGGTCTGTATGAACATAGCTGTTCTGAAAAATGATCATCATAAAATTCCTACAGTGTGGAAACAGGCCGTTTGGCCCAACAAGCCTACACCTACTCTCTGAAGAATAACCCACCCAAACCTATTCCCCTACCCATATATCCCAACTAATGCACCTAACCCACACATCCCTGAACACTATGGGCAATTTAGCATGGCCAATTAATCTAATCTCCACATGGGGTTGTGGGAGGAAACTGGAGCGCCCAGAGGAAACCCATGCAGACACAAGGAGAATGTGCAAACTCTACACAAGCAGTTGCCCAAGTTTGGAATCAAACCCAGGTCCTCTGGCACTGTGAGGCAGCAGTGCTAACCATTGAACCACCATGCTGCCCATGATGTTCCATGATCTATCATTCCTTTGTTTCATAATGGCATGATAGAAAGTGTCATGCAAAGTAGTATATTGCTTTACAACATCTAGCGAGACTGGAGTCTTGACTCCAGATTAGTTTGCCATAATATACTTCCTGGTCAGGCGTCTGTAAGCACAAAGATCTTGTCACAGGAGTACACATCTACTTCAGGACAAATGACAGTCCCTTCAACTTGCAAAGGCTTAAAGCTTGAAGGGATCATTAACAGCTGTAAGTGAACTCTTAACATATGCACTGGAGAACAACCCATGTTTGAATCCTGCCATGGTAGAATTTTCTTACAATTAAAAATCTGGAATTAAATGTTTAATGATGACCATTGCTGATTGTTATAAAACCTATCCCAGGCGACTGACTGTGTGGAGTTTGCACATTCTCCCCGTGTCTGCGTGAGTTTCCTCCGGGTGCTCCGGTTTCCTCCCACAGTGCAAAGATGTGCGGGTCAGGTGAATTGGCCATGCTAAATTGCCCGTAGTGTTAGGTAAGGGGTAAATGTAGGGGTATGGGTGGGTTGCGCTTCGGCGGGTCGGTGTGGACTTGTTAGACCAAAGGGCCTGTTTCCACACTGTAAGTAATCTAATCTAATCTAATCTAATCTAATCCAATCTAGTTAGCTAATGTCCTTTAAGAAGAAAATCTGCAATCCTTTAAATTTGATCTAAGACAAAAAGGCCTGCAGATGTTGGAATCCAAAATAAACAGGCAGGAGCCTGGAAGAACACAGCAAGCCAGGCCACATCAAGAGGTGGAGAAGTTGATGTTTCGGGTGTTACTCTTCTTCTAGACTGATAAAGGGTTATAACTGAAACGTTGACTTCTCTTGATGCTGCCTGGCTTGCTGTGTTTTTCCAGCCACCTGGCTATCTACTATCATTATTTCGTCTGACCTACATGTATCTCCAGACCCACAGCAATGTGGTTGACTCTTACTCCCCCCGGACAACTAGTCATAAGCAATAAATGCTGACTTAAAACAGTGATACCCACATTTTATGCTGAATTTAAACGAAAATCTCTCCTGTAACATTAATATGGACTTATATCGTCTAGACTTCAGAAAACTCAGCCACATTTTATTGATCAAAAAGGAAGCATTGAATTGTTGAAGAACTCTTAACATTGCTGAAGTTTATTTTCAAAACAGATATTTTGGAACAATAATTTTTATGACCATAATCTATGGAGATTTGCAAATGTCTCAGAGCATTTTGGCCTGATAATAGATCCGAAGACAATAGAAATCTTGGATCCACAAGTTCTTGGCCACATACTCCAAGATCCTAAAGTTATTTTCAACCACACGTGCTTCATTTCAATGATGAGGGTTTGCTTTTTTTGAGGTCAGATGAATGACATTATCACTAGACTATTAATCCAAAGACCCCAGTCATGATTTGGGACCCATGTTTGAATCCTGTCATGGTAGAATTTTACTTTCAATTAAAGATCTGGAATTAAAAGTCTAATGATGGGGTAAAGTCAGAAGTCACACAACACCAGCTTATAATCCAACAAATTTATTTGAAATCACAAGCTTTCATAGTGCTGGTGGTGAGGAAAAGCACGCAGACACAGAATTTATGGGCAGAGAGATCAAAAGATCATATAAATGATGTGAGTGGAGTGATGAATAATAAGTCTAGGCAGGTGATCAAAAATATCAGCAAGTGTGAGTAAAGTGTCAACAGCTGAATGGTAAGTGAATGGGGCGATAACCTGGTATCAAGTGACTTCTTGTCTACCTCAGTCCAACAACAGCACCTCTGCATCAGATGGGAAGGTAAAATTCCTAACAGCAATGTGATTCACATGGAGGATTTCTTGATATCAAAGGGAGCAGAGGGCAAAATATATTCTTTCTCTGGATGTTTAACTTGAGATTTTATTGAGGTCTACTTATTCAGGGGCCCCTTTGTCATTGTCAAAACTCATATATTCGGTGAAGAAACTATGTAGTTGATATTTAGGATATTTGGACTCTCATAGAAACAAAATTATAAAAATTCATCAACATTCTCAATACTAGTTATGAAAACTATAAAACACACAGAAAGCATTTGTTTTCCAGACACCATGGTACTTAAGCTGAAAATGTGTTGCTGGAAAAGCGCAGCAGGTCAGGCAGCATCCAAGGAACAGGAGATTCGATGTTTCGGGCATAAGCCCTTCTTCAGAATTCCTGAAGAAGGGCTTATGCCTGAAACATCGAATCTCCTGTTCCTTGGATTGCTGCCTGACCTGCTGCACTTTTCCAGCAACACATTTTCAGCTCTGATCTCCAGCATCTACAGACCTCACTTTCTCATCCACCATGGTATTTAAATTGACAATAGACAATAATTGGCATAAGTTAGCATTTAATCCTTTTTTATATATAAATATAACTTGCCCTCACTTCCATACACAAAATGGCCTCATCTTAAACATGTCTCCCTTGGTGTAACAGCTCTTCGGTTGCATGTTTCTCTCTAACATAATCACTTCACTTCAAATAATTCAGTCTGGAATGCTTTGAGATGTAAATTATATAAATGATATATGAAATAAAGCTGTTTAGTATTAAATTATCCAATTAACACAGCACTTATTACAACAGAATCCACGACAACTTCCAACTCCCATTCCAGTCCTATCCTCATTCAAGAGACTCTCAGGAATTCACTTCATGTTGTCCAGATTCCCAGTTAGCTGAGTATTCCATTTCTGAAACGTTTAAAGCTGCACTCCTCCCTTTGTAGACATTCTCTCCACTTTGCTACCTCTCTCCCTCATTTGTCAGCCTCTCTACCCCCACTCTGTAACTTTCCTTTCCCTCTGCAATTTCAGTTGCTTCTCCCCCACTCCTCAAACGTCCAGCCTCATTCTCACATGGTCTGATGGGCCTCCTCCCTGGGCCCTGACCTTGCCAGTCTCACTCCTGTCCTGGTTCCACTCCCACTCCAACTTGCTCAAACCTGGCAGTCTAGCTCACAGTCACCACTGTCCTTCTTGCTGTTCCTCCAGTCACAGGTTGAATCTTTTCCATGCCTGCGAGCATCTGCTAAATGCCTCACCAGTGAGCCTGTCAACAGCCATCATGGGACAGAACCAGCCAATGACTGGGAGCAGCTCTTCACCAATTTTCTCTATTCTAGTTGGGGATTGGGGTGACATTTTGCTCTATCAACTGCTCAGAGATTTTGTTACACACTCTGGAGCAGGCTGGACTTGAACCCAGGCCTTTCTGGTTCAAAGGTAGGGACATACCACTGTATCATAACAGTACTTATGGATCTGTTTTATACCTATATTTCTGATCAACCTGTGCAGAGATGTTAAGCCCTAAAAAAGGTTTTCTTTGTTCCCCCATTCCCCCAACACTACCACTGTACCCTGGCGGGGCCAGCAGCAATACTTACATTTCTCGCCAAATCAACTGTGGCAGGATGACTTTTTAAAAATTATACCCATGATTGAATTTTCCTGGGTACTTTGGGAACTTTCCAAATGGATTCTCCCACTGCCCCATGTGTTTGGAATGAGCATGAATGACTGCATGGGTTCTGATCCTGAAAGTCAATGATCAGAGCATGCAAACTGGATCCCAATATCAGGAGAAAACAACATTGACAGAACCCACAGAGCAGACTGTGTAATCAAGTGATTTTGATATTTGTGGAGAATTGAGTCACTCTTTGGGACAGTGAAAGTGAGCAAAGACAGTGCTTCCATTCATCCCTTTAACACTGACATCATACATAATATTTATGACCAGTCATGCAAATTGAGACAAGTGACATTAGTCTAAATTATAAACAATTGTATCAAAGTAACAAAGATTCTATCTCTTCAAACAAAGAATAGCCCAGTGATACTTGCTGCCAGGGTGACCAACTCCTAAAATAAGTAAGAAACACTTGGATCATATGGAGGAGTGCTGCTGAGTCTAAAGCAAACTGGGGCTGGGAACTTTGTGAGTCTTTGTCAGTCATGGCATAGATTATAAGAGCAGGTAGGTTATGCTGGGGCTGTATGGAACTTTGTTTGGCTAAAGTTCAAGTATTGTTCTGCAGTTATAGTTGCCGCTCGATTGGAAGGATGTGATTACACTGGATGAAGTTCATAGGGTGTTGCCTGGGATGGAGCAATTTAACTATGAAGAAAGTCTTGATAAGTTCAAGTTTTTTTCTTTGGAGCAGAGATGGTTGAGGAATTCGTGATAGAGGTTTCCGAGGGTCATAAACTGAGTGAATAGAGAGCAGCCGTTCCTCTTTGTTGAAGGGGCAATAACAAAGGAGTATAATTTTAAAGTGAAGGGGAGGGGAACTGAGGAAAAACATTTTCACATTGACTGGGGTCTGGAATGCACTGCCAGGAAGGAGAGTTACGTTGGGAAATCTCAACCTCTAAAAAGAACTTGGATCAGCACTTGAAGTATCGTAAGATTATGGGCTATGGGCTTAGTGCAGAAAAGTCAGACTTGAAACAGTGTACCTTTGGTAGTACAGGCGTGGGCTGAAGGGCCTCTTCTGTATTGTGTTTAATTTAAGCTCCTTCCCAGTGTGTCAAGCTGTAGCATTTGAAATGGGGCTGTCTGGTACACTTTTTATCCTATGCTCATTGAAAATAGATATTTTGTCAACACTAGGAGAAAGTGAGCACTGCAGATGCTGAAGCTCAGAGTCGAGAGTGTAGTACTGAAAAAGCACAGCTGGTCAGGCAGCATCCGAGGAGCAGGAGAATCGATGTTTCGGGCATAAACCCTTCATCAGGAATCAGGGCTTATGCCTAAAACATCGATCCTCCTGCTCCTTGGATGCTGCCTGACCTGCTGTGCTTTTCCAGCACTACACTCTCAACACTAGAAATGATGTAAAATATTCCCTATTCCCATACAAATTGTTGCTTATATGTTCAATAGTTCAAACAGATTTATTTATGGAACCTGAATTTGTATGTTAATTTTGACCCCATAACTTCACCTGTGAACTAGACTGCACCTTGATTCCCAGGTACTCTTTAATATGAAACAGATCTGCTAACATTTTCATGTAAAGCTAACTAGTTTTGAGTTATACCTCATACATGTGCTGGTAACCTGCACGATGCAGGTCCTATATTTAAAGGGACATTGCCAACACAATTTGAACGACTTTTGACTTGAGAGCCAAACAGAAGCAAATACTAAAGGAAATTGCAGTTGATCAAAGACTCTTGAAGATTCAAAAAATATAATGTTGCGAAGGTGTGACTAGCTGGTGATGTTTACATTTGGAAAACTTGGCTGAGTGGAATAATTGTCAAATGACTCTCAAGGTTTCGGCCAGGCATGATGGGAACAGTGAACCTCCCTGAAGGAGCTGGGAGTGACTGTGTGATATTTCCTGTATTGTGATGTGTCTGCCTAAAATGCAGAATTTTGGGAAAATTAGGCATATTTCCATTTTGTTAGTTAATACAAAAGTACCTTTACTTTAATATTTGCTGCCTGTTAATTAAGGCTTGATCATGTTAATTTTAGTTTATTTAATACAGAACAGATCTTAAAGTGTTCTTCTCATTCATCACTGGGATATTCACTTTTTAAGAAAAGTTATTAGTCTCTACAGAGATCAGAGCAAAGATGATTTGCATGTACCACTTCCCTCAGGAAAATAAACATTTAAATACACAACTTTCTAAAGAGCATCACTTTGCTTGATACTGGAAGTCTTGTTGAGAAGGAACACTGAAAACTTGCAGATGTCCTTCACCACTGCATAGGTGCTGGCACAGGTATTTCATTGACCCTGAAATAAATGGTAGAATTTATCAGCTATGTTGTAAATCAGACAACAATCAAAACCAAACATCATAAGCTCCCCTCCACTGAGATATTTGTAACTTACATCATCCCTCCTCGACGGTGCCTGTAGGTGAAGGACAATAGCTAAATAAAAGAAAGAGAATAATTATTTTTTCAAACAATTTCCTATTGTATTAAAGATGCCTATTTTTAATACTTAGTCACTCTTTCAGGAAAATATTTACTAAACCATTATATAAATGGGAGATCATCTCTGCTTCCCAAAGTAGGAATAGTATATTCTTAATAACCTTGTCTCTGATTGTACACTAGGTAGTGAACATATCTCTGGGACAGTTCCTGACCTTTAGGAAATGCAAGGACAGCTCAAGGTGCCAATGGGATGAGTTGCACATTTTCTAGCTGTGATGTATCTTGGTATTCTTGGAGGTATGACAAATGCAACATTTTGCTAAGTTTTCAATCTATGGTTACAATTACTACTTCATATAATTTTCCGTGCATCCATGTCTTCTACAAATTTCTGATATTTGTCATCAATAGACATGTTATTACTACAGCTCTGCAGTAGGCGGGACCTGAATTTGGGCCTTCTGGTTCTGAGATAAGGATACTACCATTGTACCACTGTATGCAGGAGAGAACCTATCATTAAATAATTGTTTACCTGCAATATCCTTCCATCATCCCACTATCTGTTGACAAATGTGTATTGTTTGTGTTCATTTTAGATGTATGTTCATGTCAATATTTTTGAATTATTTACTTTGATATCAGAATCTTTCTTTGTTTCATAATCTTCCCATTGTCCCCTTGACATTCAAGGGTATCATCACCAATAAATCCTCCACTATCAACATCCCCGAGGGTTGCCATTGACCAGAATCTGAACTGGACCAGCCATATAAATGCTGTAGCTATATGAGTACATCAGAGGCTAAGAAATCTGCAGTAACTCAGTCTACTCAAAGCCTGTCTGTCACTCCTGGACATAAGTTAGGAATGTAATCAAATGCTCCTCACTTGCCTGGAATGGTGCAGCTCCAGTAAAACTTAAGAAATTCGACACCATCCAAAATAAATCAGCCACATGATGTACACTGTATCTTCCAAATTAAACACTTAGTCCCTTTACCACTGATGCACAATAGTAATGCCTACAGCTGTACTGTGGCAACTCACTAATGCTCCTTTGACAGCACATTCCAATATCATGATCGTTACCATCTAGAAGGACAAAGGCAGCAGATACATATGGGAGCACCAGCACTGCATGTTTCCCTTTAAGACAGGCATTGATTGTCTCAGGACGCTGCAAAGAACTTCTTAGCCAATGAATTATCACTCTATTCACAACTCTCTGTGTGAATTTCCTTCCTCTGACATCCCCTCTATACCTTTCTCCTAATATCTTAAAACTATGACCTCCTCGTGCCAGTCAATCCTACCCTGGGGAAAAGTCTCTGGCTATTGACTCTATCTATGCCTCTCATTATCTTATATCTCTCGACCAGGTTACCTCTCTTCCACCTTTTCTCCAGAGAGAAAAGTCCAAGCTTAGTCAACCTCTCTCCATAAGGCAAGCTCTCCAGTCCAGGCAGCATTCTGGTAAACCTTCTTTGCACCCTCTCCAAAGCCTTGTATCTTTCCTATAGTAGGGTGACCAGAACTGGACACAATATTCCAAGGGTAGTCTCATCAGGGACTTCTAGAGTTGTAGCAAAACCTCACGGCTCTTAAACTCGATCCCCTGTTTATGAAAGCCAAAACACCATATGCTTTCTTAACAATCCTATCCATTAGGTGGCAACTTTGAGGGATCTATGCACTTGAACACCAAGATCCCTCTGTTCCTCCACACTGCCAAGAGTCCTATCTTTAATCCTACATTCAACATTCGAGTTTTACCTTCCAAAATGCATCACTTTGCATTTATCCAGGTTGAACTCCATCTGCCATTTCTCAGTCCAGCTCTGTATCCTGTCCATGTTGGGCTGCAGTCTACAATAACTCTCGATACTATCAACGGCACCTCTAACCTTTGTGCAATCTGCAAATTTACTAACCCACCCCTCAACCTCCTCATCCAAGTCATTTATAAAAACTACAAAGAGCAGAGGCCCAAGAACAGAGCCCTGCAGGACCCCACTCAACACTGAAATCCAGGCAGAATACTTTCCATCTATAAACACTCTGCCTTCTGTCAGCCAACCAATTCTGAGTCCAGACAGCCAAATCTCCCTGTATCCCATACCTCCTGACTTTATGAATGAGCCTACCATGGGGAACCTTATCAAATGCCTTGCTAAAGTCCATATACACCACATCCACTGCTAAACCTTTGTCGACCTGTCTCGTCACCTCCTCAAAGAACTCAATAAGATTTGTGAGGCATGACCTGCCCCTCACAAAGACATCTGACTGCCTTTAATCATGCTATACCTTTCCAAATAGTCATAAATCCTATTCCTCAGAATTCATTCCAGAACCTTGTTGACCACAGATTTAAGACTGACTGGTCTGTAATTGCCAGGAATTTCCCTTGTACCCTTCTTGAAATGAGGAACAACATTCGCTTCCTTCCAATCCTCCGATATGACTCCCGTAGAGAGTGAGGAAGCAAAGATCTTCACCAGCGGCTTAGCAACCTCCTTTCTTGCTTTCAGGGGCAACCTTGGATAAATCTGGTCAGGCCGTGGGAACTTACCAATCTTAATATTTGCCAAAATGTCCAGCCCATCAACTTCATCAATCTTGATCTGTTGAAGCCTGTATCCCAGCTCCTCAAAGTTCTTAATCACAACAACTTCCCTTTCCTTGGTGAAAACCAAAGCAAAAAAAATCATTTAGAGTTTCCCCTATCTGCTCAGACTCCATGCATAAGTTCCCTACGCTATCCCTGATCGGCCCTACCTTCTCCCTGATTGTTATCTTATTCCTCATGTATGAGTAAAATGCCCTTAGGTTCTCCATAATCCTTCCTGCCAAGCCTTTTCCGTGCCCCCTCCTGGCTCTCCTCAGTCCATTTCTGAGCTCCTTTCTAGCAAGGCTGTATTCGTCTAAAGCTATGCTAGATCCTTGCTTCCCCCACTTTGTGTAAGCTGCCTTCTTCTTTTTGATGAGAAACTCCTCTGTTCTTATCATCCAAGGCTCCTTAGTCTTTTTTTTAAAGATATTTTTATTAGAAATTTAATATTTTGACAGATTTACAAAAATAAACAGAACTTTCAAGCACAAACATTAATATAAAAATAGATCTTAAATATATAATCATCAAAATTCAAAGGAATGATACTAAAGAAGAAAAAAAAACAATGAAACTCAGTTAACTACTAATCTAATCCACAATTATTCAGAGTGTATAGTTGAGTCACTTACATCCTTCAAACAAGAGAAAATGTTCTCTAATACACTCATAACAGTATAATAAAAAGGAAACTATTTCCAAACAATAAGAACAAAAAAAATAAAACATGTTTGAATGGAGATCCTCCCCCTTGTTCTCAGGGGGCCTTACTTCCTTTCTAAAGGTCCACCATATCCTGTCCCAAACAGTGTCCCACCCTTGACCCGGGCGCTCCTTAATAGGATTTAGATATAATACCGAGCTAGAGTTAACAGTGAGCGCCCCACCCCCACCCCTCCCCACCCATACCTGAGTATATCTGATAGCATCAATGCCACATACAAACACACATAACTATAAAATTACAACTCCAACAGATTACAGTTAAGTATAATAACATAAAATAGCAAGGGAAGACAACCCTGCTCCCAGAAGCAAAAGTAAAGTCAAGTATCCACTTCTCCCCACGGAGTGTGGAAGAAGCAAGCCAACATAAATTGTCTCTTACGATTTATTTAAACGAGTCTAAAAGTTCCTTAGCCTCTTCTGGTGATCTAAAATTATACTCGGATCCTTCGTGGGTAAAGCATAACGTCGCTGGGTAGCGTAAGGTGTATTGAATATTTAAGTTCCTTAGACATTTCTTCACCTCATCAAACGCCTTCCTCCTTCGTGCCAAAGCCGGGGAGAAGTCCTGAAATAACATAATCTTGGATCCTTCATAAATCATAGCTTTAGGATCCTTTCCAAGCTTTCTGGAGGCATCCAGGAGTATCTGCCTCTCCCTATAACTCTGCAGCCGGAACAGGACCGGGCGTGGGCGCTGGTTTGGGCCAGATCCGCGTACTGCGACCCGGTAGGCCCACTCCACCCTTACCCGGTCAGTTTCAGCCCCCAGGTTTAAAAGCTGGGGCAGCCATCGCTCCAGAAATACTGCTAACTGTCCTTTCCCTTCTTGTTCAGGGAGGCCCAGAAGACGGATATTCTTTCTCCGATTTCTATTATCCAGGACATCCATGTAGATTTCAAAGGCCCGGACTCTCTGCTCCAGAGCTCGCACCTGTTCTGCAGCTGTTTGTGCTGCAGCCTCGGAGGTCGTGGCCTTTAGCTCCGCCCCCTTCACTCGGCCCTGTAATTCCTCGAGAGCCTGGCTGTACTTTTGTAACTTTTCTTCGAATGCATTCCATCTCTGTCTGGATTCTACAATGAAATTGACGAGTGTCGTTTCCAGCCTGGCAATCATCTCTTCAAGGCCTGTTTTTACATCAGCTGCAGCCGGAGGAGGAGAGGAGGGTGGGGGAGGGGTCTTTGTTTTCTGAGAGCTGCGGGATCCCTTTGGTTTACTCATTATCCACTTAATATTAAACTGCTTAAATATAATAGTAAGCAGCTAATTAAGGTTAGAAAATTTTTTTGGGTGGTTTGGTAAGTGTGGTGGGGGTGAGTAACTCACTTTACCCAGGTTTTGGGAAGAGCACTGTAAACTCAGACTTGCTGAGTCGCCGCCATCTTGGATCTCCGCAGGCTCCTTAGTCTTACCTCTTCTTGCCTGTCTCAGAGGAACAAATTTGTGCATCACTTGCAACAACTGCTCCTTAAACAGTGTCCCCATATCTGGTGTGTGCTTTCTGTGGAACAATTGCTCTCAATTTGTACTTTCCAACTCCTGTCTGATCGCGTCATAATTTCCTTTTCCCCAATTAAAAATCTTCCCTTGGTAACTGCTCCTTTCCCTCTCCAAGGCTATGGTATATGTGAGATATTAAAATACTGCCTCTCATATCTTACAGTACTGTTTACAAAATGGAGAATTTGACCAGAGTGCTAAAACTGATTGTTTGATACTCACTTCACTGTCAATTGTGGACATTACTAGAAGAAAATTTGTTGTAATACGTTTAAGGGGTGTGTGTGTGTGTGTGTGTGTGTGTGTGTGTGTGTGTGTGTGTGTGTGTGTGTGTGTGTGTGTGTGTGTGTGTTGGTGTAAACGAGATAATATGACAATTCAACACTTCGTGTCCTTACCTCATTTTTCCACTGGTCTTGAAGTTTGCTAATGTTATAATCAGAAAACAGGTTTACTTTATGCACAAACATGTTTTATGTAAATACAGGAATCAACAATTTTTAACATTAACAATGACCTAAAGGAAATACTCAGTTTGGGCCAGTCAAAAAACATTGCAGTCATTACTGTGCTGTAACATTATAAGATGCTTTGATTTGGAATGGTAAAGATTTGGGAACACGTACCAATCTGTGTAAAGATTGCATGTTAAGCATTACTGCAAAAACACAATTTCTTTTCATTTAATTTGATTTATTATTGTCTCATGTACCCAGGCACAGTGAAAAGTTTTGTTTTGTGTGCAGTACGGCCGATCACACCATAGAAAGATCAAGGTGAGAGAACAGAATGCGAATACAAAGTTATGGCTGCACAGAAGGTGCACAATAAACAAGATCAACATTCGATTTGAAATCGGAGAGGTTATTTAGAAGTCGGGGAAGAAACTGTTCTTGAACCTTGTGTACGTGTGTTTAAGATGTTGTGTCTTCTCTCTGGCAGAAGAAGTTGGAAGAGATTATTACAGGGTGGGAGGGTCTTTGATGCTGACTACTTTTCTGAGGCAGTGGGAAGTGTAAATAGAATCTATGGATAGAAGGTTGGCTTGTGTGATGGACTGGGCTATTTTCACAACTCTCTGTAGTTACCGTTCAGCGCAGAGTATTTGTCCATAAGACTCTCACCTAGTTTTAAAAATGCATCATAGAAAACATTCTATCTGAATGTATCACGGTTTGGTATGGCCAAAGTCTTTATAGATATGCTGCGTTTCCTTAGTCTCCTGAGGGAGTAGAGACGTTGTTGTGCCTTTGTGACCATCACATTAACATGGGTGGATCATCGTCACTTTCAGGAACTTGATGCCCTCAATTGTCCCCACCACAGCTCCATTGATTTAGATTAGATTAGATTTAGACAACTTACAGTATGGAAACAGGCTCTTCAGCCCACCAACACTCTGAAGAGCAACCCACCCAGATCCATTCCCCTACATTTACCCCTTCACCTAACACTACGGGGAATTTAGCATGGCCAACTCACCTAACCTGCACATTTTTGGACAATGGGAGGAAACCAGAGCACCCAGCAAAAACCCATGCAGACACGGGGAGAATGTGTAAACTCCACACAGACAGTTGCCTGAAGCGGGAATGCAGGGACACCTGCAAGAAATATTAAATTAAAGAGAAAAACTAACATTTATATCATCTGAGAGGAGACTGCAAATTGTTTGGCAAGTGGCCTATGATATATGTATTGCTGTGGAGAATGCATTAATTAATGATGATTGATAGTTAATTGCCAAGCTTTCCTAAAATATTGAACTTGACAGGTGAAGACATTGCCCTGATAAATAAATATTGTCACCTATTTTATTGAATCCGGACCCAGTTTATTCATTGACATCGATTCTCGTACATATAAATGTGCCTTTGATTGACAGTTCTAAATTTGTTGTTAGTGTAACTATTCCCATAAATTGGGATTATCTAGCAAATGCTGTCTAATTGCAGAATCACATCTAATGCTGGACATTGGGTGAATTTTTAAAGCAACTGGTTGGGTACAGTTAGCACCTTGTTGTTGTCAGGGGATATGCTGCTTCTTAAGAGGTGTCAATCTTTTGGGATGTACAGCCACATACCGCACCACAGTGATGATTAGATGCATATACCAAACAACTAATTTGTGTTATAGGAACAATGTGTCTTTGGTTTGATGGCAGCATCCCATTATTGATAAACGGCATTTGTGCTGCTACTTTAGAGTAACAATGTGAAACAGCTAGATTCACCTAGTGCTGAAATGTTGAGATAGTTTATTCTTCTAGGATAATGAAGTGGACTTGGCACTTTTCAGTCTTAAGAGTAACTGTCTCAGTAACTGTTTCATGAGGTTCTGTAATATACAATGAGAAGTAACCTGATCAGCCTAGCCAGTATCATGTAGGATGACTTTGCTGCACCCTATTTTATGTATGAATTTGAGTGCAGAATTAAGCCATTAAGACAGGTAAAGAAATTCTTGCAGCCATGGATGCAAGCCTTGTCGTAACTACAACCAGTTCTCTATAACATGAGATAAACGGCTAAATGAGCAGGTGATATGTTACAACTAATTTGCGGCCAGTTTTTGAGCCAATTGATACATGACGAATTCCTTCGAATTTGCAAAGGCAATTGGCGTTGTATATCAATTGTAATGCAATGTGCACGTGCTCATTTGATGTTGCTAACCCATTCACCAATGTGCCATTCAAGGAAGTTATAGGCCTCTGCACAATGTCATGGTGATCTATTCTCACCATCAATGTGTGGATTAGTATTGACTGAACTCATGAACTTCACAACTGGTACAGTTAAATTTGCTTTAAAAGACACTATGCTGTTCCATCCTTTGGACACCAACCAAGGTATGTATGAAAAACACTATGCCCAATACTCTTGATGAGGCAGGCAAAGGGACACAGAATTTGGCTTGTGGTTCAACTCGATTTTATTAACAAAATATTTCTTTTTAAAAACTCGAAACTTGTGCAATATTTACTCTCTATTCAACTTACTCTGTCTGACTTACTCTATGCACGGGCTTGAGCTGGACCATTGGAATATTCTTCCTCTCCAATGTAGGGCTGGCTCTCTTTCACAAAGGTAGGACTTGCAGGTCAGGATGAATCTTCTCTTGGGTCTTCTTGGATTGCCGCACAGTCTTCTGCTTGAATTTCCTGCTGTGAATCTTCCCTGAGAATCTTTGTTGATCGAGGCTTCACTCTGTCTTCACTGAAGGGCTGGCTTCTAGGTGCATGTGTTTTACTCTCTCCTCACAACAGGTATCCCAGAATAGTCTGTGGTCCTTGGCTAATGGAGTCATGAGTTGGGTTCAAATCCAATGGAATCACAGCTTTCACTGTTGTCATGCGAGCAGATATAAAATGCACATCCTCATGCAGTCAAGATGCGAGAAAGTCAGATCAACCCTTTTCAATACACAGCCCTCAGGCTGGTTGCTCCTGAACCTTTGTGACCACCTTGATATTGGTTTCCACTGTTCTTTACAGTTGATAGCTGCCGAGTGAATAAGTGTGGTGCTGGAAAAGCACAGCTGGTCAGGCAGCATCTGAAGAGCAGGAGAGTTGACATTCCAAGCATAAGCTCTTCATCAGGAATGTTGTTGGGGTGTGGGGGGCCCAACGAGAATGAGAGATAAATAGAAGGTGGTTGGGGCTGGGCGGAAGGTAGCCAGGAATGCGATAGATTGATGAAGGTGGGGGGTAATGGTGATTGATCGGAGTGGAAAGTGGAGCGGATAGGTGGGAAGGAAGATGGTAAGACAATTCAAATGGGCAGTGCCAAGTTGGAGGGTTGGATCTGGAATATGGTGGGGGGGGAGGGGAGATGAGGAAACTGGTGAAATGGACATTGATGTCAAGTGGTTAGAACATAGAACATAGAACATAGAAAAATACAGCGCAGTACAGGCCCTTCGGCCCTCGATGTTGCGCCGATCAAAGCCTACCAAACCTACACTAGCCCAATAACCTCCATATGCTTATCCAATGCCCGCTTAAATGACCATAAAGAGGGAGAGTCCACCACTGCTACTGGCAGGGCATTCCATGAACTCACAACCCGCTGAGTAAAGAATCTACCCCTAACATCTGTCTTATACCTACCACCCCTTACTTTAAAGCTGTGTCCCCTAGTAACAGCTGACTCCATTAGCGGAAAAAGATTCTCAGTGTCTACCCTATCTAAACCCCTAATCATCTTGTACACCTCTATCAAATCTCCCCTAAACCTTCTCTTCTCCAATGAGAACAGCCCCAAGTGCCTCAGCCTTTCCTCATACGATCTTCCTAACATGCCAGGCAACATCCTGGTAAACCTCCTCTGCACTCGTTCCAATGGCTCCACATCCTTCCTATAGTATGGCGACCAAAACTGCACACAATACTCCAGATGATGCCGCACCAGAGTCTTATACAACTGCAACATGACCTCAGGACTCCGGAACTCAATTCCTCTGCCAATAAAGCCCAGTACACCATATGCCTTCTTCACAGAACTATTTATCTGGGTGGCAACTTTCAGAGATCTGTGTACATGGACACCAAGATCCCTCTGCTCATCCACACTACCAAGTAGCCTACCATTAGCCCAGTAATCCATCTTCTTGTTACTCATACAAAAGTGAATGACTTCACACTTAGCTACATTGAACTCCATTTGCCACCTTTCTGCCCAGCTCTGCAACTTATCTAGATCCCGCTGTAACCTGCCACATCCTTCTTCGCTGTCCACAACTCCACCGACTTTCGTGTCATCCGCAAACTTGCTCACCCAGCTTTCAAGCCCCTCCTCTAGGTCATTTATAAAAATGACAAACAGCAATGGTCCCAAAACAGATCCTTGTGGAACACCGCTAGTAACTGCACTCCAAGATGAACCTATACCATCAACTACTACCCTCTGTCTCCTTCCAGCCAGCCAATTCCTAATCCAAACCTCTAATGCACCCTCAATGCCATACCTCCGTAGTTTTTGCATTAGCCTACCATGGGGAACCTTATCGAACGCCTTGCTAAAATCCATATACACCACATCTACTGCTTTACCCTCGTCCACTTCCTTGGTCACCTTCTCAAAGAACTCAATAAGGTTTGTGAGGCACGACCTGCCCTTCACAAAACCATGCTGACTATCCTTGATCACATTATTCCTATCCAGATGTTCATAAATACTATCCCTTACAATTCTCTCTAAGACTTTGCACTCACTGGCCTATAGTTACTCGGGCTATCCCTACTCCCCTTCTTGAACAAGGGGACCACATTCGCTATCCTCCAGTCTTCTGGCACTATTCCCGTAGACAATGATGACATAAAAATCAAGGCCAATGGCTCCGCTATCTCCTTCCTAGCTTCCCAGAGGATCCTAGGATAAATGCCATCAGGCCCAGGGGACTTGTCTATTTTCATCCTTTCCAGTATTCCCCAGACCTCTTCCCTACATACCTCAAGGCCATCCATTCTAATCACTTGTGACTCAATATTCACATTAGCAACAGTGTCCTGTTCCTGAGTGAATACTGACGAAAAGTATTGATTTAGTGTCTCTCCAATCTCCTCCGCCTCCACGCACAACTTCCCACTACTATCCTTGACTGGACCGATACCTACCCTAGTCATCCTTTTATTCCTGACATACCTATAGGAAGCCTTTGGGTTTTCCCTAATCCTACCAACTAAGGACTTTTCATGTCCCCTTCTCACTGCTCTTAGCTCTCTCTTTAGATCCTTCCTAGCTACCTTATAACTCTCAATCGCCCCAACTGAACCTTCACGCCTCATCTTTACATAGGCCACCCTCTTCCCTTTCACAAGGGATTCCAATTCCTTATTAAACCACGGCTCCCTCACAAGACCTTTACTCCCTGCCTGACTGGTACATACTTATCAAGGACACCCAATAGCTGTTCCTTGAACAATCTCCACATATCCTTTGTGTTCTTCCCTTGAAGCCTATTTTTCCAATCCACGCATCTTAAGTCATGCCTCACCGCATCAATTTCCCTGCCCCCAGCTATCTCTTGCCCTGCAGTGCACACTTATCCCTCTCCATCACTAATTTAAAAGTCACCAAGTTGTGGTCACTGTCCCCGAAGTGCTCACCTACGTCCAAGTCTAACACCTGGCCTGGTTCATTACCTAGAACCAAATCCAGTATAGCCTCACCTCTTGTTGGCCTGTGTGTCAGGAAACCCTCCTGCACACATTGGACAAACACAGACCCATCTAACGAACTCAAGCTATAGCTTTCCCAGTCAATATCTGGGAAGTTAAAGTCCCCCATAACAACCACCCTGCTACTTTCACTCTTCTCCTGAATCATCCTCGCAATACTTTCCTCTACTTCTCCCGGACTATTGGGAGGCCTGTAGAAAACTCCTAACAAGGTGACCTCACCTTTCCTATTTCTAACCTCAGCCCAAACTACCTCAGATGGCAAGTCTTCCTCCATCGTCCTTTCCACCGCTGTAATACTATCCTTGACAAGCAATGCCACACTTCCCCCTCTTTTACCCCCAAGGCAGAAGATGAGGTGTTCTTCCTCCACTTGTCGGGTGGCTAGGCTTTGTCAGCAGAGGAGGCCCAGGACTTACATGTCCTTGGCGGATTGGGAAGGAGAGTTTGAGAAGGGTGGTGGGGTTGTTTAGTGTGTGTGTCCAGGAGATGTTCTCTGAAATGTTCCACAGGTTGGCATCCTGTCTCTTGAATGTAGAGGAAACCACACTGTGAGCAATGGACGCAGGAGATGAAGTGTGTGGATGTGCAGGAAAATCTCTGCTTCATGTGGAAAGATCCTTGGGGTTTTAGGTGGAGGTGAGAGGGGAGATGTGAGCGCAGGTTTTCCATCACTTGTGGTAGCAAGGGAAGGTGTCAGGAGTGGTGGGTTAGTTGGGGGGGGGGGGGGGGGCGCGTGCACCTAATGAGTGAGTCGCAGAGGGAATGGTCTCTGTGAAATGCTGATTGGGGTGGGAGGAAAATATATGTCTGGTGATGGGGTCTTACTATAGGTGACAGACATGGTGGAGGACAATGTGATGTATATGGAGGTTGGTGGGTTGGAAGATGAGGGTGGGGGTGGGGGGGTGGGTGCGTTCTGTCCTTGTTGCGGTTGGAGGAATGGGGTTCAAGGGTGGAGATGTTGGAAGTGGAGGAGATGTGCCACTCTGCTAAGGAAATGCAAGTCCTGGGCCTTCTCCAGTGCCAGATCCTATTCACTCAACGACTGGAGGAAGAACACCTCATCTTCCACCTTGGGACCCTCCAACCACATGGAATCAATGTTGATTTCACTAGTTTCCACATCTCCCCTCCCCCCACCTTATCCCAGAGCCAACCTTCCAACTTTGCACTGCCCTCTTGAAGTGTCCTACATATCCATCTTCCTTCCCAACTATCCGCTCCACCCTCCAGTAATACCATCACCACCCACCGTCATCCACTTATTGCATTCCTAGCCACCCATCCCCCAGTTCCCTCTCATTTGTCTCCCCTCTCATTTGTCTCCCTCTCCACATTCCTGATGAAGGTTTTATGTTCAAAACGTGGATTCTCCTGCTCCTCGGATGCTGCCTGACTGGCTGTGCTTTTCCAGTGCTACACTTTTTGACTATGATCTCTAGCATCTGCAGTCCTCACTTTCTCTTAGTTGATAGCTGTGGCTATTATTTAATGGAGTTTGGTTAATTTTCTGTAAGGCCTGATTTCTCTGGCAGTGGATCAATTTAAAATGTCCAATGGGTGCTAGAATATAACCATGTATTCCCAAAAAATAGTGTTGAAATAGGATCCCTTTTGAACCAGGTCTTGCAAATATCTTTGTACAATCCATGAAAAATATGTCTTCAATGGAATAACACTAAATCTCCTATTCCTTGCATTTTTCTAATATGTAGGTGTTACATCTGCTGTCGCTGACTTCTCAGCTGTTATAAGCTGCCTCTCACCCATCCCCCCGCGCCCCTCCTCCTCTAACCTAGTTAATAAGGTAAGGTTCATTCTAAACTTACTCTATTGAATATAAGTTTGTTATTAATTTTATAGCAACTTGAACTAAGTTTTCTACTTTAGCACTGAGTGGGTGTTCAGATAAGTGGGTATGAATGCTAGGGCAGTTGCTTGCTCCTCCTGCAGAATGTGGCAGGTGGGAGACATGGGAGAAGTGCACCCAACTCCAGCTCCTTGAAAACCGTGTTAGGGAATTGGAGCTGGAACTGGATGAACTACGGATCATTCGGGAGGCTGAGGGGGTAATTGAGAGGAGTTACCAGGAGTTGGTCACTCCTAAGGCTCAGGACAAGGATAGATGGGTTACAGTTAGGGGGAGGAAAGGGGATAGTCAGACAGTGCAGAGATCCCTTGTGGACATTCCCCTCCGCAATAAGTATACCATTTTGGATACTGCTGGGGGGGATGACCTACCAGAGGAAAGCCATAGCAGTCAGTTCTCTGGCACTGAGCCTGACACTGTGGCAAAGAATGGAAGGGGGCAGAATAGAAAAGTACTCGTGGTAGGGGACTTGATAGGGGAATCGACAGGAGATTTTGTGGTCAGGATCAGGATTCCTGGAAGGTCTGTTGCTTCCCTGGTGCCAGGTTCCAGGATGTCTCCGATCGGGTGTATAAGGTTCTAAAAGGGGAGAGCGAACAGCCAGAAATCATCATTAGCACTACTAATGATATAGCCAGAAAAACGATTGAGGATATAAAAAGTGATTTCAGGGAGTTAGGATGGAAGCTGCAAAGTAGGACGAACAGAGTAGTGTTCTCTAGTTTACTACCGGTGCCATGAGATAGCGAGGCGAGGAACAGGGAGCGGGCGCAGCTTAACACGGGGCTGCGCAGCTGGTGTAGGAGGGAGGGCTTCAGATATGTAGATAATTGGGATGCCTTCTGGGGAAGGTGGGACCTGTACATGAAGGACGGGTTGCATCTGAACTAGAAGACGACCAATGTCCTGGGTGGAAGGTTTGCTCGAGTAGTTCGAGAGGGTTTAAACTAGTGTGGCAGGGGGGTGGGAACCTGAGCTGTATACCGGAGATGAGAGTTGATGCAGATGAGGCAATAGCAAGAGGTAGACCAGCTAGTGGGAAGGATTTTCCTGGCAAGGAACCAAGGGATCAGTTAAAGTGTGTTTGCTTTAACGCAAGGAGTATCAGGAATAAAAGTGATGAACTTAGAGCATGGATCAGTATCTGGTGCTATGATGTTGTGGCCATAACAGAGACATGGGTTTCTCAGGGGCAGGATAGGTTGCTGGATGTTCCAGGGTTTAGAGCATTTAAAAAGAATAGGGAGGGGGGAAAAGAGGAGGGGGTGTAGCACTACTAATCAGAGAGGGTATCACAGCTACAGAAGCTTCCATTGTCGAGGAAGATCAGCCTACTGAGTCAGTATGGGTGGAAATTAGGAACAGCAAGGGAGCAGTCACCTCATTAGGGGTTTACACAAGCCCCCCAATAGCAGCAGGGAGATGGAAGAAAGCATAGGTCGGCAGATTTTGGAAAAGTGTGGACATGGTAAGGTTGTTGTAATGGGTGACTTTAAGTTTCCCAATATTGATTGGAACCTCCTTCAATCAGAAGATTTGAATGGAACTGTTTTTGTAAGGTGTGTTCAGAAGGGTTTCCTAACTCAGTATGTTGACAGGCCGACGAGGGGAGAGGCCATTCTAGACTTGGTGCTTGGAAATGAGCCGGGGCAGGTATCAGATCTTGTGGTGGGAGAGCATTTTGGTGATAGTGACCACAACTGCCTCACATTCTACACGGTTATGGAGAAGAAGAGGATTAGGCAAAATGGGAGGATATTTAATTGGGGAAGAGGAAACTATGATGCGATTAGGCATGAGTTAGGATGCATGGACTGGGAGCAATTGTTCCATGGTAAAGGCACTATAGACATGTGGAGACTGTTTAAGGAACAGTTGTTGGCGAGTGATGAATAAATGTGTCCCTCTGAGACAGGCAAGAAGGGGTAAGATAAAGGAACCTTGGATGACGAGAGCGGTGGAGCTTCTTGTCAAAAGGAAGAAGGTGGCTTACATAAGGTGGAGAAAGCTCAGGTCAAGCTCAGCTCTAGAGGATTACAGGCAGGCAAGGAAGGAGCTCAAAAATGGTCTGAGAAGAGCCAGGAGAGGGCACGAGAACATAGAACATAGAAAAATACAACGCAGTACAAGCCCTTTGGCCCTCGATGTTGCGCCGATCCAAGCTCACCTAACCTACACTAGCCCACTTTCCTCCATATGCCTATCCAATGCCCGTTTAAATGCCCATAAAGAGGGAGAGTCCACCACTGCTACTGGCAGGGCATTCCATGAACTCACGACTCGCTGAGTAAAGAATCTACCCCTAACATCTGTCCTATACCTACCACCCCTTAATTTAAAGCCATGCCCCTCATAATATCTGACTCCATACGTGGAAAAAGGTTCTCATGGTCAACCCTATCTAAACCCCTAATCATCTTGTACACCTCTATCAAGTCACCCCTAAACCTTCTTTTCTCCAATGAAAACAGCCCCAAGTGCCTCAGCCTTTCCTCATACGATCTTCCTACCATACCAGGCAACATCCTGGTAAACCTCCTCTGCACCCATTCCAGTGCCTCCACATGCTTCCTATAGTATGGCGACCAAAACTGCACACAATATTCCAGATGCGGCTGCACCAGAGTCTTATACAACTGCAACATAACCTCAGGATTCCGGAACTCAATTCCTCTACCAATAAAAGCCAGTACATCATATGCCTTCTTCACAGCACTATTTACCCGGGTGGCAACTTTCAGAGATCTGTGTACATGGACACCAAGATCCCTCTGCTCATCCACACTACCAAGTATCCGTCCATTAGCACAGTACTCCATCTTCTTGTTACTCTTACCAAAGTGAATGACTTCACACTTAGCTACATTGAACTCCATTTGCCACCTTTCTGCCCAGCTCTGCAGCTTATCTGTATCCCGCTGTAATCTGCCACATCCTTCCTCACTGTCAACAACCCCACCGACTTTCGGATCATCCGCAAACTTGCTCACCCTACCTTCTAGCCCCTCCTCCAGGTCATTTATAAAAATGACAAACAGCAATGGTCCCAAAACAGATCCTGGTGGAACACCGCTGGCAACTACACTCCAAGATGAACTTTTACCATCAACTACTACCCTCTGTCTTCTTCCAGCCAGCCAATTCCTGATCCAAACTTCCAACTCACCCTCAATGCCATACCTCCGTATTTTTTGCAGTAGCCTACCATGGGGAACCTTATCAAACGCCTTACTAAAATCCATATACACCACATCAACCGCTTTACCCTCATCCACCTCCTTAGTCACCTTCTCAAAGAATTCAATAAGGTTTGTGAGGCAGGACCTGCCCTTCACAAAAGCATGCTAACTATCCTTGATCACATTATTCAGATGTTCATAAATCCTATCCCTTACAATTCTCTCTAAGACTTTGCCCACAACAGAGGTAAGACTCACCGGCCTACAGTTACTAGGGTTATCCCTACTCCCTTTCTTGAACAAGGGAACCACATTTGCTATCCTCCAGTCTCTGGCACTATTCCTGTAGTCAACGAGGACATAAAAATCAAGGCCAATGGCTCTGCAATCTCCTCCCTTGCTTCCCAGAGAATCCTAGGATAAATGCCATCAGGCCCAGGGGACTTATCTATATTCACCCTTTCCAGAGTTTCCAACACCTCTTCCCTACATTTCTCAAAGCCATCCATTCTAATTGACTGTGACTCAATATTCACATCGGCAACAATGTCATGTTCCTGAGTGATTACTGACGAAAAGTATTCATTCAGTGTCTCCCCAATTTCTTCAGCCTCCACACGCAACTTCCCACTACTATCCTTGACTGGACCTATTCCTACCCTAGTCATTCTTTTATTCCTGACATACCTATAGAAAGCCTTTGGGTTTTCCCTAATCCTACCAACCAAGGACTTTTCATGTCCCCTTCTTGCTGCTCTTAGCTCTCTCTTTAGATCCTTCCTGGCTACCTTATAACTCTCAATCGCCCCAATTGAACCTTCACGCCTCATCTTTACATAGGCCACCCTCTTCCCTTTAACAAGGGATTCCAATTCCTTATTAAACCACGGCTCCCTCACACGACCCTTTCCTCCCTGCCTGACAGGTACATACTTATCAAGGACACTCAGTAGTTGCTCCTTGAACAAGCTCCACATATCGATTGCACCCTTCCCTTGAAGCCTACTTTTCCAAGCCACGCATCCTAAGTCATGCCTCACCGCATCATAATTTCCCTGCCCCTAGCTATAACTCTTGCCCTGTAGTGCACACTTATCCCTCTCCATCACTAGAGTAAAAGTCACCGAATTGTGATCACTGTCCCCAAAGTGCTCACCTACCTACAATTCTAACACCTGGCCTGGTTCGTTACCCAGAACCAAATCCAGTATGGCCTCACCTCTTGTTGGCCTGTCTACATATTGTGTCAGGAAACCCTCCTGCACACATTGGACAAACACAGACCCATCTAATGTACTCGAGCTATAGCTTTCCCAGTCAATATCTGGAAAGTTAAAGTCCCCCATAACAACCATCCTATTACTTTCACTCTTCTCCTGAATCATCCTCGCAATCCTTTCTTCTACGTTTCTGGGACTATTAGGAGGCCTGTAGAAAACTCCTGACAGGCTGACCTCACCTTTCCTATTTCTAAGCTCAGCCCAAACGACCTCAGATGGTGAGTCTTCATCCATCGTCCTTTCCACCGCTGTAATACTATCTTTGACAAACAATGCCACACCTCCCCCTCTTTTACCCCCACCTCTGACCCTACTAAAACATTTAAACTCTGGAATCTGCAACAACCAATCTTGCCCCTGTTCTACCCATGTCTCCGTAATAGCCACAACATCAAACTCCCAAGTACAAACCCACGCTGCAAGTTCACCTACCTTATTTCATGTACTTCTCGCATTGAAATATACACATTTCAAGCCACCTTCCTGTTTACAGGCACCCTCCTTCGAGATTGATGCCATGTTCCTAACCTCCCTACACTCCAGGTCCTGCACCCTAAAGCTACAGTCTAGGTTCCCATGCCCCTGCAGTGTTAGTTTAAACCCCCCGAAAGAGCATTAGCAAACCTCCCTCCAAGGATACTGGTGCCCCTCAGGTTCAGGTGTAGACCATTCTGTTTGTAGAGGTCCCACCTTCCCCAGAAAGAACCCCAGTTATCCAGAAACTGGAATCCCTCCCTCCTGCACCATCCCTGTAGCCACACATTTAACTGCTCTATCTCCCTATTCCTCGACTCTCTATCACGTGGCACGGGTAACAAACCAGATACAACAACTCTGTTCGTTCTAGCTTTGAGCTTCCAACCTAGCTCCCTGAAAGCCTGCCTAACATCCTCATCCCTCTTCCTACCTATGTCTTTGGTGCCAATGTGGACCACGACTTCGGGCTGCTCCCCCGCCCCCTTAAGAACCCGGAAAACACGATCAGAGACATCACGTACCCTTGCACCTGGGAGGCAACGTACCAAACGTGAGTCTCTCTCGCCCCCACAAAACCGCCTATCTGTGCCCCGAACTATCGAGTCTCCAATAACTATTGCTCTGCTCTTCTCCACCCTTCCCTTCTGAGCAATGGGGATTGGCTCCATGCCAGAGGCCTGAACCCCATTGCTTACCCCTGGTAAGTCGTCCCCCCCACAAGTATCCAAAACGTTTTACTTGTTCTTGAGGGGAATGGCCGCAGGGGGTCTCTGCACTGGCTGCTTCCTCCCTGTCCCCCTCACTGTGACCCATCTGTCTGCAATCTTTGGAGTTACTACTTCCCTGAAGCTCCAATCTATGACCCCCTCTGCCTCCCGAATGATCCTAAGTTCATCCGACTCCAGCTCCAGTTCCCTAACATGGTCTTGGAGGAGCTGGAGATGGGTGCACTTCCTGCAAGTGTAATCAGCAGGGATGACCATGGCATCCCTCACCTCAAATATGTTGCAAGAGGAACATTGCACTGCCTTCACTGCCATCCCTCTAAAAGTAATCTTTAAAAAAAATTAGGTCTAAACACTAGAATAAGCAAAATACAGCACTTACCTTCTTACCACAACGGGTCTTATTATTAGGTTAGAGGAGGAGAGCGGGTGGGAGGCTCTACCTCCGTAGTGCCTCGGGTTCCTCTCCTGCGCGCCTTGGCAGAAAGGCTTGGCAGAATGGATTAGGGAGAACCCAAACGCATTTTACACTGATGTGAGGAATAAGAGAATGGTCAAAGGAAGAGTAGGGCTGATCAGGGATAGCATAGGGAACTTGTGTGTGGAGTCTGAGGAGGTAGGGGAAGCCCTAAATGAGTTATTTGCTTCTGTCTTTATGAAAGAAACGAACTTTGTAATGAATGAAACCTTTGAAGAGCAGGTGTGCATGCTGGAATGGATAGAGATAGAGGAGGCTGATGTGCTGAAAATTTTGTCAAACATTAAGATTGACAAGTCGTCAGGCTCGGACCAGATTTGTCCTCTGCTGCTTTGGGAAACGAGAAATGCAATTGCTTCGCCACTTGCGAAGATCTTTGCATCCTCGCTCCCCACTGGAGTCATACCTGAGGACAGAAGAGAGGCAAATGTAATTCCTCTCTTCAAGAAAGGAAATAGGGAAATCACCAGCAATTACAGACCAGTAAGTCTAACGTCTGTCGTCTGCAAAGTGTTAGAAAGGATTCTGAGGGATAGGATTTATGACCATCTGGAAGAGCATGGCTTGATTAAATGCCATGATTTGGAGATGCCGATGTTGGACTGGGGTGTACAAAGTTAAAAATCACACAACACCAGGTTATAGTCCAACAGGTTTAATTGGAAGCTCACTAGCTTTCGGAGCAACGCTCCTTCATCAGGTGATAGTGACTATGACCTGATGAAGGGGCGTCGCTCTGAAAGCTAGTGTGCTTCCAATTAAACCTGATGGACTATAACCTGGTGTTGTGTGATGTTTAACTTTGATTAAAAGCAGTCAGCACAGCTTCGTGAGGGGCACGTCATGCCTCACAAATCTTATCGAGTTCTTTGAGGATGTGACTAGAAAAGTTGATGAGGGTCGAGCTGTAGATGTGGTATATATGGACTTCAGCAAGGCATTTGATAAGGTTCGCCATGGTAGGCTCATTCAGAAGGTCAGGAGGAATGGGATACAGGGGAACTTAGCTGTCTGGATACAGAATTGGCTGGCCAACAGAAGACGGCGAGTGGTAGTAGAAGGAAAATATTCTGCCTGGAAGTCAGTGGTGAGTGGTGTTCCACAGAGCTCTGTCCTTGGGCCTCTACTGTTTGTAATTTTTATTAATGAGTGGATTGAAGGATGGGTCGGCAAGTTTGCAGATGACACAAAGGTTGGAGGTGTTATTGACAGTATAGAGGGCTGTTGTAGGCTGCAGCGGGACATTGACAGGATGCAGAGATGGGCTGAGAGGTGGCAGATGGAGTTCAATCTGAATAAATGTGAGGTGATGCATTTTGGAAAGTCGAATTTGAAAGCTGAATGCAAGATTAAGGACAGGATTCTTGGCAGTGTGGAGGAACAGAGGGATCTTGGTGTGCAGGTACATAGATCCCTTAAAATGGCCACCCAAGTGGTTGTTAAGAAAGCATATGGTGTTTTGGCTTTCATTAACGGGGGGATTGAGTTTAAAAGTCATGAGATCTTGTTGCAGCTCTATAAAACTTTGGGTAGATCGCACTTGGAATACTATGTCCAGTTCTGGTCGCCCTATTATAGGAAAGATGTGGATGCTTTGGAGAGGGTTTAGAGGAGGTTTACCAGGATGCTGCCTGGACTGGAGGGCTTATCTTATGAAGAGCGTTAAAAATCACACAACACCAGGTTATAGTCCAACAGGTTTAATTGGAAGCAAACTAGCTTTCGGAGCGACACTCCTTCATCAGGTGATAGTGGAGAGCTCGATTGTAACACAGAATTTATAGCAAAAATTTACAGTGTGATGTAACTGAAATTATACATTGAAAAATTGATTGTTAAGCCTTTCATCTGTTAGAATACAGTGATAGTTTCACTTCTTTTATGTGTAAATCACATTTTTAAAAGTTGCATTCTCGGGTTAGCTGTTAACAATGGTGATAGCTAGACAATATGTTGAAGGTGTTAGCCCCCTGTGTTCTCTGTCTATACCATGATGTTTAAATTGATTCTAATCTAAAAAGTGAGATAACAGAGTTTTACATAAAATCATGCAGTTTTTGAGCTTAGAGTTCTACATGAAGAGAGGTTGACTGAGCTCGGACTTTTTTCATTGGAGGGGACCGAATTGAGGTATACAAGACAATGAGAGGCATAGGTAGAGTCGATAGCCAGAGACTATTTCCCAGGGCAGAAATGGCTAATACGAGGGGTCATAGTTTTAAGCTGGTTGGAGGAAAGTATAGAGGGGATGTCAGAGGTGGGTTCTTTACACAGAGAGTTGTGAGAGCATGGAATGCGTTGCCAGCAGCAGTTGTGGAGGCAGGGTCATTGGGGACATTTAAGAGACTCCTG
Organism: Hemiscyllium ocellatum; assembly: GCF_020745735.1. NCBI lineage: Eukaryota > Metazoa > Chordata > Chondrichthyes > Orectolobiformes > Hemiscylliidae > Hemiscyllium > Hemiscyllium ocellatum. Next base: position 5,201,266 of record NC_083443.1, on the reverse strand, counting down.
GACATGCATATGGTCACAGAAATTTGAGGGTGCATACATGAGGATCAATAGTCGGCACAACATCGTGGGCTGAAGGGCCTGTTCTGTGCTGTACTGTTCTATGTTCTATTTTCTGTATTGGTTGCTTTAGCATTTGATCAAACTGAAAATCAAAAGCTCAAAACAGTAAGCTGTCTAAGGTTATTCATCTAAAAGCCCATAATATTTTATGTAACCACTGTTTAGCACATATGAAATTTAGATTAAACGTTGTGTCATGTCAACTTCTTATGTATTTTTTAAATTTGGTCTGCACTTCAGATTCAACAGCTATTCAGGGTTTTTTCTAATTTAATTTGCAGTGACTTATTTACTTTATGCAGGTAAAGCTAATTTATGTGGTTGGTTGGTGGATTGAAGTGTGTGTCACAGGAGTCGTCCATATCTTACTTCACGGCTCAATGTTAACCAATTCTCTCCTCAGGCTTCATGTTGTCTTTCATGTTGTCGTTGTGGATGGGAAGTGTATCAGCCTTACTGTGGTAACTGCTGCAACGCACAGCCTCATGTCCATATGATGGAGAAAGCCCATTTCTAACCACCTTTCAGTGTGAAACAAAAACTACATTGATTTTGCCTTAGAATTAGTGAAAACACCTTGCCACAGCTGTCCTGTTCCTCGGATGCTGCCTACTGCTGTGCTTTTCCAGCACCACCCTTTTTGGCAGCTGTAAAGTTCCTCACCTAACCCTTTGGGTTCAGAAAGTACTATAGATGACCCATTGCATTTGACCCGTCCTCCAATCATGCGTTGTGCAGTCATGGGAATGGATGTCCAAGATCATTAAAGTGGGGCTAAACAATCATGATCCATCTCCACAGTCGTCATGTACCTCACGGTGGCTTAGTGATACCACTACTGCTTCACAGCTGCAGAGATGTGCATTCAATTCCAGCCTCAAGCAACTGTGTGGAGTTTGCACATTCTCCTCATGTCTGTGTAGTTTCCTCCAGGTGCACTGGTTTCTTCTCACAATCCAGCGATGTGCAGGTTATGTGAACTGGCCATGCTAAATTCCCATAGTGTTCAGGGATGTGTAAGTTAGTCAGGGGTAAATGTAGAGTTTAGGGGAATGCATCTGGGTGGGTAACTCTTTGGAGCATCAGTGTGGACTTCTTGGACCGAAGGGCCTGTTTTGACACTGGAGGGATTTTATGATTCTCATGTGGGCACATCCTACAACAAATGCGCACAAGGAACTATTACCTTCAAGAATTAAATGGGAACTGATGATTTTATTGCAAATAATGGCTATATTTCAGAAAGTGCTGATTGAAACTAGCATTTGATATTGTCAGCACTATCACTTTGGAGGAATGATTGCTAAGTAAGAGCTAATGGTTATTCTCTTTCAGTTGGCTGTCGTCATTGAGTGGAAAAACTGACAATTTAATTCATAACGTTCTACCTGATTTCTCTGCTGCGTCTTGATTTTCCTGAAAGGAAAGAAAAAAAAATTTAGAAATCTGGAGTTAATTGTGGGGGAGGAGGACTAACTGGATTGTGCTTCGGAACAGCAGATTGGGGAATTGATGGACTGATTGGTTACATCCTGTACTGTACTATTCTTTGACTTTATTAGATGAGGGAATTGTAATATGAGAAAAGGCAAGAAGCATAAAAGGTCTTTGCTAGATTAAATTATAGGTTTCTGGTTCAATAACTCTCTCAGCTCAAGATCCATTAACAAACCAAAATGGTACAATTTTGATTTAAACTGGGTAATAAATGAGGGAGTTGAGCTGATTGCTGAAATGATCTGCTGCATCTCTGACTGATGGACAGACATGGTAATGTTTAGTGAGGGAATGCAGGAGATAATACCTTGGCCTTTTGAAGGTACATTCCCCAAGTGATGGAGTGCAGAAAAAAAACATTACTGGAGAAACTCAGCAGATTGAGCATCTGTGGAAAGAAAATAGAGACAATATTTTGGGTGCAGTGACCCCTCATCAAGCTGTAATGATGAATTCCATTCCACTATACTAAAGAATATAGAATCATGCTTATGAAAGATAGCTGCAGTTTCTCCAGTAGACAAGCAGGAGGCTGGGAGAACACAGCACGTCAGGCAGCATCAGGAGGCTGGGAGAACACAGCACATCAGGCAGCATCAGGAGGCTGGGAGAACACAGCACATCAGGCAGCATCAGGAGGCTAGGAGAACACAGCATGTCAGCCACCATCAGGTGGTGGAGAAGTCAATGTTTCGAGTATAACCCTTTTTCAGGATTGAGGGTGGATGTAAGGGGACCTAGTTTCTCCAGCATTTTCTATTTTTTTTTGTTTCAGCATCCACACTCGTTTTATTTTAGTGAAAAAATACTGCAGATTTCCAGATCTGCACTATTTTGCTTCCATTGGAATGTAGAAGGGTCCTGCTTGTTGAATTCGAGTGTCAGTGTCAGAGTCTCAGCGCAGGGAAGTGGGATGGAAAATAATAGCCTACAAGACATAGGCATTTTTAATCAATCTGTTCAGAGATGTTATGACACACCTCTGGAGCAGCTATATCTTGAACTCAGGCCTCCTGGCTCAGAGCTACAGTCACTACTGCTGTGCCACAAGGGCCCTAGCCTAGACCATGCATGCTTACAGTGAGGACTGACTACAAGCCAATTTTGTTTGATCTTGATTTACAGTGTTCAAGTAAAAACATAGCTCAATCACAATCTAACCGAAAAATACTAGCTAATCAAGGGCTGATTAGCCATCTCTTCTTCCTGAATTCAATATTTTGAGAGTTATATCTATCAAAACTTTAGGTCATTCCAGACTTTTAGTTATTTCATGGATCAGTACTCTTGCATTTCATCATTTCATCACATACCGTGCCAGTCTGAGGTTAGGGGTCCAGTAGTAGATGCTTAGGGGAGATGTTCAGTAATGGAATAAAATAAAAGCCAATTACTTGGTTTGAATATTTTTTCTGAACAGATATTTGCACATGTTTCAACTCACCTTTCTTCCAGAAGCAAAAACTGAGCAGCGCGAGGATGAGAACCAGAACCACAGCCGAGCCAATACCAGCCTCCAAGTTAGAGGAGTTCTCTAAAGGAAATAAGGGAACACAATGGAGCCACATAATGAGCTTTTCCTGCACAAAGTAAGTAATTAGCTGAAAATTAAATAAAGAATAACCTCTGAATATCTGTTGAATCTGAAGTGTTGACATGATACAATGTTTAAACTAAAGGAAACTGGAAGCTGTAGCTTTTCATATTTCACTCATCAGAACTAGGACAGAAAAAAACAAGCTTCAATAAAGAAATACCATTATTTATACATGGTACTTGTAATAAAATCCCTCCTTGGTGATTCCCTGGTGTGCTGTTTTAATATGCTGCATCAAACTTTTACACTTTAAATATCTCTTTAAGTATCTCTTTAAGTGCCCTTGAATTTGTGACTGAGTGATAAGGTTTCAAGGATATAGCACTGACAAGGTACCATCAGCTGGAGGAAAGCGTGACAAAACATTTTAGTCTCATTAGGCAAAAGTGAGGACTGCAGATGTTGGAGATCAGAGTCTAGAGTAGAGTGGTGCTGGAAAAGCACAGCATCCGAGGAGTAGGAAAATTGACATTTTGGGCAAAAGCCCTTCATCAGGAATTTGGATGCTGCCTGACCTGCTGTGTTTTTGCAGCACCACTCTAGTCTATTTTAGTCTCATTATCTTGCTGTTTCTCCATTGTTCTGCCTCTTTGTCTCCTTCAGATAAAGGGGGTGCAGTGGTAGTTTCGCGCACTGACCGCTACACCGTTGAAGCCAGATGCCAACTCAGAGACATCTTCACCTACTGCCCCCTCGACCATGACCCCATCCCTCATCACCAAACCATCATCTCCCAGACCATACGGAACCTCATCACCTCAGGAGATCTCCCACTTATGGCTGCCAACCTCATAGGCCAGGAACCCTGCACTGCCCGGTTCTACCTCCTTCCCAAGATCCACAAGCCTGACCACCCTGGCCGACCCATTATCTCAGCCTGCCCCTGCGCCCCCGAACTCATCTCCACTTACTTCAATACTGTCCTATTTCCCCCTAGTCCAGGGACTCCCCAAATACATTCGAGACACCACTCAGGCCCTCCACCTCCTCCAAGACTTCCATTTCCCCGGCCCCCAATGCCTCATCTTCACCATGGATATCCAATCCCTCTACACCTCCATCAGCCATGACCAGGGCCTCCAAGCCCTCCGTTTCTTCCTCTCCCGACATCCCCAACAGTACCCTTCCACTGACACTCCCATTCATTTGGCTGAACTGGTCCTCACCCTTAACAATTTCTCCTTCGAATCCTCCCACTTCCTCCAGACCAAACGGGTAGCCATGGACAGCTGTATGGGCCCCAGCTATGCCTGTCTGTTTGTTGGCTACTTAGAACAGTCCATCTTCCATAGTTACACTGGCACCACTCCCCACCTCTTCCTCCGCTACATTGATGACTGCATCGGTGCTACCTTGTACTCCAGTGAGGTGGTTGGGCAGTTCATCAACTTCACCAACACATTCCACCCTGACCTTAAATTTACCTGGACCCTCTCTGACACCTCCCTCCCCTTCCTGGACCTCTCCATCTCCATTAATGATGACCGAACTTGACATGATATTTTTTACAAACCCACCTACTCTCACAGTGACCTGGATTACACCTCTTCCCACCCTTCCTCTTGCAAAAGTGCCATCCCATATTCCCAATTTCTCTGCCTCTGCCGTATTTGCTCCCAGGAGGACCAGTTCCACCACAGAACACACCAGATGGCCTCCTTCTTTAGAGACTGTAATTTCCCTTCTCATGTGGTTGAAGATGCCCTCCAATGCATCTCATCCACATCCCACACCTCTGCCCTCAAACCCCACCCCTCCAACCATAACAAGGACAGAATACCCTCCCACACTTTCCACCCCACCAACCTTTGCATAAACTGCATCATCCACCTATAGTTCCACCACCTCCAAACGGACCCCACCACTAGGGATATATTTCCCTCCCTACCCATTTCCACTTTCTGCAAAGACCGTTCCCTCCGTGACTACCTGGTCAGGTCCACGTCTCCCAACAAATCACCCTCCCATCCTGGCACCCACCCCTGCCACCACAGGAATTGCAAAACCTAAGTCCACACCTCCTCCCTCACCACCATCCAAGGCCCCAAAGGAGCCTTCCACATCCATCAAAGTTTCACCTGCTCATCCACCAATATCATTTATTTGTATCCTTTGCTGCCAATGCAGTCTCCTCTCCATTGGGGAGACTGGATGACTTCTTGCAGAGTGTTTTAGGGAACATCTCCGAGACACCCACTCCAATCAACCCCACCACCGTATGGCCCAACATTTCAAATCCCCCTCCCACTCTGCCGATGACATGCAGTTCCTGGGTCTCCTCCACGGCCGTTCCCTCACCACCCGATGTCTGGAGGAAGAATGCTTCATCTTCCGCCTTGGAACACTTCAACCCCAGGGCATCAATGTGTCATTTCCCCTCTCCCCACCTTACCCCAGTTCCAACCTTCCAGCTCAGCACTGTCCTCATGACCTACCCTACCTGCCAATCTCCCTTCCCACCTATCCACTCCACCCTCTCCTCTGACCTATCACCTCCATCCCCACCCCCATTCACCCATTGTATTCTTTGCCACCTTCTCCCCAATTCCCCCCCCATTTATCTCTCCACCCTGGAGGCTCCCTGCCTCCATTCCTGATGAAGGGTTTTTGCCCGAAACGTCGATTTTCCTGCTCCTCGGATGCTGCCTGACCTGCTGTGGTTTTCCAGCACCACTCTAATCTAGACTCTGGTTTCCAGCATCTGCAGTCCTCACTTTTGCCTCACGCCCTTATCAATTTTGGGATTATATTCACCTTTCCATCGGCTGTGGAGAAAAGGTTTGTTAGCATCTGTTCAGCAATCAATGACTTGCTGTCATGCAAAATGGCACAAATCTCTTCTGGGGTGAGGAGAGTTAGCAGTTCAAACCTCTCACTTGTATCAGCTGAGCTGATTGGATTGTTCTTAGTGTCTGCTATCTGGACCTCCTGATCTTCTTTCTTTCAATTTCATGGGTTTTCAGCTTTGCTTTTCCTCTTGGAATTCACATTGTTCCATCATGCAGCCTCAACTTTACTTTCAGTGTCTCATTTACAGTTTGAGCAACTTCTATGAAGATTAGATTACTTACAGTGTGGAAACAGGCCCTTCGGGCCAACAAGTCGACACTAACCCAGATGGGGTGCTACTTACCTATACCCCTACATTTACCCCTTACCTAACACTACGGGCAATTTAGCACATCTTTGTGACTGTGGGAGGAAACCGGAGCACCCGGAGGAAACCCATGCAGACACAGGGAGAATGTGCAAACTCCACACAGTCAGTCGCCTGAGGCGGGAATTGAACCCGGGTCTCTGGCGATGTGAGGCAGCAGTGCTAACTACTGTGCCACCGTGATGCCCACAAACTGATATAGTGCTGAGCACTGGTATCTATCTTCACTTGATGATCGCCTTTTGCAGTTATCTTTCTAATGGTTGCAAACCATTTTTTAACATTGAGACTTGATGATATCAGCATAACATTGTGTATGTAAAGTGATTCATCAGAATTATCACTCAATATCTGTCTATCGACAACTTTTTGGGTTTGCTTTCCTTCTTGTCAGCAAAACACTTGTATGTAAAGTGTTTCAGCTTCTTTCAGTTTGAGCACAGCTTTCCTCAGACAGGATGAGTTTTCTTTATAGTGTCCTCTCCAATATTTATGACTCATACTCTTTGCCTTGATCTTTCTGCTGCCCTTCTCATAGACTTAGAGAGGTCTACAGCATGAAAACATACCCTTGCACCCAACTTGCCCATGTTGCCCAGTTTTCACAATTTAAACTAGTCCCATTTGCCTGTGTTTGGTCCATATCCCTCCATACCAATCCCACCCATATACCCGTCTAACCTTCCAGTCCAGATAGCATCCGAGTAAATCTTTTCGGCACTCTTTCTAGTTTAATAATATCCTTTCTATAGCAGGGTGACCAGAACTGCATGTATACTCCAAATGTGGCCTCACCAACAGCTTATACATCTGAAACAAGATGTCCCATTTCCTATATTCTGACTGAAGAAAACTAGCATACTGAAAGCCTTTTTCACAACCCTGTATACCTTGACTCAATTTTTAAGGAGCTATGAACCTATAGCTCTAGATCCTGTTTGTTCTATAACACTCCCCTGGGGCCCTACCATTGCTTTATGAAAATGCAACATCTTGCATTTATCTAAATCAAACTCCATCTGCCAATCCTCAGCCCACTTGCTCAGTTAATTGAAATCTCACTGCCTTCCCAGATAACCTTTTTCACTCTCCACTATGCCACTAATCTTGGGATCAAGTAAGTTCCTTGAAGTGTAAAAAGAATGTTAGAGAACACTTCAGACAGAAATCAGGAAGGCTAAAAGAGAAGACAAGGTGGAAATGGCAAAGAAGATCTTGGTGTCATCTGCAAACTTACTAACTATGCTTCCTAAATTCTCATCCAAATAATTTATATAAATTATGAATAACAGTGGACCCCAGCACCAATCCCTATGGCACACCACTGGTCACAGGTGTCCAGTCTGAAAAATACCATCATCCTCTGTCTTCTACTGTCAAATCAATTTTGTGTCCAATTGGCTAGCTTTCCCTGGACCCTCTGAGATTTAACCTTACTCAGCAACCTACCATGCAGTACGTTGTCAAAGGCCTTGCTAAAGTCCATGTTAACAACATCTACTGCACTGCCCATCTACGTTTTGGTCACCCCCTCAGAAGACTCCATCAAATTTGTGAGACATGATTTCCCATGCACAAAGTTAAAACTCACACAACACCAGGTTATAGTCCAACAGGTTTAACTGGATGCACTAGCTTTCAGAGCATTGCTCCAAATCATACACAAAGGCATGTTGACCACCCCAAATGAGCCCTTGCCCCTCCAAATGTGAATGCATCCTGTCACTCAGAATCCCCTCTAACAACCTAACCACCATGGATGTAAGACTCACTGGTCTGCAGTTCTCAGGCATTTCCCTGCAGCTTCTTTAATAATGACACAACATTATCCACCTTCCAATCTTTGGGCACTTGACCTGTGGCTATCAATGATACAAATATCTCCACTGGGGGCTTTGCAATTTCTTCCCTAACCTCCCACAAAGTCCTGGGAATACACTTCATAATATCCTGGAAATTTATCTACTTTATGAAGGAAGAGAGGTGACTTGATAGAGGTGTACATGGTAATGAGAGGCATAGATAGAGAGATAACTAGAGACTTTTCCCCAGGGCAGAAATGGCTGTCATGAGGGGGCATAATTTTAAGGAGGAAGGTATAGGGGAGATGTCAGAGGTTGATTTTTACACAGAGAGTGGTGAGTATGTGGAATGCACTGTTAGCGCTGGTGGTAGAGTCAGAGACATTACGGACATTTAAGCAACAGCTGGACAAGCACATGGATAGCAGTAAATTGAGGGGTGTGGAGGTTAGGTTGATCATAGATTAAGATAAATGCTTGGCACAACATCATGGGCCAAAGGGCCTGTATTCTGCCTACTGTTCTATGTTCTATGTTCTAGTGTGTTTTATGTACTTATAGCATGTCTTTGCATTCTCATTCACCTTCTTTGCCATTTCCACCTTGTCTTCTCTTTTAGCCTTCCTGATTTCTGTCTGAAGTGTTCCCTAACGTTCTTTGTACACCTCAAGGAACTTACTTGATCCCAGCTACCTATACATTTCATATGCATCCTTTTTTCTTGAGCAGGGCCTCAATATCTCTAGTCATCCAGAGTTCCCTACTCCTGCCAGCCTTACCTTTCACTCTAACAGGAACATATTAGCCCTATTCTGTGAATAATTCTTCTTTTCCTTCATTGTGTTGAGCTTGGAAAACATGAGCTTCTCAACAGAGTGTAAAATCTGTTCAGATATTCCATTAACACTCTTCAGCTGATAATTATACACTTCAGTATCTCAGCATATATCACATTTCTCTTCTCTCACAGGTTGGTTCCCACAATAGGAAACAACTGCAAGTTCCCCTCTGGTCCAGTAACCATCCTAATATTTCTAAGCAGAAAACAAGTACAACAGAGGATGTACAACTTTGTCAATCATAGTATATAAGCTGCAGATGCATTTTTCCAAACGAAGTGAGTTACATTGAGTGTAGGATGACAAAGCACATCAGTGACCCTCATCAAATATATCATTGTATATTATGTTGGTGAGCCTCATCATTTTCTTTTCAAGACTGACCAACAATAAAGAGACTCAGGTCAATGATCAGCTTCTTACGCATGGACTAACTCCTAGACTTTCAAGGTATCCATATTAATAATCAGTCCAGCTATCTCATGAGCCTGTCGAGGTCCCAATGTTACCTGATGAACCAAAGAAATTCTCCCCCCAAGAGTCAGTGAAACATGCTATGATTGGCTATGTCGCAATCATCTCAAGAATGGTTTGTGCAGTACTAGAGCTCAAACAAATTCTGTCAACTTTGATACAGTACCTAAATGATGAATGATTTCCGAAAATGCCCTCTGCATCTCGAGCCATGAAATCTTGAATGTGTGAAGGTCTTCAACTTTGAAGCTTGTGTGGAGTAGTGGAGAGGGATAATGTCATAACTTGACAAGAAGAGGAGCTTCATTTGACTTCATAAACGAACACCATCAAAATACTCAGTTTTAACAAATCCGGGCTGGTTGAAGATAATTAATCTATATTCCGGTTTGCCAATAATGTTATCCAGTTCATATTCCCATGTTTTGTTTCCTTTCATTAATGTTAGGCACCAGTATATAGTTAGCTGTAGTTCCCTTTCACTACCTTTGATCAGCTGTCTAACACTCAGAATTCTCAAGGATTATGCTGCTGTTCCATATCTAAGGAGAATTTGAAAATGATCAGAGAATCTCTAATCTCCTTCCTTCACTCATCAGTATTCTCAAAAATCCGGAATTGTAAAATCATGAAAGAGGTGCAAGATCTCCATTCATCTTATAACTTGTGTTAGGAAGGGACAATTTTGTCTTTTCCCATCTCGTAGGTACATGTCTAATCTGCACCCAAACTATCTTCTCCTTGAACCTTTTGCATTGTTCAGACCATGTTTGACCTACTGATCTTTGATTCTAATCAGTGGGAAGGTCCCGTTGTAACTCACCACAGTTGAGTATTTGCACATCTGATTTCTCCTTCTCATCTTTCATAACTATTCTAAATTGACTCATGATGCCAATGTCATTTTACAAAGGTTCTTCCAGTGAAGTGTGTTCCACTTGCTCTGTTTCACTTCCCAGAACTTCTGGGGATGCACTGATTGTTAATTTACCCTGTTGACAGTTTGGGAACTCCCATCACCTCACCCCTTTGACAGTAATGCTGTCCAGATGACATTAAGATAATTGCAATATCTCATTATATTGCTCATCTAACTCTGACATCCTTCTATAGTTTTTCTGCAAATTTATTCCTCCATTTTCTTCTTATTTGTTAGTCTACCACATACCATAAGCAGCATAACAATATTTCATTCATTCCTTAACTCTATTTAGATTCTGACCTCAACTGCAACATTCCTCTTCAGTGTTTGTTTGTAACCATATTTATTAGCAAGAAAAAAAGATTTTGGCTTTACAAAAATATAAAGTTATTGAAAATATAACAAATAACAAATACCAGTATAATAAAGAAAAACACAAACTACAATATAACTACTGTCTACTAATCACTAACTTACCCTATAATACAAAACAAAACCCAACACTGTGGAAAACAACACCAATAAATAAGTAAGTGACTAATAAAACAAAAAAAACAAAAGAACACACAAAAATGCAAAATAGCAACACTCAATGCAAAGGTCCCAAACGAAAGAAACGGGAGCATTGCATATATAACTCAGGAGACCCCTCCAGGGCCCAGGGCTCAGCAAACCTCACAATCCTGATTAAAACACCATAGTTAAGATAGCAGACAAATCTGTATTCAAATAACTCAAAAAGGGCTGCCGTATCTAATAAAAAAGGTCTGTTGTGTGGTGCACCATGTTTGTAAAGACATCCATGGGAATGTGCTCCATAATTAATTTCTGCCATCCTAGCAAGCCTGGTGGGTTCTCAGACACCCAAATCATCAGAATATTCTTCCGTGCACATTCAGTAAGAAAATGAAATATTTCTTCCCATGCCTGTCTGACGATAATAAGTTTGGGAGACATAGGAGGAGAGATGTGGGGTCTACTTTAACTTTGGTCCTCAATGCCCTCCCTATCTCTCCTGCCACAGCACTCCAATAAACACGGAGTCTGTGACATGTCCAGAAGCATTAAGAGTACCTATACTTATTTACATTTGGGGCACATTGAAGATGCCCTTTTTTAAAACTTCGCCAGATGGTCCGATGCAAGACAATTCTTGTGCAGAACTTTTAACTGCATAGCGCATGTCCTATTAGAGATTGAAATCTTTCATGCGTTCTCCCATATGTCCTCCCATGTTTCAGAAGAGACCTCCACTCCTAGTTCTTGCTCCCAGACCTCACAAAACCAGTTAATATCCTGCTAGGTCCATAAAGGGCACTAATCGAGAGGGTGCTTGTGGAAGGTAGCAATAACCTCTCTGTATCAGGCTTATAGGGTTTAGTGAGAAGCGTAGTCTTCTTCTGAATGAAATCCTAACCTGAAAAAAATGGAAAAGGTCTCTACTGGACAGCCTATTTGCAGCTTAATTGCTTGAAAGACATCATAACCTCCTCCTCAATCAAGTCTCCCAAACTGGAAACTCCTCTCGCAGCCCATAGTTTGAACTCTGAGTCCATCATCTCTGGTCAGAACCCCAGTAAATCACCTATGGGCGTAAGTGGCAAAGTTTTGGATAGGCAACCCTTACTCTGATGCATTGCCCTCCATGCCTTGACCGTACTAATAACAATAGGGTTCCGGCAGTGGTCCATAACTGTTCTCATCTTATCCATGAACAACGGGTTAATAAGAGGGCATTTTGCCTGGGTGGTCTCGATATACAGCCATATTGAGCCCAAATCATTACCTGCCCAATCGCACTCAAAGGAAAGCAGAGAACCCAATTGAGACCTCCTGACATCTGGGAAATATCTTCACTAACACTCAACACTGGAGCCTCCCAGGAGGGCATACTCAGCCCGCCCTCTGTACTCACTGCATGCCCATGACTGTGTCGCCAAATGCCAAAGTAATACTATTTACAAATTCGGTAATGATACCACCATAGTCAGTCAAATCTCAGATGGCGACGAAACAGACTACAGATGGTAGGTGGAAGTCCTGGAAAAATGGTGCATTGAGAACAACCTAGCTCTCACTACCGGCAAAACCAAGGAACTCATATTGACTTTCGGTGGGATGTTACTTATGCCACTCTACACATTAACAGTACAGAGGTGGAACAAGTGGAGAGTGTCAAGCTCCTGGGAGTTGTCATCCACAACAAGCTTTCTTGAACTCCTCATGTGGACACACTGGTTACAAATGCCCAACAACATCTCTTCTTCCTCAGGAAGATGAGGAAATTTGGCATGATAGGGAATACCCTTGCCAACTTTTATAGGCGTGCCATCGAAAGTATGTATCACACTACCTAGATGGCAACTGTACCATTCAAGATCGGAAACGGTTACAGAGAGTAGTAAACTCGGCCTGGACAATCACAAAGACCAACCTCCCATTTATAGAATCCATCTACCAGGCCTGCTGTCAAGTAAAGGCCGCCAGCACTCTGAAAGATCCATCCCACCCTGACAATGCTTTTCTACAACCTCTACATCAGGGAGAAGCCTGAACACACACACCAGCTGGTTTAAAACAGTTTTTACTCTACTGTTGTTAGGATACTGAATGGACTCACAAACTCTTAGCATTCACCTGTACCTGTGTTTTTGTTTTTACAGCTGTTTACTATTATTTACTTATCTATGCTTCTTAACTCTGTGATAAAGCTTTTCACTGTGCCTCGATACACATTACAATAAATTCAATTTGATTCAAATTCAATTCAAATCAAACATGTATCAGAACCCCACCTGTGACTACTTAAAAGAGAACCTAGGGCCACCTTCAGCCTCTGGCATATCCTTGTGGTTCCCCAAAGGCATAGCCTCCGATTTTGCAAAGTTGATCTTATATCCTGAAATAGTCCCAAATGAATTAATACATCATATCAGATGGGGTACGGAGGTCACCAGGTTCGATAAAACCAGAAGAACATCATCCGCATTCAGTATAATCTTGTGTAGCCTCGATCCCACTTCCGGAGGGGTTATGTGGACGTTCTGATGAATGGCCTTTGCCAGCGGCTCTATCCAATGTAAACAATAACAATGAAAGGGGACAGCCTTAACAACTACCCCAATCAATCCTAAAGTTCCCAGACATCACGTTGGTGATGACCGCGGGCAGAGGATGGTGATATAAAACCTCCACCCAGCTAGCAAAGACTCTACCCAACCTAAACTGATCTAACATAAAAGAGATATGGCCATTCCACCCGGTCAAATGCTTTCTCTGCATCTAAGGAAATCACCAACCCCTAATCAATCGTTGCTGACATACTTGGGCCATATCCAGCAACCTTCTAATATTATTAGAAGACCGACAGCCCCTTATAGAACCTGTCTGATCTTCTTTGATAATATGGGACAACACTTTCTCCAATCTCAGTGCCAAGATCTTAGACGGGATTTTAAAATCTGAATGTAATAGAGAGATGGGCCTGTATGAGGCACAATCCTCAGGAACCTTTTCCTTCCTAAGAATGAGGGAAATATTAGCTTCTCTCAAAGATGGTGGTAAGCATTCATGCATATAGGAGTGATTGTAAAACTCCAACATCGGCCCTGACAGAATCCCTATCAACCCCTTATAAAACTCAATCGGGAGACCATCAGGGCCAGGTGCTTTCCCACTCTGAGGTTGCCTAGCTTCCTCCGGTCAAGGGGGCATTAAGGAGAGAGGTCTGTTCCAAGGTTACCCCTGGGAGGTCCAGGCTCTTAAAAAAGGCTCCATTTTAGCCCACCAATCCTCGCAGCCTTCAGGCCGATACAATTCAGAGTGAAAACTCCGAAAAGCCTCATTAATCCTTTTGGCATCATATGTAAGGAACCCAGTGCTGTCTCTAGTTGCAGTAATGGATTGGGGAGCATGTTTTTTCTTAGTCAGATACGCTAAATATTTCCCTGGCCTATCCCCACATTCGAATAGCCTTTGTCTAGCAAAAGTAAATTCTGTCTTTGAGTTTTGTGTAAGTATTGAATTAAAGGCAGCCTGAAGGGCCTTGATCCGCTGTAGCTTAGTCACCAAAGGCCGCGCAAAATGTGCCACCTCGGTGGCTTTCAACCACGTCTCAAGTGGACGCTGCTGTTCCCCCTTCTGTCATTTCTGGTTAGCCGAATAGGAAATAGCTAATCCCCTAGCAAATGCTTTAGCAGTCTTTCATAGCATAGATGGACTATCAGCCATGCCTAAATTGAAGTACTCCTGAAACTCCTTCAAAAAGTATTCCACAAATTGGGAATCCTTAAGGAGAAATGGATCCAGATGCCAGTGCCGCAAATCTAACCCCTCACTCTTGGCCTTAACTTCCAAATATACCACCGTGTGATCAGGGATAGCTACGTTCCCAATTTTACAACCCATAATTCAATCCAGAAGGATCGAGGGAGCCAGAAAAAGATCAATCCTCATGTGACATTTATATGGGTTTAAAAAAAAGGTAGGGTGAAGATACCGGTAGGATGAAGACATCTCCAAATATCCACTAGCCCAAATTCCTTGCATAAGTCTTGCTTGGTCTGTGAAGGAGCCCACTAGGCATCCTGTCCACTGTCGGATCCAAAAGGCAATTAAAAGTCCCCCTCCCTATGATAATGTGCCATAATCCAAAGGCATTCAACTTAGAGAAGGCACTAACCAAATATTTTAGGGGATGCGCTGGAGGACACTAGGCATTTAAAATATCATTCTCCTCCCCATGTATCAGGGCCTTAGGTATCACAAACCACCCTTTTATTTGCTCTAATAATGTGAACAAAAGATTTTTCTGGATATGTACCACCACTCCTTAATTTTAATCGTAAAGGAAGAAACGAATACCCGGTCATGACCCCCTGTTGTAGCTTCAGGTGTTCTCAATCATCAAAATGGATTCCCTGTAGTAGGGTGATATTAACTCTTTCCCTTTTCAGGCTAGAAAACACTTTTTTCCTTTTAACAGGTGATTGACTTCCCTTGATGTTCCAGGTGCACCATTTACAAGAGACTTAGCCATATCTCCTTTTAGAGACCTTTGAACCTCTGGGAGGGAGAACCCTGCTTACAATGCGCTGAGCACAAGTAAATAAAGACTCATAGCATCACAGAATTTTGTATACAAAATCTACTCTATCATAGCTACAAACAACCATTGCTACCAAAAAAACTACAAAGAAAACCAACAATAAAACCTTGAATGGGAGACTCTACCCCCTGCCCATTGCGGCCCTCACCCTACCCATCCCCTCCTTCACAGCTCCTTCAAGCCCGACAATTCAAAGATTTGTTCTCCGACCTCGATTTTTAAGGTCGTTTACCTGGTCTCGTAAGGCTTGCACTCCCTGCTCCAGTACCTGGATCCAAACGGATGTGGACTCGATTGCTGCTTCCAAGGTCTTGGTTTGACCCTCCACCTCCTCCATCTGCTGCTAGAGGCCATTGATCTTCTGTTCACGCTTCTGCAGCACGGATGCGCTGGGTTGGATCTGGGCATGGGTGTCCTCACGGATCTCCTCAATCGGAGCACCAACCTTCGAGGTAAGTCTTGCCATCTCCACCACCAATTCCTGTGAGTCTGTCAGATTCTCTGGGGATCCGGGAGAGGCTACTGCTGCTGTGGTCTCTGGTGCACCCTGTGCTGCAGGGGAGTGTCCTTCCTGCTGCTGTTTGCTCGCTCCTTTTTCTTTTGGCGTCCTTACCACTCCCAAATATTAACAAATATGTGTTCTGTAAGGTTTTAAATTAATAATCCTCTACACAAGTTGGCCAAGATGGCAAAAACACCGGTATGCCTTGGCTGTTAGGCAGAGCTGTCCACGGCAGTTCTACAGAATTGCCGCCATCTTGCTGAGTCCCCATCTTCAGTATTTTAACAGCATCTTACTGTCTCATCCCCAGTTCATTCCTGATTAGATTGTAGCCAGGAATATACAACTCTGATTCCTCCCTATCAGTTGCTGTCAGTACAATTTCATAATCTCATTTAGGAACCTTTACCTGCACCTCACCAATCTTACTTCAAGGAGTTTACACATGTACTCTGAATAACCTTAAGTTTCAACACCCCCCGTCTCATCCCTCCTAAAACTGAACCACTCTGCGCTAATATTGCCTGCATTTTCAAGATGTCTCTGTCCATCTTTCTACTCTTTGAATTTTAATTTCAGCTTCCCTGAATTTAGTTTAATTCTCCCTCAAAAACAATAATTAACCTCCAATTGGAAATATGTCATCCAGTCATGTCACAGTAAATTTATATTTTTAAGTTTCACTTGCATCTCTAGTTTCAATAGCTCAGAAATGTGAAGCCTTCCCTATGCACAATTTCTCTAGTCAGACTTGAAACTTAATTTACTTTGCATTTTATTAATGCAAAGAACAGATATGAGGGGGGAGTCCCGAGACTGTTTGGAGATTGTGAGGAACATTGAACCAAACTGGAAAATAAAACTTTTAATTGGAATTGGAGCATTTGGTGTTAAAATAACAAAGAAACACATTTCTGATTCTCAAATGAACACAGTAGTTTTGTAAATCTCACCTCCAGAATTGAAGTGTACAGGGTCACTCTGAGCTGATGTTAGCAACCTTTCTCTCATGTTGGCTTTATACAGACAAACATATGGTCTTCCATTAGTGTGTTCCACATTTGTCACAGTGAAGGTGACTGAGTTGTTCTGTGTAGAAGTGTGCTGAACTTCTGTGTAATTTGTCTCTCCATGGTGGTATAAATAAAATGTGAAATCAGAATGTTTCTGGTGACTTGTACAATTAAAAGTAATCTTTCCATTTTTCACTAGAAGACTGGAATCCACGGTTAACATCGGTTTGGATAAGTCTGTAAATTGCAAAGAACAGGCAGTGATTATTAGTTGAATGGCACTTTGGCCTTATTTTGGTATACAACACTTTGGAATACAGTGTACAGCAGATATGATGAATGCCACCAAATGTTGCAGGCTGTTTCTAGAGCTCTGGCTGAATAATTTATTCATAAACCCTTGGGTTTGCTTCATATTCCTGATCCCAGCAAGTACACTCAGATAATGTTAAATGGAGAAAATACAGAAATATTGAAAATCGGAGCAAGAGTGGGCCATTCAGTCCATCATCTGCACCACATTCAACATGATTGTGGCTGATCCTCGATCTCACACACCACATTCCAGCTCTCTCTCAGGATCCCTTGATACATAAAATGCTAGAAACTGTATTCATTTTTTCATCAGTATCTTCAGAGCTTTCTGTGTACAGAATTCTACAGGTTCATCACTCTCTGAGTGAAGAAATTTCACCTCATCTTAGTCCAAAACAGTCTATCCCATATCCTGAGAATGTAGAGACATAGAATAGAAGTGCTGGAGTAGGCCATTCCGTCCTTCAAGCCCACATCACCATTCAATACGATAATGGCTGATCATGTAATCTCAGATAATCCCATTCCCAGTCTCTCCTCATACCTCTTGCTCCCTTTATATGCAAGGACCATGTCCAGCTCCCTCTTGAATATATCAAAAACTGGCCCCAGCAGCTTTCTGTGGGGACAGAATTCCACAGGTACACAACTCTCTGAGTGAAGAAATTCTTTCTCATCTTAGTCCTGAATGGCTTACCCCTTATTCTGAGACTGACACCTTGTTCTCGACTTTCCCAATATTGGGGACATTCTTCCCACAACTAGCCGGTCCACTCCCATCAGGATTTTATATGTTTTTATGAAACTCCACTGGGCAGCACGGTGGCACAGTGGTTAGCACTGCTGCCTCACAGCGCCTGGAGACCCGGGTTCAATTCCCGACTCAGGCGACTGACTGTGTGGAGTTTGCACGTTCTCCCCGTGTCTGCGTGGGTTTCCTCCGGGTGCTCCAGTTTCCTCCCACAGTCCAAAGATGTGCGGGTCAGGTGAATTGGCCAGGATAAATTGCCCGTAGTGTTAGGTAAAAGGGGGTAAATGTAGGGGTATGGGTGGGTTGCGCTTCGGCGGGTCGGTGTGGACTTGTTGGGCCGAAGGGCCTGTTTCCACGCTGTAAGTAATCTAATCTAATCTAATCCCCCTCATTCTTCTACCTTCCAGTGAGTACAAGCTCAGTTGATCGAGTCTTTCCTCACATGTCAGTCCTGCTGTCCTGTGAATCAATCAGTCTTCTTGAGTGTTGTCAGAGCTGCTCCCATCCAGGCAAGTGAATAGCATTCCATCACAGTTCTGACTTGTGCCTTGTAGATGGTGGATAGACTTTAGGGTGTCAGGAGATGAGTTACTATCCTCTGTCCTGCTCTTGTAGCCACTGTGTTTATGTGGTGAGTCCAGTTCAGTTCCTGGTCAATGCTAACTTCAAGGTTGTTGACACAGAAAAGGTGTGTAAGAAAGGCAAGGTTACAGTGATCTTGTGAGATTTCAACATATAGGTGGAATGGGAAAATCAAGTTGGTAGTGGATACAAGAACAGGAATTTGTGGAATATCTATGAGATGGCATTTTGGAGCAGCTTGTGATAGAGCACACTAGGGAACAGGCAATACTGGATTTAGTGTTGAGCAATGAGACAGACTTGATAAGGGAGCCTGAGGAGGCACTGACATAAAACATAGAATATTACAGCGCAGTACAGGCCCTTTGGCCCTCAATGTTGTGTCGACCTTTCATACCAATCTGAAGCTGATCTAACCTACACTATTCCATGTACGTCCATATACTTGTCCAATGACGACTTAAATGTACTTAAAGTTGGCAAATCTACTATCGTTGCAGGCAAAGCATTCCTACCCTTACTACTTTCTGAGTAAAGAAACTACCTCTGACATCTGTCCTGTATCTATCAATTTAAAGCTATGCCCCCTCGTGCTCGCTGTCACCATACTTGGAAAATGTCTCTCCCTGTCCAACCTATCTAACCCTCTGATTATCTTATATGTCTCTATTAAGTCACCTCTCAACATTCTTCTCTCCAATAAAAACAGCCTCAAGTCCCTCAGCCTTTCCTGTAAGATCTTCCCTCCATACCAGGCAACATCCTAGTAAATCTCCTCTGCACCTTTTCCAAAGCTTCCACATCCTTCTTATAATGTGATGACCAGAACTGTACACAATACTCCAAGTGCAGTCGCACCATAGTTTTGTACAGCTGCAGCATGACCTCATGGTTCTGGAACTTGATCCCTCTATTAATAAAAGCTAAAACACTGTAAGCCTTCTTAACAACCCTGTCAACTTAGGTGGTAACTTTCAAGGATCTCTGTACCTGGACACCGAGATCTCTCTGCTCATCTACACTACTAAGAATCTTACTATTAGCCCAGTACTTTGCATTCCGGCTATTCCAACCAAAGTGAATCACCTTACACTTGTCTGCATTAAGTTCTATTTACCACCTCTCAGCCCAGCTCTGCATCCTATCCATGTCTCTCTGCAACCTATAACATCCTTCGTCACTTATCCACAACTCCACCGACCTTAGTGTCGTCTGCAAATTTACTAACTCAACCTTCTATGCCCTCATCCTGGTCATTTATAAAAATGACGAACAGCAGTGGACCCAACACTGCCCCTTGCAATACACCACTAGTAACTGGACTCCAGGGTGAACATTTCCCATCAACTACCACCCTCTGTCTTCTTTCAGCAAGCCAATTACAGATCCAAACTGCTATATCTCCCACAGCCCCATTCCTCTGCATTTTGTACAATAGCCTACTGTGGGGAACCTTATTGAATGCCTTGCTGAAATCCGTATATATCACATCAACTGGTTTACTCTCATCTACCTGTTTGGTCACCTTCTCAAAGAACTCAATAAGGTTTGTGAGGTATGGCCTACCCTTCACAAAACCTAATCAAATTATTCTTTTCTTGATTGCAAATCCTATCTCTTATAACTTTTTCCAACACTTTACCAATAACTGAAGTAAGGCTCACTGCTCTATAATTACCAGGGTTGTCTCTACTCCCCTTCTTGCATGGGGGAACCACATTTGCTATCCTCCAGTCTTCTGGCACTATTCCAGTAGGCATTGACGATTTAAAGATCAATGCCAAAGGCTCAGCAATCTCCTCCCTGGTTTCCCAGAGGATCCTAGGATAAATCCCATCCGGCCCAGGGGACTTATCTATTTTCACACTCTGCAGGATTTCTAATACTTCTTCCTTATGAAATTCAATCCCATCTAGTCTAGTATCCTGTATCTCAGTATTCTCCTCGACAACATTGTCATCTTCTAGAGTGAATACTGTTGAAAAATATTTATTTAGTGCTTCCCCTATCCCCTCTGACTCCACACACAACTTCCCACTACTATCCTTGATTGGCCCTAATCTTACTCTCATCATTCTTTTATTCCTTAAATACCTATAGAAAGCCTTAAGGTTTACCCTGATCCTAACCGCCAATAACTTCTCACGTCTCCTCCTGGCCCTTCTGAGCTCTCTCTTTAGGTCTTTCCTGGCTACCTTATAACCCTCATGCGCCCTAACTGAGCCTTCACATCTCACCTCTTCACATAATATGATAGAATTTACTCTGCAGTTTGAGAGGGAGAAAGTGCAATCAGATGTAATGGTATCACAGTTGAATAATGGCCACTATAGAGGCATGTAAGAGGAGCTGACCAGAATTGTCTAGGAGACAAGCCTAGCAGGAAAGATAGTCGAACAGCAATGGCAGACGTTTCTGGGAGTAAAATGAGAGACACAGCAAAAAGTCATCCTGAGGAAAAACAAGCATACTAAAGGGAAATGAGGCTACCATAGCTGACCAAGGAAGGGACAGCATAAAAGCAAAAGAGAAAGCATATAATGTGGCAAAGGGTAGTGGGAAGGCAGAGGATTAGAAAGTTTACAAAGGCCAACAGAGGACAATGAAGAAAGAAATAAGGAGGGGATGATTAAATATGAGGGTAAGTTGGCCAGTAATATTAGGAAAGATTGCAAGAGTTTCTTTAGATATATAAAGGGCAAAAGAGAAGCAAATTTGGGCATTGAGCAACTGGAGAAGTCATAATGGGGAACAAAGAAATGGCTGAGGAACTGAATATATACTTTGTGTCAATCTTCCTGGTGCGATACATGAATAATATCACAAACATTCAGAAGTGTTTAGGGGTAGAGATGAGTATGGTACTAAAGATCACTTTAGTAGTGATCTTTCAGCGATCACTGGATTCAGAGAGAGTTCTAGAGAACTGGAAAATTGCTAATGTAACATCCACGATTAAGAAGGGAGCAAGGCAAAAGATGGGAAATTGTAAGCTGATTAGCCTGGCCCCAATCATTAGCAAGATTTTGGAGTCCATTTATGAAGGATAAGACTTCTAAATACTTGGAATTGCATGATAAAATAGGTCAAAGTCAGCACAGTTTCGTCAAAGGAAGTCATGCCTGACAAATCTTTTAGAATTCTTTGAGGAGGCAACAAGCAAGTTAGACCAAGGAGAGCCAATGTATGTTCTCCATCTGGACTTCCAGATTTCCTTTGATAATGTGCTGCACAGGAGGCTGCTGAGTAGGGTCCTTATCGTGTTAGAAGCAAGGTACTAGCATGGGTAGAAGATTGGCTGTCTTACAGAAGACAGAGAGTGGGGATAAAAAGGCCCTCCTCAGGATGGTAGCCAGTGATGTTCCACAGGTCAGTGCTGGGACCATAACTTTTCACTTTGCAGATTAATGATCTGGATGAAGGAACTGAAGACATTCTGGCTAGCTTTGCAGATAAGTTGAATGACAGATAGGGGAGGTTGCAGAAGGATTCAGACAGGTTAGGAGAATGGACAAAGAAGTGGCAGATGAAATACAATGTAGAAAAGTGTGAGATTGAGAGGAAGAATAGAATAAAAAAGGATAGAAGCATGGACTATTTTCGAAATGGGGAGAAAAATCAGAAATCAGAAGTGCAAAGGGACTTGGTAATCCTCGTCCACGTTTCTGTTAAGGTAAATTTATAGGTTAAGTTGGCAGTTAGGAAAGCAAATACAACAAACCTGCCAGCTCAGCGAGCAAAATTACAACCTGAACCTCAACCTGAGCTACAAATCATCTCAAAAAAGACAAATACAACGTTGTTATTCATTTGGAGAAGATTGAAATATAAAAGCAGGCATGTACTTTTGAGGCTCTATAAGGCTCTGGTCAGACCACATTTAGAGTATTGTGAACAATTTTGGGCCCCATATCTTTGTAAAGATGTATTGGCCCTGGAGTGGGTCCAAGGAAGTTTACGAGAATGAAATCAGGAGTGAAAGGTTTAATTTATGAAGAACATTTGAGGACTCTGGGACTATGCTTGATGGAGTTCAGAAATATGAGAGGAGATCTCATATTATTTACAGATTATTGAAAGACCTGGACAGAATGGGCATTGGGAAGATGTTTCCATTGACAGGAGAGACGAGCACCTGAGGACACAACCTTAGAGTAAGGGAAGACTTTTGAAAATGGAGATAAGGAGAAAATTCTTCAGCCAGAGAATAGTGAATCTGTGGAATTCATTGCCACAGAGGCTATGAAGGCCAGATCATTGCGTATATTTAAAACAGAGATAGATAAGTTCTTGATTGCCAAGGGGATCAAAGGTTATAGAGAAAAAGAGTAAAAATAGGGTTGAAAACCCGATCAGACATGATTGAATGGCAGAGCAGACTCAATGGGCTGAATTTCTGCTCCTCTCATTTTATGGCCTTCCAAACTCTTATGTTCACATGAAAAAAAATGCCCCAACCTATCTAGCCTTTCTTTCCATACCCAGCGACATTTTGGTAAAGTTTGAACCTTCTCCAGTTTAATAATGTCCTTGCTAGAACTGGACACAGAATTCCAGAAGAGGCTTCACTAATCTACGATCAAAGCGTGTGGTGCTGGAAATGCACAGCAGGTCAGGCAACATCTGTGGAGCAGGAGAGTTGACGTTTCAGGCAAAAACCTTTCCTCAGGAATCTGCAACCTGTATTGTTTCTTAACATGACATGCATGCATAGCCCTTTGTGTTGATGAAGGGCTTATGTCTAAACATTGATTCTCCTGCTCCTCAGATGCTGCCTGACTGGTGTGCTTTTCTAGCACCATACGCTTTGACTCTGACCTCCAGCATCTGCACACCTCACTTTCTCCCTTTGTGTCCTGAGGCCAGGCCTGACAGTGCCATTTGGATATTGCGACACTTTTGAGCCTTTTTCACGTGCAAGGGAGCAGTCCTTTCCTCCCAACAATGTGTTTGCATTGATCCATTATTATAATTCTCAGCCCTCTCAGGGACCCCATCAGTAAAGTTGCCTTCACTTGGCTGGCAGTTTGTCAATAATTGACCACTTCCCAGTGGGATCATCAAACTTCTTAGCACCCAGCTAGCCTCATTAGAGACCAACCGTGTCATTACTTCAGTGCGTCTTACTTTCTGCCTTGTTCAGTTCTGATAATTGGGATTTTTGAAAGCTGGATATCTCTGCAGCTGGATGGCACGGTGGCATGGTGGTTAGCACTGCTGCCTTACAGCGCCAGAGACCCAGGTTCAATTCCCGCCTCAGGCAACTGACTGTGTGGAGTTTGCACATTCTCCCCGTGTCTGTGTGGGTTTCCTTCGGGTACTCTGGCTTCCTCACACAGTCCAAAGATGTGCAGATTAGGTGAATTCGTGATGCTAAATTGCCCGTAGTGTTAGGTGAAGGGGTAAATGTAGGGGAATGGGTTGGTGTGGCCGAAGGGCCTGTTTCCACACTGTAAGTAATCTAATTCAGTTTTCAGGCGATTTCAGTTTTCTCAATCCCATCACCCCACTTATGCCCTGAGTGGGAGGGGAAAAGGGAATCTCACAGGTCAGCAGCAACATGTTGGGAATGTTGACACTGCAGTCGCAGTGTTTGGAACATTATGGGCTGTATATCCCTGAGTTTCAAGTGGGAGATATTTGCAAACAATGCAGCCTGATTAAATTTGTCCCATCATTCGCAGATCACTTCAACATCTAGCAAAATAAAAATGACAGCACATTTTTGGAGCCAAGATCATTTTTAGGCCTCTACTGTCGGGAATTTGGATAAAAGAGGGGTGATCAAATTGAAGTATTCAAGATGATCAAAGGTATGGATAGATGTGGAGGAAATGCTTCCTCTTATGGGCATTCTAGGACGAGAGGTCTTAGGTAGCAAATTTAAAACAATATTGAGGAGAAGCTATTTCTCCCAAAAGGTTGTGAATCTGCAGAATTAGCTACCCTAAAGTGTGGTGGATGCTGGGACAGTGAGTAAATGTAAGCAGGAGTTAGACAGACTTTTAATTGGTAATGGGGAGAATTATGGGGAGAAGGCAAAAAAATGGGATGAGGAGCATATCAGTCATGATCATCTGGCAGAGCAAACTTGCTGGGCCAAATGGTCGAATTCTGCTCTTTTACCTTTTGAATTTATGTTCTGCATTATTCCCAGATTCTTTGATGTCATCGTTTCATCAAGATGGAGAGTGAGGAATTTGATTTTTGAGCTTAAGGTCTTGAGTCTTAATAAAGGAAAGTATAATGATATGAAGTATGAGAGTGGGGTCTGATGAATTGGAAAATTTTGCTGAAAGGATTGACATTCGACAGGCAAAGATAAACATTGAAAGACCTACAACAATTGTTCCTTTTAACCTGGGGCAAGAATGCAAAAAGAACAAAGCCAAATCATAGTTTATGACGGAAACTAGAAATTGTATTAGATGTAAAGATGTCAAGAAAACATAATAGACCTGAGGAGTGGGAACAATTTACAAGTCAGCAAATGGAGACCAAGGTATTGATTAAGAAGGGGAAAGTTAGAATGACAGTAAACTTGCTGGAAGCTTATTGTCAGAAATAGGGGAATTTACAATGGGGAAGGGAAAAAAAGCTGATGAATTAAATTCAACTGTCATTTCTGTCTTCAAAAAGGAGGACACAAAATAATTACCAGAAATGATGGGAATAGTATTCAAATCATCTGGTGTGGGAAACTATTTAATTGGGGGAGGAGGAGTTACAATGCTATCAGGCAGGAACTGGGACACCTAAATTGGGAACAGATGTTCTCAGGGAAATGCATGACAGAAGTGTAGAGATTGTTTAGGAAGCACCTCCTGATGGTACTGGACACGTTTGTCCGACTGAGGCAAGAAAGGGTTGGCACGTTGAAAAGACCTTGGGTGACAAGTGATGTGGAACACTTAGTCAAGAGGAAGAAGGAAGGATGCTTATTTAAGGTTGAGGAGGCAAGGATCAGACAGGCCTCTAAAGGGTCACAAGGTAGCCAGGAATAAACTGAAGAATGGAGAGCTAGAAAGCTTTAGCGGGTAGGATTAAGGAAAACCCTAAGGTGTTATGTGAGGATCAAGAGGATGGCCAGAGTGAGGGTAGGACCAATCAGGGATAGTAGAGGGAACTTGCCCCTTGAGTCAGAGGAAGTAGAGGATGTCCTTAATGAATACTTTACTTTCCTTCAATATTCACTACTGGGAGAGAGCTTGATGTTTCTGAGGACAGCATGAAACAGATTGATATGCTAGAACAGGTTGATGTTAAGAGGGAGATGTGCTGAAAATTTTGAAAAATGTAAGGAAAGATAAGTGTCCTGGGTCAGATAGGAAATACCCAAGGTTACTATGGGAAGCGAGGTAGGAATTGCTGTGCCTTTGGCAATGATCTTTGCATTCTCACTGTCCACTGGAGTAGTGCCAGATGACTGGAGGGTGGAAAACATTACTTTCTTGTTCAAGAAAGGGAATAGGGATACACCTGGGAATTACAGACCAGTCAGTCTTATGTTAGTGAAGGCAAGCATTGGAGAGGATTCTGAGAGATGGGATTTATGAATACAGGGTTAAAGGCAGAAAATTCTTGGCATTGTGGAGGAACAGAGGGATCTCAGGGTCCATGTCCATTGATCTCTCAAAGTTGCCACCCAAGTTGGCAGGGTTGTTAAGAAGGTGTGGAATATTGTGTTCAATTCTGGTCAGCTCATTATAGGAAAGATGTGGAAGCTTTAGAGAGGTTGCAGAGGAGACTTACCTTGATGCTGTCTGGACTGCAGGGCATGCATTATGAAGAAAGGTTGAGGGAGCTAGGGCTTTTCTCATTTGAGCGAAGAAGAGTGGTAGGTGTCCTGGTAGAAGTGTACAAGATGATGAGACATAGATAGAGTGGATAGCCAGAGACTTTTTCATGGCAGAAATGTCTATCACAAGGGGGCTTAATTTTAAGGTAATTGGAGGACGGTTTAGGGGAGATACTTTACACAGAGAGTGGTGGGTGTATGGAATGCACTGCCAGTGGTAGTAGTAGAGTCAGATACATCAGGGACATTTAAGCGACTCTTGGATAGGCACATGGATGATAGTGCACTGAAGGGTATATAGGTTAATCTGATCTTAGACTAGTATAAAAGGTCAGCACAACATCAAGGGCCGAAGGGCCTGTTATGTGTTCTAGTGTTCTATGTTCCGTACATAGTAAGCATGATTTATAAAATGGAAATCATGATTGACAAATCTACTGGAATTCTTTGAGGATGTACCGAGTAGAATTGATCATGAGTATCCAGTTAACATGGTTTATGTCAACTTTCAACAAGGAGCCATTTCAAAGATTAATGTGCAAAATTAGGCACATGGGATTGGGGTAATGTGTTGACATGGATAGAAAATTAGTTAGCAGAAGGAATTAATGATTTGGATGAAGGAACAAAATGTAACCTCTCAAAGTTTGCCGATGATATCAAGTTGGGTGGGAAGGTGAATTGTGATGAGGGTGCAGAGATCCTTTAGCATGATCTGGACAGGTTGGGTGAGTGGTCAATGGCAGACACAGTATAATTCGGATAAATGTGAGGTTATTTACTTTGGAAGCAAAAACAAGAAGGCAGATTATGATCTGAATGGCTGTAACTTGGAACAGGGGAGTATGTAGCAGGACCTGTGTGTCCTTGTGCACCAGTTGCTGAAGGTGGGCGTGTAGATGTAGCAGGTGTTAAAGAAGGCAAATGGAATGTTGGCCTTCATTGTGAGAGGTTTCAAGTACAGGAGCAGGGATGTGTTGTTACAGTTATACAGGGGCTTGGTGAGGCCACACCTTAAATATTGTATGCAGTTCTGGTTTTCTTTTCTGAGGAAGGATGCTCTTGCTCTCAAGGGAATGCAGCAAAGGTTTACCAGGCTGCTCCAGGGATGGTGGGACTGATATATGAGGAGGGATTGACTAGGCTAGGAGTGTTTTAGCTTGAGTTCAGACAAATGAGAGGAATCTCATAGAGACTTATACAATTCTAACAGAACTAGACAGGCAGATGGATGTGTCCAGAACCAGGGATCGTAGTCTGAGAATTCAGGGTAGACCATTTAGAATGGAAATGAGGAAAGATTTCTTCACCTAAAGAATGGTCAGCCTGTGGAATTAATTACCTCAGGAAGTAGTTGATGCTAGATATAGCACTTGGAGTGAATGGGATAAAAGGTTGTGAGTTCATGGAATGCCCTGCCAGTAGCAGTGGTGAACTCTCCTTCTTTATGGTCATTTAAGCAGGCATTGGATAGGCATTTGGAAGTTATTGGGCTAGTGTAGGTTAGGTAGGATTCGGTCGGCGCAACATCGAGGGCCGAAGGGCCTGTACTGCGCTGTATCTTTCTATGTTCTATGTTACGGGAAAAAAGCAGGATCAGCCATGACCATGAATAATGGCAGAACAGGCTTGAGGGCTGAATGGCCCCCTCCTGCTGCTATCTTCTATATTTCAATGTTTCAATGTATCTGAATGACAGTCACTGGTGATTGGGGTCCTGCACGGATCAGTAGTAGGACCCCAATTATTCATGATAAATGTTAATGATTTAGATGAGGGAACTAAATATAACATCTCAAAAGCTTCAGATGACACAAAGATGTGTGGAAAGTTGAGCTTCTACAACCATCTACTGTAGAAAATTCCAAAGGTTCACTCCTTGCCAAGCGAAGATTTTCATCCTCATCATTTTTGACATTCACTCAGGGTATATGAGCATTACTGGCTGGGCCAGCAATTAATGCCCATTCCTAATTGCCTTGAGCTGTCTTTGTGAACCGCTGCAATCTGTGTGGTGGAGTGACAACTTCAATACATTAGGAAGGGAGTTCCAGAAGTCTGACTTAGTGACAGTGAAGGAAGCTTTGCTTTTTTCATTTTAAAAGTAATTCTGGCAAAAGAAGCAGAAAATCAACAGAGGAAGAAACAGAGTGAAAGCTTTGAGTCCAATATGGCTGTTTCTAGGCCTGGCTTTCTATTTCAATTTCTGTTTTTATTTTAAATCTCCAGTGTCTAGAGTAGTTTGCTTTTGGTATTGGTTTTCTTATTGGTGTCATTTGGTAAAGGTGTTTTGTTTTGGTTCACTGGTCTCTGTGTCATGGCAACAGTCAAGGAGCTTGACCTCATCCAGGACAAGACAATCTGCCTGCTCCATTTATAACATCAACTCACTCTACCAGTCATTTTCTGTTAATGCTGAATGCAGAAACACAGCTCAGCACAACAAGGTAAAGGAGATTTATTTGTGCTTCAAGGTGTAATTTAATAAGCTGCCAGGGATCCTTATCATTTAATTTAAAACCTGGAGCCTGCAATTTTTAAATCCCTAAAGTGGAAGTAGCTTTCATGGGCTTGGTAAAATAGGCATCACCTATTGATGGCATGTCTTACTCCTTGTCCAACATTCTCTCCCATTCATTGTGGAATATTTTGAGCCTTTGCTACCATTTCAGATTAATTTGATTCCTTTATAATTACATAATGAGCTGTAATGATTTCACTTTGTGTTCAGGGGTCTTTGGAAAAGAGACCCTGTGAAGAATGGAATACTCAACCATTGTCTGTATATGATGGACAACATCACATTGAATTTAGTTTTTTTTAAACAGAAAAAATTAAACTTGGAAAAGATACGTTCTCAGTCACTCACCTGTGATAATGACAGTCTTAGCCTCACTGAGCTGGGACAATAATCGTCTTGTTTTGACCAAGGTTCCATATTGGCACTGGTACTGCCCTCCTTGGCTTGAACTGCTAACTGTGAAGGTTCCAATGCTATCCTTTATGGACAGTTGATATGATGACAGAAGTTGATTATTTCTGTAAAAATAGATCTTATCATGATATTCTTTATTTGTGATGCAAGTAATGGTAACAGTCTCTCCTTCCAAATACACTCCAGATGACTGATCAAGAGATATCCCAGGCGGTGTTAGGATATCTGTAATATTTAATATACAACAAGACATTGGTTATTTTATAACAATAAAAATGGCACTGTGTTTAAACTTGTAATCAAGAAATTCCATTTGCAAGGAATACATGATTTCACAAGTAAAATCATACAGATTCCATTCAATATATAAATCAGATATGGCTTCTATTTCCAGTCAGGTTTTAGTCTCACAGTTTTCCTTTTGGATACCAACACAAGCAAAACTCATTGGTTTAAAATTGGGTTTATATCACATAGCTATGGCGCAAACAAAATTAAAAGGAAAGTCTCAAATGAGGGATAGTAATTCAAATGTTAAATAAAGGGAGTTAAGTTTTAGCTAGCCAATATCTTAACATATGTTTGGGTGTGCGTGTAATGCTAAAGAACAAAGAACAAAGAAAATTTACAGTCCAGGAACAGGTCCTTTGGCCCTCCAAGCCTAAGCCAATCCAAATCCATTGTCTAAACCAATCACCCAATTCCTAAGCATCTGTATTTCTCTGCTCCCTACTTATTCAAACGGTATACCTGCTTTGGAAGGAGATGACCGCTAGGGACACCTGCACTGCCTTCCTACTCTTTATTTGCCTTTTGGTCACCCATTCACTGTCTCCTTCAGTAATTTCAATCTGTGGTGTGACCAATTCACTAAATGTGCTATCCATGACCTCAGCATTGCGATGCTCCACAGTGTGTCCATCCGCGGCTGCAGAGCCGTCATGTGGTCAAACAAGAGCTGCAGCTGGACACACTTCTTGCAAGTGTAAGAGTCAGGGACGTCAGCCACTTCCCTGAGCTCCCACATCAGGCAAGAGGCAAATGCCATGTGTCTGAAGTCCCCTGCCATTGTAAGCCTTAACTTTACATCAGCTAACTAAAACCAAACAATGCACTTAAATATATGAAAGAAAAGAAAGAAAAATAAAATAAACCTTATCTTACAGAGTCCTTTTTCTTCTGGTTAGAGGAGGGTGGGTGGGAGGGAGATACTGCACGTGTTGTAGCTCGGGTTTAGCCGCTGCCCAAATTTATACTAAGTCCTTACCTTCCCGGCAACCTGCTTGTCTCAAGCATCACCTCCGCTCTGTCTCCCCGCTGCTCCCAGACAGGAAGCAATAGCTTTTGGGTCCAGTCTTTTAGCAGATGGAGGTGAGCTTGTTGTTTGAGCTGTTGCAGGTTGTCGTAGAGTCATAGAGTCCCGTAGCACAGAGACAGGCCCATGGCCCATACTGGTCCACACCGACTAAAATGTCCACCAAGGATGACCCCATTTCCCTATACTTGTCCCACATTCTTCCAAGCCTTTGCGATCCATGTATTTGTCCAAATGCCCTTTAAATGTTGTTAATGTCCTCACCTCAACCAGTTCTG
This sequence comes from Hemiscyllium ocellatum, assembly GCF_020745735.1. Taxonomy (NCBI): domain Eukaryota; kingdom Metazoa; phylum Chordata; class Chondrichthyes; order Orectolobiformes; family Hemiscylliidae; genus Hemiscyllium; species Hemiscyllium ocellatum. The sequence goes on along the minus strand of NC_083443.1, from coordinate 5,170,322 downwards.
CTTGCAACTCATTCCATATGTGTACCACCCTCTGTGTAAGAAACCTTAGTGCAGAACTAGGAGAAAGTGAGGACTGCAGATGCTGGAGATCAGAGCTGAAAAATGTGTTGCTCGAAAAGCGCAGCAGGTCAGGCAGCATCAAAGGAGCAGGAGAAGCTGCAGGAGCAGGATTCCTGAAGAAGGGCTTATGCCCGAAATGTTGATTCTCCTGCTTCTTTGATGCTGCCTGACCTGCTGCGCTTTTCCAGAAACATATTTTTCAGCTTAGTACAGAACTAGACGGCATAGGTTTAGGGTGAGAGGGAAAAGATATAAAAGAGATTAAAGGGGCAAAACTTTTATGCAGAGGGTGGTACGTGTATGGAATGAGCTGCCAGAGGAAGTGTGGAGGCTGGTACAGTTGCAACATTTAAAAGGCATCTGGATGGGTATAGGAATAGGAAGGATTTGGAGGGATATGGGCTGGGTGCTGGCAAGTAGATTTGGTTGGGATATCTGGTCAGCATGGACGAGCTGGACCGAAGGGTCTGTTTCTGTGCTGTACATCTTTATGACTCTATGATGACCTCTAGTCCTTTATTTCCCAATCCTGGGAAAGAGACTGAGTACATTTATCCTATCCATGCCTCTCATGATCTCATGCACTTCTATAAGATACCCTTCTGTGCTCTAAAAATAAAAGTCCTAGCTTGTTCAACCTCTTCTTATTGATCAGACCATGAATCCTAACAACATCCATGTAAATTTCTCCACTCTTTCCAGTTTAATAATATCTTTTCTATAGGAAGGTGACCAAAACTGAACACAATACTCCAAGTGCAGCCTCACCAATGTGTTTTCCAACTTCTATACTCAATGCCCTGACTGATGAAGGCCAGTGTGCTAAAAGTCTTCTTCATTGCCCTGTCTACCTGTGACTCCTTTTTCAGAGAACTATGCACCTGAACTCCAAGGTCCTTCTGTTCCACTACACTCCTTAAGGCCCTATCAATCACCATGAAACTCCTACCCTGATTTGACTTTCCAAAATGCAAGACCTCAAACTTATCCCTATTAAATTCCATTTGCCATTTCTTGGCCCACTTCCCCAACGGATCAAGGTCCTGCTACAATTTCTGGTAACCTGACTGTCTATGACACCGCCTATTTTAATGTCATCAACAAACTTATTAATCACGCCTTGTACATTCTCATCCAAGTTGTGGAGGTGCCAGTGTTGGACTGGGGTGGACAAAGTTAAATATTACACAGCACCAGGTTGTAGCTATCTGACAAAGGAGTAGTGCTCTGAAAGCTATCACTTCCAAATATCTTATTTCTCAGAATCTTCTCAAGTAACTTATCTACCACAGATATTAGCATTACTGGTCTATAGTTCCCAGGCTTTTCTTTGCAGCTCTTCTTGAATAAGCTTGAATAAGCAGTCTTCCGGGACCTCACCCATGGTTAATGAAGATGCAAAAATATCAGCCAGGGCTCCTGCAATTTTTCTCTAGTCTCTTGCAGTGTTCTTGGATATATCTGGTCAGGGCCAGGAGATTTATACACTTTCATGCATTCTAATACATCCAACACATCCTCTTCTGTGATATGGACTGTCCCCAAGATATCATCACTAACTTCCCCAAGTTCTCAAGTTTTTATGTCTTCCTCCACGGTAAACACAGAGGAGAAATATTCATCGAGGACCTCACCCATTTCCTGCAGTTCTACAAATACATGTCGACTTTGGTCTTTGAGGGGTCCTATTCATCCCTCATTCGGTTTTGTTGCTCTATCCTACATTCAGTTCTATTACTCTTTCCCACATTCAGATCTGTTTTAATCCATAACAGTTCTGAGGCATTTGAGTTCTGAAGAAAGGCCAAACTGGATTCAAAAGCATCAACTTTGTTTCTGTCTCCACAGATGCTGCCAGACCTGCTGAGTCTCTGCATTTGTTGTGCTAACCAACCACTTACAGTAGTGTTACTATCCCTGCTCACTGATTTGTTATTCTATCCCTTACTCGTTGCGGTTATTCTCTTTCTTTGTAACTCTCTCCATCCTTGCCTGCTGTGTTACTCTATTCATACCTTTCTGTTATTCTTATCCTCTCATTCACTACAGTGTTACTGTCTCTTACTGCTCTATCCCTTACTCACTGCTGTGTTACAATTCACACTCTGTCCTCAACTTATTGCTGTGATACTGTGTTCATTCGCTGCTTTGTTACTCTCTACCTCATTTGCTGTTGTGTTATCCTCTTCATTTCAGTGCTATGTTAGACTATCCCTCATCAATTTCTGTGTTATTTCTGTGATAGACAGACAGGAGGCCGGAAGAACACAGCAAGCCAAGCAGCATCAGGAGGTGGAGAAGTTGACATTTCGGGTGTAACCCTTTTTCAGTCGTCTTCTTCACCTCCTGATAGTGCCTGGTTTGTTATCTTCTTCCAGACTCCTGCCAGTATATTTTGGATTTCAGGATCTGCAGTTTTTTTTGTCTCTTAATCCTGTGATGATAGTGACTGCCGTTGACACCAAGACTGATTTGACAAATGTGGCATCAAAGACCTCTCACAAACTGAAGTCAATGGAAATTGAGGGAAAATTTCTGCTGGGTGGAGTCATATCTGACATAGAGGAAAATGATAGAGATTGTTGGAGGTTAATCATCTCGGCTCCATGGTATCTCTATAGTAGTTCCTCAGGATAGTACCCTAGATCCAAACATCTTCAACTGCTTCATCAATGATCCTCCCTCCATAAGATCAGAAATGAGACCTATGATGATAATTACAAAATATTCAGCACCATTCATGAATCCTCAGATACTGAAGTAGTCCTTGTCCAAATGCAACAACCTCTGGACAATATTCAGGTTTGGACTGACAAGTTGCAAGTAATATCTGTGCCATGCAAGTGACAAGCAATGACTATCTCCAACAAGAAAGAATCTAGCCATTTTGTCTTGACAATCAATGGCATCACCATCACTGATTTCCTCACTATCCACATCCTGGAGATTGTTGATAAACTGAATTAAAACAGCCATATAAATACAGTGGCAATAAGAACAGGTCAGAGGCTAGAAATACTGCAGTGAATACCTCATCTCCTCAACCCCAAATTCTATCTCCCATCTACAAAGTAAAAGTCAGGAGAGTAATGAAATACTCCTCACTTGCCTGGATGGGTGCAGTTCCAACAACACTCAAGAAGCTTGACACCATCCAGGAAAAAGGAGCCATATTGACTCCACATGTACAAACATTCAGTCCCACTACCATTGATGCTCAGTAGCAACAATGTGTGCCATCTACAAGATGAATTGCAGAAATTCACCTTGAGTCCTTAGACAACACCTTACAAGCACTTCCATCTAGAAAGATTTGGCATATGACTTTACAAAGTCTAAACGAATAATGTTCGAGGCCTGATCCTGCTCCAAATATGCAGTGAAAAGGCAAGTTTTGAAAGTACCATTACAGCTTTTCTCATGTCCCACAGTTCTCAATATGTGCAGTCAATGTAATTTTCAAGCCTCAAAATGGGGTCACAGATGGATAAGGTTTGAGAAATATTCAATGAGAGAAATGAACACAATCAGCTCATATAGTTAGAATTCCATAATCTTATTTGCAAGCCAGTACCATGTGTTCTGTTTTTTTTATCTATAAGGAAGAATATTGCCTTGGATGAGATCGACCGAATCAGTACAGATGTTGGCCTGAATCGTGGATCTCCCTGGGATTCATTATATTTTTGGCTGGTAATTGAACACTTAGAAATTGATCTATGAATTTACAAACTATACTTCGACTTTCTCTTGTTGTGTGACTTCTAATTAGCTTCCTAGTTTACGCCCTTACTCTACTCTCACACACTGCTGTGAAATAATTCATGTTTCACAGTGCTGAATTTTCTATATCATGGCTCATGGTTGGAATGAACTTCCAGAGGAAGTAATGAATGCAGGTACAGTTACAACATTTAAAGACATTTCAGTAAGTACATGAATAAGGAATGTTTGGAAAAATATGGGCCAAGCGCAGGTGGAACTAGTTTAGTTTGGGATTTTGGTTGGCATAGACTGTTTGGACAGTTTTGTGCTGTATGACCCTGAGTCTGTGACAAGAGCAGCAGATACATGGGAACACCACCACTTCTAAACACCCCTCCAACCACAAAAATACACCAATCTGCTTGGAATGTATCCTCCAATGGTCCCCAGCATTACAGGAGACTGCAGATGTTGGAGATCAGAGTCGAGAGTGTGATGCTGGAAAAGCACAGCATATGTTGCCTGACCCCCCCCTGTGCTTTTCCAGCACCACATGCTTCAACTCAGATACCAGTCTTCAGCCAATTTGATTCTTTCCACATGATGTCAAGAAACGGTTGGAGACACTGCATACTGCAAAGACTGCGGACCCTGACAACATTTTGGCACAGTACTGAAGGCTTGTGTTCCACAACTTGCTGCTCCCAAAGCCAAGCTCTTCCATTACAGTTATCACCCTATTACCTACCTAACTACAGGTCGTTCTGCTATAACATGGATTTCATTAACACAAATTCACTGTAATGCAATTGATGAATTGAGAATATAGTTTCTAAAGTGTGAACCTTTAAAATATGTGTTGGATGTAACATGATTACATCACCAAAACTTTAAGCACTATTTCTAGCATGCAAGTTTTATATAATGTGGGGTTGCACAAGAATTGCAGCCATTGCATTATAGAAGAAATACCAGTCTGTGGAAAATTGCCCATGCATTTCCTGTACATAAAAAGCAGGACAAATCCAACCTGGCCAATAACCGCCCCATCAGTCTACTTTACATCATCAGCAAATTGATGTAAGGTGTTATCAATAGTGTTATAAAGCAGTACCTGCTCAGCAAAATCCTATTCAGTGACACCCAGTTTGGGGTCTGCCAAGACCACTTCAGCTCCTGACCTTATTACAGCCTTGATTCAAACACAGACAAAATAGCTGAATTCTAGACATGAGGTGAGAGTGACAACTTTTCACAGCAAGGCTGCATTTGACCAAATTGGCATCAAAGAGCCGTAGCAAAACTGGAAACTTTGGGTATCGGGGGCAAATGCTCTGGTTGTTGGAACCATACCTGACACATAGGAAGATGGTCATGGTTGTTGGAGGTCAGTCATCTCAGCTCTAAGACAACTTTGTAGGAGTTCCTCAGCATAATGCTTTAGGCCCAGCCATCTTCAGCTGCTTCATCAATGACCTTCCCTCTGTCATAAGGTCAGAAGTGGGGATGCTCAATAATGATTGCACAATGTGCAGCACCATTCACGACTCCTCAAATACTGAAGCAGTCCATGCTCAAATGTAACAGAGTGTAGACAATATCCAGATTTGGCCTGATAAATGGAAAGTAATATTTGTACCACACAAATGCCAGGCTATGTGCATCACCAATATGAGAAAATCTACCCACCACCCCCTGACATTCAACGGTATTATCAGCACTGAATCCCTCACTATCAACATCTTATCATTGACCAGAAACTCAACTGGACTCACCACATAAACCCAGTAGCTCCAAGAGCAGGTCAGAGGCTAGAAATACTGCAGTGAGTAACTCACCTGCCAAATCACCAAAGTTTATCCATCCACGAGGTACAAGTCAGGATTGTGATGGAATACCCCACTTGGCTGCATGCACTCCAAAAACATTCAAGAAGCTTGACTCTGTCTAGAACAAAGTGGCCTGCTGGGATTGGCACTACACCCACAAGCATCCACCCCCTCCATCACTGAGGCTCAGTAGCAGCAGTGTGTACTACCTATAAGATGCACTGCAGAAATTCACCAAAGATCCTCAGACAACACCTTCTAAACACACAACCACTTCTATTGAGAAAGACAAGGGCAGTAGATATATGGGAACAGCACCATCTTCAAGTTTTTCTCTAAGCTACTCATCATCTTGACTTAGAAACATATCACTATTTCTTCAGAGCTGCTTAGTCAAAATCCTGGAATTCCCTCCCTAATGGCATTGTGGGTCAACCCACAGCAGGTGGACTCTAGAGGGTTAAAGAAGGCAGCTCACTCCCACCTTCTCAGGTCAGCCAGCAATGCGCACACCCCATAAATGACTGAATAAAATAAAATTATTGTTCCTTCAGTGTCAGTCTGTCAAAACTTTGGAATTGTCTCCCTAAAAGCATGTGGGTCTACATACAGCACACGGACTGCAGTAATTCAAGAAGGCAGCTCACCACGATCTTCTCAAGGGAAATGAGAGATGAGCAATACATGCTAGTTCAGCCACCTGTTCTCACTTCCCATGAATAAACAGTAAAAACAAATTATTATTTACACATTTCAATTTTACTCTCTCCCCACACTCACTGATGTTTTATTCCATTTTTACAGAGTGTTTGAGTCACAGAGATGTACAGCATTGAAACAGAACCTTTGGTCCAACTCATCCATGCTGACCTGATATCCGAAATTAATATGGTCCCATTTGTCAGCATTTGGCCCAAATTCCTCTAAATCCTTCTAATGCATAAACCCATCCAGATGCCTTTTAAATGTTGCAATTGTACCAGACTCCACCACTTCCTCTGGTAGCTCATCCCATACACGTACCATCGTCTGCATGAAAAGGTTGCCCCTTAGGTTCCTTTTAAATCTTTCCATTCTCACCTTAAACATATGCCCTCTAGTTTTAGACTTCCCCACCCTGGGAAAAAAGACATTGGATATTCACCCTATCCATGCCCCTCATGATTTTATAAACCTTTCTAATCTGAAGCCTCAGACTCCAGCATTCCAGAGAAAATAATCCCAACCTATTCAGTCTCCCCTATTGCCTAAACCCAGAAAAATCCAAGTAAATCTTTACTGAACTCTTTCAAGTTTACCAACATCTTTCCTATAGCTGGGAAACCAAAATTGAATGTAATATTCTGAAAGTGGCCTCACTGATGTCCTGTATAGCTGCAACACGACATCCTAATTCCTATACTCAATGCACTGACCAGTAAATGCATTCTTCACTACCCCGTCAAGGAACATGAACCTGCACCCACGGCTTCTTTGTTCAGTAACACTCTCCAGGACTCTACCTTTAAGAGTATAAGCCCTGTGCTGTTTTGCCTTTCCAAAATGTAGCAGCTTACATCTATCTAAATTAATTTCCATCTGTTACTGCTCGGTCCTTTAGCCCATCTGATCAATAATTTATTGTACTCTGAGATAACTTTCTTCACTGTCCATTATACCCTCAATTTTGCTGTCATCTGCAAATTTACTGACCATACCTCATATAAATGACAAAAAGCAATGGTCCCAGCACTGACCCATGTGGCTCACCACTGGTCACAGTCCTCCAGTTCAAAAAACAACCCTCCACACTTGTCATCTGCCTCAAACTAATTTTGTAAACAAATGGCTTGTTCTTCCTGGATTCCACGTGATCTAACCTCACTAATGTGTGGAACCTTGTTGAGTGCCTTGCTGAAGTCCATATAGACAATGTCCATAACTCCGCCTTCATCAATCTTCCTTGTTACTTCTTCATACAACTTAATCAAATTAGTGAGACATGATTTCCCACACATGAAGCCATGTTGACTATCCTTCATCAGTCGTTGCCTTTCCAAATATATGTAAATCCTATCCCTCAGGATCCCCTCTAACAACTTACCCACCACTAGTGTCAGGCTCAAAGGTCTATAGTTCCCTGGTTTTTCCTTACCACCCTTTCTTACAGTATGGCACCATATTAGCCAACCTCCAGTCTTCTGACTCCTCGCCTGGTGAAAATGCAGGTAAGTGGAGTTGAAATGCCCATCAGCCGTGATTGAATGGTGGAGTGGACTCGATGGGCCGAATGGCCTTACTTCCACTCCTATGTCTTATGATCATATAAATATCTCAGCTAGCTGCCTAGCAATCCCTTCCCTAGCTTCCGACAAATTCTGGGATACACCTGATCAGGTTCACCTTTATGTGATTTAACAATCCAGCATCTCCTTCTCTGTGATATGGACACTTTTCAAGATATCACTATTTCTCCAAGTTTTCTAGCTTCCATATCCTTCTCCACAGTAAATACTGACACAAAATACTTATTATCTCACCTTCAGTATTTCATCACTTCTGCAGTGTTATAGAGTCATAGAGTCATAGAGATGTACACCATGGATACAGACCCTTCGGTCCAACCCGTCCATGCCGACCAGATATCCCAACCCAATCTAGTCCCACCTGCCAGCACCCAAACCCTTCCTATTCATGTATCTATCCAAATACCTCTTAAATGTTACAATTGTACCAGCCTCCACCACTTCCTCTGGCAGCTCATTCCATACACATACCACCCTCTATGTGAAAAAGTTGCCCCTTAGGTCACTTTTATGTCTTTCCCCTCTCACCCTAAAACTATGCTCTCTACTTCTGGACTCCCCAACCCCAGGGAAAATACTTTGTCTATTTACTCTATCCATGCCCCTTATAATTTTGTAAACCTCTATAAGGTCACTCCTCAGCCTTTCGACGCTCCAGGGAAAACAGCCCCAGCCGGTTCAGTCTGACCTCATAACTCAAATCCTCCAACCCTGGCAACATCCTTGTACATCTTTTCTGAACCCTTTCAAGTTTCACAACATCTTTCCGATAGGAAGGAGACCAGAATTGCATGCAATATTCCAACAGTGGCCTAACCAGTATCCTGTACAGCTGCAACATGACCTCCCAACTCCTGTACGCAATACTCTGACCAATAAAGGAAAACATACCAAACGCCTTCTTCACTATCCTATTTACCTGTGACTCCACTTTCAAGCAGCTATGAACCTGCACTCCAAGGTCTCTTTGTTCAGCAACACTCCCTAGGACCTTACCATTAAGTGTATAAGTCCTGCTAAGATTTGCTTTCCCAAAAAGCAGCACCTCGCATTTATCTGAATTAAACTCCATCTGCCACTTCCCAGCCTATTGGCCCATCTAGTCAAAAACCTGTTGTAATCTGAGATAACCCTCTTCATTGCCCACTACACCTCCAATTTTGGCGTCATCTACAAACTTACTAACTGTACCTCTAATGCTCGTATCCAAATCATTTATATAAATAACAAGAAGAAGAGGATCCAGCACCGATCCTTGTGGTACTCCACTGGTCACAGACCTCCAGTCTGAAAAACAACCCTCTACCACCACCCTCTGTCTTCTACCTTTGAGCCAGTTCTGTATCAAAATGGCTAGTTCTCCCTGTATTCCATGAGATCTAACCTTGCTAATCAGTCTCCCATGGTGAACCTTGTTCAACTGAAGTCCATATAGATCACATCTACTGTTCTGCCCTCATCAATCCTCTTTGTTATTTCTTCAAAAAACTCAATCAAGTTTGTGAGACAGGATTTCCCACAGCAAAGCCATGTTGACTATCCCTAATCAGTCCTTGCCTTCCCAAATACATGTACATCCTATCCCCCAGGATGCCCTCCAACAACTTGACCACCACCGACATTATGCTTTCAGTGCTCTCATTCACTGCAGTCTTACTCTGTCACTTACTCAATGATGTATTACTCAATCATACCATTTACAGTGGTGCTGCTCTATATCTTAGTTGCTTCTGCATTAGTCTACCCTAACTCATTGCAATATTACTCTGTCACTCACTGTTGTGTTACTCTATCCCTCACACACTGATGTTATCTAGATATAATTGCATTGACATCTTGTGAAATTTATTAGGTGCAATTTGAAAACATTATCTTAATTGTGCTTAGAAGTGTTTGTTAAAGCAATCCCAACAAGTACTGATGCCAGAGATCCACCTTGTGCACGTTAAGCAAAAAGAGATTCAAATTTTAAAAAGTAGCAAGTTTTGCATAATCATGTTAAAAGTCTGTGTTTCCCATCACTCACCTGCAATAGTGACAGTCACAGCTTCACTGGGTTGTGATTCTAACCATCTTGATTTGATGGCGAGTCCATAGTTACATTGATAGCGCCCAGCTTGGTTTAGATTGGTAACTGGAAATGTCCCAATGTTCTCCTTTACAGAAAGTTGTTGGGATGTCAGCTGTTGATTATCTTTGTAGAAGTGAAATGTTCGACCATGGTATTCTCTGTTCACTGTGCAAGTAATGGTCACCATTTCACCTTCCAGATATACTCCAGTTGATTGGTCGAGAGATATCCCTGGAGTTGTTAGTGCATCTGTGGGAAAATAAATAGAAGCAAGGAAGTTATGCCGAAGATTTAGAAAGCTGTAGTTGCAGGCTTATTCTGATCAACTCACTTCAATCGGGAAGTGAGGATCTTTGAGAGGGCACAGAGGAGATTAGATTAGATTAGATTACTTACAGGCCCTTCGGCCCAACAAGTCCACACCGACCCGCCAAAGCGCAACCCACCCATACCCCTACCCCTCCATTTACCCCTTATCTAACACTAGGGCAATTTAGCATGGCCAATTCACCTGATGGTTCCAGGCTGGTGAGTTTTATTAATAAAGTTAGGCTGGAGAAGCTAGGATTGTTCTCCTTAGAGTAAAACGAGGAGATTTGTCAAAGGTGTACAAAATTATGGCAGTTTTGGATAAAATAGAAAAGAATAAAATTAACGAACAGTAAATGGGCATAGTTTTATTCTTTTTGGTGAGAGATGGAGGGGAGATTAAGAAGGGAATTTAGGAAGTTATTGAAGAGCTCTGAGATGTAAAGGGATCTGAAAATTAATCACAAGAGGTTATATGCGGGTCCAGCAAGTAATTAGGAAAGCTAATAGAATGTTACAATTTATTGCAAGGGCAATTTAATATAACAAAAGGGGAGTTATGCTTCAGTTACGCAGAACATTGTGCGAGCATACGCGGAGTACTGTGCACAGTTATTAGTCACTGGTGCACTAGTTAAGGAAGGATGTAAATATGTTGGAGGCAGTTAAGAGAAGATTCACCAGACTAAAAGCTGAAATGGGCAGGTTATTTTATGAAGAAAGGATTGACAAGTTAGGCTTGTATCTATTTGAATATGGGAGAAAGTGAGGACTGCTGGAGATCAGAGCTGAAAATGTGTTGCTGGAAAAGTGCAGCAGGTCAGGCAGTATCCAAGGAGCAGGAGAATCGACGTTTCGGGCATAAGCCCTTCTTCAGGAATGAGGAAAGTCATTTCAGGAACTTTCCTCATTCCTGAAGTAGGGCTCATGCCTGAAACGTTGATTCTCCTGCTCCTTGATGCTGCCTGACCTGCTGCACTTTTCCAGCAACACATTTTCAGCTCTATTTGAATATAAAAGAGTAAGAGATGATTTATTTGAAACTTTTAGGGAATACTTAGATATTAATTTGCATTGTCTTAGCTACTGAGGCTAAGGGCTAAGAGCTGGAAAATGAGATTGACGTAGGCAGGTCTTTTTTGATCAGTATGGACACAATGGCCAAATGTCCTACTGTTTTTTAAACATCGATAAGTCAATGAAGCTTGCAATTCAGTTAATTATTAATCAGAAAATGCTTTTATGGAACATATAAAATACTGAACAGTAAATGTGGAGAGGATGTTTTCCTCTTACAGGAGAACTTAGAACTGAAAGTCACTGTTCAAAAATTGGGGTCACACATTTAATACTGAAATCAGGCCATTATTTTTTTTTAGAGGGTCTTGAGTCTTTGGAACTCATTCCTGAAAAAGCGGGGAAGGAGAGTCCTTGAATATTTTGAAGGCGGAGTTGGATAGATTCTAATTAACTAAAAGAGTGCAAGGTCGCTAGAGTTGGCAGGAATACGGGTTTCAGGTTACAGGTCATTCTGATATAACACAACAGTTATATTCCTTTGTAACTGTGTGTTCTAGAAAATTGTGCTGTAAAAGATCACTATAGAAAAATCGTTATACCCATTCAGTAGAAACTTTGCGTTATATAAACAATGTCCATAATTCATCAATCGTGTTATAGTCAATTTGCATTGATGAAATACATATTATACCAGAACAAACAGTATAATAACAGCATGTCATGATCATCATAAATGACACAGCAGCAGCAAGTTTGAAGGGCTGAATGGCATACTGCTGCTCCTGATTAGTATGTTCAAGTGGTCATTACCTAGAATTTATGATCCATGAAGGTGCTAGCACAGAAACAATTAAATCATTTTTTAATAAGGAAATCAGCTGGGGACTTAATGGAAATAAATCCCTTGCAGCTACATGTGGGCAGGACTGACTGGATTGCTCTGGAGATCTAGTGCATACACAATGACTCTACTAAAGCAACAGTGCAATATCAGTCTACGTCACTTCATGTATAATAGTTGCCGAATAATGAATCAACTAAGTTGACTGGATGGTTTTGCTTCATAAAATAGGGTGGAACAAAAGGATAAAGTCTTGTTTTGGATTGCATGATCAGTGGAAAGGGGCCTGTCGGATTTCTACTTCACAAAACAGATTTTAACATTGAAACTACTGTCTGGAAATTAAGCAAAAGGAGGATCAGACATCAATTTAAAATTCCCTTATCTGTTAATTTGGCCACATTGCCAGTATAATTACAATTGAACAGCTGTGAAGCTCACTGGAAAATAAAGAAAATAAAAAATCTAATCAAATGGAGCAAGTTTTGTATGGGCCAGTGCAGTTGATGTCATAGGCACAGGCTTTAAAAAGATGTTTGATGAAACATCTTATAAAATAAAGAAATGCATTGGATGATTACTTAAAAAGAGACAACGTGCATGTTTGCAGGAAAAAGGCAGGAGGTTAGCGCTAAGTCAAAATGCTTGGAAAGCTTGTGAGATATACTTAGCTAAATGGCATCCTTCTGTGATCACTGCATTGTAGGTTTGCAACAAATGCATATCAATGGGACAGGACGACTGTGGTAGAGTGGTCCAAAATTAGATGAGGGATAGAAATCTGGTAGTAAGTGGTTGGATTTAATCTGGAAGAGTTATAAAATGTTCTCAATAGGTCAGTGTTAAAATTAATTCACTTTTTGAAATTTAACCATCTCTGCTCCTTTAACTCACCAGCTATTGCAACTGTCACAGCCTCACTTAATTGTGATTCTAACCATCTTGATTTGATGGTCGTTCCATATTTGCATTGGTACCTTCCTCCTTGGTTTATTCTGGTAACTTTGAATGTTCCGGTGTTTTCCTTTTGGTAGAGTTGATTTGAGGACAAAAGCTGATTATCTCTGTAAAAGAAGAAGATTTGACGACGATATTCTCTGTTTGAGTTGCAGGTAATGGTGACAGTCTCTCCTTCTAAATACACGCCTGTCAACTGATCAAGAAATATCCTTGGTGTTCTTAATGGATCTGAGGAGAAGTAATTAAGAATTACTTATTTATTATTAATTCATTAATAGTTAATCTGATTAATTTCTTATGCATTGAAGGACATGTAATTCCACAACGAATGGGAAATCACCCATTCATGAATTTAATGATTAAAACAAATTGAGTTGTTGAGTATTACACAAATATTTTTTCAAAGCTTTTCATCTTGCACTTATGAGGGCCATTGACAAGAAAACTAAAGTATAGAGAAGACCACATTTGTCTACTATGAAAGAAGTGGATTCTGATTTGGAGAGGAGAATACACTCGTCAATGTATTGAATTCTCATGACATAATTGGGTTTTTGTGCAGAAATTACACTTTGGCAGAACAAAGAAAATCTGTTGCTTTAAAATGTGCACTTCAACTAATTTTATTGAGGCAGAAAACATAATTTAAAACCTCAACATCAATGCATAAAGAAAGTCAAAGTGCTGGCATAGAATTGGTTTTGCTGCTGTGGCCAGCATTTACTACTAATGTTCCGTCAACCTTTTCAAACAGATGGTTGGCCCCCATCTTGATGAAGTATGTCTGAGGCAAAGAGTTAGGGTTGCTTGTTTGTCTTGGAGGGGGTGATATAGAATTGAAGTATCTCTGCATGCCATATTAATTTTGAATGTTGCCCCTCATTTTCTGATTCTGTACTCTCTTTGATATATGGCTATTTGATGGAGGGTGAGTGGACAGACCAGGAGATCTCGTTTCTTTTGAGACTGGTCCTGGCTTTGATTGCAGTTGCCATTAACACGCAGAGGCAAATTGTGAATGAGGTAGCCATTCTTCTTGACGGCTTGTCTGTCTTCTGCTGATCATATCTGGGTGTCCTTGGACAGGAGACATGCCATGTCAACCAGTAGACTAGAGCATTTAATGGGGATTGGAGTACATGATTACTTTGGGGATGTCAGTTTAATTTGAGTTAGGTTTCCTTCAAAGCTGTGGCTTATGTTGTTTACAATGGAGTATAGTGCCCTTTCAGAGAAGGCGTGTAAGTTTTTGTCAGTTTGTCAAAAGAACTGCTTCTCAGGAAATCTGATGTTCTGAGAGAGATTTGCTGAAATGGAATGTAATATTGTTGAAGCTTTCCACAGCTCTCAGGGTGAATTATTGATGCCAATTTCTTGAGAATAAGAGGACATGAAACTTACCAACTACCATTATCTTCACATTTTCACTTCTGTCTGAGACTATCTCTTGTTCAAGGATTCGTTTTGTGTAGGTGCAGGAGTAAACTTCTGATCCAGATTCCAATAGATTTGAGATGTTAAAGGTGACAGCAGCTTGTAATGGCTTAGCTGTTTTCACTCTGACTGGTCTATTTTTGTTGTTCTTGTACAAATAGAAAGTGCTGCCCAAATATGGAGATCCAGCTTCACAGGTAAGCATGGTCACCTCACCTCTCACAAACACTTCATCCCAACGGGTCACAGATATTGAAGGCTGTACAGGGTAAACTGTAATTGCAAAAACAAGGAGCACATTGATGAGAAATACACTAAGACATACAAAGGCAATTTTACCCTAAACTGTGAAGAGTTTAACTTTTCTCTGCATCCACATGCTGCCAATTTTACTTTAATGAAGAATAAAATCAATGACCGTGATAAATAGTCAATCAGCCTCATCCTGTTATCGTGCCATCAGGTGGAAAGGGCAAAATCAAATGACTAAATACTAAATATAATCAACTTTCTGGCACACTTTAAGAATTGATAGAAATATTACGGAGGAGAAAATAGATCAAATGAAGTCTGACAGAGGATTTGTCAGAAACTGCTTATTTACAGAAAGAAAGAAAGGCTTGTTATATGTAACAATATGTTCTACATACAATTACTTACTTTTTAAACTGTAGTCATTACTGTAATGTCAGCCAGAATGCACACAGCAGCATCCAGGAGAAAACGAGGACTGCAGATCAGAGTCGAGAGTGTGGTGCTGGAAAAGCATAGCAGGTCAGGCAGCATCCGAGGAGCAGGAGAATAGGGCATTAGCCCTTCATCAAGATTGATAAGGGGGTGGGGATTGAGAGATAAATAGGGAGATCGGATGAGACTGGGGAGCGCAGAGGTTGATGGGATGGCAATAGGTGGATGCAGGAGGGAGGTGATTGTGATAGGTCAGTGGGGAGGGTGGAGTGGATTGGTGGGAAGGAAGAAAGACAGTAGGTCAGGTCAAAAGGACACGCTGAGTTGGACAGTTGGATCTGGGATGAGGTGGGAGTTGGCGAGATTTGGAAATTGGTGAAGTATATGTTGATGCCATGTGGTTGCAGGGGCCCGAGATGGAATATGAAGCATTCTTCTTCCATTTGGCGGGTGGCTTTGATTTGGCAGTGGAGGAAGGCCAGGATTTGCATGTCCTTGGGGATGTGTGAGGGGGAGTTGAAATGGTTGACCATGGGGAGGTGGAGTTGTTTGGTGCGTGTGGACCAGAGATATTCCCAGAACCACGAATTGGAGTTCGGTCTCCCCAATGCAGAGGAGTCCACATTGAGAGCAATCGATGCAGTGAACAAGGTGGGAGGACATTCAAGAAAATCTCTGCTGGATCCTTTAGGGCCTTGGACTGAGGTGAGAGGGAAGGGGGAAGGTTTGCGCAGATTTTGCAACTCATTTGGCAGCAGGGAAAGGTGCTGGGAGTGGAGGGTGGGTTGGTGGTGAGCATGGGCCTAACAAGGGAGTCGTTAAGGGAATGGTCTCTGTGGGGAGAGAAATATATTTTTGGTGGTGGGGTCTGACTGTAGATGGTGAAATGGTGGACAATGATATGCTTTATCTGGAGATTTGTGGGTGGAATTCTATCCTTGTTGTGGCTGGGGGTGCTCAAGTTTGAAGGCAGAGGGGTGGGAAGGAACGCAATGTCACCTCCCACGTGATCAATATCTCCTTCCCTTCCCAACCTCTACCCTTAAACCCCACCCCCTCAGCTGCAACTCCTCCCTCCAGTCCTCATGTCTGAAAAAAAGCAGGAATTGCTGGAGTAACTCAGCAGATCTGGAGAGAGAAAGCAGAGTTAATGTTTCGAGTCCAGTGGCCAGTCCAGTCTCATTCTGAGGAAGGATCACTGGGTTTGAAGCTCTGTTTTCTCTCCACAGATGCTGCCAGACCTGATGAATGTCTCGAGCAATTTCTGTTTGAATAATAAATGATATTTGCTGGTATCTGGAAATGAAAAGTATGCGGTGTGAGACTAATTGAATATCTCTTTAAAATAGCTAGAACAGACATGATGGGAGGAATGCCCTCTGTGCAGTAATATGTCCTGATTCAATAATTGAGACCATCTGGTTTTATTTCTCTCTATATTAACACTACTTTGTTAGAATGGCAAATCTATGCATGTTTGAAAATAAAGAAAGCTTTAGAACTAATAATACCTGTTTTCTGTCACTTACCTGTCACAGTGATTGATACAACCTCACTGAGTTGGGACCATAACCATCTTCCATTGATCGAAGTACCATACTGGCATTGATACTGATCACCTTGATTTGCTGTGGTAGCTGTGAAGGTTCCAATGTTGTGCTTTATGCTGATTTGACTCGAGTACAACATTCGGCCATTTCTGTAAAAGATGAAGGTTTCGCCTAGATAGTCACCCTTTACAATGCAGGTAAGGGTGACTGTCCCTCCTTCCAAATAAACACTGGTGGATTGGTCAAGCGATATCATTGGCATAGTTAATGGATCTGCATAAAGTAAATAGAAACATTGTGAGAAATGAATCATTGATAAGAAATCTCGTAGCTCAATGTGGGTGGTGTCCCTGCCTCTGAGCCCGAAGAGCTTAAGAACTTGTAGCAGGAATAAGCCATTCAGCCCCTCAAGCCTGCTTCACTATTTAGTACGATTACAGCTTGCCTCACCTTGACCTCAAATCTAAATTCCTGCTCACTCCCCATAACCCTTCAACCCTTTGCTAATTAAAAACCAGTCTATTGCCTCCTCAAATTTATTCTGTGAGTCAGCATCCAATACACTCTGGAATATTGAATTTCACAGATTCCCTTTAAGGCAAGCAAATTCTCCTCATTGCTGCTTTAAATATGTCAGCTCTTGGCCTCATGTTCTGGATTGTTCCATGAAGGGAAACATCTATGTTGTCAATGTTCGATGTTCGTTAGCATTTCTTCTTTAGCATTTTACGTATTTCAATTAGATCTCCACTCATTTTTATACTCTAGTGAGTGTAGGCCTATACTGCTCAATGTCTCCATATAAGACAAGCCTTTCATCTCTGAAATTAATCTCGTGAGCCTTCTCTGAACTGCCTCCAATGCAATTAAATCCTTCCTCATGTAGGATGCCAAAATTGCATACAATAGATCTAAAAGCTAAAGTTCTAAATTGGAAGAAGGCCAATTTTGATGGCACTAGGCAAGAACTTTCAAAAGTTGATTGGGGCAGATGTTCTTTGGCAAAAGGACAGCTGGAAAATGGGAAGTCTTCAGAAATGAGATGAGAGTCAAGGATAATATATTCCTTTTAGTATGGAGGGCAATGCTGATAGATGTAGGGCATGATGGACACCTGGAAAAATTGAGGCTTTAGTCAAGAATAAGAAAGAAAGATATGTCAGGCGTACACAGCAGAAAGTCACAGCCAGTCAGGCAGCATCCAAGGAGCTGGAGAATCGACATTTCCGATGAAGAGCTTATGCTTGAAATGTCAATTCTATTGCTCCTTGGATGCTGCCTGACTGGCTGTGCTTTTCCTGCACCACACTCTTCGACTCTGATCTCCAGTATTTGCAGTCAACACTTTCTCCATAGACAGCAGAAGTTGAGTGATTGCCTTGAAGAGTATAAAAGCAGTAGGAGTATCTAAAGAGGGAAATCAGGAGGGCAAAAAGAGGACATGAATAGCTTTAGCAAATAGGGTTAAGGAGAATTCAAAGCGATGTTATAATACATTAAGGACAAAAGGGCAACCTGGGAGAGAATATGGCTCTTCAAAGATCAGCAAGGCAGCCTTTGTGTGGAACCATAGGAGAACGGGTGATACTAAATTAGCATGTTACATCAATGTTTACTGTAGAGGAGGATAAGGAAGACAGAGAACGTTGGGAAAAAATAGTGACATCTTGAACATTGTCCATATGAGAGCAGAGCTGGTTCAGTACATCTTAAAATGAATAAAGGTGGATAAATGCCTGAACCTGATCAGGTGTACCTAGAACTCTATGTGAAATTAGGGAAGAGATTGCAGGGCTCCTTGCTGAGATATTTGTATCAACAATAACCACAGGCGAGATGCTGGAAGACTGGAGGTTGGCTAGTGGAGCCCATATTTAAGAAAGATGGTAAAGAAAAGCCAGGGAACTATAATTTGGTGTGCCTGTCATCAGTGCTGGGCAAGTGAGGGAATCCTGAGGGACAAGATTTACATGTATTTGAAAAGGCTAGGACTAGGATAGTCATCATGATTTTGTGCATGGGAAATCACGTCTTACGAACTTGATTGGGTTATTTGAAGAAGTAATGAAAAGGATTGATGAGGGCAGAGTGGTGGACCTGATCTACATGGACTTCAGTTATGCATACAGACAGTCACCTGAGGCTGGAATCAAACCTGGGTCCCTGGCACTGTGAGACAGCATTGCTAACCACTGAGCCACTGTGCCACCCTAAATACTGTCTAGTACCCTAAATACTCCCCTAATCTGTTCAACCATTCTCTAAAAATTGTCATGGAGTCCAAATATGTGGTCTCTGCATCTGACTCGCCAATTCCTCCTTAATCAATTTTAGGGTCCTCTCACTTCATGCGCAAAAATGGACTGATTCAAATGGACTGAATTTGATTGATTCATTTGGTGGATCTTCAATGGCAAAAAGTTCAAACAGAATTCCTTTATCCCAATCATTTGAAAATGTCTTGACTATATGCCCTCAACATGGCCTTCAATGTCTAATGCCACCTTTGACATGCTCCCTGCGATTCTGGATGATGCAGAGTGGACTTGAATTGTTTTATTCCTAAGCTGTCTGTACCTTCCTTGAATAATTTGATGTGAAGTTTAACATGTGATCTAATTGTATGTCTGTGGGCAGTCCGTATTGAGTGAAAAATTTGAGTAACATTTATAATTCTTTTAGTTGCGATGTTGTTTAATGGAATGGCCTCTGGAAATCTAGTGGACACACCCTTTCTATTAACAAATACTGATTCTCACTTTTGTTTTAGGTAGGGGCCCTATGCAATCAATTAAGACTCTTGTAAAAGGTTCCTCAAATCCAAGAATGGGTATTAAAGATGCAGGCTTTATTACTGCCTGCAGTTTTCTAATTGGCTGACGTACAATATGTCTGTCAAAATTCAACTATATCTTTATGTAGTTCAAGCTAGCAAAAATGATTTTGTATTTTAGCTTGAGATTTCCTTACCTCTAAATGACCTCCTACTGGTAGTTCATGTCCTACCCACAAGATCTCCTTCCAGTTATATGACTTGATGAACTTCTACCCATTTCTCAGCTACCTGAATATGTGATGGTCTCCATTTCCTCATTAAGATTTTTTTTTAGATAGTAGCACTCTGGGATACACTCAGATTCTTCTTCCATGAATGGTTTATGATATAATTGCTTCAGCTTTTCATCTTTCTGTTGTAACTCAGTTAATTTCTCTGAGCTAAAAATATTCATGTTGCCCTCTACGTGTTCCTGTGCTATTCAATCAAATATGGTCTGTGATAATTTTACTTCCACTTCCTTATCTGTATTCTTTAATTTCTCCCTCTGTTTCAACTGGTGGACTTTGTGACTTTGTCAGGAAAAGTCCCAGGCTGTACTTCCTGTAATACCTTAGTTGCCTGATATTCCCTTAGCTTTTCAACCACAGCAGGCAGCACTCCAAAAGGACAAATTGTATTCCTGAAGCTGAGAGTTCATTCAATACTCCTGTCACCAGTTCTCCGTTTCACTGGACACTCTAATCTCAGTCTACATAATTGAGCATTTCTTATCTCACCATGAATTTCACGACCTGGCATTTTTTCTGGCAGTAATCCTTCTGAGTTACATATTAGATAAACATTTCAATATCACAGATTGAGAGGATCCTGTATCTCTTAATATTCTAATACCTTTACCTGTTGTTGCTGGCGTATGCAAGTAAACCTTACCTTCCCAAGTAAATGGCTTAAAAAGATCTGACACTTCCTCCTTAACCAACCTCTGACCAGATTGTACATTCTGGTGCAGCTTTCTAGCCTCCGTTGTGATTTCCTTTACCACTTCAACAAAATTCACTGGCTTATCCTGTTTTCCTACATCTGTCTGCCCAGTGTTTTTTCTAACCCACCAACACTCTGATTTCATGTGGCCTATTTTATTGCAGTGAAAATACTGTAGCTTTTTAACTTCTCTTTCCCCTTCATGGGTTTCCTTTTTATCCTGGGTAAGCTATCTTTATTATCTTCATTGAGATCTACATTTTCCTGACCACGTGAGGATTTCTCTTTTCCCCAATTTCTGTCTGTCACGGATTGAAATTGATGTCGGAAGCTAAATTTTGATTTATGAACCAATTCATAATCATCAGCTGTTTCAGCTGCTAATCTTGCTGTTTAACTCTGCTCTTCCACATGAATTCTCATTAATTCAGGATGTGAATTTTTGAACTCCCCCAAAATAATCATCTCTCTGAGAGTGTCATATGTTTGATCCATTTTTTATGCCCCTATCCACTAACAAAATTGTTCAATCCTTTCAAACTCAGGATGTCTTCTTAGATTTCTGTCGGCTTCTGGCAGAAGCTCATATGCTATTATGTCGGCTTTCTTCACCTCCTTGTATGCGCCTGATGCCTCCTCTGATTGTGATGCAAATATCTCACTAGTTCTACCTACAAGTTTTGTTTGGATCAAAACATCCACATGATCACTGGCCACTGCATTTGTTTAGCCACCTTCTCAAATGAGACGAAAAGGGCTTCTCATCGAATTTAGGCAATGCTTGGACATAGTTAAACAGATCCATACCAGACCTTTGGCTACAATGGATTTGCTCATCCTCACTACCCTCCTCACTAAGCCTACCTTCACCTCCATCCTTTTAAGCCGACTTTCCTGTCTACTATATAAATTGATATATAGCTAATATTTGAAGATGGTGTTTTAAAGCTGAAATTAGGGGGTCAACTAATACACAGGCACAAATTTTGAGGGGCTGAAATGCATGCTGCACTTTTTTGATGATATTAACTTTTGGATGTTTAGTGAACAAAAACCGATAGACTTAGTCCCGGTCTGAATGAATGAATGAATCAAAACATGCTGCAGTAAACCAAGTATGGTAAGTAATTATAAATGAATGAATAGAGATATGATATAGTAAACAAAGAGCGATGAATAGAGTTACCAGTATGAATGAATGAATGTGATTTAATGTAGGGTTGACTTATGCATGTGATTTCTGGAAAATACAAGATGTTTTGGCCAAAAATAAGGGGTTGACATATACATGAAACTGACTTACACACGAGTATATACGATAAGTGCCAATTTATGAAGTTCAAGCTCTTTCCCTTTCTCCCTTTCTTCTCTCTCGTTTTCCCTTTGCTCTCTCTCTTTTTCTTTATGTTCGGCTAGGGCCTTTCACTCGTTTTCTCTTTCCTCCGCTTTTAACTGGAATCCAAACTGTTTCATTTCTTTTTCATATTCAAGCTGCCTCATCTGCAATTGTATTCTAGCCCATTTCCAAAGATTCTGATGGTGTTTCTAATTGTTATAAGTGTCTCTCATTTTCTCACGGATGAAGGCAACTCCAACTCCAGCTTGTCTGCCAATTCCCAGCAGCTTTGCCTTGCTCACCTTTTGTAAAACCCCAGATTCACTTCTTCCACCCCCAGCAAACTCATAGTGACTGAAAAGGTCATTAGTGCACCAAACACTGTTTAAGTCAAAAAAGGTGGCACTAGAAAAGGAGAGCTGACCAGGCAGCATCCAAAGAGCAGGAGAGTCAACGCTTCAGGCATCAGCCCTTCATCAGAATGTGCCTGAAACTTTGACTTTCCTGCTCCTTGGATGCTGCCTGACCTACTGTGTTTTTCTAGTGCCACCTTTTTCGACACTGACTCTCTAGCATCTGCAGTTTTCACTTTCTCAAAGCACTGCTTAAGCCAACCAAATTCAACACCCTGAACAAAGACACTAACACCTATGCAACCTTTGAATCCAATAACCCTAATCCCAAATTGGAATTATTGAATAAATCCTGACAAAAGCCCCATGTCTGTTATGGACCAGGCCAGACAGCCTCGAAATATTTTAAGAAGGTAGCTTAGACCCTAACATTTTCTTATTTTAAAAGATGTGAGATAGATATTTCAGACATTCAGCACCTGTGCTTTTATGACCTTTCTTGAAAAGAACCCAAGGACAAAATAACCTCTGTAAAGTGACAGCATCATCACAACACCAAAATTGGATGTGCATTGGGCAGTAAAGGAGGTTACCTCAGCATACAATGGATCTTGATCAGCCGGGCCAATGGGCTGAGGAGTGGCAGATGGAGTTTAATTTAGACAAATGTGAGATGCCGCACTTTGGAAAAGCAAATCAGAGCACAACTTATATAGCTAATGGTAAAGTCCTGGGGAGTGCTCCTGAACAAACACCTTGGTGTGCAGGTTCATAGATCCTTGAAAGTGGAGTCACAGGTCGATAGGATAGTGAAGAAGTATGCTTTCCTTATTATTCAGTGCAGTGAGTGTAGGCGCTGAGAGGCCATGTTGTGCCTCTACAAGACATTGGTTTGGTTATTTTCGGAATATTTCATTCATTTCTGGCCTCCCTGTTATCGGAAGGATGTTGCAAAACTTGAGAGGGTTGAGAAAAGACTTACAAGGATGGTGCCAGGGTTGGACGGTTTGAGCTATAGGGAGAGATGAAATAGACTGGGGCTATTTTCCTTGGAGCATTGTACGCTAAAGAATGACCTTATAGAGGTTTATAAAATTATGGATAGTGTAAATAGACAAGATCTTTTCCCCAGGTGGATGACTCCAAAACTAGAGAGCACAGATTTAATGTGAGAAGGGAAAGTTTTAAAGGGACCTAAGGAGCAACATTTTCATGCAGAGGGTATTGTGTGAATGTAATGAGCTGCCAGAGAAAGTGATGGCAGCTGGTACAATTACAACATTTATCAGGCCTATGGTTGGGTAGATGAATAGAAAGGGTTTAGAAGGATTTGAGCCAAATCGTGGCAAATGGGACTGGATTAATTTAGGATATCTGGTCGGCATGGATGAGTTGAACCAAAAGGTCTGTTTTCATGCAGTATGTCTCTATGACTCAAAGGCAATGCTCCAGATGCAGTCTCCCTGATGTCTTGTATAGTTGCCACACAACATCTCTATTTTTTCATTCCGTCTTCTAATGTCCAGCCTGGAGGTCCAGTCCCAGCGTGGAGATCTCGAATCAGGGTGACAGGGCAGTGATGATCGGTCATGGCGGTCTTGGTTCAGCCTTGCGGGAAAGTTTTGGCTCAGTTTTCCAGTGTATCCTGAAACCAGATTTCATTAACTGAACCATGATGAACTTTTACTTCTTTTTTTTTAATAATGTAGGTCCTCTATCACTAATTTAGGTGCCACAGCATGGCAATTTATAAAACTTTTCACTGTATTTTTTTTTGTAAAAATACATGTCACAATAAATTGCTATTCTATTTAGCAATAAACATCAAAAATCCATATGTCATTCTCATTACAAGTTTGATTTCAAGTCTCATCCTGAGAGGAAAGATCATGAAGTGGCCAGGCAACAGCTTGGATGGTTAACTTCTAATTCGGCTGATATGTCCATGGCAAGCAATTAGAGTGGGAGAAATTGCTGCTCAGCCATTACTGGCAACATGCCTTATCAGCATGCCAGTATCTGATCATAACCTCTCCTAAAATAGTTCTCGAGTAATACAGCATGGAAACAGGCCCTTCAGCCCAAACTAGCCCATACTGACCATGCTGCCCACTCAGCTAGTTCTAATTGCTTGCATTTGGTCCATATCCCTCAAAACCCTTTCCATCCATGTGCCTATCCAAATGTTTTTAAAATATTGCTCTTGTACCTGCCTCAACCACTTTCTCTGGCATGTATTTCATATATGAACAACTCTCTGCATGAAGAAGTTGCCCCTCAGGTCCTTCTTAAAATCTTTCACCTCTCACCGTAAACTTATGCCCCCTAGTTTTCAATTCCCCATCCCTGGGAAAAAGACTATATGCATTCATCCTATCCATGCCCCTCATGATTTTATACACCTCAATAAGGTCACCCTTATCCTCCTACATTCCAAGGAATATCTGTTCAGGAAATAGAGTATACAGCAGCAGGTCTTTGCCTGATTGGCAGCAAGTGCTGATCCTTCAACTACTCTCCATTTACACACTTGAGGGGAGAATGGTGTGGCAAATAAATTCACAGATAACACCAAGACAAGTGAGTTAGCATGTTTTGGAGAAGACAAGAGAAATTTGCAGATTGACATAGATATGTTGAATGAGAGGGAAAGAATCTAGCAAATGAAGTACAATCTGGGAAAATATGAAGTGGTTCATTTTGGCAGGAAGAATAAAAAAGCAGACAGTGAAAAAGCAGATGAAATACTGAAACAGAGAATAATCACAGAACTTCACACAGTGGTTGTGAATCTTTGGAACTGACCACCAGACAGAGTGCAGTCTTTGAGAATGTTTAAGGTAGGGATTGATAGACTTCTCATTATCACTGGTGTACAAGGGGTGCGTACAAGACATTGAAGATTTTGATCAGCCATGCCTGTATTAAACAGTATGTCAGGCTCGACAGGCTGAATGGCCTGCTCCTGTTTCTGTGCTTCTACAACATCAGATGTGCAGATTGAGTTTGGCATTCAAGTATGAGTTCAAAACGTTAGTCATTACAGCATAGGAAGGTTAATAGGAAACCATTAATTATTATGGGAAGAATTGAACATAAAAATAACCCCTCTACATATCATGATGGTCTGGCTTCTTATTTCAAAAGAGGTCCAAAGCTGAGCTTGTTCTCACATTTAAAAATTTTACCCTTAACTTGTTTCACTTTCTCCAAGTCAGGGGTCTGGCTTCGCGTACCTGCATTGGCCCCAGTTAAGACTATCTCTTTGTTGGATACATTGGACATTCCCTTGTACTCAGGCTGACTTTGTCATCAGTGCAGTTTCCTATTCTCATCTGGAATTGAAAAAATAACCAATTCCGCTTCCAATTTCCATCCTTCTCTCACCTTCACCTGGTCCAACTGTCATTTTTCCCTTCCTTGATTTCTCTGTTTCTATTTCTGGGGATAGACTGTCCACCAAAACTCACGAGTACCAACCAGCAGTTACTTCGACTACACTATGTCACACGCTGATTCTTGTAAGGAATTTCTTTGTCCCAGTTTCTCTGCCTATTCCGAAGATGCCACCTTCCACTGAATTGCCTCTGACATGTACTGGTTCCTCAGTCAAGGATTACCTCCTCACTGTTGTTGACAGGGCCCTCAGCCATGCTGCCTGCATTCTGCCCCCATCCCTTCCTCTTCCTCCCAGGATAATGACAGGGTTCCCCTTGCCCTTAGTTTCCATCCCTAAAGAGCATTCCGAGCAAAATCCATAAATTGGAATTTATGCTGAGGTCTGTTTTTTGTTGCTACAAGTAGATTGTGTTCAGTCGAGAGGAATTACATTAGATTAGACCAAATTCCCTACAGTGTGGGAACAGGCCCTTTGGCCCAACAAGTCCACACTGACCCTCCGAAGAGTAACCCACGCACCTAACACTACAGGCAATTTAACTTGGCCAATTCACTTTGGAAAGTGGGAGGAAACTGGAGCACCCAGACGCAACGCACACAAATACAGGGAGAATGTGCAAACTCCACGCAGACAGTCACCAAGGCAGGAATTGAGCCCAGGTCCCTGGCGCTATGCGGCAGCAGTGCTAACCACAGAGCCACTGTGCAGTCAATAAAGCTTTTGGCCATCTTCCTGCGCATGCTGATGATTCTTATGATGTAGTAGGTACTGAGGAATTTGACAGTTTATATATTATTGGTAAGATTCTGACAAAATTTAAATTTGGGTATCTACTTTGAGGAAGGTTTAAATATATTGAATCATAGAATCTCTGCAGTGCAGATGAAGGCTAATGGCCTATTGAGTCTATAGCAACCATCTGAACAGCATCTCACCCAAACCCACACCCCCTGGAAACCCACATTTTACCAAGTTTATCCACCTAACTTGCATATCTTTGGATTCTGTGGGAAAACCAGAGCACCCAGCAGAAACTGACAGACACGGGGAGTCACCCAAGACAGTTATCCAAGGCTATAATCAAATCTGGGTCCCTGATGCTATGAAGCAGTAGTGCTAACCACTGAGCCACCTTGCTGCCCACATCTTCCCTTCCCCTCTATGGTAAGCATTCCGCAGGCATCATACTCTCTGCTACCCTGGTCCACTCTTCTGTCACTCCTAACATTCCCTCACTTCTTATAGCACTTTCCAATGCAATTGCAGAAGGTGTAACACTTGCCCATTCACCTCCTCCATCCTCACTCTCCAAGGTCTAAATATACCTTCCAGGTAAAGCAATGTTTCACTTGTAATTCATTCAATCTAACTCAATTGCAGTTGTTGCTCATAATGCAGACTCCTTTACATTGGCCCTGACCTTCCAGTTGCATATTATTTCAATACACGATCTTGCTCCCATGCTAAAATTTCTATTCTGGTCCTTTTAACAAAGTTCAACACAAGCTGGAGGAGCATTTTCCAGTTACAACACCTTAAAGTCTCGAGGATACAATGTTCAGTTTAATAACTTCAGAAAGAAACCTCTGTATTTTAATTACGTCCCCATCTTAGCACCCTCCATGTCTTGTTGTCTTTGCTGTCAGGACAGTGGAGCCATTTTCTTCTTTTCACACCTTACATTTATACCTGTTTTACATCACTGTTACTTCTTTACCACCACGAGCACTCCATTGTCCTTTGCTCTGGGCATCCTCTTCATATGTTTCACTTTGACTTTCCTCTGTTTCTCTTCAGTATGAAACCACCATTATCTAGATCTTCAGTTCTGAAGAAGAGTTGTCTCAGACTTGAAATGTTAACTCTGTTTTTTTTCTCTCTCTCTCTCTCTCTGTCTCTCTCTCCACAGATGCTGCCAGACCTGTTAAGATTCTATAGCATTTTCTCTTGTTATTTCAGATTTCTTTCATCTGCTTTTATGGATACAGATGTTATACTAGTTGTACAAGGCACTGGTAAGCACACATTTGAAACACTTAGGACAGTTTTCAAACAATTTGCGAAAGATGGAAATGCATCGGAGATCGTTTAGAGGAATTTAGAGATGACCGAGTTGGACAATCTCAGCTTGTCTCTACTGTAGCTTAGAAAAGTGAGGGGTGATTTGATTTAAATATATAAGATCCTGACTAGAACATAGAACATAGAACATTACAGCGCAGTACAGGCCCTTCGGCCCTCGATGTTGTGCCAACCTGTGAAATTAATCTGAAGCCCATTTAACCTATGCTATTTCATTCTCGTCCATATGCCTATCCAATGACCATTTAAATGCTCTTAAAGTTGGCGTGTCTACAACTGTTGCAGGCAGTACTTTGCGCGCTCCTATTACTCTATGAGTAAAGAAACTACTCAGGCACCTGTCCTCTATCAATCACCCCTCAATTTAAAGCTCTGTCCCCTCATACTAGCCATTGCCATCTGAAGAAAAAGGCTCTAACTGTCCAATCTATTTAATCCTTTGATTATCTTATATGTCTTAATTAAGTCACCTCTCAACCCTCTTCTCTCTTATGAAAACAGCCTCAAGTCCTTCAGCCTTTCCTCGTAACACCTTCCCTCCATACCAGGCAACATCCTCGTAAATCTCCTCTGAACCCTTGCCAAAGCTTCCATATATTTCCTATAATGTGGTGACCACAACTGTACGCAATACTTCAAATGTGGCTGTACCAGAGTT
This sequence comes from Hemiscyllium ocellatum, assembly GCF_020745735.1. NCBI lineage: Eukaryota > Metazoa > Chordata > Chondrichthyes > Orectolobiformes > Hemiscylliidae > Hemiscyllium > Hemiscyllium ocellatum. Next base: position 5,141,982 of record NC_083443.1, on the reverse strand, counting down.
TTGAACAGCTGCAGCATGATCTCATGGTTCTGAAACTCAATCCCTCTACTAATAAAAGCTAACACACTGTATGCCTTCTTAACAACCTATCAACTTGGGTGTCATCTTTCAAGAATCTATGTACCTGGACACCAAGATCTCTCTGCTCATCTACACTTCCAAGAATCTTACCATTAGTCCAGTACTCTGCATTCCTATTGCTCCTTCCAAAGTGAATTACCTCACACCTTTCTTCATTAAACTACATTTGCCACGTCTTAGCCCAGCTTTGTAGCTTATCTATATGTATTTGTAACCCACAACGTTCTTCATCACTGTCCACATTTCTGCCTATCTTAGTGTCACCCATAAATTTACTAACCCATCCTTCTATGCCTTCATCCAGTTCATTTATATAAATGACAAACAACAGATCCTTGCGGTACCTCACTGGTAACTGAACTCCAGGATGAATATTTCCCATCACCCACCACCCTGTCTTCTTTCAGCTAGCCAATTTCTGATCCAAAACTATTAAATCACCCTCAATCCCATGCCTCTGTATTTTGTGCATTAGCCTACAGTGGGGAATCTTATCAGGGGCCTTACTGAAATTCATATACACCATATCAACTGCTTCACCCTCACCCAACTGTTCAGTCACCTTCTCAAAGAACTCAATAAAGGTTGTGAGGCATGACCTACCCTTCACAAAACCGTGTTGACTATCCCTTATCAACGTATTCTAGATTATTATAAATCCTATCTCTTACAACCCTTTCCAACACTTTACCCACAACTGAAGTAATGCTCACTGGTCTTTAATTACCAGGATTGTCTCTACTCCCCTTTTTGAACTATTCTTCCCTTCTTCTCTACTCTCCTTCCTCTGGCATTATTCCTTTAGACAATGATGACATAAAGATTAAAGCCATAGGCTTGGCAATCTCCTCCCTGGCTTCCCAGAGAATCCTACGAAAATCCTGTCTAGCCCAGGAGACTTATCTATTTTTATGTTTCCCAGAGTTGCTAACACCTCCTCCTTATGCACCTCAATCCCATCTGGTCTAGTAGCCTCACACTAGTACTCTCCTCGTCCACATTGTCTTTTTCTAGCGTGAATACTGATGAAAAGTATTCATTTAGTGCTTCCCCTAAAGCCTCTGACTCCAAGCACAATCTCCCACTACTATGCTAGATTGGTCCTACTCTTACTTTAGTCATTCTTTTATTCCTGATATAGTGATAGAAAACCTTAGGATTCTCCTTGATCCTATCCACCAATAACTTCTCATGTCCCCTCCTGGCTCTTCTTAGCTCTTCCTTTAGGTCTTTCCTGGCTAACCTGTAACTCTCAAGTGCCCTAAATGAGCCTTCACATCTCATCTTAACATAAGTATCTTTCTCCCTTTTGAAGAGAGATTCAACTTCTTTAGTAAACCATGGCTCCTTGGCTTGACAACTGCGTCCCTGCCTGACAGGTATATACTTATCGAGGACCCACAGTAGCTGTTCCATGAATAAGCTCCACATTTCAATCATGCCCATTCCCTGCAAGTTTCCTTTGTCATCCTATGTATCCTAAATCTTACCTAATCCTATCAGAATTGCATTTTCCCCCAGCTATAACTCTTGCCCTGCAGTATATACCTATCCCTTTCCATCACTAAAGTAAACATAACTGAATTGTGGTCACTATCACCAAAATGCTCACTACCTCCAAACCTGACCACGTTCATTACCCAGTAGTAAATCTAATGTGGCCTTGCCCCTTGTTGGTCTGTCTGTAAACTGTGTCAGGAAACCCTCCTGTATACATTCGACAAAAACTGACCCATCTAAAATATGTGAACTGTAGTATTCCCAGTCAATATTTAGAAAGTTAAAGTCCCTCATAACAACTACTCTGTCCCTCTCGCTCCTGTCGAGGATCATCTTTGCTATCCTATTCTCTACATCTCTGGAACTATTTGGAGGCCTATAGAAAACTCCCAACAAGGTAACCTCATCTTTCCTGTTTCTATTCTCAGCCCTTACTACTGCAGTGGAGGATTCCACAAACATCCTTTCTGCAACCACGATACTATCCTTAACTAACGGTGCCACACTATCCCCTGTTTTACCATTTTCTCTGTTACATAGATCATAGAACATAGAAAAATACAGGCCCTTCGGCCCTCGATGTTGCGCCGACCGAAGCCTACCTAACCTAGCCCAATAACCTCCATATGCTTATCCAATGCCTGCTTAAATGACCATAAAGAGGGAGAGTCCACCACTGCTCCTGGCAGGGCATTCCATGAACTCACAACCCGCTGAGTAAAGAATCTACCCCTAACATCTGTCCGCTAATTATCTAAACCGCTAATCATCTTGTACACCTCTATCAAATCTCCCCTAAACCTTCTAAACTGTTCTTACTGTAATATCTAAATTCCAGAACCTGCAATAACCATTCCTGTCCCTGCTTTACCCATTTCTCTGAAAATCCCAGGTACCAACCCATGCTGCAAGTTTTTTTTTGGTTAGATTAGATTAGATTACTTACAGTGTGGAAACAGGCCCTTCGGCCCAACAAGTCCACACCGACCCGCCGAAGCGCAACCCAACCATACCCCCACATTTACCCCTTACCTAATACTACGGGCAATTTAGCATAGCCAATTCACCTGACCCACACATCTTTGGACTGTGGGAGGAAACCGGAGCACCCGGAGGAAACTCACGCAGACACGGGGAGAACGTGTAAACTCCACACAGTCAGTCGCCTGAGTCAGGAATTGAACCCGGGTCTCTGGCGCTGTGAGTTCACCCAACTTATTCCATATGCTCCTGGTGTTGAAGTTGCCACACTTCAAACCAATTTCTTGCCTGCCAGCGCCTTCTTGCAATCTTAAAATCTTAGTTCTGACTTTACTACTCTCATCCTCCCATATACTCAGACTACAATTTTGGTTCCCCCCCCCCCCCCGCTGCATTAGTTTCAATGGTCTTGGATGTTTCACCTTGGGCCAGTCCAGAATGAGGGGTCCCTGTTTTAGGATAGGCATGAGGATACATTTGCCCTTTTTATAGAATACAGAAGTTGTGCAATTTTGGAACTCAACCTCATCTTTAATGCAGAGATGGATACATTCTTGTTTGGCAGGGGAATCAAAGGTTCTTGGGACTCGGGAATATGGATCACATGTAAATTAGCCATGAACTTAATGAATGGTTGAGAATGCTTGAGGGGCTGAATGGTCTATTACTGCTCCTAGTTAGTATGTTTATATGCATGTTCAAATGCTGTATATGAATAAAGAGTTTTTTTTGTCTTCAGCAATTTCTTAATATCATGTGTAACAAATCAAATTAATTAAAGACCAGCATCTGTGATATTGAGGACCGAGGGATTCTTCGATTCTATGACCTCAGGAGGTGGTTCAGATAAATCATTCACATATCGATTCTCGCTAAGGAAAGTTGCAAATACTTCAGTCTTGTTCTTTTCCACTTTCTATTAGTTATTTAGTCCTTCATCACCATTCGTGGCAGGATATGGAATGACTTGGAACTTAGATCTAATCTATGGATTGTTGCGTTACTTAGCTCTGACTGAAACATGCGGCTGCTTGGTACAATAGCAAGGGAGATAATGCACTTGTGTTATTATCACGAGAGTGTTAATCTCGAGACCCAGATAATGTTCCTGGGAGGTGCAGTGCCCTTTAGGTTTCAGTCAATTTGTTAGTTAGCTACTGAGCCACTCCTGATGGTGGACATTGAAATATGCACCCAGATACATTCTGTAGCCTTGCCACGTCAGTCCTGCTTCCAGTTGGTGTTCACCATGGAGGAGCACTGATTCATCAGTTGTGAAATGAAATTGCTTGCACATATTTGAGCTGATGCTGTGAGACTTCACAGGATCTGGAGTTAGTGCTGCGGGTTCCCAGAGCAACTCTCTCCTCACTGTGTTGATATCATCTTGCTGGATTTAGTCCTGCTGGTAGGAGAGGACAGACCCAGAGGTGGTGATGGTGTTGTCTGGGATATTATCTATAAAGTATGATTCTGTGAGAATGATTGTGTCAGGCTGTTACTTGACTAGTCTGTGAGACAGCTCTCCCAATGTTGAGACAAGCTAAACTGTTATCAAGGAGGACTTTGTGGGGTCAATAGGGCTGGATTTGTTGTTGCTTCCAGTGCTTAGATTTCAGTGCTTTGGGGCCTTGGATGGAGGTGAGGGAGGAGGTGTGGGTATAGGTTTTGCAATTCCTGTGGTGGCAGAGGAAGGTGCCAGGGTGGGTGGGTGGGTTGTTAGAGGGTGTGGACCTGACCAGGGGGCTTCTGTCCTTGTTATGGTTGGAGGGGTGGGGTTTGAGGGCAAAGGTGCGGGATGAGGATGAGATGCATTGGAGGGCATCTTCAACCATGTGGGAAGGGAAATTCAATCTCTAAAGAAGGAGGCCACCTGGTGTTTTCTGTGGTGGAACTGGTCCTCCTGGGAGCAGATACGGCAGAGGCGGAGGAATTAGGATTACGGGATGGCATTTTTCCAGGAGGTAGAGTGGGAAAAGGTGTAATCAAAGTAGCTGTGGGAATCGATGGGTTTGTAACTAATGTCAGTGTCAAGTCGGTGATCATTAATGGAGATGGAGAGGTCCAGGAAGGGGAGGGAGGTGTCAGAGATGGTCCAGGTAAATTTAAGGTCAGGGTGGAAGGTGTTAGTGAAGTTGATGAACTGTTCAACCTCCTTGCGGGAGCACGAGGTGGTGCCGATGCAGTCATCAATGTAGCGGAGGAAGAGGTGAGGGATGGTGCCGGTGTAAGTATGGACGATAGACTGTTCTACGCAGCTGACAAAGACACAGGCATAACTGGGGCCATATGGCCCCTTTGGTCTGGAGGAAGTGGAGGATTCGAAAGAGAAATTGTTAAGGGTGAGGACCAGAACAGCTAAATGAATGAGAGTGTCGGTGAAAGAGTATTGTTGGGGACGTCGGGAGAGGAAGAAACGGAGGGCTTGGAGGCCCTGGTCATAGTGGATGGGACTGGATGTCCATGGTGAGGATGAGGCATTGGGGGCCGGGGAAATGGAAGTCTTGGAGGAGGTGGAGGGCATGGATGGTGTCTCGAACATATGTAGTGAGTTCCTGGACTAGGGGGGATAGGACAGTATTGAGGTAGGTGGAGATGAGTTTGGTGGAGCAGGAGCATGCTGAGACAATGGGTCAGCCGGGGTGGTCAGGCTTGCGGACCTTGGGAAGGAGGTAGAATCGGGCGATGCGGTGTTCCTGGACTACGAGGTTGGAAGCTGTGAATGGGAGATCTCCTGAGGTGATAAGGTTCTGTATGGTCTGGGAGATGATGGTCCGTTGATAGGGGATGGAGTCATGGTCGAGGGGACGGTAGGAGGAGGTGTCTTCGAGTTGGTGTCTGGCTTCAGCGGTGTAGAGGTCAGTGCGCCAAACTGCACCCCCTTTATCCGATGGATTGACGGTGAGGTTGGGATTGGAACAGAGGGCATGGAGGGCTGTGTGTTGTGAGGGTGAGAGGTTGGAGTGGGGGAGGGGGTTAGAGGTTTGAGGCGGTTGATGTCCCAGAGGCAGCTGGAAATGAAGAAATCGAGGGTGGGTAATAGGCCAGCGTGTGGTGTTCAGGTGGATGGAGTGTGTTGGAGGCGGCGAAGGGGTCCTCGGAAGGTGGGCGGGAGTCCTGATTGTAAAAGTAACTTCGGAGGCGGAAGAAGTATTCAACGTCACGGCGTGTATTAAATTCATTGATGCATGGGTGGAGGGGATGATAGTGAGGCCTTTGCTGAGAACTGATTGTTGGTCCTCAGTGAGGGGGACGTCTGGGGAGATGGTGAAGACTCAGCTGGGCTGGGTGTTAGGACTTGGTGTAGTTGTGGAGTTGGGAGTGGGGGTGGAGCCTGTAACTGGAGTGGTGTGGTGGTGGGGGGAATGGGGGTGGAGTCATGAGTCGGGGTGATGTTCCCCTCAGGGTTCTGGGGAGTGGGGTTGGTGACAGTGGGATTTGTGGGGGGGACGTTTGGCAGAATGCAGGTGAGTGGCGTTGGAGGGGGCAGAAGTGGTGGTGAATACGGCAGTAAGGGGGGGAGGGGGCGGAAGTCGCTGAGTGTGTGCTCACCTTCCACCTTACCAACCTTCACAAAGACCTCATCATCCGCCGACATTTCTGCTACCTCCCCACCTCACCACCAGGGATATATTTCCCTTCCCATCCCTTTCCGTTTTCCGCAAAGACCGCTCCCTCTGTGACTACCTGGTCAGGTCCACACCCCCAACAAACCACCGTCCCGTCCTGGCACCTTCCCCTGCCACCGCAAGAATTGCAAAACCTGCGCCCACACCTCCTCCCTCACTTTCATCCAAGGTCCCAAAGGAGCCTTCCACATTCATCAAAGTTTCACTTACACAGCCACTAATGTCATTTATTGTATCCGTTCTCACGGAGCTCTTTAGGGTACATCTCCAGGAAACCCATGCCAATCAACCCCACCACCCCATGGCCCAACATTTCATCTCCCCCTCCCACTCTGCCGAGGACTTGCAGGTCCTGGACTTCCTCCATCATCACTCCCTCACCACCCGACGCCTGGAGGAAGAACGCTTCATCTTCTGCCTTGGAACACATCAACCCCAGGGCATCAATGTGGACTTCACCAGTTTCCTCATTTCCCCTCTCCCCACCTTACCCCCGTTCCTAATTTGCAGCTTAGCACTGTCCTCATGACCTGTCCTACCTGCCAATCTCCCTTCCCACTTACCCACTCCAACCTCCCCTCTGACATATCACCTTCATCCCCACCTCTATCCACCCAAAGGTATCTTTGCTACCTTCTCCCCAGCCCCACCTCCAAACCCCCCTCCCCTCCCATTTATCTCTCCCTGCCTCCATTCCTGATGAAGGGCTTTTGCCCGAAATGTTGATTTTCCTGCTCCTCATATGCTGAAAGAGTGTTTTTTTTTCCTGAGGGAATTTAGAATTAGGGGACATAGTTCAAAAACAAGGAGCATACTTAAGATTGGAATAAGGAGAAATGTTCTCAGAAGATCATCATCTCAAAGAACCACTTCGTCGTTGAATATTTTTAAAGCTAAATTTCTTCAATTGCTAACTGGCAAAGGAGTTAATGTTTGTAGAGAGTAGACAGGAAAGTAAAGACCACAATCACATTAGCCATGATCTTAAACATTGACTAATATGTTTTTACATAACTGAGTAGTTTAAACAGGATCAGTAGCTAGATTGTTGAAGAGCGAATAGAGAAGATTTTTATTCCGCACCTTGATTGAGTATCTGACAGGGAGAAGAAAGTGAGAACTGCAGGTGCTGGAGATCAGAGTTGAGAATGTGGTGCCGGAAAAGCACAAGAGGCATTAACCGAGGAGCAGGAGAATCGATGCTTCAGGATCACGAATATGAGTATCTGACATCTGATGCTTATGATTCTTGTGCTATATGAAAGATACAAGGCATACATGTGCTTTGATGACATGGGTGTAAGATAGGTCTCTAGCTGCTTCAGCTTAAGCTCAGGGTCACTGCAGACAATCAGAGAGGATATGTGCTCCCTAGAAGGTATGTCCCAGTAGATATTGGCATTGACAAGTCTGGATAATAGTTGGGGGTTGTCAGACAGAGTAGAAGAAGAGTGGGTCTGAAATCTTTGTTCTGTTTGTCACTCCCATACACTCTGTGTTAGGTAGGCAAAAGTGAGGACTGCAGATGCTGGAAACCAGAGTTTAGATCAGAGTGGTACTGGAAAAGCACAGCAGGTCAGGTAGCATCCGAGGAGCAGGAAGATATCTCTCCAACCTGGAGGCTTCCTGCCTCTATTACTGATGAAGGGCTTTTGCCCGAAACCTCAATTTTCCCACTACTTGAATGCTGCCTGACCTTCTGTGCTTTTCCAGCACCACTCTGACCAACACTCTGTGTTGGGTGTCACAACGCTTCATAATGTGTAGTTAAGACCATGTTACCAAAAAGAACAGGCAATTCTGTAACCGTTGATGTAAATCAACAATAAACCATTGCCACTCGGGTACCAGGGTAAAGGATATCACAGAGAGGGAGCTAAATATTCTACAGGGGGAAGGGAGTGAACCAGGAGTTGTGATACACATGAGTATCAATGACATAGGGCTGTCATCAAGATACTACATTTGGACTTTCAGGAGCTAGGAAAGAACGTTTAAAGTAGTATTTCAAAGATAGTGCCTTGCTAGTGAAAGCAGAAATAGGAAGACAGGGAGTTCAATATGTAGAATAGAATAGAGTAGCCTTTATTGTCACATATACTCAATGAGTTACAGTGAAATGTTTCTACATCGCCAATTACAGCACCAAATTTATACAAATGTACCGAAGGACAGCTTCTTTAATTACAAGACTAAAGCAGTACAGAAGTAAAATATCCAGCATTACAGAAAGGACAGGTCAGTACAGCCAACAGTACATGTTAGCACCTAACTTCTAGCCTACACCTGAGTTACAAAGTTGAAAGAGTGTATTTAAGAGAGCTTTTTCTGAGCTGAGAAATTGTGGCAGCTCATTTGTCCGTGACTTGCTAACAGATGCAGAGAACACTGAGAATTGTTAATATTTAACTATCAGCTTATGGTTGTATTTTGATGTTATGCATCTAGACTTGAATTTAACCAATTAATTTAAATTATGCCCAAGATACCAAAAACCAATTGAATTTGAATTCAATTATATTGATGATATTGGACAAGTGAGAGGACACAACTTTGGGTATTGAGAAAGGAAGGCATTTTGAAAATTAGTCGGAGCTAACTGCCCATCGAACATGAGATCCAACTGCCGCCAAAGAAATAAACCTTTCAATGCTCTCAAATAAATCTCTCAGAAGGCAGCATCTTTTAAAAGTACCAAGGAATTTCACACAAAGACAGTAAAAAAAACATGGAAGATGACTCAGTGAGAAGACAACAGAATTTGCAGGACGGACAGAAGACAGCATAAAATACTGTATGTACTTTGAGAGATTAAGTTAATTTACTGTTTAATAGTTAGGTTATTGGAGCAGCAATTTTATAGGATTAGGGTCAGATATGAAAAAGGGATTCAGGTTTGTTAATAGTTTTTGATTAGTGTTCACTATTAGAGTTAGGAAAATAAATTGTTACTTTTTCTTCAAACAGTGGAATTCAGGGGTTTTCTCACTCACTCACATTTTTAGCAGATTATGACGTGAGACTTGCTTTTCTGAATGCTTTAGTTTTAATTAGCAGATGGGGTCGACTTCTGCATCGTAACATCTGGCCCTTGCTCCATACCACACCGGCAACACACCATGCCGGTAGTTTGCTGCAGGAGGCCGGAAGGTCACTATGCCATGTTGGGAAGCTGCTGTGGGAGGCTGCTGCACTAGGTCTGGAGTTGCCACGTCATGCCAGCACACCTGTGACTTGAAGCATGATGCAGGAGGAAGAAGGACAGGTGACAAGTTCTTGTGGAATTGGAATCTGTTCTAGAGCAAAAGTAAAGAGGATCACACTGGATTCAATGGGCTGAATCTTTTTTTTTATTATGTTGAGATTTTTGGAGACTTTGTTGTCATATCTTAGTCAACTCATTTCATTAATTACCACTCATACTCCTATGGCCTCTCTCTCATGCCTGATTTCTGTCTCAGCTTACTATGTGCCCTTCCCGGAACAAATCACTACTCAGCAGGAATCCCAGAATTTACCAGCATTCCTTACACCAATGCCATTGTTACAAACCTAGTAAAATATTTGGACAAGCACTATTATCCCAGAGCTGCTGTGCACAGTTCCTGACAATTTCCCTGGACATGGCAGTTGAGTGAAATCGGTGTCCTGTACTGTGGGCAAAGTCCTGCCGGGTAGGGTGATGCCAATGCACCTTGTAAATGTCAAGACAATTTCAGAGTCTATAGCTCCTCCATGGATCTGTCTGACTCTCAGTACATACTCTTCTTATGACCAATGATCAATTGTAAAGTTCTGACTCACCTAAAGGGTGTGACTGGCTCCTGTGATTCCATGTCCATGTGTTTCTTCCCCTCCCTGATGTGGTGTCTGCAAATCTATCTCCAGCTCAGTAACCCAGGCCAAACATTGAGCAGGCCGCAGTCACTGATTGCAGAAATGGTTGTCTGGGGTTGCAAACCACTCCACGGACTCTCATGTTGCAGTCACAGCACAGCACCAGCCCTGCCATGCATATCCAATCTTATTTATCCAATTAATCAATTAGGTATTAGGTATATAACTACAAAAAATAGATAGTTACACTCTCCTAACTTCAAGCCAACAGAAGATGAGTCACTAACTATTGGGGAAGGTAGGAAAAGAAACTCCACTTGCCCTCCTCTGGTCTAAAACCCTTTGTCATGGTGAATTAACACCATATAACCTGTTATGCTGGCAAATTCACTGTTCACACTTTACAGGGACATGCAACTGTCTGTTCTGTTTTTGATTAATAAAATTGTTCCAATTGCAGTGTTTCAATTCTAAAATCAAGATAAAGTTCGTACATTTGTGAAACACGTGTCCTGAACTGCACAGCATTAGATGGGTCATTCGTTTGAAAAGGTAATAGAATGGCAGTCAAATATTCCATTACCTATCACGGTTATGTCAACTGGGTTGCTGGGTTGTGACTGCACTGCTGTCCCCGCAACAAATCCTGTATCCTGGCAGGTATATGATCCTCTGTCTCGGTCAGAAATTTGTTCAATACGGAGCCAATTCAATTTTCGAGCTTCACGTGTGCGAGTTAGCAACTTGTTGTTCTTGTAGAAAGAGAAGGGGCTACCGTTATATTGCCCCAGACTTGTACAGGTTAGAGTGGCCACCTCTCCTTTTACATACACACCAGAATACTGGTCCAGACCAATTCTTGGAATCATGAGATGATCTGAAAGAGAAATCAATAAACTCGATTAAACATCAATAAATGGATTTTATTAAAAGCATAGAATCCTTGTAGTGTGGCAAAAGGCCATTTGGCCCATCAAGTCTGCATCACCCCTCCAAAGAACATCTACAGCAGACCCAGTTCGCCTGAAGGAGTAGAGCTTCAAAAGCTTGTGATTTCAAACAGACCTATTGGATGATAACCTGGTGTCATATGACTTCTGACTTTGTTCACCTCAGTCAACTTCCACATCACAAAAAGATCTAGCCATTTCCAATGGTATGGGTTTTACTTTCCTGATGCTGATTTGAACCAAGTACCTGAAAGGGGAGGTGATGGCCTATGGTTTTATTGCTAAGTTATTAATACAGAAACTCAGTTAATGTTCTGGGGACCTACATTCTAATCCTGTCATGGCAGATGGAGGAATTTGATTACAATTATAAAAAGTTGTTGATTGTCAGTAAAACCCATCTAGTTCACTATCATAACAGCATGGCTGTTCTCATTTATTGTGGAACCAGTCTCTACCAAACTTCACTCAGGATTCCAACCCTTAAGTTTGTGTAAGATCTTGGCCAAGCTGAGAACTTATACCAGGTAACCCCCACAGATTAAGGGTACAACTTCAGTCTGCTCTCTTGAGAAACAGCTGATTCAGCTCACATTAACTATAGCAAAAGGCTTGAACACAAGCTTGATGGGACAAAATTGGTTGGGAAAGATTCAGCTTGCTTGGCCAACATTTTTCAATTAGAAAATGGTTGCCTGAGTGAAATCCAAATTAAGTACCTGGAGGTTTTTCAGGGAGATCTAGGGACTACAAAAGGGGCCAAGGCCACCTTACATGTTGACTAAGAAACAATCCCATGATTCTGCAATGCCCGTCCAGTGCAATTTGCCTTACGTGCAAAAGTAGAGGCAAAATCAGGAGATGGGAAAGTGAAGGAATCGTCAAACCAGTCCAGTTTGCAGAATGGGCATCACCATTTGTACCAATTATGAAGTTCAATGGGTCAGTTTGCTTTTGTGGGGTTTTCAAACAAACTGTTAACTGCTTTTTACAGCTGGATAAATGTCCAAACCCTCACAGAGAGAGCAGGGTAGCTCAGTGGTTAGCACTGCTGTGTCACAGCAGCAGGGACCTGGGTTTGATTCCAGCCTAGGGTGACTGTCTATGTGGAGTTTGCACATTCTCTCTGTGTCAGCATGGGTTCTTCTGGGTGCTCTGGTTTCCTCCCACGATCCAAAGATTTGCACGTTAGATAAATTGGCTGTGCTAAATTGTCCAAAGTATTCAAGGATGTGTAGGTTGGGTACATTAGTCATGAGTTAAATGTAGGGGAATGGGTCTGTGTGGGTTACTCTTTGGAGGGTTAGTATGGACCTATTGGGCCTAAGGACCTGTTCCCACACTCTATGAATTCTAATTCTAAAACAAAACAGGGAGGGGTGGGGGGCTGTCCTTCACAAAGCTGGAACCTGCATGCAGCCATGCAACCTGCAGTTGCAATTAGATGAGGATTCCCAGAAGTATGTTGCATTCAAAACCTGTCAGGGGTTTATATCAATACATGAGACAGCCTTTTGGAATATCATCAACCTATGCAATTTTCCAGTGGATGATGGAGAATACTTTACAAGGTCCACCCTAGCTCACCATTTATCTGGATGATGTGCTAATAACCAGGAAGACCAGTAAAAAGCATTTCAGGAACTTAGACATAGTGCTTAAATAGTTTGCTAAAGCAGGGTATGCCTGCTAAGGAGTTTGCACACTATGATCCCAAGCAAGATGTGGTGCTTACACGTGATGCCTCCTCATATTGTTTTGGGTAGTCAGGGCTCACGATGGCCCAGCGAAGAGGAACACCCGATAGCATATGCTTGCCGGACTTTGGCTGATGCTGAATGAAGATTGACCTGGATAGAGAAGGAAGTTGGGTTGGGTGAGAATGTCCCACCAATACATTGTGGACGGAAATTTGTAATAATGATGGGCCATTGCTGCTCAGGCTGCTTAAAGAGAACAAGACCGTGTCACCCATAACTTTGGTTTGAATTCAGCAGTGGGCTCTTTTTCTGAGTGTGTACAATTACAATTTGGAACACCATCCAGGAGGCAAATGTGGATGCCTGGATGGGTGAAGCTCCAACAGCACTCAAGAAGCTTGACATCATCCAGGACAAAGCAGCCCACTTGGCACTACATTCACAAGTGTCTACTCCCTCCACCACTGATGCTCATCAGCAGCAATGTGTATTATCTACAAGATGCACTGCAGAAATTCACAAAAGATCCTCAGACAGCAGCTTTCAAACACAACCGCTTCCATCTAAAAGGACATTGGTTTCAGATACATTGGAACACCATACTTCAAGTTCCCCTCCAAACCACTCAACATCTTGACGTGGAAATAAATTGCTGTTCCTTCACTGTTGCTTATTCAAAATCCTGGAATTTCCCCCCTTAGTAGCATTTGTGGATCAACACACAGCATATGAACTGCAGCAGTTCAAGAAAGCAGCTCACCACTACTTTCTCAAAAGCAACTAGGGATGGGCAATAAATGCTGATGCCCAAATCCCACAAAAAATTAAATTAGCTTCTTTGCTCATCTTCACTGACAAACTCCTTCTGTAATGATAATTTAACCCAGAATCACAGAATGCTCAGCACTGAAGGAAATAATTTGGCATGCTGTTCTGAACTGGGCTTTCTGAATGAGAAATCTACTTTGTGCCATTCACATGACCTGTCTTCATAACCCTAAGCATTATTTCTTTTCAGATATTAGGCAACTTCCCTCTTGAAAGCCTTGTTTTTTGAACATGCCTTCAGGCAATACATTCTCAGGTAGTGTTCACTTGCATGAAAGGGTTTCTTCCATTCTACCCTTTGCAATTATTTTGAATCTCTGTCCCCCTCATTCTTGATCCATTCATCAGTGTCTCATCCACTCTGTCCAGCCTCCTCATGATTTTGATCACCTCCATCAAACCTCCACTTCCCAAACTTTTTCTTCTCCAATGAGAATCATCTCAACTTCTCTAATCTAACTCATCAAATCTCCTCCATTTCTGGAATATTTTCTGTATTCTTTTCAACACCTCATAAGGTACAGTGGCCAGTTTGTGTTATATTTTATGCAGAATTATCACAGCCTCCTTGTTTTTGTATTCTATGCTATTATTAAATCCCAGGTTACTCTAACCATTCTGTCAAACTTTACTTTAAAGAAGGTAGACACTATTATAATACTGCATCAGTGGTGGAAAGAGTGAATATTAAAGGCAGCGATAAGGTACTAATCAAAAGGGGTACTTCAGCCAGGTGTTAAACTTCTTGAATGTTTTTGGATTTTCACTTAACCAGGCAAGTGGCGTATATCTTATCACAGTCCTGATCACCTGATTTGTGCCTTGGAGATGACAGTCTCACTGTGGGGAGTCAGGAGGTCAGTAACTTGCTGTGGAATTCCTCACTTACCATTTTCTCTTATAGCCAATATATTTATACAGCTAGACCAGTTCAGTCTCTGGTCAATGGTCACCCCATGGTGTTGAGAATTGGGTTTTGGTGACTCAGTGTCAGGGGGAGTTGGTTAGATTCCCATTGTTTTTGGAGATCATCATTGTCTGGCACTCGCGTAGTGTAAAATTGGTGTTATGGTCAACAGTGAAGAAGGTTATTTCAGATTACAAAGGGATCTTGTTCAACTGGGCCAAGGGGCTGAGGAGTGACAAATGGAGTTTAAATGCTAATAAAAACCAGGGCAAGACTTATACAATTAACCAAACAGAGACCTAGGAATTCAAGTATGCAGTTCTTTGAAAGTTGCATCACAGGTAGACACAGTGATTAGGAAGTTGTTGAGCACACTTGCCTTCATTGCTCAGACTACTGAACATATGATTTGGGATGTCATGTTAAGGTTGTACAGGACATTGGTGAGATCATTTTTGGAGAGGGTTCAGAAAAGATTTATCAGGAAACTGTCAGGATTTGACTTACAAGATAGGCTGGATCAGCTGGGACTTTTTATCATTGGAACAAAGGAGGTGGAGGGATGACTTTATCGAGGTTTAGAAAATCAGGACGGTCATAGTTAACATGAATAGCAAAGGTTTTTTCTCGAGGGTGGAAGAATTAAAAAATTAACTGCATATTTTTAAGGTGAGAAGAGAAAGATTTAAAGGGAACTGAGGGGCAGCTTTTTCAAAGGACGGTTCATACATGGAATGCGCTGCGAGATGAAGTAATCATAGAATCTCTGCAGTATGGAAACAGGGCCTTCGGCCCAACAAGTCCACACCGACCCTCCAAAGAGTATCCCACCAAAACCCATTCCCCATTACTTTACATTTACCTCTGACTAATGCACCTAACCTACACTACACTGAACACTATGGGCAATTTAGCATGGCCAATTCACCTAACCTGCACATCTTTGGACTGTGGGAGGAAACCAGAACACCCAGGGAAACCCACGCAGACACTGGGAGAATTTGCAAACTTCACACAGACAGTTGTCTGAGGGCGGGAGCTTGCATCAGGGGCCTGCTGGGAACAGTGAGTCACTGATTTGTGCCTTTAAAAACTTACCACAAGCACAGGAGTCCTCCATTTCTGTTTTTCAGTGGCAGCAGCAACTTGAAGGGTGGGAGCTTGCACCAGGGGCTTGCCAGGAGCGGTGAGTGACTGATTTGTGCTTTTAAATTTGAAGTCAGAGAGCAGAGATTTCTGGGAAAGGAGGGACTTCTTATTTATATTTCCGTCCTGCTATATAAGTCAGTGTCTTCTCAACCCGAGACCCTATCTTTGTAGGGCCTTCCACCCAACCACCTCCTCTAACCTTAAAGGCCAGGGGCATATCAGGTAAGTGTCTCTTTTTCACTTTGTTCGTCCTGCATGATGTTTGAGGTCAGAGACGTCAATAGTGTCCCATCCAAGTATATCTGCAGGAAGTGCACCCAACTCTTGCTCCTCCAAGACCGTGTTAGGGAACTGGAGCAGGAGCTGGATGAACTTTAGATCATTCGGGAGGCAGAGGCTGTGATAGATAGGAGTTACAGGGAAGTAGTTACTCTTAGGCAAGAAGAAAGCTGGGTGACTGTTCGAAAGAGGAAAAAACAGTCAGTGGAAGGATCCCCTGTGGTCATTCCCTTGAAAAACATGTATACCGTTTTGGAAACTGTTCAGGGGGATAACTTACCAGGGGCAAGCAGTGAGGTCCAGGTCTCTGGTGCAGAGCCTGTCTCTGTCGCACAGAAGGGAAAGAGGGAAAGGAGGAGAGTGTTAGTCATTGGGGACTCAATAGTTAGAGGCTCAGATAGAAGGTTTGTAGGGAAAGAACAATACTCATGGTTGGTGTGTTGCCCCCAGGTGCCACAGCCCTGTGATGTCTCAGATCGTAACTTTGGGGTTCTGAAGGGAGAGGGTGACCAGCCTCAAGTTGTTGTCCATGAAGGAGGATAGGTGGATACAGGTTCTAGGACACCTAGGTAGAAAGAGGGATAGGGATGCAAGGCAGGCTTTCAGGGAGTTAGGGTGGAAGCTGAGAGCTAGAACAAACAGAGTTGTTATCTCTGGATTGTTACCCGTGCCACGTGATAGCAAGGCAAGGAATAGGGAGAGATAACAGTAAAACATGTGGCTGCAAGGATGGTGCAGCAGGGAGGGTTTCAGATTTTTGGATAATTGGAAGGTGGGACTTGTACAAACAGGATGGTCATCACTTGAACCAGAGGGGTACAAATATCCTGGATAGGAAATTTGCTGGAGCTATTCGGGTTGGTTTAAACTAGCTCAGCAAGGGGATGGGAACCGGAGGTGTAGTTGCAGTGCACAGGAGGATGAGAGTAGGAAGGACAGGGACAGGATTTCAGGGTCACAGGAATGTGATGGCAGACAGCGAAGTGGTTTGAAGTGTGTCTACCACAACGCTAGAAGTATCCGAAATAAGGTAGGTGAGCTTGCAGCATGGCTAGGTACCTGGGACCGAGGTACCGATGTGGTGGCCAATTCAGAGACATGGATAGATCAGAGTGAGGAATGGATGTTGCAGGTTCCAGAGTTTAGATCTTTCATTAAAAACAGGCAAGCGGTAAAAGAGGGGGAGGCTTGGCCTTGTTAGTCAAAGATAGGATAAAGGTGGCTGAGAGAATTTTTGATGAGGACTCTTCTACTGAGGTAGTGTGGGCTGAGGTTAGAAACAGGACAGGAGAGGTCACACTTCTTGGAGTTTTTTATAGGCATCTGCAGAGATCCAGGGAGGTGGAAGAGAGGATTAGCAAAATTATTCTGGGTAGGAAGGGCTGACAAGAGGGGAGGCCACACTGGATCTGGCGCTTGGTAATGAACCAGGCCAGGTGTTTGATTTAATTGTAGGTGAGCACTTTGGAGAGAGTGACCATAATTCAGTTACATTTAGTTTAGTGATGAGGCAAGGGTAATATAATGCGATTAGGCAAGAATTAGGATGCATAGAATGGGGTAGCAAAATGCGGGGGATGCAGACAATGGAAATGTGGAGCTGGTTTATGGAACAGATATTTCGTGTCCTTGATAGTATGTCCCTGTCAGGCAAGGAGGAAGTGATAAGGTAAGGGAACCGTGGTTTACTACAGAAATTGCATCTCTTGTTGAGAAGAAGAACGAGGCTTATGTGTTGATGAGACAAGATGGTTCAGATGAGGTGATGGAGAGATACAGATCAGCTAGGCAGGACTTAAAGAGAGAGTTAAGAAGAGCAAAATGAGGACACGAGCAGTCTTCAGCAAATGGAATAAAGGAGAACCCTAAAGCTTTCTATAGGTATGTGAGGAATAAAAGGATGATTAAGGTAGGAATAGGGCCTATCAAAGACAGAACTGGGAAGTTGAGTGTGGACCCTGTGGAGATTGGAGAGGTACTAAATGAACATTTCTCATCGGTGTTTACTCAGGTAAAGGAGAATATTGTAGAGGAGAAGAATGAGATACGAGATATTAGACTCGAAAGGATCGAGGTTGGTTACGAATAGGTGTTATCAGTTCTAGAAGGAGTGAAAGTAGACAAGTCCTCTGGGATGGATGGGATTTATCAGAGGATTCTCTGGGAAGCTGGGAGGAGATGGCAGAGTCTTTGGCTTTGATATTTGAGTCATCATTGTCTACACACTTGGTACCAGAGGACTGGAGGATTGCAAATGTTGTGCCCTTGTTCAAGAAGGGCAGTAGAGATGACCCACGTAATTATAGACCAGTGAGCCTTACTTCTGTTGTAAGAAAGGCTTTGGAAAGGATTATAAGAGATAAGATTTATAATTATCTAGCAAGCAACAATTTGATTTCAGATAGTCAACATGGTTTCGTCAAGGGCAGGTGACAAACCTCACAAACCTTATTGGGTTTTTTGAAAAGGTGACCCAAGCATGGAGATGAGGGTAGGGCCGTTGATGTGGTATACATGGACTTCAGTAAAGCCTTTGATAAGGTTCCACATGGTAGGCTGTTGGAGAAAATGCAGAGGCATGGAATTGAGGGTGATTTAGCCTCAATTTGGATTAGAAACTGTCGTTCTGGAAGAAGGCAGCGAGTGATGGTTGATGGAAAATATTCAGTCTGGAATCCAGTTACTAGTGGTGTACCACAAGGATGTGTTTTGGGACCACTGCTGATTGTCATTTTTATAAATGACTTGGATGTAGCCATAGGTGGATGGATTAGTAAATTTGCAGACGACACTAAAGTCGGTGGAGTAGTGGACAGTTTGGAAGAATGTTACAGGTTGCAAGGGGACTTGGAAAAATTGCAGAATTGGGCTGAGAGGTGGCAAATGGAGTTCAATGCAGCTATATGTGAGGTGATGCACTTTGGAAAGAATAACAGGAAGGCAGAGTACTTGGTCAATGGAAAGATTCTTGGTAGTGTGGGTGTGCAGAGAGATCTTGGAGTCCATGTGCATAGATCTCTGAAAGTTGCCACCCAGGTGGATAGTGCTGTTAAGAAGGCATACAGTGTGTTAGGTTTCAATGGTAGAGGGATTGAGGGATTGAACCACAATATCATGCTGCAACCATACAAAACGCTGGTGCAGCCACACTTGGAATGTTGTGTACAGTTCTGGTCGCCACATTACAGAAAAGATGTGGAAGCATTGGAAAAGGTGCAGAGGAGATTTACCAGGATGTTGCCTGGTCTGGAGAGAAGGTCTTATGAGGAAAGGCTGAGAGACTTGGGTCTGTTCTCATTGGAAAGAAGATGGCTAAGAGGGGATTTGATAGAGACATACAAGATGATCAAAGGATTGGATAGGGTAGACAGTGAAAGACTTTTTTCGAGGATGGTGACGTCAGCTGGATGATGCCGTCAGCTTGTACGAGAGGTTTCACTACAAATCGAGGAGTGATAGATTTAAGATAGATGTCAGAGGCAAATTCTTTACGTAAGGGCATGGAATGCTCTACCTGCTAATGTAGTCAACTCAGCCACATTAGGGAGATTTAAACAATCCCTAGATAAGCACATGGATGATTTTGGGATAATGTAGAGGGACGAGCTGAGAATAGTTCACAGGTCGGTGCAACATCAAGAGTCGAAGGGCCTGTTCTGCGCTTTATTATTCTATGTTTTATGGGTGGCATGGTGGCACAGTGGTTAGCACTGCCGCCTCACAGCGCCTGAGACCCGGGTTCAGTTCCTGCCTCAGGCGACTGACTGTGTGGAGTTTGCACGTTCTCTCCGTGTCTGCGTGGGTTTCCTCGGGGTGCTACGGTTTCCTCCCACAGTCCAAAGATGTGCGGGTCAGGTGAATTGGCCATGCTAAATTGCCCGTAGTGTTAGGCAAGGGGTATGGGTGGGTTGCGCTTCGGCGGGTCAGTGAGGACTTGTTGGGCCGAAGGGCCTGTTTCCACACTGTAAGTAATCTAATCTATGTTCTCTCTATGTTCTATGTTGGAATTGAACCTCATTCCCTGGCACCATGAGGCAGCAGTGCTAACCATTGAGCCACCGTGCCACCATTTTGAAAACATTTGAACCTGAAATGGATTTTGGAATGAATCAGGACTAGTCAACTTTAGACTGGTTCTCCAAATTTCAGTCTAATATAGTCGTTTCCATGCTGTATGTCTCTATGACTATTGGTGCAAGGTGCCACTAACTGTGCACACATGGCACTGAGACAGTCATATGAAAACGTTGTGGAATTCATCAATAGAAAGGGGTGTCATTTGATTAATGTTCGGGTGATCTGTGATCACTGTTAGTATAGGAGATGTGTGCCTGCTGCCATGATTCTGAAGCACTGTCATGTACTCATGGAGGCTGGTTCAATTGTTACTTTGAAAAGGGAATTGGATAATTATCAAAGAAAAAGCAATTTGCAGGATTCCAGGAAAAGGGAAAGGGAATGTGATTTGATGGCTGCACATGCAGTGGAATGACACAGATATTCCAAGTGGACACAGTGGTTAGCACTGCTGCCTCACAGCGCCAGAGACCTGGGTTCAATTTCTGCCTCAGGCAACTCTCTGTGTGGAGTTTGCACATTCTCCCTCCAGGTGCTCCGGTTTCCTCCCAACAGTCCAAAAAACGTGCAGGTTAGGTGAATTGGCCATGCTAAATTGCCCGTAGTGTTAGGTGTAGGGGAATGGGTCTGGATGGGTTGCGCTTCGGCGGGTTGGTGTGGACTTGTTGGGCCAAAGGGCCTGTTTCCACACTATAAGTAATTTAAACATATATGCAGGCTGAGTGGCGTCCTTCTGTGCTACAGTAATTATCTGGATGGAAGGGTTTGTTTGAAACGAAACCAACATTTGAATATGAACAGGAGGTGGAGCTGTAATTGATTTACAGGAAAGAGCAAAGCAGAAAAATGCACTAAGTAATGTAAAACCAGTATCTAAAAAAAAATATAAATAATCAATTATCATCATTAATTAAATGCATGGAGAGAAAATTAAATGGCACTGACTTTTTAAGTAGAAGTCTTATACATTAATGAGATAAAGTATTTAAGGGAACACAAAATGATAAACTTCATCAATGATTGAAATTCATTGTCTACAATTCCTGTGCCATGTGGGAACTCCAGATGTTCTGCGTGCCTTGAACAAACATTAACCTTATCAGGTCAGGCTCAGGCTCTATTCATTTGAGAAATTATCAGTTTCAGTGTAAGGCAAACAGTGGCTAAGAACTTTGATCACACATTGCAGGAGGGGAATTGCAGATAGTTGAGGAGGGTAATAGGTTAATGGACATCAGGAAGACAGGAAAGGAGGTAGGTAATGCAGGAATCCTCAGTAGCTGGGATGTTCAGAAATGAGCTACCAATAGATAATACTGCTGAGAGTGAAGCACTTGAAGAAATTCAGCTCAAAGTAAAATGTAGAAATGAAACAGTGATAGAGTCGAGATCATAAGGAAGACAACTTCCAAATTGAGTCTCACTTGATGGGCATCATGAAATTTGGATGGGAATAGGGGACACATATCAACCAGAGAATCAATGTTGCAACTAACGACATAGGAAGAACAAGACCGGAGGTATAGCAGTCAGGGTTCCAGGCACAAATTGCTACATGGCATTAGGTTATCGGGATAGAGTTTGTGATTAGTGGTAAAATTCACATTGACCTGAATGAAAGCTGTTCAGGAGCATCTGGCAATCTCTGAGGTGAATCTTTCTCCATTTACCAATTGCAATTTAAATTTGTTTCTTGCCAAAGGGACATTTTGGTGTGCGGCAGTAATGCTAGAAAATGTAAATGCAGTCAATCACTGTGAAATATTTTCCCATGACCTTAAACATGAACTCCTTCCACAATGGTCCATATGGAGCAATGTGTACCATCTGCAAGATACACTTCAGGAAATCACTAAGATGCCTTTCAACAACATCTTCAAAATCCATGACTGCTAAGATAAATGCAGACAAATGGGAATACTGTCACTTGTAACCTCCTCCCTAAGCTATACACCATCTTGATGTGGAACTACATCGCTATTCGTTTAAAGTCACTGGTTAAAATCCTGAAGACTTTTTCCTACAACACCTTCTCCACAGGGAATGCAGACCTTCAAGAGGGCAACTCAACATTGACTTCTCAAGAACAATTAGGGATGATCTGGCTTTGCCAGTGATGTTACTAACTCAGGAATTAACAATTAGAACACAGAAGAAGGAGAGGAAAGATAAAGTGCAAAGAGTGTTATTGGAATAGATTGCAGTAACTTTATATAGAATTCAAAATTCTATCATAAATAAATAGTAGAACGACACTCAAAGGAAAGATGCAGACCATTAGCAAGAAAAATAATGACTTATTGTGAATGCAGCGGACAGGGTTGAGGCAGTAAAAGACCTTTCCCTATCTGGTTAAAAATCACACAACACTAGGTTATAGTCCAACAGGTTTATTTGGAAGCACTCGCTTTTGGAGCACCGCTCCTTCGTCAGGTGGTTGTGGAGGTCACAATTGTAAGGCACAGAATTTATTGCAAAAGTTTACAGTGCGATGTAATTGAAATTATACATTGAAAAATACCTTGACTGTTTGTTGAGTCTTTCATCAATTTGAATACCGTGATAGTTTCACTTCTTTCATGTGTAAATCACAAAACCTATTTTTAAAAGTTGCATTCTCAGGTTAACTGTAACAATTGGTGTTAGCTAGACAATATGTTTAAGGTGTTAGGCCCCTGTGTTCTCTGTCTGTGTCATGATGTTTAGATTGATTCTAATCTAAAAAGTGAGATAACAGAGTTTTACATGAATTCGTGCAGCTTCTGTGTAAAGTACAATGTAACTCTGCAAGTACAAATTCACCCCACAAACCTATATGTATATGTGTGCATGTGGGTCTTTGTGTCTGTGTGTGTGTCTGTCTGTCTGGGTTGGGGGGGGTTGTGAGTGTGAGAGAGTGTGTGTGTATGTGAGTGTAGAGTGTCTTAAGTCTGTGAGGGTGTGCATGTGTCTGGGGTGGGGGATTGTGAGTGTTTGTGAGAAAGAGTGTATGTGTGTGTGTATGAGTGTAGAGTGGTCTAAGCCTCTGAGAGGATGCATGTGTGAGTGTGGGAGTATGTGTGTCTGTAAGGGTGTGTGTGAGTGTCTGTGTGCGCGTTTGTGCATATGTGTATCCATGTGTATGTGTGTATATAGGAGTGCCTGTGTGTCTGTCTGTGTAGGCGTGTCTGTGTGTGTGTATAGTGCAGTGGTGGTCACCTGTAGTATGACATGAACCCAAGGTCCCAGTTGAGGCTCTACCTAGGGGTACGGTACTTAGCTATCAGCCTCTGCTTGACCACATTTCACTGCTGCATATACCAAAGTCAGCCTTGGAGGATGGTCACCCGAAGGACAGAGGTCGAATGTTCTGGACAGCTGAGGTATTCCCCAACTGGGAGGGAACACTCCTGTCTGTTGATTCCTGTATGGTGTCCATTCATTCGTTGCTGTAGCCTTTGCTCGGTTTCCCCAATGTACCATGCCTCAGGGCATCCTTGCCTGCAACGTATAAGATAGACAATGTTGGCTGAGTCACATGAGCACCTGCTATGTACATGGTGGGAGGTGTCCCCCACGTGTAATGGTGGTGTCCATGTCCACACTCTGACACGTCTTGCAGCGCCTACCATGACAGGGTTGTATGGAGTTGTCCTGAGAGCCGGGCAGCTTGCTATGAACAATGATCTGTTTGAGGTTTGGCGGTTGTTTAAAGGCAAGCAATGGAGGTGTGGGGAAGGTCTTGGCGAGGTGCTCATCCTCATTGATAATGTGTTGCAGGTCACGAAGAACATGGCATAGTTTTTCAGCTCCAGTGAAGCACTGAATGACGAAGGGTACCTGTAGGTTGCCGCACGTGTCTGTCTCCTGAGGAGGTCATTACGGTTCCTTGCTGTGGCACGTTGGAACTGGCGGTTGATGAGGGAATCCCTGAGTACTTCCAGATGCCCGTCACATTCCTCCTTGTCTGAGCAGATCCGGTGTACGCATATGGCTTGTCCATAGGGGATGGCTGTTTTAATATGTTTTGGGTGGAAGCTGGAGAAGTGTAGCATTGTGAGGTTGTCTGTGGGTTTGTGGTAGAGTGTGGTGCTGAGGTGTCCATCCTTGATGGAGATGCATGTGTCCAAGAATGAGATAGATAATTGAGAGTAGTCCATGGCAAGTTTGATGGTGGAATGAAACCTGTTGACATCACTGTGTAGTTTTATCAGTGACTCCTCGCCATGGGTCCAGAGGGAGAAAATGTTGTCAACGTACCTGGTGTATAATGTTGGTTGGAGGTCTGCGTAAAGAAGAAGTCTTGTTCGAACCTGTGCATGAAGATGTTGGCATATTGGGGTGTAAATTTGGTCCCCATGGCTGTTCCGTGTGTCTGGATGAAGAACTGGTTGTCAAAGGTGAAGATGTTGTGATCGAGGATAAAGTGGACGAGTTGCAGGACGGTGTTTGGAGATTGGCAGTTGTTGGTGTTGAGTACTGAGGCTGTTGCTGCGATGCCATCATTGTGGGGGATGCTGGTGTAGAGTGCTGAAACATCCATTGTGATGAGAAATGTTCCCGGTTCGACTGGTCTGTGGGTGCTGGGGTTCTGTAAGAAATCTGCATTGTCATGACAGAAGCTGAGATCCCCTGTAAAATAGGTTTCAAGATGTTTTCAACATAGCCAGAGAGATTCTCACACAGGGTGTCATTGCCTTATACGATGGACGCCCTGGTGTGTTGACTTTGTGTACCTTTGGAAGGCAGTAGAAGTCGCCTACATGAGAAGTACGTGGCTTGAGGACGCGTAGGGAACTCTGAAGGACTGGATCCAAAATCCTGATCAATGTGTTTAATTCACGGGTGTGTTCTTTGGTCGGATCAGCTGGTAGTTGCCTGTAGTGTTCCTGGTTGTTCAGTTGTCGGTACACTTCCTTGCAGTAATCTGTTCTATTCTGAATGACAATGGCTCCTCCTTTATCTGCTGGTTTGATGACATGTTGTGATTGGTTTTGAGAGCCTGGATGGCATTGCGATGTGAACGGGTGATGTTTTGCTCTACCTTGTGGGTGTAGCTGATGAATCTGGCATTTTTATATTTTTCCTGACGGTTTGAGCATACATGTCAATCCCAGGGCAGCGGCCTTCCGGTGGGGTTCAAGTTGACACCTTCTTTGGTCGCTCCTCTACAGATCTCTGTGATGACTCTTCAAGTTCATCAGTGGGCTCATTGGGATCACTGGTGGCACCTTGAAAGAATTCCCGGAGTCTCATTCATCTGATCAACTCCTCTGTATCTGCTGCAAGAACCAACGGGTCAATTTTGGTGATGGGACAGAAGTTAAGACCCCCTGCTCAGGATTTCAATCTCTTCAATCACCAAATCATTTCCATACCTGACTTCAGGAAAGGACATGCTGCCAACGCAGCATAAAAGAATTTGAAATAATAACAAATGAAGATTAGGTGTTTGACAGGGACCTAGTCTGGCTCAGGTGCATAGCATACCAACCAAGATAGCAGAGGCGCTGACTGTGACCTTTCAGACATCCTCAAATACTGCCAAAGGCACATTCCTGTTCAAAACAGGAGAGATGATAAACCTGATAAATATAGGCTAGTTTACTCAGAGGTGATGACAAGGCACATTCAGAAACAATAGCCAGGGACAGAAATAACTGTCATTTAGAACAAAATCAGCTACATCTGAGATACAATCAAGGCTGGAGAATGTGGTTTGTGTGAGGGACAAATTTGAATCATCAAACAACCAGTGACTGAATAAGAATTATCTGTCACACAAGGGCTGTAGCAGGTGGCTAGAGAAAAAGACAAGAGGGAAAAACCTACATCACTTTGTGCCATTAAACTATCCGACATTAATACATCAGTCCTTTAGTGTTTACTTGGAGTGATCACATACATTCTTGGTGGACGTGCAGGTCTTGTCCCAGGCAGAAAACAGAAAATAGGAGAAAATGGGCCATTCTCTGATTGACAATATTAGTGGGGGTATGGTAAGGGTCTCAACGGTTCATTACACGTCTCAATGGCTTGGATTTTAGGGGCAAATATAAATACCAAGTTCGTTGATGACAGATGCAAAGATGCCTCAAGAAGATTTGGACAGACGTAATGAGCGAACAAAACTATAAATACAGAATACTTAGGAGAAGAAATTAGGCCATTCGGCCTGATGAGTCTGCTCCGCCAGTCATCATGGCTGATAGGTTTTGTCAACACCATTCTTCCTTTTTCTCACGGAGAAGTATAAAGGAAAAATTATTCCTGCTCACAAAAGGAACAGGAAAAAGAGAGTATAGACTTAAAGTGATATACAAAAGAAGTAGCAGGAGATAACAAAAGCTTTTGGAGTATGGGATTTTAATACAAAATCTCCGCTTGTCCGGGATGAGTGCAGCTCTAACAACACTTAGGAAGTTCAATATCATCCATGACATAGCAGACTTGGCTTCAAATGGACCAACATAAATATTCATTACCAATACCACCAATGCATAGTCACAGCAGTGTTTGTCATCCACAAGAGTATTTTATCTACTTATGGTATGGAGCACAATGCGTAGAAATTTGGTGAGTGCAGGTTCATTTGAGGCATTCAAGAGGGCATTGGATGATTATGTGAAGGATATGTGGCAAAGCCAGGAGATCGGCATGAGGTAATAATGACCTTTGGGTCATTCGGGAGTTGGAGAGGGTTATTGAGATGACTTCCAGGTACAAGAAAAACTGAGTTGCGTTACTGTCAGGAAACAGAAAGGGAACTGGCAGGCAGTGCAGGAATCCCCTGTGGCTGTTCCCCTCAATAAGAAGTATACCATTTCAGATAGTGTTGTGGGGGAGGCACTTACCAGGGGTAAGCCATGAGTACAGGTCTCTGGCACAGAATCTGTCCCTGTTGCTCAGAAGGGAATGGGTGAAAGGAGCAAAGCATTAGTCATGGGGACTCCATGGTTAGGGGAACAGATAGGAAGTTTGTGGTAACGAGAGAGACTCACATGCTGCCTCGGTTATTGTGTTTTCAGGATCCTTGAGGGGAGGGAGCGCAACCCCAAGTCATGGTCATAATAGGCACTAATGACATAGGTAGGAAAAAGGATGGGGATTTGAGGCAGAAATTCAGGGAGCTAGGGTGGAAGCTTAGAACTAGAACAAACAGAGTTATTATCTCTGGTTTATTATCTGTGCCATATGCTAGTGTAGTGAGGAATAGGGAGAGAGTGGAGTTGAACACGTGGTTACAGGGATGGTGCAAGAGGGTGGGTGTCGGATACCTGGATAATTGGGGCTCATTCTGGGGTAGGTGTGACCTCTACAAACAGGATGGTATACACCTGAACCTGAGGGGTACCAATATCCTGCGGGGGAATATTTGCTAATGCTCTTTGGGAGAGTTTAAACTAATTCAGCAGGTGGATGAGAACCTAAATGGTAGTTCCAGTGTCCAGGAGGATGAGAGTAATGAGGTTAGAAATAAGGTTTCAAGTTTAAAAGAATGCACTGCGAGCAGGAAGATGCCCACTTCAACGCCAGGAGCATCCAGAATAAGGTGGGTGAACTTGCAGCATGGATTGGTATTGGGGACTTCAATGTTGTGGCCATTTAGTGGATAAGTGGCAAATGAGCTAATGCAGAGAAGTATGAGATGATGTGCTTTGGTCAGAAGAACATTGAAAGACAGTATAAAATAAGGGGTACAATTCTAAAAGGAGTGCAGGAGCAGAGGGACCTGAGTCAATATGTGCACAAATCACTGATGATAGCAATACAAGTGGAGAGCAGTTTATAAAGCATATAGCATCCTCAGCTTTATTAATAAGTGTATAGGGTAAAGAGCAAGGAAGTGATGCTGAAACTGTATAAGATATTTATTAGAGGTCAGCTGGAGTACTGTGTACAGTTTTTGGTGCCACATTATGGGAAAACTATGAATGCTTTAGAGAGAGTGCACAAGTGATATACAAGAACAGTTTCAGGAATGAGAAACTTCAGATATGATGATTGATTGAACAGTTGTGACTGTTTTCCTTGAAGAAACAAAGGCTGAGAGGAGATTTGATAAGATTTTTCAAAATTGTGAG
The DNA here is from genome assembly GCF_020745735.1 of Hemiscyllium ocellatum. NCBI lineage: Eukaryota > Metazoa > Chordata > Chondrichthyes > Orectolobiformes > Hemiscylliidae > Hemiscyllium > Hemiscyllium ocellatum. Next base: position 5,114,001 of record NC_083443.1, on the reverse strand, counting down.
CAGGCTGGATAAAGTGCATAGGGATAAGTTATTCCTGCTCAGAAAAGGAACAGGAAAAAAAGAACATAAATTTAAAGTGATATACAAATGAAGTAGCATGAGATAAGAAAAGCTTCTGGAGTATGGGATGTTAAAATAAAATCTCCACTTGTCTGGGATGAGTGCAGCTCTAACAACACTTAGGAAGCTCGATACCATCCATGACATAGCAGACTTGGCTTCAAATGGACCAACATAAATATTCATTAACAATACCACCAATGCACAGTCACAGCAGTGTTGTCATCCACAAGATGTACTTTTATTTTATCTAGTTATGGTATGGAGTGCAATGCATAGAAATTTGGTGAGTGCAAATTGAGATATTTTACTTGAGATATTCAAGAGGGCATTGGAAGATTGTGTGAAGGATATGGGGTAAAGCCAGGAGATTGGCATGAGGTAATAATGATGGGTTCCTTCTGTACTGAAACAATTCTCAGATTCTGTGAAGAAGAGTCATGTCAGATTTGAAATGTTAACTCAGTTTCAGTCTCCATTGATGCTGCCAAATCTGCTGAGCTTCATCAAAGTTTAACTGTTTGTTTCAGATTCTGACATCTGACAAATTGCTTTGTGTTAAAATGTCAGCTGCTCAGGTTCACTATATTAGTGATAAGCCCATTGATACTAACCTTGTGAAAGTGTCCACTGCGTCCCATAAACTGCTAAAATGACAAAAGATCAATGTTATGTCAATTCTAAGATGCATTATATCCAAACTATCACAGAATTTAATAATCAGCAGAGTTAACAGGTTGCTAACATGATCTCATGTGTCTTGTAATGTTACCTCTGTCTAATTTCAATTTTAAAACACCCAAGTTTCATCTCCAGCTGCATTGGGAAGCAGGAAAATTTTTGTGTCATAATCTCTCATGCACTTCGGTAATGGGACATCCATCTAACTTTTACAGAAGCAGAGTCCACTTCCCAGAGATAGAAGTGGGATTCAGCACAACTCCACTAAAGGTGAGGTCAGCAGCCTGAGCGGGAAACCCAGACTCCTGAGGGCTGGGACGTAGTGCTTGAAGTTCAAGCTTTGGGCATTGGCCTGCAGGAGCCTGAGGGCCTAAGGGTTGGGCTGTGGGGTCTAGGGTTCAGGTTCATGGGATTGGCCTGCAGAAGCCCCAGAGGTAGGCTGCAGTATCCCGAGAATTGGGCTGTGAGATTTACAGCTGACGATGAAACCCACATTAAAATGAACAGCCTATGTTGATTAGAATATTGGCATCCTCATTTGATGACTAGTCTGGAACACTGTCAGGGAGCAAGCTTTCTGTCGGGAACCATGAACACTCCTCTAGGCACCATCCAGTTCCAAACCTCCTGCTCTTGGAGTCAGTGATGTAGGGGTAATGTCACTGGACTAGTAATCCAGAACAACAATGTTGCGTTCTAATATAATACATTTTGAATCTCACCATGGCAGATGGTGAAATTTTAACTACACAAAAATTGGAATAAAAAGCTCGTCTAATGGCAACAATCTGTTAGTTGCTGTAAAAATCAATCTGGTGTCCTTTAGAGAAGAAAACAACCATCCTTATCTGGTCTGGCCTACATGTGAGTCCAGACTCATAGCAATGTGAATGACTCTTAAAAGCACTTGAGGCAGTTAAGGAAGGGCAATGTATGCTGGTCCAGCCAGTGCCACACACATCTCACGAGTAAATAAAAAAAAAGATTGGGAAAAGCTGTGGGGGAAAGGAAAGAAATCAGCAAATCTGTGGCTACCATAATCTCTGAGATATACACCAGCCACTTAAAACACACACACACACACACACATACACACACACACACACACACACACCATATACAACACCCACATAAACCCACCTACAGGCCCACAATTTGGGAAAGTTCATACTAGAATGAATTTTACATCCTGTGGGGTTTTATCTTCTGCACTTAGTGCTGTTATACAGTTGATCATGAAAAACACAATGACCCGAGTCACAGTTCCAAAAATCTGTGAAAAAAATTTTCAGAGGCATTGGGCATTTATAACATAAGAGGAAGCCATTCAATCTGTTGATCTATTTCAGTTTTCTGCAATCTCTTCAGACCAATAACCCCTTCCCACCTCTGCTACTAGGGCACCCCCTCCCCCGCAACTCCCCCCTCCACCTCCCCACCGACCCACCCAACCCTTTCTGATGATTCTTCAGCTTAATTTCTCTCCAGAGTCCATTCTTTTCAAATCATTGATTCTTTTAGCTACCAACCAACTCATCGGCAGTGCATTCCAGGTTATTATGTCTATCTCCCAAAAAAAAGTTTCTCCTCACATTCTCCCTGACTTTCTTGCATTACAGAAAATGTAATGTCCTTACCAGGTCTGGCCTACATGTGACTCCAGAGCGTATTGTGACCTGACTCCTAATTGCTCTTGGAAATGGCCAAGGAAGAGAATCAGTTGTAGCAACCATTTGAAAGGCTTAAAAAAAATGAAAATGAATGGACTATGTGGCATTGACTAAAGCACTGGAAAAGATAACGGCAAACTCCATCCTGTTGACCCTGCTCAGCATTCCTTACTACAATGTGGAAATTCTGACAGCTGTCTCACCGACTAGTCAAGCAACAGCCAAGATATAGTCATATTCACAGAATTATACCTAATAGACAATATCCCAGACATCACCATCATCATTCCTGGCATGTCCCATCCCATCAGCAGAGGTGGCAGAACAGGTGGTATACAGTCAGGAGCTTTTCTGTGACTTCTCAGCATTCATTGGGAATCCCATAAAGCTTCATGGCATTAAAAGCTTTCACAGTCAAGAAAAGGCAGGAAAGCTCCTGTTGATTATCCCCCAACTCTGCCATTACCATCAAGCCAAGGGATCAACATTGGTTCAATGAAGAGTGCAGGAGGACTTGCCAGGAGCAGAACCAGGTATGACTAGGTCAGGTCAGAAGGCTGGGGGTGGGAAGATTTTGGACATGGGATGAGGCTGGCTTTTATCCTGTGCCAGGAAGACTTTCTCCAGTTCATCCACAAATGGAATCCCTGCACACACAGGTGTGACTTGAACTCTATGTAGGTAGTTGGTGCGTTTTAAATTTTTGTTCTCAGCAGATGACTTACTAATAGCACTCTGCAGTGAAGCCACTCTGTTTCTCTCCAACCCAAATTGTTCACTTTATTGTGAACTGAACAGGTTTGTACTCTGCTATTCAGTCACAATTAAAGGCAGAGTCTGATAGCTTTCCAATCTGGAGCTCACCGAACACCAAACTTTGTTCAGTTCACTTCTTCTGCTCCTCACATTTCCACAGCCAACTACATCACAGTACGTTTTAGAACAAAATGGTTTAAAGACTCACCAATCAGTAGTAAAATAGCAACTGCATCCATCAGGATGTATGAACTCTTCTGCACAACCATTCAGTCTCTCAGCAGGAGGAGCTTGGGCTAGTTGAAAGTACAATACTGGCTGCAGAAGCTTTCACAATTTATGCAGCAACATAGAGTTTTTCAATGACATCAAATGGAACTTTGCAGTATTCCGCTATGTCAAAGTTTGAAGATTATACAACAATCACAAGTAAAAGTTGCTGCAATTATATTTATGCAACAATTTTTTGGTGCCTAATTGGAACTTTTCTTTTGTCTCTGTCAGAAACACAGTTTCAACAGTGACCTTGTTTCACCAAGAATTCAGTGTCAGCATCAAGAATGCAAACGTCAGGAGCAGCAGAGATAAACACAACACGTGGGCGGCACGGTGGCACAGTGGTTAGCACTGCTGCCTCACAGCGCCTGAGACCCGGGTTCATTTCCCGACTCAGGCGACAGACTGTGTGGAGTTTGCACGTTCTCCCCGTGTCTGCGTGGGTTTCCTCCGGGTGCTCCGGTTTCCTCCCACAGTCCAAAGTTGTACGGGTCAGGTGAATTGGCCATGCTAAATTGCCCGTAGTGTTAGGTAAGGGGTAAATGTAGGGGTATGGGTGGGTTGCGCTTCGGCGGGTCGGTGTGGACTTGTTGGGCCGAAGGGCCTGTTTCCACACTGTAAGTAATCTAATCTAATCAAAGTTTCTCAAATTATGCCCAATTTCCCAAACTGACTTTGTTAATAACTTTTTTTGAATAACCTCAGTGCAGCATCCATGAGGCACTTACCAGCAACATCGTACTCTGAAACAATCTGCAATCTCATGGCTTGGCATATTTCCGCTCTACCATTACCATCAAATAGAATGTTAAAAATCACACAACACCAGGTTATAGTCCAGTAGGTTTATTTGGAAGCACGACCTTTCGGAGTAAACTCCATAACTACCTAATGAAGGAGCAGCGCTCTGAAAGCTAATGCTTTCAAATAAACCTGTTGGTTTATAACCTGGTGTTGTGTGACTTTTAACTTCATCCACTCCAGTCCAACACTGGGACCATCAAAACAAATAGAATGATCAACTCTGGTTCAATGAAGTGTACTGGATGGCATGCCAGGCATAGCACCAGTCATTCCTAAAAATGAGATGCCAACTGGTAATGCTACAAAATAGGACTACTTATGTGCCAAACAGGAAGCAGTAAGAGATAGACAGAGCTCAGTGATCCCACAACCAATGGATCAGATCTAAGTTCTGCAGTCCCACTACATCCACTCGTGAATGGTGGTGAACAGTTAAAGTGATCATTGAAGGAGGAGGTTAGACAAATAGCCCCATCGTCAATGATGGAGGAGCCCAGCAGTGCAAATACAAGGCTAAAATATATTTGCTTCAATCTTCAGCCAGAAGTGATGAGTGGACGATCCATCTCAACCTCCTCCAGAAGTCTCCTGTTTCACAGATGTCAGTGTTCCATCAACTTAATTCACTCCATGTGATATCGAGAAATGCTGAAGACACTGGATGCTTCAAAGGCTATGGGCCCTGTCAACATTCCAGTGTAGTTCTGGAGCTGTATACGACTTTAGTTAGGCCACAACTGAAATACCATGTGCAGGCCCAGTCACCACACTATAAGAAAGATCTGATTAACCTCAAAAGAGTGCAAAGGAAATTCTCCAGCATGTTGCCTGGCTAGAGAGTTTCAGCTCTGAATGACGAGGTTGTTTTCCTTGGAGCAGAGAAAGTTGACGGGGAATCTGATTGAAGTGTACAGAATAATGATGGGTATAGGTACGGTCAATAGGAATAAACTTTTCCCTCAGTAGAGGGTTCAGTTACCGGGGCATAGAATTATGGTAGGAGACAGGACGATTAGAGGGGATTAAAGGAAAACTGTTTTCAACTACAGTGAACCGTACAGCATGGTAGAGCAGTGAACCAATGCAACACTTAAGAAGTATTTAGGTGTACACTTGAAACACCATGGTATACAAGACAATATGCCAAAGACTGGGAAATTAATAGAAAGGTCTTAATGATGGGTGCGGACATGATGGATCACAGGGCCTCTTTCAGTGAAGCTGTAAAACAGGGTGACATGGTTATTTTACTGAAGGTTGTTTATTGTTCAGATTAGAATCTTACAGCTTCATTACTAAGACTACTGCTTTATTCCAGATTTATATAAATTGTATAAATTCTACCCACTGTTGTGCCAGGAACGTGAATTCAAGTCTCCAGAATGACTCACATCAGTACCATTACTATGAATAATTGAGGTTTGAGTTTATTTTCCACAGTTAGTTGTAAGTGATGCTCTAGGAATCAAATCAATTAACTCAATACTATACTCTGCACAATGCAGGGTGCTTATGGTGCTGAGGTAGTGTCTCTAATTCTGAAGCAAGAAGCTTGGGTTCAAGTCCGGTCTACTCCAGAGGTATGTCATTGCATACAAAATAGAGCAGGAATAAGCCATTTGGTCCTTTAGCTGCTCCACTGTTTAATATGATCATGGATGATTATATAACTCAGTTCCCACTTTTTCTCTATTCATTTAAGAATTATACCTAACTCCTTCATGTAAACATTCAATGTTTTGCCTTAACCACATTATGTGGCAGAGAATTCCACAGCTTACCAATTTCTAGGTGAAGAAACTTTTCCTCATCCTAAAGACTGTGACTTGTAATTCTGGACTCCCCAGTCATCAGAATATCATTCTGGTGTTTATCCTGAGTAGTCCTGGTAGAACTTTACAGGTTTCTATGCAATTCCCCCTCATTCTTCTAAAATCTAATGAATATATTCCTAAGCAATTGAGACTGTCTTCATATATTAGTCCTGCCAACCCAGCAATCAGTCTGATAAACATCACTGAACAGGTTGATTAAAAATATCAATATTCTGTATAACTGTAATCAGAGCAGGACACTAGTACACTATGAGACTGACTCCTTAGTTGACAAGTGAGCTATATCATATGGTCTATGGTTTGATTGCAGAGCAAATGCAATGAATTCTGTCAGGAACTACTGAGTGAACTAACACTCTTCAATTTGTCTTTGAAAGCCCACTATGTACCATATGAACAGTTGTGGGGTTTCAACCTTCATTGTTCCATGTCCTTACATAGTTCAGTTTAAACTTATAGTGTCCTCAAGAGAAACGATCATCTTGTACTAAACTATGTGACCATCCTACATTGCATTGCTTAGAACTAACCACAAAAATGGTTCAGGAAATTTTTTTATAACTGATGTAGCTCTGCTAACTTTAATTACTAAACTGAGTGCAGCATTTTATGTTTCTATCTGAGACATTAGTTTATCTATCTCAACAAGCAAACACCAAAACTGTCTCAAGGTGCCCTGTTCCCTCAATATTAACATATTAACATTTTATTAAATAGCACAGAGGCAGTGAGGAGGAGGATGGCCCCATAGGATGTTGACACTTTAGAAAGACAATCAGGAGATGACATAAATATCACATAATATAACTATCATAATTCAGAGATCAAATAAGGTGAAGTGAGAGTGATAGATATTGACATCAAGGCCACATTTGACCAAGTGGCATGAAGGGGCCCGAGTAAAATTGGAAACAATGGGTTTAAGGCAGCAAACTCCCCAATGGTTGGAGCCATACCTGGCAGATAGGAAGATGGTTGCAGCTCCAGGACATCACTGCAGGCATTCCTCAGAGTAGTCCAGGCTGATGATTATACATATTCAGCACCGCTTGCAGGTCCTTCAATACTGAAGCAGTTCATGTTCAAATGCAACAAGTCTGCAGTTAAGGTGAAGGGGGAAGTTCAAAGGAGATGTGAGAAGCAAGTAAATCAAATGCTACCAGTTGTGATGGTTGAGGCAGATATGATTGGGGCACTTAAGGGACTTTTAGATAAGGACATGAATATAAAAAGGAATGGAGGGACATGGACATGGACCAAGGGCAAACAGAAAGGATTAGTTTAATTTGGCATCATGTTTGACACAACATTGTGGGCTGAAGGGCCCATTCTTGTGCTGTACAGTTCTATGTTCTATCTGGACATTAGGCATAGACTGACAAGTGGCAAATAATATTTATGCCATACTATTGCCAGGTAATAACCATCTTCAATAAGAGACAATTGAATACCTTGACATTCACTGAATCCTCAATCATCAACATCCCTGATGTTACCATTGAACAGAAACTCAGCTCACAAATACAGTGGCTACAAGAACAGGTCAGAAGCTGGGAATACTGCGATGAGTAACTCACCGCCATAGGCCCTCATCAATAGTCAGCGGGAAATTGAGGAGCAAATTTGTAGGGAGATCACTAGTAGCTGTAAGAATAGTAAGATTGTTATAGTTGGGATTTTTACTTTCCAAACACAGAATGGAATTTCATAGTGTTAAGGGCTTGGATGGGGAAGAATTTGTTAAATGTGTTCAGGAAAATCTTCTCAATCCCCTACTGGAGAAGGAGCAAAACTCAACCTCCTCTTTGAAAATAAGGCAGGCCAAGTGACCGAGGTACGAGTTGGAGAGTTGGGACCAATGACAATAATTCCACTGGTTTTAAAATAACTATGGAAAAGGGCATATCTGGTCTACAAGTTAAAGTTCTAAATTGGTGCAAGGCCAATTTTGCTGGGATTAGACAGAAAACTTTCAGAAGTTGATTGGTAGAGGCTGTTCTCAGGTAAAGAGGTGTCTGGCAAGTAGTGGCTTTCAAAAACAAGATAATGAGAGTTCAGGGCCAGCATGTTCCTGTTAGCAAGAAGGGCAAAGCTGGCAAGAGTAGAGAACATTGGATGATTAGAGATATTGAGGCTCTGGTCAAGAAAAAGGAGGGATATGTCAAGTATAGGCAACTGGGATCAAGTAAATAATTTGAGGAGTATGGGGGTCGGGGGGGGGTGGGGGGGGGGGGGGGGGTGGGGTGGGGGGGGAGGTGGTGGCATGAGGAGTACACCAAAGAGGGAAATCAGCAGGACAAAAAAGGGACATGAGAGAGCTTTGTCAGATAAGGTAAAGGAGAATTCAAAATAATTTTACAAGTATATTAAAGGCAAAAGAGCAACTAAGGAGAGAATAGGGCCCCTTGAATATTCAATAAAGTCTATATGTGGAGCTACAGGAAAATAAATAGTGATGACTTGAAAGGAGACCACATTACAGAGGAGGATGTGCTGGAGGCCTTAAAACATATAAAGTTAGATAAATCTCCGGGACTTGATCGAGTCCCAGGACATTGTGGGAAGTTATGGAAGAAATTGCAGGGCCCTGAGCAAAGATCTTTGCATCAACAGCCACTGCTAGTGTATCAGGTGACTGGAAGGTGGCTAATATTATACCATAATTTACGAAAAGCTGCAAGGAAAGGAAGGGAACTACCAACAATGTCAGTGGTGAGTAAGTTCTTGGAAGTGATTCTGAGAGACCTTTCCAAAAGGCAAGGACTGGTTGTGGATAGTCAGTGTACCTCTGTGCAAGGGATATCATGTCTGACAAATTTGATTGGATTTTTGAAGGGGTGACCAAGAAGATAGATGAAGGTAGAGCGGTAGATGCTGTCCAGATGGACTTTAGCAAGGCCTTCAACCAGGTTCTGTATGGTAGACTGGTTAGTAAAGTTAGATCAATGGTATTCAAGGAGACTTAGCCAATTGGATACAAAATAGCTTGATGGTAGGAATCAGAGGATAGTGGTAGTGGGTCATTTATCAGACTGAAAGCCTGTGACCAGCATTGTTCTGCTAGGATTGGATGTTCATCATTTATATAAATGATTTGGATGAGAATATAGGAGGCATGGTTTGTAATTTTGTAGATAACACCAAAATTGGTGGTACAGTGAAAGTAAAGAAGGTTCTCTAAGAGTACAGCAGGATCTCAATCAAATGCGCCAGTGAGCTGAAGAATGGCAGACAGAATGTCATTCAGATAATTATGGGGTGTGGCATTTTGGTAAGAAAAACCATGGCAGGACTTACACAGTTAATGGTAGGGCCCTGGGGAACATAATCAAACAAACAAATGGAGGGATTCAGGTACATAGTTCGTTGAAAGTGACATCACAGGTTGACAGCATAGTTAAGGAGGTGTTTGGCACGCTTCTCTTCATCAGTCCGAGCATAGAGTACAGGAGTTTGGACGTCATCTTATAGCTGTACAAGTTATTCATAAGACCACATTTGGAGACTGCATACAATTCTGGTTGCCCTGCTATAGGAAGGATGTTATTAAACTAGAAATGATGAAAAAAGATTTACAAGTATGCTTCTGAGATGCATACTTTGAATTGTAAAGAGAGGCAGGATAGGCTGGGACTATTTTCCCTAAAGTGTAGGACATTATAGAGGCTTATAATAAGGGTAGCACAGTGGCTCACAGCGCCAGGGACCTGGGTTCGATTCCTGCCTTGGGTGACTGCCGATGTGGAGTCTCCCAATGTCTGTGTGGGTTTCCTCCCACAATCCAAAGATGTGTAGGTTAGGTGCATTAGTCAAGGAAATGTAGAGGAATGGGTCTGGGTGGGTTACTCTTTGGTCGGTTGGTGTGGGCTTGTTGGGCCAAAGGTCATGCTTCCACACTTTAGGGATGCTATAAAACCATGATGGAACTGACAAGATAAATAGCTCTTTACACTAGAGTAGGGGAGGTCTTAACTACCGGGCATAGACTTAAGGTGAGAGGGGAAAGCTTTAAAAATGGCCTGAGGGGCAACGTTTTCATACATGGTGCTTATATGTCAGAGAAAGTGGGGAAGTGGGTAAAATTAACAGTTTAACTACTGTGTTCTCTCTGATCTTATATGACCATTCTCTGCATATTTAAACCCATTGGACTATAACCTGGGGTTGTGTGATTTTTCACTAATATAAAATTCTCATCCTTGTGATCAAGACCCTCAAACTTTTTGCAATCTTCTGCAATTTGTCACAACCACAAAACCCTCCAGCACATTTGCTTTCTCACAATTGTTCCCTGTTGTCTTTCTTCATCTTCCTTTGCTAATTGCGATCATATATTAAATGGGCATACATCCAATTTCTGCACTTTACCAAAAGTATTTCAGTTTCTCAATCTGTCATTTCGTGGCCCTCGTTAAAAGCTACATTTTTGACCAAGTATTTAAACATCCCGCCCCTTAATGCCCCTTCCAGAACTGACTTTTGACTAATTACATTTGTGCAAAATATTTCCAGACATTTGTTGTCGCAATGCTACATAAATACAAAGTATTCTTGCACTGCCTGCTTCATTAGGAGATCTTGTAGTATAATCTTACATTTCAGATACAGAATGACAAATGTATCCACACATCTGATCCATGGTCATCTTTCAGTCATGCTGCATATTCTGCTGATGTTGTAGTTTCCACTCACTGACCTGATTTAGTTACTTCTTTCATATCATTTCAGGTAGTTCAGTCATCATCAAAAAAAGATCTGGTAATCTCTCAGCATCCTCACAAACTGGAGATCATTGGATGAAGTATGTCAATTGTGACCATAGAACAGACAAATGTTTCCGTTGGAAGTTAGGAATGGTATTTATTTGTTACATTCAATTTTCAGTTTTTGTGACTAGTTTGGTTCAGTAATGTCTCCTATTGCTGAAATGTTAAACAGTTGTAACAAATGTAACATATTTTCACTGCAGATGCCTATGATGACTATGCTGCTAATATAGAACAACAAAACATGCATTGAATTATTTGTGAAATTATCGCAGATTTATTTCACAAATATTTGAAATGTCTTACTAGAACCAATGGGTTATTTGGAACAAGCCCAGAAAATTGTACTTTATATCTGAAATAATTCATTACTATTCTTGCAGAAATTCCAATGAAAACCATCATGTAACCAACAGCAGATAACACACACACACACACACACACACACACTCTCTCTCTCTCTCTCTCTCTCTGAATTTTAGAATGTAGGATATTTTTGGAGGCGTACAGTCTGAAAGGTTTGGGGAAGGTGCCCCAAACATGAGGGGCTTTAAGTCTGTTCAATTTTGTTAGATCAAGGGACATAGAGTTGACTGAGATGGGATAGTTACAAAGGGAATGAAAGAAGCTCAGCACCAGCACAGAATTTGGAAAATCGACAGGATGATGTATGTGCAGGTCGGAAACTGTAGGAATGTTGGGTATCTGTGCATTCACACAAGACAGGGTATGGGCAGCAGGTCCCCATTGTGATGATCGCAAAAAGGTAATTTGGTTAACTCTTGATTTGGAGATGCCGGTGTTGGACTGGGGTGTGCAAAGTTAAGAATCACACAACACCAAATTATAGTTCAACAGGTTTAATTGGAAGCATTAGCTTTCAGAGCGCTACTCCTTCATCAAGTGGTTGTTGAGTAAAAGATTGTAAGACACAATTTATAGCAAAAGTATACAGTGTCATGCAACTGAAATTATATATTGAAAAAGACATGGATTGTTTGTTAAGTCTCTAATCTATTAGAATGACCATGTTAATTTCACTTCTTTCACATAGAACTTCATAGAACTTTTTTAAAAAGTCACATTCTCAGGTTAACTTTAACAATTGGTGGCAGCCCAGATAATGTGTTGAAGATTATGTGTGCTGTTGTCTGTGCCATAATGTTTAGACTGATTCTAATCTAAAAAATGAGTTAACAGAGTCTTACGTGGATTCATGCAGTTTTTGAGCAAAGTACAATGTAACTCTCCAAGTACAAATTCACCCCACAAACGTATATATGTATGTAGGTTTGTGTGTGTATGTGTGTGTTGTGTGTCTGAGGTGGGGGGCTGTAGTGTCTGTGAGAGAGAGAGAGTGTGTGTGTGTGTGTGTGTGAGTCTAAAGGGGTCTAAGTCTGTGAGAGGGTGCATGTGTAAGTGTGTGTGTGTGTGTTTGTCTGTGTGTGTGCATAGTGCAACGGTGGTCACCTGTAGTGTGACATGAACCCAAGGTCCTGGTTGAGGCCCTCCCTATGGGTATCGAACTTAGCTATTAGTCTCTGTTTGGCTACCTTTTGCTGCTGCATGTCCTGAAATCCACCTTGGAGGATTGTCACCAGGAGGTCTGAGGTCGAATGTCCTGGACCACTGAAGTGTCCTCCAACTCGGAGGATACAATCCTGTCTGTTGATTGTTGTGCGGTGCCCATTCATCCGTTGCCGTAGGCTCTGCTCGGTTTCACTAATGTACCTTGCCTCAGGGTAACTCTTATTTAACTCTTGTCAGATACATTCCAGCTGTCTCGGCTCAATGAGACCCTTGAGCTGTCCCTGCATCACTTTGCTTTCTGAACTTAAATTGTGGAAATAAATGTCTATGTATTATCTAGAGTTCACTTCGACTTAAGTCAATTAGAATGAGAGACAGTTTTGAGAGAGCTGATGTTAAAAATAGGATGTCTGATTCTGACCACCAATGAACTCTGCAGATTCACAAAATTTATTACATTCACCATAATAAATACCTAAAATGTATTACTTAACAAAATCTGTTCATTCTGGATTATTAGCTTGCATCGTTCTGGCTGACTGTGGCAATGGTCTTTTGACCAGATTCTTTCTTCTTGCTATATGTCTCAATGATAGAAGTTGCTGGTTATCAACACTTGCCAGTCACTATCTCTATGTATGATCAATGGTGTTCCTGAATTTCGATTACTTTGAGCAAAGCTTGTTCAGTCTGATTGGTTAGGTGGTGCGTAATTATTGTTTTTTTTCAAACCACTCATTGGACATCGACATTGTTGGCAGGCCAGCATTTTATTGTCTGCCTCTAGTTGCCCTTGAGAAGGTGGGGGTGGTGGAATAGTTTTATTGGTATATTGATTAAACAAATACATGTTTTATTTAAAGAAGCTGGATATTGATACTTCTGTAGTGACATCAGATGTTTTGGAAAAACAAAGTAACTACTGAGCAACAAGGTTTGGAATGGCTTAAGTAGACATGAGGAGCAGCTGGAACACAGGCCTGCAAAAAGCTGACAACCTCACTCTCTTTGTAATTGGAAAAGAAAAGGCACTAAAAGAGTTTGCAAAAAAAACCTTTTAACTCAAGCCAAAACCTAACATCAACTAACTGGCTATTGAATCAACAATCACCACAGTCAATAATCCAGAGAATCCCGACAGTGAGGAACTAGGTCATTCAGCCAAGTCCACACTGACTCTGAAGAGCATCCCACCCAGATCCATTCCCCAATCTTTTCCCTGTAGCTCTGCATTTCCATGGCTATCTCCAAATCCCTGGACACTCTGGGCAATTTAGCATAGCCAATCTACCTAACCTTTGCACATCTTTGGACCGTGGGAGGAATCTGGAGCACCCAGAGGAAATTCACACAGACACAAAGAGAATGTGCAAGTTCCACACAGACAGTCCCTCGAGGATGGAATTGAATGCAGAACTCAGCACTGTGAGGCAGCAGTGCTATTCACTGAACCACTGTGCCACCCCAATACCAAAACTGAAAACAAATTCAGAGAAAATCACCTAATTTTCCCCCATTGGACATTTCATTTTTATTGTACCTTTTTTGTCTATATTTTTCACCCACCTTATTCCTAAAATATCTGTTTATCTTATCTGTCTGCCCTACCTGTTAATAGAACATAGAACATAGAACAATACAGCGCAGAGCAGGCCCTTCAGCCCTCGATGCTGCATCGATCTGTGAACTATCCTCAGCTTGTCCCCCTACACTATCCCAAAATCGTCCATGTGCTTATCTAAGGATTATTTAAATCTCCCTAATGTGGCTGAGTTGACTACATTAGCAGGTAGGGCATCCCATACCCTTACCACTGTCTGCGTAAAGAACCTGCCTCTGACATCTGTTAACTGTCAGTGCAGCACGATGGCTCAGTGCACCAGGGTGCCAGGTTCGATTCCAGTCTCGGGTGACTGTCTGTGTAGAGTTTGCACATTCTCCCTGTGTCTGCGTGGGTTTCCTGCGGGTGCTCCAGTTTCCTCCCACAGTCCAAAGATATGCAGGCCAGGTGAATTGGCCATGCTAAACTGCCCATAGTATTAGGTGCATTAGTCAGAGGGAAATGGGTCTGGGTGGGTTACTCTTCGGAGGGTTGGTGTGGACTGGTTGGGCAAAAGGGCCTGTTTCTACACTGCAGGGAATCTAATTTAATAACCTAATCCAGAGGTGGGGAACCTATTCATGTTGGAAGGCCGCATTATGTTAGTTGTAACCTAATAAGATCGCATCCAAGAAACTTCAATTATATATTTTTCAAAATTCACATTCTTTTGTAAAAATCTAACTACTATTTACTAACTTACTAAAAAAAAGAAAAAAAATGCTAATTCTAAAGTTAACTAACCTTTTAATGACTTTGTTGTGACTGCTTTATTTTGTCTGTTGTCATAAGTTGATAAACACTGGCATATTGGATATTCACAGGCTCTCGCCAACCAGCCTCGGGCTGTAATGGAACCAGTCAGGTGGGGAAGATTTCATACATTCTCGAGTTGCATTATAACTAAATCACGAGTGTAGTAGGTGTCTAAATAGCCCTTATGACTTACCAATTTTTTATTTGTGGCGGTCAGTCTGTGAGGATTATTTTGTTGAATTTTCTTTTACTCTCTGGTATTTTAAATATATTCATTTTAAGATTAAAATAATAAAGAGTGAAAAAAACATATTAATAAAAAATAAAAGAATTGTTCTGCAAAATTTGGATTCATTCAAAAGGCCTAGAAAGCCACATGAAGCCTTAAGGCCACAGGTTCCCCACCTTTGATTTAATCTAATCATAAATCTATTACCCCTCAATTTGTAGTTATGCCTCCTCGTACACGTTGATGTCATCATCCAAGGAAAAAGACTTTCATTGTCTACCCCATCTAATCCTCTGATCATCTCGTATGTCTCTATCAAATCCTCTCTTAGCCTTCTTCTTTCCAGTGAGAACAGATCCAAGTCTCTCAGCTTTTCCTCATAAGACCTGCCCTCCAGACCAGGCAACATCCTCGTAAATCTCCTCTGCAACTTTTCCAATGTTTCCACATCCTTCCCGAAATATGGGGACCAAAACTGCACACAATATTTCAAGTGTGGCCGGGCCAGCATTTTGTATAGTTGCAGCATGATATTGCGGCTCCGGAACTCAATCCTACTACGAATGAAACCTAAACACCGTATGCCTTCTTAACAGCACTATCCACCTGGGTGGCAACTTTCAGGGATCTATGCACATAGACTCCAAGATCCCTCTAAACATCAACATCACCAAGAATCTTTCCATTGACCCAATACTCTGCCTTCTTGTTATTCTTCCCAAAGTGCATCACCTCACATTTAGCTGCATTGAACTCCATTTGTCACCTCTCAGCCCAATTCTGCAATTTTTCCAAGTTCCCCTGCAACCTGTAACATTCTTCCAAACTATCCACTACTCCACCGACTTTAGTGATGTCTGCACATTTACTAATCCATTCACCTGTGCCTGCGGCTAAGTCATTTATAAAAATGACAAACAGCAGTGGTCCCAAAATAGATCCTCATGGCACACCACTAGTAACCGGACTCCAGGCTGAATATTTTCCATCAACCATCACTCACTGCCTTCTTTCAGAAAGCCAGTTTCTAATCCAAACTGAGGCTAAATCACCCTCAATTCCATGCCTCTGCACTTTCTCCAACAGCCTACCATGTGGAACCTTATCAAAGGCTTTACTGAAGTCTATGTATACCACGTCAACTGCCCTACCCTCATCTATATGCTTGGTCACCTTCTCAAAAAACTCAACAGGTTTGTGAGACACAATCTGCCTTTGATGAAACCATGTTGACTATCTGAAATCAAACTGTTGCTTGCTAGATGATTATAAATCTTATCTCTTATAATCCTTTACAACAGATGTAAGTCTCACTGGTCTATAATTACCTGGATCATCTCTACTGCCTTTCTTGAACAAGGGCACAACATTTTCAATCCTCCAGTCCTCTGGTACAAACGTGTAGACAATGATGACTCAAATATCAAAGCCAAAGACTCTGCTATCTCCTCCCCAGCTTCCCAGAGAATCCTCGGATAAATCCCATTTAGCCCAGAGGACTTGTCTACTTTCACTCCTTCTAGAATTGATAACACCTGTTCGTAACCAACCTCTATCCTTTCTCTTCTAATATCTCGTACCTCATTCTTCTCCTCTACAATATTCTTCCTTTCCTGAGTGAACACCGATGAGAAATGTTTGTTTAGTACCTCTCCGATCTCCACAGAGTCCACACTCAACTTCCTATTTCTGTTTTTGATTGGCCCTATTCCTACCCTAATCATCCTTTTATTCCTCACATACCTATAGAAAGCTGTAGGGTTCTCCTTTATTCTATTTGCTAAAGACTCTCATGTCCTCTCGTTGCTCTTCTTAACTCTCTCTTTAAATCCTTCCTAGCTGATCTGTAACTCTCCATTGCCTCATCTGAACCATCTTGTCTCATCAACACATAAGCCTCCTTCTGCTTAACAAGAGATGCAATTTCTGTTGTAAACCATGGATCACTTCCTCCCTGCCTGACAGGAACATACCTATCAAGGACACGCAACATCGCTTCCTTAAACCAGCTCCACATTTCTATTGTCTGCATCCCCTGCATTTTGCTACCCCATTCTATGCATCCTAATTCTTGCCTAATTGCATTATAATTGCCCTTGCCCCATCGATAACTCTTGACCTGTGGCATGTACCTATCCCTTGCCATTGCTAAACTAAACATAACTGAATTATGATCATTCTCTCCAAAGTCCTCACCTACAACTAATTCAAACACCTTGCCTGGTTCATTGCCAAGCACCAGATCCAGTGTGGCCTCCCCTCTTGTCAGTCCTTCGGCATACTGTGTCAGGAAACCCTCCTGTACACATTGGACAAAAACTGATCCATCCGACGTAGTGGAGTTATAGCATTTCCAGTCAATGTTGGGGATGTTAAAGTCCCCCATATTGACCATCCTGTTCCTTTCACTCCTACCCAGAATAATTTTGCTAATCTTCTCTTCCACCTCCCTGGAACTCTCTAGAGGCCCCTAAAAAATTCCAAGCAGTGTGACCTCTCCTCTCCTGTTTCTAACCTCAGCCTACACTACCTCAGTAGGCGAGTCCTTATCAAAAGTTCTCTCAGCCACCATTGTACTATCCTTGACTAATAAGGCCGTGCCTCCCCCTCTTTTACTGCCTTGCCTGTTCTTAATGAAAGATCTAAACCCTGAACCAGCAACATCCATTCCTCACCCTGCTCTATCCATGTCTCCAAAATGGCCACAACATCGAAGTCCCAGGTACCTATCCAAGCTGCAAGCTCACTTACCTTATTTCGGATACTTCTGGCTTTGACGTAAACACACTCCTAATCACTTTGCTGTCTGCCATCACATTCCTGTGACCCTGAAATCCTGTCCCTTACCTTCTTACTCTCATTCTCCTGCGCACTATAACTACACCTAAGTTTCCCATCCCCTGCTGAACTAGTTTAAACCCACCTGAATAGCACCAGCAAATTTCCCACCCAGGATATTAGTACCCCTCTGGTTCAAGTGAAGACCTTGCCCAGAATGAATGTATTTGTGTGTTTGGATTTAAAGGAGCTATAGTTTAAGTTGGCACATAAGGTGGCACATATTTGTTCCAATGAGTTATTTTTGTTTGCTTGTTCATTGACGATATCAGTTAGTTCCTTTTTTTCTCAGAGGTTGCTTAAACCAGACAATAACCAACCTTAGTGATTGCGCTAGTTATATTTGACAATTATGATGTTTCATGGGATAATGGGGATGCACTTCCAGCACACTACTATCACTAGAACTGTGACAAGTGATGTTAAAATGCCTGGACAAGTTAGGTGAGTGGGCAGATGCATGGCAGATGCAGTTTAATGTGGATAAATGTATGTTATCCACTTTGGTGGCAAGAACAGGAAGGCAGATTACTACCTCAATAGAATTAATTTAGGTAAAGGGGCAGTACAGAGAGATCTGGGTGTTCTTGTACACCAGTCAATGAAGGCAAGCATGCAGGTACAGCAGGTAGTGAAGAAGGCTAATAGCATGCTGGCCTTCATAACAAGAGGAATTGAGTATAGAAGCAAAGACATTCTTCTGCAGCTGTACAGGGCCCTGGTGAGACCACACGTGGAGTACTGTGTGCAGTTCTGGTCTCCAAATTTGAGGAAAGACATTCTGGCTATTGAGGGAGTGCAGTGTAGGTTCACGAGGTCAATTCCTGGAATGGCGGGATTACCTTACACTGAAAGACTGAAACGACTGGGCTTGTATACCCTTGAGTTTAGAAGACTGAGAGGGGATATGACTGAGACATATAAGATTATGAAAGGATTGGACACTCTGGCAGCAGGAAACATGTTTCCGTTGATGGGTAGGTGCCGAACCTGAGGACACAGCTTAAAAATACGGGGTAGACCATTTAGGACAGAGATGAGGAGAAACTTCTTCACCCAGAGAGTCGTGGCTGTGTGGAATGCTCTGCCCCAGAGGGCAGTGGAAGCCCAGTCTCTGGATTCATTTAAGAAAGAGTTGGATAGAGCTCTCAAAGATAGTGGAATCAAAGGTTACGGAGATAAGGCAGGATGTGGATACTGATTAGGTATAATCAGCCATGATCACTTTGAATGGCGGTGCAGGCTCGAAGGGCTGAATGGCCTACTCCTGCACCTATTGTCTATTATTGTCTATTGAGTGGAATTTAAAATCTGGTCCAGTGACTCTTCTTCAGAATCATTCTGAAGAGGCCACTGGACTTGAAATATTAATTCTGCTTTGTCTCCAGATGCCAGATTTGCTGAATTTATGCAGCAATTTCTGGTTTTGGTTCAGATTTCCAGCATCTGCAGTTCTTTGGATTATCCCAATCTACCTAATTTCTTTTCAGCACTAAAACTGTCCAGCCCAGATACTCTAGGTAAGTCTCCTCTGTCCATAATCTAAAGCAATCTGTGTCCTAAGAATGAAAGAGTGTGAGAGAAAGAGTGACAGAAACATAATTTGTTTTAGCAGCCTCATGGCAAGGCAGAAACAAAATAAGCTAACCTTTTCCTTTTTAAATTCAGAGGTTTTGCTGTTCAGTTATTTAAACTTCAATCACTCTAAGGCAAATAAATTCATTTATCTAAATACAGACAAATTGATAACAGGCACTCATCATTCCTTAAGATGTGCATTTTCAAACCCATAAAGTTTGCATAATTTGTGTACAAATTATTCAACATTTTTAAGTTTTGAATTCTTATGGAGAAGTGAGGGGATGTTTACATATGTGTTATTTCTAATGGTTATGTTTATTTATGATAGATTTGAATTTGTCTTCTTGCTTGAATTTGAATTGGTGACATTAGTAATAAAAGCACGTTGGCAACAGTTTGTTGCTTCTCACCCTGGTTTCATGGACTCTCTTTGCTCTGTTTACTTTGATGTGATGGTCAGATTGTCCAACTGGAATATACAGTTTAAATTATGCCCTATTCCTGATGAAGGGCTTTTGCCCGAAACATCTCTCCTGCTCCTCGGATGCTGCCTGAGGGAAGTTAAGAAACATATAAATTAAAAGAGAAAAAGTATAACATAGCAAAGATAAGTGGGAGAACGAAGGACTGGGAAGCTTTTAAAGAACAACAGAGGATTACTAAGAAGGAAATACGCAGAGAAAAAATGAGGTACGCAGGTAAACTGGCCAAAATATAAAGGAGGATAGTAAAAGCTTTTTTAGGTATGTGAAAGGCAAAAAAAATGGTTAAGACTAAAATTGGGCCCTTAAAGACAGAAACAGGGGAATATATTACAGGGAACAAAGAAATGGCAGAAGAATTGAATTGGTACTTCGGATCTGTGTTCACTGGGGAAGACACAAGCAATCTCCCTGAGGTAACAGTGGCTGAAGGACCTGAACTTAAGCAAATTTATATTTGCCAGGAATTGGTGTTGGAGAGACTGTTAGGTCTGAAGGTTGATAAGTCCCTGGGGCCTGATGGTCTACATCCCAGGGTACTGTAGGAGGTGGCTCAAGAAATTGTGGATGCGTTGGTGATTATTTTCCAGGGTTCGATAGATTCGGGATCAGTTCCTGTGGATTGGAGGGTGGCTAATGCTGTACCACTTTTTAAGAAAGGTGAGAGAGAGAAAGCAGGAAATTATAGACCAGTTAATCTGACCTCAGTGGTGGGAAAGATGCTGGAGTCTATTATAAAGGATGAAATTAGGACACATCTGGATAGTAGTAACAGGATAGGTCAGAGTCAGCATGGATTTATGAAGGGGAAATCATGCTTGACTAATCTTCTGGAATTTTTTGAGGATGTAACTCTGAAGATGGACAAGGGAGATCCAGTAGATGTAGCGTACCTGGACTTTCAGAAAACTTTTGATGAAGTCCCACATACAAGGTTAGTGAGCAAAATTAGGGCGCATGGTATTGGGGGCAACGTATTAACTTGGATTGAAAGTTGGTTGGCTGATAGGAAACAAAGAGTAGTGATAAATGGCTCCATTTCAGAATGGCAGGCAGTGACCAGTGGGAAATCGCAGGGATCAGTACTGGGACCACAGCTTTTTACAATACATGTTAATGATATAGAAAATGGTTTTGTAATAACATTAGCAAATTTGCTGATGGTACTAAGCTGGGTGGCAGGGTGAAATGTGAAGAGGATGTTAGGAGATTACAGGGTGACCTGGACAGGTTAAATGAGTAGTCAGATGCATGGCAGATGCAGTTTAATGTGGATAAATGTATAGTTATCCACTTTGGTTGCAAGAACAGGAAGGCGGATTACTACCTAAATGGAGCTGAAAATGTGTTGCTGGAAAAGTGCAGCAGGTCAGGCAGCATCCAAGGAACAGGAGATTCGACGTTTCGGGCATAAGCCCTTCTTCAGGAATGAGGAAAGTGTGTCCAGCAGGCTAAGATAAAAGGTAGGGAGTCAATTTAGGTAAAGGGGCAGTACAGAGAGATCTGGATTTTCTTGTACACTAGTCAATGAAGGTAAGCATTTAGGTACAGCAGGTAGTGAAGAAGGCTAATAGCATGCTGGCCTTCATAACAAGGGGGATGGAGTATAGAAGCCAAGACATTCTTCTGCAGCTGTACAGGGCCCTGGTGAGACCACACCTGGAGTATTGTGCGCAGTTCTGGTCTCTAAATTTGAGGAAAGACATTCTGGCTATTGAGGGAGTGCAGCGTAGGTTCACGAGGTCATTTCCTGGAATGGCGGACTACCTTACGCTGAAAGACTGGAGCGACTGGGCTTCTTTACCCTTGAGTTTAGAAGACTGAGAGGGGATCTGATTGAGACATATAAGATTATTAAAGGATTGGACACTCTGGAGGCAGGAAACATGTTTCCACTGGTGGGTGAGTGCCGAACCAGAGGACACAGCTTAAAAATACGGGGTAGATCATTTAGGACAGGGATGAGGAGAAACTTCTTCACCCAGAGAGTGGTGGCTGTGTGGAATGCTCTACCGCAGAGGGTAGTGGAAGCCCAGTCTCTGGATTCATTTAAGGAAGAGTTGGATAGAGCTCTCAAGGATAGTGGAATCAAGAGTTATGGAGATAAGGCAGGAACAGGATACTAATTAAGGATGATCAGCCATGATCATATTGAATGGAGGTGTAGGCTCGAAGGGCAGAATGGCTATTGATCTGCTGTACCTTTCCAGCACCATACTCTTGACTCTAATATCTAGCATCTACAGTCCTCACTTTCTGCTGGCTTAAATTATGCCCCAAAATATCAAAATCCAATCGAATTTGAATTTTACTGATGTGATGACATCAAACCAATGCGACGATTGGATGTTTTGGGGTATGAAAATTGGGCAATTTGAACAGTTAGCCAGAGCGGCAAAGAGCAACAATAAACAGATTGCCCATACAGACCCTCTCTGAAAAGTACCTTTTCATATGAAATCTGTGAAGCAGAAGACTGAAGGAAATCTACAGAGGAAGATAGTGAGGAGAAGCGACATAGCTGACTGGTTTTGAAATTTGAATTTTTTGCAAAACATAATTGGTGTTTTTATCAGATCTGTATATAGTTAGGGAGGGAGATAAATCGATCAGACAAAGGAGGATTACAGTGTAGATAATCGTTATTTAAAGCTCTCTTTTTTTTCTTGGATTTAAAGATTAAACTGTTAATGTTTTCTTTAAATAGTGGGATTTGGTAGTTTTTTGTCATTCATATTTTTACACATTATGAGGTGAGGTGAACTTTTCTGTGTGTCTAGTTTCAACTAGCAGTGGGATTTATCCCATGTTGTAACAGTTTGGGGGCTCGTCCAGGATTTGGACAGGTTTAGAAAGATCCATTCTGAACTTTGGACAGATTTGAATAGATGTATGGTATGAACAAAGCCCATTAGTTTTAAACACTTGCCGGTGAGTGTCCGAGATCATTAATTAAAATATAGGTGAGACAATTTGTTTAATTTTGGTGACTTGCAGTTGGTTAAATTTAAATTTAAAGTGAGAGAAACGGCTCTAAAAATTGATAAAGAGGTTCTGGAATTTGAAGATGATTCCCAGGTTTGCCAAGAAAGGTTAGAAGGTAAGAAAAAGACCTTACTTTTGGAATTAGCAAAGAGGTTAGAATTGGGTTTAACCAAGGACAAAAGTAAAGCAGAAATTGTCAGGTAATTACACAAATAGGTATGTCAGAGAAACAGACAAGTGCAGTAGAGTTAGAAAAAAACTGAAATTACAAGTAAGGAAAATGGAGGAATTAGGAAAAAGATAAACAAAGAGAGAGAGGAAAGAGCAAGGGAGAGAGAAAGAGAAAGAGAGAGTGGAGAGAGAGAGAAGAAAAAGAGAAGGTTCCTAGATGAGCAAAGAGAGAGAGAGAGAGAAGAAAAGGAGAGGAAAAAGGAAGAGAGAGAAAGAAAGGGAGATAGAAAAATAGAGAGAATTTGAACTTGAGAAGTTGTGACATAGTCAATAAAGTCAAGTTAACAGGATGGAAATTAAAAGAGAAAGTAGTGATATGTACAAATATGTTGAAATTCTGCCACATTTTGATGAGAAAGGTGTCCAAACCTCCTCTATTTCATTTGAAAAAATGGTTAGGCAGATAATGGTCCAAGGACTTGTGGATAATGCTAGTTCAGACTAAACTGGTAGGCAGAGCTAGTGAGGTATTTGCAATGCTGTCAGATGAGGGGTCAAGAGATTATGAAAAGGTCAAACAGGCTATCTTAAGTGCTTATGAGTTGGTACCAGAAGTGTATAGACAGTGCTTCAGAAACATAAAGAAGGAACCAGGTCAGACTTGTGTTGAATTTGAAAGAATTAAACAAAGTCATTTTGATAGATGGGTGCAGGCCTTAAAAATTACCCTTTTGTAGGCAATCTACGATAAACCTCCCCGTTTACTCCGATAGTGGGAATGTTAGGATTTCAGCCAGGTTTGATAGACACTGAATTTACATTTTGGGAGTCCAGTGAAATTGCCTGCTTGGGAGATCTGTTCGATGGTGATGATGTCCTTCGAACAGTTGCGTCAGAAGTTCGAGTTACCTAGCAAGGATCTCTTTTGATATTTTCAAGTACGAGACTTCATACAAAAAAAGACTACATTGATGGCTAATCCTTACAGATATGGAAAGGAGAATGCTTTGGCTGATGGGTGCCCCCCTCAGTCAGTACTCTTTACCACTCGCTCGGTAATAATGTATCGATGGACATGGAACAGCTCTATAAAACCTGGACTCAAGAATTAGGGGTGGAAATCTCTTCAGAGATTTGTATTTCAGAGTTTTATATTTGTTACTTTGTGTTTTGGTAGTTTGTAGAGAAGATTAGTAGGTTGTTTTCTTTATTTATATTGATGTTGCTATTATATTGTAAAGTGGTTACACTATTTTGTATTAGTTTTGTAATGTTGTAAAGAAAAATTCAACATTTTTTTCTTTTCAATAAAATTAATTTTAAAAAACGGCCTATGAGGCTCGAAGAGAGATTATTCTGTTGGAGGAGATTAAAACTCACTTCCAGAGATGATGAGACGAACAGAAAATTCAGGAAGTGAAAAGAGCAGCACAGTTAGCAGATGAATGCACATTGGTTCAGAAGACAAGCTTCCAGCAAGAATTTCATCCTGTGAGGGATAGAAATTGG
Organism: Hemiscyllium ocellatum; assembly: GCF_020745735.1. Taxonomy (NCBI): domain Eukaryota; kingdom Metazoa; phylum Chordata; class Chondrichthyes; order Orectolobiformes; family Hemiscylliidae; genus Hemiscyllium; species Hemiscyllium ocellatum. The sequence goes on along the minus strand of NC_083443.1, from coordinate 5,089,472 downwards.
GAGAAGGGAGATCCTACACTATGAAACAAAGAGTAGAGAACAGTGGTAAGTATTTGCCATAGGTTGGTAAAGAAGCACAAGAGGGTGAAAAGGAAGTGAAAGGCCTCAGGTGTTTCCACTGTGGTAAAGTGGAACACATAAGGTCACAGTGTTGGTTGTTAAAGAAAGGCACTGTGGGAAAAATAAGGTAAAAGAAGCTATGCCAGTGGCATTAGTGAAAGTAGTAAAGGAAACCCCAAGAAAGGTTGAGGAGCTGCAGGAGAGTGCACTGCTTAGGCAGGGACTGGGTATAGAATTAATGCCTAATCTCTATAAATAATTCGCCTCTGTGGGTAAAGTTGCATCAGAAAGAACAGGAAAAGAAGTTCTAGTTCTCAGAGGTACAAGATCTAACCAGTCTCTAATAGTAAGGGATGAACGTATTCTCACTCTTTCTGACCTGTTACCCAAGAGAGTGGTATTTTATGGGACAGATGGACAGGACGTAAGCATTCTCTTATACAAGATCAGAACAAAATTCAGAGGAATGGAATGGCGAGCTAAAGGAAGTCAGAGATAGTGGTTGATGGGAAATGTTCATCCTGGATTTTAGTTACTAGTGATGTGCCGCAAGGACAATGGGCATTGGATAAACATATAGATGAAAATGGAATAGTGTAAGATAGAGGGTCAGTGCAGCATCGAGGGCTGAAGGGCCTGTTCTGTACTGTAATGTTCTATGTTCTATTTAAGAGAAAGGAGGCTTAGAATTGCAAATAGTTGTTGTTTAATGTTCACTTTTAGAGAATAAATTGATTTTTTTTCTTTAAATAGTGGAATTTGGGAGTTCTCTGTTACTTATTTTTTAACAGATTACGGGTGAGGTGGGCTTTTCTGGGATTTGGTTTAATTAATACAAGGATTCATTGTCATGTCATAATAATGGAGAATGATACCGTTAAGATCAGGATTCTAGTTTGAAGTTTAAAGAAAGCTAACTTTGATGGTATGAGGCATGTACTGGCTAGAATAAGCTGGCTAAGGATACTTAAGTTGTTGACGGTGGATAGGCAATGGTAGACATTTAAAAGGATACCTGCATGAACTTCAATTGTACATCTCTGTTTGGCGTAAGACTAAGACAGGGAAAGTGACTCAGCAATGGCTAACAAGGGAAATCAAGACCGGAGGTGCCTGTGTTGACATATCAAAGAACAGAAACCAGCATATCCCATTATAAAAGAGAATGTTTTAATATAAAATTGTGTACTGTATCAAATCACCATGACACTGGACTCCTTTGGCTATAAATTCTGAGCACGATCTTAACCTCCATAACCACCTGAAGAAGGAGCAGCGCTCCGAAAGCTATTGTTTCCAAATAAACCTGTTGGACTATAACCTAGTGTTGAGGGAAATTAAGGATATTGTTTAAAGCCAAAGAGGAGGCTTATAAATTGACCAGAAAAAGCAGCAAACCTGAGGACTGGGAAGAATTTAAAATTCAGCGGAGGAGAACGAAGAGTTTAATTTGGAAGGGGAAAATAGAATACGTGAGTAAGCTTGCCGAAAGCATAAAAACTGACTGTGAAAGCTTCTATAGATACATGAAGAAAGAAAGACTGGAGATAAATGTTGGCCCCTTGCAGTTAGAATCCAGTGAATCCATAATGGATAACCAAGAGATGGCAGAACAGTTGAACAATGACTTTGGATTTGGCTTCACCAAGGAGGCCACAAATAACTGTCCAGAAATACCAGGGAGCAGATGTCAAGCATGAAGAAGGAAGGAAAGGAAATCATATTAATCAGGAAATGGTATTGGGGAAATTGAAGGGATTAAACCCCAATTTGTCCGTAGGGCCTGATGCTCTGCATCCCAGAGTACTTAAGGAAGTAGCCCTAGAAATAGTAGGTACATTGGTAATGAAACTCCAGCATTCTATAGAGTCTGGAAGAGTTCCAGTGGACTGGAGAGTAGCTAATTTAACCACTTTTTGAAAAATGAGGGAAGAGAGAAAATGGGGAACTATAGCCCAGTTAGCCTGACATTAGTGATGGGGAAAATGCTGGAGTTAAGTACTAAGGATGTAATAACAAAGCATTTGGAAAGCAGTAACCTGATCTGTCCAAGTCAGCATGGATTCTCTAAAAGGAAATTGTACTTGACAATCTTCCGAAATTTTTTTGAGGATGCGACCAGTAGAGTGGACTAGGGTGAATCAGTGGATGTTGTATATCTGGACTTTCAAAAGGCTTTTAACAAGGTCCCCTACAAGAGATTAGTGAGCAAAATTAAAGCCCATGGTATCAGTGATGTATTGATATAGATAGAGAACTGGTTGGCAGATAGGAAACAAACAGTTAGAATGAACATTCTTTTTCAGAGTGGCAGGCAGTGATAAGTGGGGTATAGCAGGGCTCAATGCTGGAACCCCAGCTGTTTACAATATAAACTAACAAATTGTATCAAAGAATTGAATGTAATCTCTCCAAATCTTCAAACGACACTAAGCTAGTTGGCAGTGTGTGCTGTGGGAAGGATGCTAACAGACGGCAAGGGTATTTGGGCAAATGTTTGACAACTGCAATTAATGTGGATAAATGTGAAGTTTCCCATTTTAGTGGTAAAAACAGGAAGGCAGATTATTATCTGAATGGTGGCAGTTTTGGAAAATATGAGGTGCAACGAGACCTGGGTGTCATGGTGGAACAGTAACTGAAGGTTGGAATACAGGTGCAGCAGGTGGTGAAGAAAGTTAATGGCATGCTGGCCTTGATAGTGACAGGAATAAGAATATTTTGCTGCAGGTGAACAAGGCCTTAGTGAGGCCACATCTTGAGTACTGTATGCCGTTTTGGTCTCCTAGTTTGAGGAAGACATTATCTTGCTATTGAGGGAGTCTAGCAAAGGTTCAACAGTCAGATTCCCAGGATGACAGGACTGACATACCAAAGACTGGAACGACTGGGCCTGTACTCACTGGAATTTAGTAGAATGAGGTGATCTCCTAGAAACATAAAATGCTGATGGGGCTGGACAGACTAGGTATAGGAAGAATGTTCCCAATATTAGGCAAGTTTAGAACCAAGGATCTAAAAATAAGGAGTAAGCCACTCAAGACTGAGATGAGGAAACATTTCTTCACTCTGTGTTGTAAATCTGTGGAATTCTCCACCACAGAAAGCTGTTGGGGCAAGTTCGTTAGGTGTCACATTGCCCTCCTCCTCCCTTCCATCCAACTGACCCTTTCCTTCAGCTATCAACTAGATTCATCCTCCTGTCGGCCAACCCAGGTCATACCCACCACCTGTATTCACCTATCACAATCTCACCACTCCCCATATGAAACTCCCCACTCCCCTTTATCTGCATCTCCCCCTCTCCACATCTCCATTCCCGAAGAAATGTCGACATCTCCACCTTCTGATGCCGCCTGGCTTGCTGTGCTCTTCCAGGCTCTTGCTTGTCTACTTTAGATTCCAGCACCTACAGTTCTTGTCTCTATTTTCACAAAGGAGCTCGATCTGGCTCTTGCAGCTAAAGGGATCAAGGTGTATGGAGAGAGAGCAAGAATAGGATACTGAAATGATATGAATGGTGGTGAAGGCTTGAAGGGCTGAATGGCCAACTCCTGCACCTGTGTTTTATGTTTCTAAGTTGTAGATGAACCTCAGTGTGATTCATTTCAGCATCTTAATTCCAAACTAGTTTGAAAAAGTATTGAACTGTATTTGTGAATTATGTAATATGATTATCCAAAATGATAGGTGAGGAACAGGTCATGTGACACTGTAAAGAAAGCCAGAAATGAATCTACCCTTAGCATTATGGATATGATAATTCGACTTCCAGAGGCTTTCCCCTTAAGAACAATCAAACCTAAAGTGTAGCAGAAAATTTACAGTTTTCACTAATTATGGTCTACCAATGGTAGTGAAGTACTGAGTATCTGTCAAACATTATGTCAAAACTTTTTCAAGACATCATCATAGTTTGGGAATTTAAATAACTAAAATTGTCTGCATACCATCTTTAGATGTCAGCTGTTTTGGATACGTATTGCCAAACCCTCAAAACTATAATCAAACCTGTTATTATGAGTATCAAAAGATTGGGACAAAGAATTAGAACTCTTTTTTTTTGCAACCAGGGATTAAACAAATGAATCAGCCTATTCAAATTAGCTTATGGCCACTAATAAGAAGACCATTAAAAGTGATTGCTAAATCAGGAAAATACATTTTTAATGTTAGAGCATGGATCCATATTTCTGAAAAGGTTAACTGGACCATGTAGAGTTCTACATGAACATTGAAAATCTTCCTTAAATAAGATGAAAGAGTGGACAGATAAACATGTGACAATCAATTTTAAAGCAGAAGATGAAGTTTTGGTATCGTTGCCTTTACAAGGTGATGCATTAAAAAGCAAAATTCCATGGTCCCTGTAAAGTAATTGCAAGTGTTAGTCAGGTCACATATTTAATTGATATTTACAAGTACGAAAAAGAATTGACTGTCTCATGTGAATAAGTTAAAACAATACATTATAGAGAAGACAATGAGAATGTACAGGTGTGTCAGGTAGTAAATGTAGAGAAGAGGACATAAGAAAGATGAAAAGCAAAGAGAATTAGACAATTCCGAAAGTGAGTTTCCTGCTGTTAGATTAACAACTTCAGAGGTATTAGAGAATTTAGACACTATTTTCATATCTAAAGAGAGATATATTGTTTAGAAAATACAAAAAAGTTTACAAACATACACTTGGATGTAACACATTAACTAAACATAGAATCTCAGAATCTGCACAGTGCAGCAAGAGGCCATTGGCCCATCGAGTCTGCACTGACCCTCTGAAGACCATCGTTCCAGACCTATCCCAACCCCGTTACCCAGCATTAACCATGGCTAATCCACCTAACCTGCACATCCCTTGACACTATGGGACAACTTAGCATTGCCAATCAACCTAACCAGCACTTTTTGGAACTGTGGGAGGAAACTGCAGCACCTAACAGAAACCCATACAGACACTGGGAGAAGGCGCAAACTCAACACATAGTTATCCAAGGCTGGAATTCAACCTGGGTCCCTGGCATTCAAACATGATGTGAATATAGGTAATCTAGAAATAAAACAAAATCTATTATCAGTTAAACCCAAAGAAACGGCGGCACGGTGGCACAGTGGTTAGCACTGCTGCCTCACAGCGCCAGGGACCTGGGTTCAATTCCCGCCTCAGGCGACTGACTGTGTGGAGTTTGCACGTTCTCCCCGTGTCTGCGTGGGTTTCCTCCGGGTGCTCCGGTTTCCTCCCACCCTCCAAAGATGTGCGGGTCAGGTGAATTGGTCATGCTAAATTGCCCGTAGTGTTAGGTAAGGGGTATATGTAGGGGTATGGGTGGGTTGCGCTTCGGCGGGTCGGTGTGGACTTGTTGGGCCGAAGGGCCTGTTGCCACACTGTAAATCTAATCTAATCTAATCTAAACCAACGAAGGTAACAGAGGAAATTCAGTACACGTTGGAGAACTAACTGATCGAATCAAGTCAGAGTATTGGTGTTCTCCTTTATTATTGGCTACTAAACCAGACAGTTCAATCAGATTACGTGGACATGATAGGAAAATGAATGCTGTCACAAATACAGATACATACCCTATTCCCAGCCTAGAATTCCACTGATGTATGGTATTCTTTCCTAAAATTGATTTGTTAAAGAGACAACGGAAAGTAATGCTGAAACGAGAGCCAAGGAGACTAATGGATTATAGTAATTTGGAGTTATGCCATTTGGATTTAAGAAAACTTAGTTACATTTCAATGATGTTGAAGAGCATCACTGTCAAAGTTTATTTTCAAAACAGAAATTTTGGAACTGTTCTATGTATCTGATGAAGAGACAGGCATAGCTGGGGCCCGTGCAGGTGGCCATGGCTACCCCTTTGGTGCGTAAGAAGTGGAAGGATTCGAAGGAGAAGTTGTTGAGGGTGAAGGCCAGTTTCATCAATCGAACGAGTATGTTGAAAATCACCTGATGAAGGAGCGTAGCTCCGAAAGTTTGTGTGCTTCCAATTAAACCTGTTAGACTATAATCTGGTGTTGTGTGATTTTTAACTTCCAACACCGGCATCTCCAAATCATGTATGTTGAAAGAATGTGTCAGTGGAAGAGTACTGGTTGGGTCAGCAGAAGAGGAAGAAACAGAGGGCTAGGAGGTCTTTGCCAAGGCGAATGGACATGTACAGCGACTGGATGTCCATGGTGAAGATAGGACATTACGGGTTGAAGAAATGAAAGCCTTGGAGTGCATGGGTGGTGTCCCAAATGTATGTGGGGGAGTTCCTAGACCAAGGGGGACAGGATTGTGTCAAGATATGAGGAGATAAGTTTGGTGGAGCAGGCGGAGATAATGGGTTGGCAACGACAGTCAGGTTTGTGAATTTTGGCTAAGGGATAGAACTGGGTGGTGTGGGCTTCCAGGACTGCAGTTGGAGTCTCTGGATAGGAGATCTTTTGAGGTAATGAGATTGTGGATGGTCTGGTGATGGGAAGTGAAGTTGTGATCAAGGAAAATAGTCGGAGGAGGTGTCTGTGAGTTGGTGTCTAGTTTCAGCGGTGTAGAGGTCTATGCACCACAATACCACTGTGCCCCCCTCTGTCTGCTGGTTTAATGGTGAGGTTGGGGTTGGAGCGGAGGGTTTTGCTTTGTGAGGGTGAGAAGTTGGAGTGAGTGAGAGGGGTGGACAGGTTGAGGCAGTCAGTTGGAGATGGAGGTCAAGGGCAGGTAACAGAGCAGCTCAGGGTGTGGAGAAGGGGGTCCTTCCATACTGACCCCCAGTTCATAGAACATAGAACATAGAAAAATACAGCTCAGTACAGGCCGTTTGGCCCTCAATGTTGCACCGATCCAAGCCCACCTTAACTCCACTAGCCCACTTTCCTCCATATGCCTATCCAATGCCCGTTTAAATGCCCATAAAGAGGGAGAGTCCACCACTGTTACTGGCAGGGCATTCCATGAACTCACGACTCGCTGAGTAAAGAATCTACCCCTAACATCTGTCCTATACCTACCACCCCTTAATTTAAAGCTATGACCATCTCTGGACCATCTCTGACACCACCCTCCCCTTCCTGGATTTCTCTATATCCATTTCAGGCAAACAACTCAATACAGGCATCTGTGTCAAACCCACCAACTCCAACACCCACAGGTACTTGAACAACACCTCCTCCCAACTCCCACCTCCCCCCCACCGTTAAAAGCGCGATCTCTTACTCCCAATTCCTCTATCTCCCCACATCTGCTCCCAGGAGGAGCAATTCCACTCCAGAATATCCCAAATAGCCGCCTACTTCAAGGATCGCAATTTCCCCTCCCATGTGATCAACAACTTCCTCCAGCGCATCGCCTCCATCTCCTGCACCTCCACCCTTAAACCCTATCCCTCCAACTGCAACAAGGATAGAAGCCTCTCCCCATCTTCCACCCCACCAATCTTCGGATACAGCATATTATCCTCTGCCATTTTGGCCACCTACAGTCAGTCCCCACCACCAGGGATATCTTTTCCTCCCCACCTCTATCAGTATTCTGCAGAGACTATGTCCTCCACATTAGACTCCCAACATTAGGTCCAGCCCCCCCACCAACTCACCCTCTGCTCCCGGCATCTGCCCTTGACACTGCAAGTGGTGTAAAACCTGCACCCACACCTCCCCCCTCACCTCCGCCCAACGCCCCAAAGGAGGCTCTAAACACCTTATCTAGTGTGCCTGTTGCCCTCAATATGGTCTTCTCTACTTTGGGAAGATGGGATGCCAACTCGTGGAACGTTTCAGGAATATTTTGGACATACGTACCAAACAACCCCACCGCCCTTCCCACTCCACTAAGGACATGCAAGTCTTTGGTCTCCTCCACCACCAAATTCAAGGCACCCGACATCTTCCGCTTTGGGACTCTCCAACCACAAGACTTAACCTGTTTCCTCATCTCCCCTATCCCAGCTCATCCCAGATCCAACCCTCCAACTTGGCACTGCTGTCTTGAACTGTCCTACCTGTTCATGTTCCTTCCCACCTCTCTACTCCACCCTTCCCTCCGACCTATGACCAACGCCCTCCACCTGCATCTACCACCCTGTTTATTTCTCAGCCGCCTTCTCCCCAACCACCTCCCCAAATTCCTGATGAAGAGCTTATGCCCAAAACGTGGACTCTCCTGCTCCTTGGATGCTGCCTGACCTGCTGTGCCTTTCCAGCAAAACACATTTCAACTCTGATCTCCAGCATCTGCAGTCCTCACTTTCTCCATGTTACTGAGAGGCAAGAGAGGAGATTTCTGAGGCCTTGGCCAAGATCTTTGCATCCTCGCCAACACTAGAGAGGTTCTAGAGGACTGACGAGTAGCTAATGTTGTTCCTCTGTTCAAGAAGGAAAATCAAGATAATCCACGAAATTACAGACCAGTAAGTTTCACATCGGTGGTTAGGAAGCTATTGGAGAGAATTCTTAGTAATAGGATTTAAGCACATTTGGAAAAGAATGGCCTAATTAGGCACAGTCAGCATGGCTTTATGCAGGGCAGGTCATACCTTACTAACTTGATTGAGGTTTTGAGGAGGTAATGAAGGTGATCGATGAGGGTAGAGCTATGTATATTGTCTGCATAGAATTTAGTGAGGCTTTCGACAAGGTTCCACATGGCAGGCTTATCCAGAAGATTAAGTAGCATTGGATCCATAGTGACTCAGCCACACAGATTCAGAATTGACTTGCACATCGAAGTCAGAGAGGAGTGATGGAAGGGTGTTTGTCAGGCTGGAGATCCGTGATGAGTGAGATCCCACAGGGATCCATACTAGGACCTCTGCTGTTTATGATATTTATAAATTACCTCAGATGAAAATGTAGATGGGTGGGTTAGAAGGTTTGCAGATAGTAGAAATATCGGTGGAGTCGTGGATCATGGAGAAGTTTGTTCAAGGACACAGCAGGATGTAGGTCAGTTGCAGATATAGATGGAGAAATGGCAGATGGAGTTTAATCTGTCTAAGTGTGAGGTAATGCATTTTGGGAGGTCAAATGCTAAAAGTATACAGTTAATGGCAGGCCTCTGAAGAGCATTGATGCACAGGATCTTGGGGTTCAAGTCCATAGCTCCATGAAAATGGCCATGCAAGTAAAGAAGGTGTATGGCGTACTTGCCTTTATTGGTCAGGGAATGGAGTACAAAAGTCAGGATGTCATGTTGCGGCTTTATAAGATTTTGGTTAGGCTGCACTTAAGAGTATTGTGTTCAATTCTGGTCACCACATTGCAGGAAGGATGTGGATGCTTTGGAGAGGGTGCAGAAGAGGTTTGTCAGGATGCTGCCTGAATTAGAGGGGATGAACTGTAAGGAGAGGCTAGAAAAACTCAGGTTGTTTTCTCTCGAGCAGTGAAGGCTGAGGGGAAGCTTGGTAGAAGTCTATAAAATTGAGACCCATAGACAGGTAGATGGTTAGAATATTTTTCCCAGAGTTGAAATGTCTCTTACAATGTGGCATGCATTTAAGATGAGGGGAAAATTCAAAGGTGAGGGGCAAGGTTTTTTTAGTGGTCAGAGTCTAGAATGTACTGCTGGGGTGGTGGTGGAGGCAGATATGATGAGGGCATTTAAGGGACTTTTAGACAAGCATATGAACATGCAAGGAATGGAGTGAGATAGACCAAGGGCAGACAGAAGGGATTAGTTTCTTTTGGCATGTGTTCAGCACAACAAAGTGGGCTGAGGGATCAGTTCAGTAGTGTACTGTTCTCTGTTCTATCAGTTCTGCTTTGTTCCCCGGAATTAGGTCCTGCACTGCACTGATCCTTGTTGGATCTTCCATGTGTTAACAAAGAAAGCTCTCATAGTTCACATTTCAAGAAATCTGCCTCCCTCTAAACCCTTTACGCTATAAGTATTCCGATTCATATGGGGGAATTGAAATCCCCCAATATAAATTACTCTAATATTATTATTTTTACATTACTTGGTGAATTGTCTCCATATCTATTCCTTTATTGCTCATTGACTGAGGCCGTATAGTACACTCCCAACAATTTGACTGTTCCAGATTTATACCTAAACTGTACCCGCAAGGCCTCATTTGAAAACTCTTCAGAAATGTCAACTCTTTTTACTGCAGTAACTGATAATGTTACAGTACCTACTCTATTACATATAGTCTGTCTCGCTTGAAGATCCTATACTCTGGAATGCTGAGTTGTCTGTGCTGCCCCTCCCTCTACCACATCGATGATGGCAACATTGTCACACTTCCACATGTCTAACCATGTCGTAACTTATCTATCTTACCTCTAACACTCCAAGCATCAGATGTTGGTTCCATCCTGATTCAGAAGCACAGCAGACTGTTGTGTTTCAACAGGTAGAATTTTCCCTGAAAAATTCCAGTGATTCAGGAACTGAAAACCTCCCTCCTTCGCCAACTCCTCAGCCATGCACTCATCTGCTCTATTACCCTACTTCTGTAGTCACTGGTAGCAACCTAGAGATTACAGCCTTTGAGGTTTGATTCCCAGCTCCCTGAATTCTTAATGCAACACCTCATCCTTCATCTTTCCTATGTCGTTCCAACATGTACTCAACCTCCTGACTTATGCTTTCATGCTGCCCTACAGCCATCCAATGGCATCTCCAACCCTGGCCCTAGGGAGACAATACACCATCCAGCAATCAACTCTGATAATTGATGTCCTCACCTCTTTGAGTTTATTTGCTATGCCCCTTGAGTTTATATGTGTGTGTTTTAATATTGCCAATTTTTGTGCTGTATATTTTTAAACTATTTCTTCTGTCATGAAGAATCACTCGCCAAGTTTCTGCTTCATGTTCCCTGCTCTGAATCTGCCCTCATGTTCCTATCCTCTGCCAATTTCAATGTTATAAACCCTCCCAACAGCATTAACAGATCTCCTTGGAAAGATATTTATCCTAGTCCCATTTAAGAGTGGACTATCCAGCAAGTACAAGTTTCTCCTTCCCCAGAACTAGTCTCAGTGTTCCAAATATCTGATGCCCACCTTCTTATTCCAGCTTTCCAGTAATGTGTTCAATCTCTCAATTCTTCTATATCTATTTTGACTAGCACATGGGACTGGGTGCAATCCTGAGGTTCCTGCTTTCAACTCCTACCTAGTTCATTGAAATCAGCTTTTAGGACGTTAGCTCCATTTTTAAGTAAGTATTTGGTACAAACATGGACCACAGCCATGACTGACCATGTTCTTCCAGCTGCTCCACAACATCCTTCACCCGAGCACCAGGGAGGCAACACTACTGAATCTCTTATAAATATAGATGTTTTATTCTTTTCCCTCCCTCAGTCCAACTGAGCTGCCAACACCTTGGCTTTGATGGCATTCTCTTGAGGAACCATAGCCCTATCCAGTTACTTGAATGGACTGCTTCTACACATTTGCTGACCCTTCAAGCCTACACCACTCTGTCAGGATACAAAGGATCTCAATAAGTTGGAGGATCTTCTCCTGACCTTGCTCTTGGTTCTGATTTAAAATAGCAGTTTGTAAGACCTGGATGAGCAGGTCTTACAAGAGGATGAGAGGTTACTTTGACTGCATCCTCCTCTGCTATTTTTATAATCATGGTTCATCAAATTGTCACCTCAACTTATCCTTCCTGCTCCCACTTGTCTATGCTGTGATGGCCCTGGAGAGGAAGCATATTAAGTTACACTGGATAACCTCCACGAGCAATGGATACGTCAGAACAAAGCATCTCAGAGATGTCGATAACAATATTCTGGTTTGGTTAGTTACTTTCAGAGTCGTATAGAATATGAACAGACCCTTTGGCGCAGTATGTCCATGCCGACAAAGTTTCCCAAATTAAAATAGTCCGACTTGCCTGCATTAAGCCCATATCCCTCTAAACCTTTTCTATTCATATACTGTCCAAATGTCTTTTGAATGTTGTAACTGTACTTGCATCTACCCCTTCTGATTCCTAATGAAGAGCTCATGCTCAAAACATCGACTCTCCTGCTTTTCAGATGCTGTCTGACTGGCTGTGCTTATCCAGCACCACACTTTTTGCCTCTGATCTCCAGCATCTGCAGTCCTCACTTTCCTCTTCTGGTGGTTCAGTCCACCTATCTAACACCTTCTGTGTGGAAACAGTTGCCCGAGGTCCCTTTTAAATCTTTCTTCTCTCAACATAAAAATATGTCCCCTAGTTTTGAACTCCTGCACCCTCGAGAAAAGACCTTTTGCTATTCATCTTATCTATGACGTTCATGATTTTACAAACCTCTGTATGGTCACCCCTCAACCTCCTATGCTCCAGTGAAAAAGTCCAAGTCGCTCCTTAATATTCCAAACCCTGTAGTCCTAGCAACATCCTTGTAAATCTTTTCTGAATGTTGATGGAATAGTTAATGATTATGGCTTTATTTAGTTAGATTGGATCATATTTATCGTAGATCTCACTTTCTCCTCGAAGATTTTAACCTATTGCGTTTCTTGTTCCTTGGATGCTGCCTGACCTGCTGCGCTTTTCCAGCAACACATTTTCAGCTCTGATCTCCAGCATCTGCAGACTTCACTTTCTCCGCGAAGATTTTAACCTACTGCGAGTCCTCTTGCAAGGATGCCTTCCTTGAAGAAGCTCTCTTCCTCCCTCTATAAGGATTTCAGTGAGTCCCTCTCTCATTCCTGATGAAGGGCTTATGCCCGAAACGTCGAATTTCCTGTTCCTTGGATGCTGCCTGACCTGCTGCGCTTTTCCAGCAACACATTTCCAGCTCTGATCTCCAGCATCTGCAAACCTCACTTTCTCCTCATATTTAGTGTATCAAGGGAGGATAGAAAATTCCATTGAAACTGAAACTAAAACTTTTTGTTCTGAATTTCAATCTTGGACTGATGGTGGTAACGATTTGATCAACTAATTTTACAGGTTATAAGGATCAGATAATTTACAGATGATGAACTCAAGCCAGATGCCACAGAGACACTCACTTCATCAGGACCTGGATACGATGGCCCTTTGAAGGCGGAAGGAGATACGTTTGTCTGTGAGAAGAGAAATATCTGTGTGACTGAAAAAGTGCCAAAACACACTCACAGGTTCCTGAGCCTTGACTGGGAACAGCTTTAATCACTGAGTGAAATTATGGAATCCCTACAGTGAGGAATCAGGCCATTCAGCCCAACTAGTCCACACCAACACTCCAAAGAGTAACCCACCCAGACCCATTCACCTATCATATTATTCTACATTTACCTCTGATTAATGCACCTAACAGACACATCCCTGAACACAATGGGCAATTTAACGTGGCCAATTCACCTAACCTGCACATCTTTGGATTGTGGGAGGAAACTGGAGCACCCAGAGGAAACCCACGCAGACATGGGGAGAATGTGCAAACTCCACACAGACAGTTGCCTGAGGCTGGAATCAAACCTGGGTCCCTGGCGCTGTGAGGCAGCAGTGCCAACCACTGAGCCACCATACCACCCTTGAATTGCTGCCCTTGAAATTGTTCCAGCGAACTTACTTACTGTGGGAAAGGCTTCAACGAGTCACACAGACAGCCACACGAGTCACCCAACCTGGACAGAGACGAGGAAACGAACACCATGGATAAGCATAGAAATGTGGGACTATGGGAAGAGATTCTTCTGCCCAATCCTGGCTGGGAACACATTTATATACTTTTTTTGGGGAGAGACTACTCACCTGCTTGGCGTGTGGGAAGGACTCACTCAACTAACCAATCTCACTTCATATCAGCTTGTACATTCTGACAGAAGATCTTTTAATGTACTGACTGAGAAGAGCTTTAAAAGCAAACAGATTTTGCTGATATACCAATTAATTCACAATAGGTTGAAACCATTCATCTGCTCCAAGTATGGTAAGAGATTCAGTCAACCCTCTCACCTCACATCAGTTTTTTTTTTCACACAGACATAAGGCCTTTTAAATGTTTTAATTGTGCAAAGAGCTTCAAAGACAAAATTCACCTGCTGATATACCAGCGGATTCACACAAGCCATTCACCAGCCTTCACATCACATTAAATTGTTCATTCTGCAAGAGACCTTTGAAATGTTCTGAATGTGAGAACACCTCTAAAAGCAAAAGGATTTGGGTGACACATAAGCGCATTCATATGGGGAGAAACCAATCGTCTGCTTAGTGTGGGAAGGGATTCGCTTACTTAACCAGCCTCACTTCAAAATGTGTTCACACTGATGAGATTTTCTGACTCACCAGCATACTCACACTGGAGAGAGACTATTCATTTGCCCTGAGTGCAGGAAGAGATTTAATCACCTTTGCACGAAACACCAACAGGTTCATGCTGGGGATAAATGATTCACTTGTCCAACTGCAGTAAGGAGTAACTCAGCTCACCCACCTCTATTCACACCAACATATTCAGTTTGACATGAGACCTTTTTCAGTGTTCCTGCAGGGAGGCCATTCACTTGTTCTGACTGAAACACTACTGAGTATACTCTGGGGAGAAACTGTTGACCTGCTTCGATTCACTCACCTATCCACTCTTCAGTGACACCAGTGAGTTCTGAAGTGATTGCAAGCTTTGGATTTGACTGTTATTGATGCTATTAACTACATACATCGACAAGAATCCCTACAGTATGGAAGCAGGTGATTTGGCCCATTGAGTCAAAATGACCCTCCAAAGAGCTACCCACTTGCCTATCCTATCACTGTGATCGTGTATTTTCCAAAAGTAATTCATCTAGCCTGCACATCCGTAGATACTACAATTATTTAGTATGGCCAACACACCTAACCTGCACATCATTGGATTGTGGGAGGAAACTGGAGAATCTGGAGGAAATCCATGCAGACACGGGAAGAATGTGCAAGCTCCACATAACAGTTGCACGAGGCTGGAATTGAATCAGGGTCCTTGGCACTGTGAGGCAGCAGTGCCATCGTGCCTACAGCTGGAGTTTTCTTTCAGTTGATGTTAATAATTCTGCAACTAGGCTGGAGTTTAAAATTCTAGATTATAGTTTAAATAAATCAGTTTTGTGTCAGATGTATATTATTAGTTTCTGTAAATTAAGAGGAGATTGATTGATATCCTGTTACTATTGTATAATTACTTCTTCTTTATTTGATAATGAAAGGCTTGCATTTAAATACCTCGTTACAATTTCAAAACATCCTAGAATACTTTACAGCCAATCTTTTGAAGTACAGTTGCCATTGTAATGTAGGAAGTCCAGTAGCAAGAACATCCACAGCCAGATTAAACAAAAAGAAATGTAATTCTGACCAGATTATCTGTGGGTAATGCTTGATGGTGAATAAACATTGAACAGTTAATCTGGGAGAAAAATTCTAATCTCTGATTTAAGGATGAGCCCTTATTTTAAAATACTGGACCCCTAATTCTCGATTTTTTTCACACGGAAACGTGTTTCTCATTACTACTCTATCACAACACTTCAGGTTCTTATGTTCCAATCAAGCTAATTCTCCCTCATCTATAGTTCAGCAGATACAAGTGGAACTCTAACCCAACCCTATCATTTTTCCTCAAAAGAGAACCCACCAATTTCAGGTAACAGTCCAGTAATCCTCTCTGAACTGTCTTCAATGTATTTGGATCCTTCCTTAAATAAGATAGCTGATACTGTACACTATACTCCAGATGTGGTCTCACCAATTATTTTCTAACCGAAGCTTAAACTTCCTATTTTTGCATATAATTCTATTAGCTTTCCTTGCTACTTGCTGTACCTGCATATTAAATTTTTGCAACTGATGCCCTAGGGCACCCAGATTCCTCTGCATCTGAGCTATGCAACTCTCACTATTTTTGTGACATACATTTTTATTCTTCCTACCCTAATGAACAATTTCTCACTTTCCCAAATATATTCCACTTGCCAGATCCTTGCCCATAAACTTAAACTCTCTTTAGCCCTTTGTCCACCTTTATCCTTCCATACATTTCAACCTATTTTGATTTCATCAGCATATTTAGCAAACATGTCGTTGGTTTTCATCCATATAAATTGTAAAAAAAATTAATCCAAGCGGCATGCCACTCATAAAATGACACATATATATCTAACCTCGGTTCCCTGTTAGCCAGGCAATGTTCAGTCTATGGTCAATATATTGTGTACTCCACCATAAACGTATACTTTCTATAATAACCTTAGTGTAGTATGTTATCAAATGCCTTCTGGAAATCTAGTACAATACATCTACTGGTTCACTTTTATCTGCAACACGTTACTTTCTCAAGGAATTACAATAACTTGATTAAACATGATTTCTTTTTCACAAAACCATATTGACTCTACATGATTACCTGGACTTTTTCTCAGTGGCTTCCATAACATGTTGGATAATATCCTCTCATACTTTCTCCATGACAGATGTTTTTAAGTCGGCAGTTTCTTGCTTTCGGTGTCCACACTATTTTGAAGTAAGGAATTATGTTTACTATTTTCCAATCTAATGAAACCATCCCTAAAATTCGGGAATTAAAAAAAACTCAAAAATTGACCTTATCTTATCTTATTGGTTGCTTCATTTAAGATTCTAGGAATATTATCCATCAGACGATTTAGACTGCAGTGCCAGTGATTCAATGAATATATTTCTCTCATGACAGTAATTTTCTTCAGTTTCTCCCTAACTTTTCATTTCCTTACTTTCATGGCTTCTTGATTGTTATTTAGTGTCATGGAGTCATAGACACCTAGAACACAGAAAACCGCAGCCCATTGCATTTATACAAGTCAAAAACAACCACCAATTCCAATTCCATTTTCAAGTACTTGGGCCATAATTTTGTGTGGCAGACGTGGGCATTGCAGATGCTGGAGATTAAAATCAAGATTAGAGTGGTGCTGGAAAAGCATAGCAGGTTAGGCAGCATCTGAGGAGCAGGAAAATCGATGTTTCGGGCAAATGCCCATCTTCAGGGAAATTTTCTGATGAAGGCTTTTATCCGAACTAGAATTTTGTATGACTTGGCATCGTAAGTGCACATCTAAATACTTCTTGAATGTTAAGAAGGTCTGGACATTAGTAACAGGATAGGTCAGAGTCAGCATGGATTTATGAAGAGGAAATCATGCTTGACTAATCTTCTGGAATTTTTTGAGGATATAACTCTGAAGATGGATGAGGGAGATCCAGTAGATGTAGTGTACCTGGACTTTCAGAAAGCTTTTAATAAAGTCCCAGATACGAGGTGAGTGAGCAAAGTTAGGGTGCATGGTATTGGGGGCAAAGTACTAATTTAGATTGAAAGTTGTTGGCTGACAGGAAGATAAATGGCTCCATTTCGGAATGTCAGGCAGTGACCAGTGGGGTACCACAGGGATCACTGCTGGGACCACAGCTTTTTACAATATATATTAATGATATAGAAGATGGTATTAGTAATAATATTAGCAAATTTGCTGATGATACTAAGCTGGGTGGCAGGGTGAAATGTAAGGAGGATGTTAGGCGATTACAGGGTGACCTGGACAGGTTAGGTGAGTGGTTAGATGCATGGCAGATGTAGTTTAATGTGGATAAGTGTATGGTTATCCACTTTGGTGGTAAGAACAGGAAGGCAGATTACTACCTAAATGGAATCAATTTAGGTAAAGGGGCAGTACAGAGAGATCTGGGTGTTCTTGTACACCAGTCAATGAAGGTAAGCATGTAGGCTAATAGCATGCTGGCCTTCATAACAAGAGGGATTGAGTATAGAAGCAAAGACGTTCTTCTGCAGCCGTATAGGGCCCTGGTGAGACCACACCTGGAGTATGTGTGCAGTTCTGGTCTCCAAATTTGAGGAAAGACATTCTGGCTATTGAGGGAGTGCAATGTAGGTTCACGAGGTCAATTCCTGGAATGGCAGGACTACCTTGCGCTGAAAGACTGGAGCGACTGGGCTTGTATACCCTTGAGTTTCGAAGACTGAGAGGGGATCTGATTGAGACATATAAGACTATTAAAGGATTGGACACTCTGGAGGCAGGAAACATATTTCCGCTGATGGGTGAGTGCCGAACCAGAGGACACAGCTTAAAAATATGGGATAGACCATTTAGGACAGAGATGAGGAGAAACCTCTTCACCCAGAGAGTGGTGGCTGTGTGGAATGCTCTGCCCCAGAGGGCAGTGGAGGCCCAGTCTCTGGATTCATTTAAAAAAAGAGTTGGATAGAGCTCTCAAGGATAATGGAATCATGGGTTATGGAGATAAGGCAGGAACAGGATGCTGATTAAGGATGATCAGCCATGATCATATTGAATGGTGGTGCAGGCTCGTAGGGCAGAATGGCCTATTCCTGCACCTGTTGTCTATTGTCTATTTCCTCGTTCTGCCTACAGGCAGCGCATTATAGATTCCTATCATTCTTTCAGTGAAAAGCTTTTTCTCACATCACCTCTAAATTTTCTGCCCCTCACCTTAAAACTACATCATCAAGGGTGAAGTTTACTTGTTTCTATGCCCCTCACAATTTTATACATCTCACCTCTGCTCTAAGGAAATCTGAATCTTTAATACAGACTGGGAGGGACAGAAAACCACCTGCTAGAAAGGTTGTGAATTTCAAGAACATGTTCTGGAAAAGTTCCTACGGTAATATATCTTTGATGTAACAAGGGGACAAGCAAATTGGATCCAGAAATGATCAATGAGCCTGGTTTAATTAGTCAGCTGGTTGTTTGTGAGTATTTTCACAAAATCATAGATATTCAAAGAATCCCTTCAGTAGTGGTGGTGGTGCGGGTAGAGGGGAACAGGCCATTTGGCCCACCAAGTCCATACTGACTCTTCAGGCTGCATCCCACCCAGACCCAACCCTCCTACCCTTGGAACCCTGCATTTCCCATAGCTAACCCACCTACCTTGTACATCCTTAGACAGTATGACCAATTTACCATGGCCAATCCACATAACCTTTACATTTTTGGACTGTGGGAGGAAACTGGAGCACCCAGGGGAAACCCACGCAGACACTGGGAGAATGTACAAATTCCACAGAGACAATTGTCTGAGATTGGAATTGAACCCAGGTCCCTGGCGCTGTGAGGCAGCAGTGCTAACCACCATGCCATCCATTTGACAAATGATTAAATTTCATTCAGTGCTTATTTGAGCAAAGATTGAGCACTAGAATTTTGGATTTAAGTAAGGCAGACTTTACTGGGATGAGGCAGAGATTGTCCATAGTGATTGCAGAGCTCTGCTAATAGGTAAAACAACCAATAGATCAGGGTATTTTTTCAAAGGGACAAAGCCAAATACAAAGAATGTCCAATGAAATTTAGGGGTCAGATGCACAGCTCTTTAAAATGCTGCAAACAATTGCACAAAATAGTCACTGCGGATAATGCAATGTTCCACCCCAATCCTCAGCAGCAGCAGTGTGTACTCTCTATAAGATGCACTGCAAAAATTTAGCAGAAGTCTTCAGACAGCACCCTCCAATCCCATGACTACCTCCATCTGGAAACACAAGGGCAGCGAATACACAGGAATACCACCACCTTGAAGTTCCCCTCCAAGCCATTCTGACTTGGAAATATATTGCTGATCCTTTACTGTTGTTGGGTCAAAGTTCTGGAATTCCCTTCCTAATGGCATTGTGGATCAACTCACAACATGCGGACTGCAGCAATTCAAAAAGGCAGCTCACCGCCACCTTCTCAAGGGCAATAGATGCTCCATCCCACAAAAATTAATTTTTAAAAATCCGAAGGACCTGAGTATAGAGACTCAGACTACTTGATGCTGTTATACTAAACTCCACTAAGCTCCCACTTAGAGCACTGTGAGCCGATGTAGGCAGCACATCTCAGAAGGCTGTTTTGGTTCTGGAGGGAGTTCAACACAGGTTTACTTCAGTGGTTAAGTTATGAGTAGAGATTAGACAAATTAGGCCTTTATTCACCAGGATTTATGAGGTTAATGGATAGTCTAATTGAGGTCTTCAGAATACTAACAAGGAAAGAAAGCTTAGATTAGGATAAACTTTTCCACAGGAGCAGGAGCACGAGCAAAAGCAGGAGCAGATGCTAAGAATGGCCTGGCCCATTCAAGAGAGATGTTAGAAAGCACTACTAAACGCAAAGAGTTGTAGAGGCTAATTCAATGATTAAATTTAAATCTTGGATGTACATTTTTGTTAATCCAGGGTATCAAGGGGTATGAACCCAAGGCAAGTATATGGAATTAGGCCACAGAGCAACCATGATATATTTGTATGGCAGAAGAACCTCAAGCTTGGTCCCATTCCTATGTTCTTATGAAAACAATCCCAGTCTGTCAAATCTCTCTTCACAATTGAAATTCTCCAGCTCAGGTAACATTCTGGTAAAGCTCTTCTGCATCCTTCCAGTGCTATCACATCCCTCCTATAATGTGACACACAATACTCCAGCTGTAGCTTAATCAATCAGTTTGAGCATAACTTTCCTACTCTTAAATTCATTGCCACAACTAATAAATGTGAATGTGCCTCCTTTTTATCCATGTGTCCCTGATATCTTAGGGACCAGTGTACATGCATTCCAAGGTCTGTCTGATCTTTTGGACCTTCCCAGATTTCATTATGTGTTCCTTTGTCTTGTTTATGCTGCCCATGTATATCACTTCACACTTACTGATCAACATTCCTACATTCAAATCTAAATTATTTATATAATTCATAAACAGCATAGCCCCAGTACTGACCCCTCTGAGTCCCCAGACTTGCAGTCTGAAAAATACCCCATAACTATCACTTTGTGCTTTTTGCTTCTCAGCCAATTTTGGATACAAATTGTGAAACTTCCTTGGATGCTATGGGCTTTTACCTTTGCTATCAATCCCCCATGTAGGATCTTATAAAAAGCCTTGCCTAAGTTCAAGTAGATTACATCAATATCAGTCATGATTTGGAGATGCCGGTGTTGGACTGGGGTGTACAAAGTTAAAAATCAAACTTCACCAGGTTATAGTCCAACAGGTTTAATTGGAAGTACACTAGCTTTCGGAGTGACGTTCCCTCATCAGGTGATAGTGAAGGGCTCAATCCTAACACACAGAGTTTATAGTAAAAATTTACAGTGTGATGTAATTGAAATTATACATTGAAAAATTGATTGTCTGTTGAGTCTTTCATCTGTTTGAATACCATGATAGTTTCACTTCTTTCATGTGTAAATCACAAAACCTTTTTTTTCAAAGATGCATTCTCAGGTTAGCTGATAACAATGGGTGATAGCTAGACAATATGTTGAAGGTGCGAGCCCCCTTTGTTCTCTGTCTATGCCATGATGTTTAGATTATTTCTAATCTAAAAAGTGAGATAATGAAGTTTTGTATGAATTCATTCAGTTTTTGAGCAAAGGACAATGTAACCCTGCAAGTACAAATTCACCCCACAAAATATGTGTGTGCATGTGGGTCTTTGTCTGTCTGTGTGTCTGTCTGGGTTGGGGGTTGTGAGCGTGAGAAAGTGTATGTGTGTGTGTAGTGAGTGTAATGTGTCTTAAGTCTGTGAGTGTGGGAGTGTGTGTGTCTGTAAGGGTATGTGTGGGTGTCTGTGCGCGCGTCTGTGTATATGTGTGTCTGTGTATATGCGCGTGTGTGTGTGTGTGTGTGTGTGTATAGTGCAATGGTGGTCACCTGTAATGTGACATGAACCCAAGATTACCAGTTAAGGCCCTCCCTAAAGGTACCGAACTTAGTTATCAGCCTCTGATTGGCCACTTTTCGCTGCTGCCTGTCCTGAAGTCCGCCTTGGAGAATGGTCACCCGAAGGTCCAAGGTCGAATGCTCTGGACCACTGAAGTGTTCCCCATTCATCCGTTCCATTGCCTTTGCTCGGTTTTCCCAATGTACCATGCCTCAGGGCATCCTTGCTTGCAACGTATAAGATAGACAATGTTGGCTGAGTCACATGAGCACCTGCCACGTACATGGTGGGAGGTGTCCCCACGTGTAATGGTGGTATCCATGTCCACACTCTGACACGTCTTGCAGCGCCTACCGTGACAGGGTTGTATGGAGTTGTCCTGAGAGCCGAGCAGCTTGTTACGAACAATAATCTGTCTGAGGTTTGGCGGTTGTTTAAAGGCAAGTAGTGGAGGTGCGGGGAAAGTTTTGGTGAGATGCTCATCCTCATTGATAATGTGTTGCAGGTCACGAAGAACATGGCATAGTTTTTCAGCTCCTGGGAAATACTGAACAACAAAGGGTACCCTGTCAGTTGCAGCACGTGTCTGTCTCCTTGCTGTGGCACGTCAGAACTGACGGTCAATGAGTTGGGTATTGTACCTCATTCTTGTGAGGGCACCCTTGAGTACTTCCAGGTGTCCGTCACGTTCCTCCTCTTCTGAGCAGATCCGGTGTATGCGTAGGGCTTGTCCATAGGGGATGGCTGTTTTAATATGTTTTGGGTGGAAGCTGGAGAAGTGTAGCATTGTGAGGTTGTCTGTGGGTTTATGATAGTGTGTGGTGCTCAGGTGTCCATCCTTGATGGAGACGTATGTGTAAAAGAATGAGACAGATAGTTGAGAGTAGTCCATGGTGAGTTTGATGGTGGGATGAAACTTATTGATGCCACTGTGTAGTTTTATCAGTGAGTCCTCGCCATGGGTCCAGAGGAAGAAAATGTCATCAATGTACCTGGTGTATAATGTTGGTTGGAGATTCTGCATAAAGAAGAAGTCTTGTTCAAACCTGTGCATAAAAATGTTGGCACATTGGGGTGCAAATTTGGCTGTTCCATGTGTCTAGATGAAGAACTAGTTGTTAAAGATTAAGACTGTGATCCAGGATAAAGCAGATGAGTTGTAGGATGGTGTTTGGAGATTGGCAGTTGTTGATGTTGAATACTGAGGCTATTGCCAAGATGCCATCATTGTGGGGGATGCTGGTGTAGAGTGCAGAAACGTCCATTGTGACGAGGAATGTTCCCGGTTCGACTGGTCCGTGGGTGTTGAGTTTCTGTAACAAATCCATAGTGTCGCGACAGAAGCTGGGATCCCCTGTACAATAGGTTTCAAGATGCCTTCAACATAGCCAGAGAGATTCTCACATAGGGTCCCATTGCCCGACATGATGGGACGTCCTGGTATGTTGGCTTTGTCTATCTTTGGAAGGCAGTAAAAGTTGCCTACACGAGAAGTATGTGGGATGAGGGCATGTAGGAAACTCTGAAGGACTGGATCCAAAGGCCTGATCAATGTGTTTAATTCACGGGTGTGTTCTTTGGTCGGATCAGCTGGTAGTTGCCTGTAGTGTTCCTGGTTATTCAGTTGTCGGTACACGTCCTTGCAGTAATCCGTTCTATTCTGAAAGACAATGACTCCTCCTTTATCTGCTGGTTTGATGACAATGTTGTGATTTTGTTTTGAGAGCCTGGATGGCATTGCGTTGTGAACGGGTGATGTTTTGCTCTACCTTGCGGGTGTAGCTGATGAATCTGGCGTTTATATATTTCCTGATGGTTTGAGCATACATGTCAAGCCCAGGGCAGTGGCCCTCCCGTGGGGTCCAAGTTGACATCTTCTTTGGTCACTCCTCTACAGACCCCTGTGATGACTGTTCTAGTTCATCAGCAGGCTCATTGGGATCACTGCTGGCACCTTGAAAAAATTCCTGGAGCCTCATTCGTCTGATCAACTCCTCCGTGTCTGCTGCAAGAACCAACAGGTTCATTTTGGTGGTGGGGCAGAAGTTGAGACCCCTACTCAGGACTTCAATCTCTTCCGGTCGAAGGGTGTGGTTCGATAAATTGATAATAGACTTCCCACAGTGATAATGTTGTCTACTGTGGTACCAGGGTGGGCTTTGCTGTTACTAGTGAGAATGCCAAGTTTCTCCAGTTTTTTGTTCTTGGCGTGCATGCACGTGATGTAGTTTTGTCGCCTTGTGTGTTTGGCAATGTCACGTAATTGTACTGATGTATCCTGAGTGCAGGCTGTGAGTGTGGACTCCATCTGAATTTCAAGGTTGTGGCGCCTGCTATAGAGTTGGTGCATGAGATGATTGAGGAGTTTGTGAGAGGTGCGGTGGCAAAGTCTCTCTGCGTAGTCTGTTTTGAAGGTCGACTTAACTGAGTTCATGATCCATAATCCATAATCCGTAATCACTTTTTAGATTAGAATCAATCTAAACATCATGGCATAGACAGAGGGCACAGGGGCATAACAACTTCAACATATTGTCTAGCTATCACCCATATGGAGGGATTATCTTATGAGCAAAGGCTAAACAAGTCAGTTCTCTGCTCATTGGAGTTTAGAAAAATGCAAGATGAGCTAATTGAAAATTATAGGATTCTTAAGGGGCTTCATGGGAAACTGCTGAGAGAGGCTTTTCCTCATAGGAGGGTCTACAATCAGACAGCATAGTCTCACTATGGTGGGGTACCGATTTAAGACTAAGATGAGGAGGAATTTCTTCTCTCAGTGAGTTGGCAGTCCTTGGAACTCCTTCCCGCAGACAGCCGAGGGGCAGAGTCCTTCTGCATATTAAAGGCTGAACGACAGATTCTTGATCAGTAGGGGAATCAAGGGTATGGGGAAAGTGCAGAAAAGTGAAAATGTCGGAGCAGGCTCAAGGAGCTTCCTGTTCTTATTTCTTACAGTCCTATCATCTGACCTGCCATTCATCCTTATGCAATCGTAAACATTTTATTTAGGTTGTAAGTTTACTCGCTGAGTTGGAAGGTTTGTTTTTGGGCATTTGGTCACCATGCTGGGTAACATAATCAGTTAGCCTCCAATGAAGCACTGGTGTTATGCCCGCTTTCTATTTATGTGTCTTGATCTCTTAAAGTTCTTTTTCTCAGAGATTGGTAAATGGGGTTCAAATCGATGTGTTTATTGATGGAGTTCCAGTTTGAATGCCATACCTCTCGGAGGCAGGATACATGAACACCAACTAACCACCAAAAAAAAGACCCACTCTCATTGGCACCCTTACATACAGACTAAGAAGGAAACTACTTCGACTGGGACAACACACCCATCCTGGGACAGGCCAAACAGAGACATGCACAGGAATTGCTAGAGGCCTGACATCTTTTCAACAATCACACTTTATTTATGCTTCACACTAACTGCAATTCTTTTTAGTTAACTACGTCTTGTGTCCACTGCTTAGAATTTGTTTCTTGTTGGAATGTGTCTATTCCATGTATTCTGAAGTATCCCCTTAAATACCTACAACTGTAAATCTACTGACGTCTCTTAACATTATTTACACTTCTCTGCTTTCATGTTGTCATAACATTCCTGAGATTTTTAATTCACCCATTGTTATTGCATAACGCCAGGCCCCACATAGTCTGCTCTCTGCTTGGCGCTGGAAGATGGTGTTCTAAGAAACTCTCTTGATAACAATCTGTGAACTCATCTGTGCTACCTTCACTCGTCTTATTTTTCAGTCTCCACGCTGATTATTTCGATCGTTTTTTGACCAACTCCTTTTATTTCTCCATTTATACTTTGCCTTATCATGTGGTTACATTTGTACACTTTTGAGAAAGAATTTCCACAAATATATTGGGTTGAAGACCTCCTATTACGGTATGATCAGTGATTTGAAAATGAATGGAAGAACTCAGACTGCTCCTCTTGCATCAATACCAATTGCAGTACCTCCACTTGGATCGCAATACTGCGCAGAAGTCGATCGATTCCTTTCCCAGGGACAGCCGGTCTGCGCGGAGCATGCGCGCTCTTTGCTCCAGGAAGCTGAACGCACCATTAATGATACAGTATTAACAGCACTGAGAGCCTCACTCGGAGCCGCTGGTACCGGAGAACTATCGTCTAGCCTCAGGGGTAGGAGCTGCACCATGCAGCTGATGGTAATCGCAGCCTGAAGATCAGTGAGTTGAACAGTTTCTAACTGGTAATCCTGTTCTCCAGTTTGTTCGCTTTTCTCTGTTTCGTTTCTCTCTCAGCAGCAGCTACTTCAGGCATAGGTTTTTTTTGTTTGGCTCTGGATGCCTAACTTTTCGAACACTCAATTTTCCCCTCCTTCCATCTCACAAATGACCTTTCTTGTCCTACCGAACCTTTGCTCAAGTCCTATTATATCAGTAACATTTCCTGTTCTGATGACAGCTCGCTGGGCTGAACTGCTAACCCCGTTTCTCAGTCGTCATACAGCATAGAAACAGACTCTTCGGCCCACTATGTCTACACTGATCAGCAAACACTAAGCTGCATTAATTCCATTTAATTGCACATGGTCTGTAACTTACTAAGCTCTGGTATTTGAAATGCTGCAAAAGTACCTGCCTCCCAGGCAGTGCTTTGCATGTTTCTACCACCCTCTGAGTGAATACATTTTTTTCCTCAGATCCCGTCAAAATGACTTACTCCTCACCTTAAACTTATGCCTTTTAGTCTTAGATATGCCTTTCATGGGGAAAAAAGATTCTCACAACCTACGATGTCTACGCCTCTCATAATTTGTTTAACTCTATCAGATCCCTCCTCGGCATCAGAGACGCAAACCAGGCCTATCTATTCTCAGCTGTAACTGAGATTTTCATCCTAGGTAACAGTTTGGTTAAAATCCTGTGCACTCTTTCTAGTGCAGTCACATCCGTCTGATAGTGTGACAACTAGAACTGTACGCAGTTTTCAATCTGTGGCCTAACCAATGTTTTATAAAGGTGTACAAGACTCCCTTGCTCATAAATTCTATGCTGTGGCTAATGAAGGCATCCCATGTGCCGCCTTCACCACTGTGTCTGTGTTTTGCTGTCTGCACAAATGCTGCCAGGGTTTATAGAGTCATACAGCACAGAAACAGAGCCTTCAGTCTCACCAATTCATGCTGACCATAATCCCAAACTAAATTAGTTCCACCTGTATTTGGCCTGTATTGCTCTAATCCTTTCCTAGTTATGTACTTACCTAAATATCTTTTAAAGGTTGTAACTGTAGCTGCATCCCCACCTCCTCCAGAAGTTCATTCTACACATAAATAAATCTCTGTGTAAAACGAGAGTTTTGGGGAGGCGATGGTCTAGTGGTATTATCGCTGGACTGTTAATTCAGAGACCCAGTTATTGTTGAATCCTAAATACAGTAAAATATCTGGAATTAAGAATCTGATGATGCACATGATTCCATTGTCGATTATCAAAGACAATCATCAGGTTCACTAATATCCTTTAGGGATGGAAACTGCCATCCTTACCTGGTCTGGCCGACATGTGACTCCCAACTCACCACAATACAGTTGACTCTTAATTGCTCTCTGGGCAATTAGGGATGGGCATTAAATGCTGCCTAACTAGCAATGCCCTCATCCATAAATGAATAAAGAAGAAAACAAAAATTGCCCCTCATATCTTTTTTAAGTCTTTCTCCTCTCGCCTCAAAAATATGTCCTTTAGTCTTGAAACCCTAGGAAAAAGACACCTGCCATTCACCTTATCTATACTCATGCTTTTATAAACCTCTATAAGGTCACCCCTCAACCTCCTACACTCCAGTGAAAAATGTCCCAAGCCTATCCAGCCTCCCCTTATAATTCAAACCCTCCATTCCCATCAATTTCCTGATAAATCTCTTCTGAACCCTCTCCAGTTTAATAATATCCTTCCTGTAACAGCATGACCAAAACTGGACACAGTACACCGGAAGATGCCTCACCAAAATCCTGTACAACCTGAATATAATGTCTCAACTCAAACTTCTCATCAGACAGATCAAATTTATACATTGAATTGTGGGTAGATCCTCTGCCAGAGATATTATATATCAGGAAAGTAGAGCTCGGCTAGCAACGCTATTGAGACGTTTAACAATATGATACAGAATTGCTGAGATTTTTTAAAAATTCTGTTTTGTTTCTGATTTCCTGCATTCATAACATTCTACTTACTGAGTGCAGAACTTAATCCAACCAAATGCTGCCTCAGACCCAGGTTCAATTCCCACCTCAGGCAACTGTCTGTGTGGTGTTTGCACATTCTCCCCATGTCTGCATGGGTTTCCTCTGGGTGCTCCAGTTTCCTCCCACAGTCCAAAAATGTGCAGGTTAGGTGAATTGGCTATGCTATATTGCTCGTAGTGTTAGGTGTAGGGGTAAATGTAGGGGAAATGGGTCTGGGGGGGTTGCTCTTCGGTGTGGACTTGTTGGGCCAAAGGGCCTGTTTCCACACTATAAGGAGAGGGAGGGAGGGAGGGAGGGAGGGAGAAAGAGAGAGAGAAAGACAGAGAGACAGAGGAAATGGTGAAAAAACTGAACACAACTTGACTCAGCACGTTCAGGAGAGATAAAGAGGAACTGGAAGTGTGGAACTGAACCCAGCCAGAGTCTAGGCAAACGTTGACCAAAAAAAATAGTTGGAGATGGTGCAATGGGTTTGAGTTTCTGGATAGGAAAGAGGGAAAGTGTGTAAGACATCAGGTTAAGATTTTATGGAACAAGGGATGAAACAATTTTCCATTGATATTGTAACTGTCTTATGACTTTCTGTTCTTACTGTGATGATTTATAAACTCCTTTTACAGGGTTTTCAAAGTGAGAATTTGCAGACAGAAAACTCAAACCAAACAACATGCCAAGAGCTCTCAGTCATTCAATTTCTGACAATCTGAATATCATGACATTTGAATTTAGAATCAGAAATATTTATCTGTTCTGTGAGAAATAAATTTACACATCTGTTTGACTGGAAATTCAGATTCATACATACCCCAGAGTGATTGTGTTCCAGTGTGCTGACTGTGGAAGGAGCTTTACCCAGTTACACAGCTTTAAAGAACATTGCATCTTTCACACTGGAAGAAACTATATCTGTGTGGACAAGGCTTCAGTTGATCGTCCAACCTGGAGCGACACCAGGATGAGCATGCAATGGAGAAACCATGGATATGTGGGGACTGTGGGAAGGGATTTGATTACCGGTCTCGGCTAGAAATTCATCGACGCAATCACACTGGGGAGAAACCATGGAAATGTGGGGACTGTGGGAAGGGCTTCAATTTTCCATCTTTGCTAGAAATTCATCGACGCAGTCACACTGGGGAGAAGCCTTGGAAATGTGGGGATTGTGGGAAGGGATTCAATTACCAATCCCTATTGGAAACCCATCGACACAGTCACACGGGGGAGAGGCCCTTAACCTGCTCTGACTGTGGGAAAGGATTCACTGATTCATCTCAGCTACTCACTCACCAGCGAGTTCATACTGAGGAGAGGCCCTTCAGCTGTACTTACTGTGGGAAGAGGTTTAGGCATTCAGGCACCCTCACAGTACACCAGCGGGTTCACACAGGAGAGAGGCCATTTAGCTGCACTTATTGTGGAAAGGGTTTTAGACAGTCAAGCTCCCTCACTGTTCATCAACGCGTTCACACTGGAAGGAAGCCATTTGCCTGCTCCAAATGTGAGAAAGAATTCACTCAGTTATCACACGTACTGACACACCAGCGAGTTCACACTGAGGAGAAACCGTTCCACTGTACTTACTGTGGGAAGGGGTTCAGACATTCAGGCACCCTCACTGGACACCAGAGGGTTCACACTGGAGAAAGGCCGTTTATCTGTTCTGTTTGCGGGAAGGGATTCGCTCATGCTTCTGATCTGCGGAGACACCAGCGTGTTCACACTGGGGAGAAACCCTTCACCTGTTGTGTGTGTAGGAAAGGATTCACTGATTCATCCGCCTTGGTGAAACACCAGCGTGTTCATACTGGGGAGAGGCCATTTACCTGCTCAGAATGTGGGAAGGGATTTGCAGATTCATCTTCCCTATTGACACACCACCGGGTTCACACTGAGGAAAAACCATTCCGCTGCACTTACTGTGGAAAGGGGTTCAGGCATTCATGCACCCTCATTGTACACCAGCGAATTCACACTAATAGAGGCCATTCATCTGCTCCAAGTGTGGGAAGAGATTCACTGATTGGAGTTTGAACTAGTGGCAGCTAGTAGGATAGGGTTTCATAATTAATTTGTTATTGTTTCTGGATACATGGTTCTTAAATTATTATGTGAGACCAAGCTGTTTGTTAAATTATAATAGGAATTTGTTTGCATTGTGAGAGTTTTATGACTGTACTGAGCAAAAATTGAAAAGCGCACCTTCCCCCTCACCTCCGTCCAAGGCGCCAAAGGATCCTTTTCCATCCAGGAGAGATTTTCCTGCACATTGAAACACCTAATCTACTGTGTCAATTGGTTTTGATGTGGTCTCCTCAACAAGGGGGAGACAGAACGCCAACTCGCGGAATGTTTCAGGGAACATCTCTGGGATACATGCACCAAACGACCCCACCGTCCTGTGGATGACCATTTCAACTCCCTCTCCCACTCTGCCAAGAACATACAAGTCCTGGGCCTCCTCCACCACTGCATCCAAGCCACCGGACGATTGGAAGAAACCTTCCTCACCTTCTGCCTTGGGACTCTCCAAATACATGGCGTCAAGGTCAACTTCACCAGTTTCCTTATCTCCCTCTCTCTTTCCCCCCCCGCCCCCCCCTCCAACACACACACACACCCCTCCCACCTCATCCCAGATCCAACCCTCCAACTTAGCAAAGCCCTCTTGAACTGTCCTACCTATCACTCTCCCAGCTACCTTCTCCCCACTCCACCCTCCTATTTGTGTCTCGGTCCCCTTCCGACCCCAACATTCCTGATCAAGGGCTTATGCCCGAAATGTCGACTCTCCTGCTTCCTAACCTTTTCCAGCGCCACACCTTTCGACTTTCAAAAGCATTAGCCTGCTTTTGGTTTAAAGAACTGAAAATTTATTTTGTTTTTGCTTGCATGAAAGTTTCATAAATGGGAAATGTTTGGTTTCAGTTTGCAGAAGACCTGTTTAACTTTAAATGTATGAACAGTTTTTCCTGGAACAAGTGCAAATTCAGAACAATACGTTACCTCAGAATAAGTTTGAATGTTCCAGATCAGAATAGTTTGTTTTGAACCCTGAGAGTACTTGAAATTGAGAAAATCTAAGCTCAGTTATGTGATTAATTAAAGAAAAATTAATCAAACTCTTGACCCCAGAAATTGAAAGAAACACTTAAGTCAAATCTATAGGTGTGATGGAGAAGAAAACTGACCTCTGGTATTTGAGTATGATAAAGCAATGACATTTTGTTGTACTGTGTTTTGAAATTTTTCAAATTGTATGTAAATATCTTAGTTTATTCTATTTTATCTTCATGTCCTTTGCATAATGAACTGCTTTGTTGTTTAAACCAAATCTGCAGTATTTTCAATGCAAGTGTTTCAGTGCAAGACCACCTTGTTAAATAAAAACAAATATGATTCATTAAGGCAGAATTCATTATGGGATCAATATTAACATTCATTGAGATCATAGTAAATGGATAAGTGTCGTACAGAAGCAAGTCAGAGAAAGAATATAGCTACACGGGGAATGAGAAAGCATTCAAAGATTTATAAGAGTGAGACGAGGGTTAAAAATAAAAATAGAAGTTGCCAGAAAAGCTCAGCAGATCTGAAAGCATATGTGCAGAAAAATCAGAGTTAACATTTCAGGTCTGAGGGTCTGAACTGTTCTGAGGAAAGGTCACTAGACCTGAAACATTAACCCTGCTTTCTCTGCACAGATGCTGCCAGATCTGTTGAACTTTTCCTGCAACTTATGTTTTCATTTCTGATGTACAGCTTCTGCAGTTCTTTTGGATTTGTTCCAGGAACAGAGAACTGGAGAATCTTGAAAGTCCATATATGAACTTCTATTTTAATCATCTGTATTTACAACAGGTTATAATTCTGTGAGATGATCTGCAGCTGAAAGGATGAATCTGCCAATATCACATTTTACCAGAAAGGTTTTGACACATAGTCTTGGAGGTAGTTTAATGGTTTGTTCTATTAATTCTGGTTGATATAATTGTTTTAGTGTGTTATCCGCAGGGTGTAATCAAGACATTAAGAAGACAAGACCATGGCTTAGAACTAGACAGGTGAGTCAGAAATCAGGTTTGCTAAGTGTGACAGAAGGTGTGTAATTTATCATTTTTGGAATATGAATTTCAAAGTAGTGATATATTCATGTTGGTTACAATCGGAGGAAGAAAGGATATTTCAGAGCAGTTAAGCCACTGAGTTATCTCAATAGAAAAGCTTAATTTGTACCATTTCCAGATGGTGTTTGATTAGGTGTCTACAAGTTATTAGTAGCTAAGAAAGTCTAAGATCTCAGTATGAGAGGATTTAGGTATGAAGAGCTGGAAATGTGTTGCTGGAAAAGCGCAGCAAGTCAGGCAGCATCCAAGGAACAGGAAAAGGCATAAGCCCTTCATCAGGATACTCCAGCATCTGCAGACCTCACTTTCTCCTTTAGGTATGAAGACTCCATAGTTTGCAAGACAGAACATGGAGAGAATCTGTTAAATTGAATTTTGAAGATCTGATAGGTGAAATTTGAAATAGTCATCGAGATGTACAGCATGGAAACAGACCCTTCGGTCCAACTCATCCATTCCGCCAGATATGCTAACCGAATCTAGTCCCATTTGCCAGCACTTGGCCCACATTCCTCTAACCCTTCCTATTCATATACTCGTCCAGATGCCTTTTAAATGTTGTAATTGTACCAGCATCCACTACTTCCTCTGGCAGCTCATTTGATACAGACAACACCATCTGTGTGAAAAAGTTGCCCCTTAGGATCCTTTTATATCTTTCCCCTCTAACCCTAAACCTATGTCCTCTAATTCTGGACTCCCCCACCCCAGGGAAAAGAACAAATAACAAAATCAATGAAGATTTACAGCCCAAGGACAGGCCCTTTGGCCCTGTAAGCCTGAGCTGATCCAAATCCACTGTCTAAGCCTGTTGCCCAATTCTTAAGCGTCCTTAGGGTGGCACGGTGGCTCAGTGGTTAGTACTGCTGCCTCACAGCACTAGGGTCCCATGTTCAATTCCAGCCTTGGGCGACTGTCTGTGTGGAGTTTACACATTCTCTTTGTGTCTGCGTGAGTTTCCTCCAGGTGCTCCGGTTTCCTCCCACAGTTCAAAGATGTGCAGGTCAGGTGAATTGGCCATGCTAAATTGCCCATAGTGTTAGGTGCGTTAGTCAGAGGGAAATGGGTCTGGGTGGGTTATTCTTCGGAGGGTCAGTGTGGACTGGTTAGGTCAAAGGGCCTGTTTCCATGCTGTAGGTAATCTAATCTAATCTGTATCCCTCTGCTCCCCACCTACTCATGCATCTGTCCAGACGTATCTTAAATGAATCTACCGTGCCTGCCTCTACTACCTCTGCTGGCAAACCTACCATCCTCTGTGTAAAGACTTTGTCTATTTATCCACCATGATTTTATAAACCTCCATAAGGTCACCCCTCAGCCTATTGCTTAAATTCTCCAACCCTGGCAACATCCTTGCAAAACTTTTCTGAATCCTTTCAAGTTTCACAACATCCCAGGAGATGAGAATTGCATGCAATATTCCAAAACTGGCCTAACCAATGCAACATGACCTCCCAACTCCTGTACTCAATGCTCTGATCAATAAAGGAAAGCATACCAAACATCTTCACTATCCTATTTACCTACAACTCCACTTCCAAGGAACTATGAACCTGTACTTGTTCAGCATATTCCAAGTATATAAGTATTTGCATTTCCAAAATCACATAGATCACATCCACTGTTCTGCCCTCATCAATAAGTTCATGATTTCCCATGCACAAAGCCATGGTGACTATCCTTAATCAGTCATTGCCTTTCCAAATACGGTAAATCCCTTCCCTCAGGGTTTCCTCCAACAACTTGCCCACCACCTGATATCAGGCTCACCATTCTATAATTCCCTGGTTTTTCCTTACCACCTTTTTAAAATAGTGGCATGATGTTAGCCAACCTCAAGTCTTCCAGCACCTCACCTGTGACTATCGGTGATACATGTGAGGGTGGCATGATGGCTCAGTGGTTAGCGCTGCTGCCTCACAGCACCAGGGTCCCAGTTCAATTCCAGCTCGGCTGACTGTCTGTATGGGCTTTCCTCCAGGTGCTCTGGTTTCCTTCCCCAATCCAAAAATGTGCAGGTTATGTGAATTGACCATGCTAAATTGCCCATAGTGTTGGGTGCATTAGTCAGAGGGGAATGGGTCTGGATGGGTTACTCTTCGGAGGGTCGGTGTGGACTAGTTGGGCCAAAGGGCCTGTTTCCGCACTGTAGTGAATCTAATCTAATGTAACTCAGCAAGGGACCCAGCAATCATTTCCCAAACTTGCTACAGAGTTCTAGGGGATACCTGATCAGGTCCTGTGGATTTACCAAGAAATCCTGCAACTCTTCCTCTGTAATATGGATATTTTTCAAAATGTCACCATCTATTTCCCACGTTCTATATCTTCCATGTCCTTCCCCACAGTAAACACTGATGCAAAATACTCATTTGGTATCTCCCCCATCTCCTGTGGCTCCACACATAGGCTGCCTTGCTGATCTTTGACAGCCCTATTCTCTCCCTCGTTACCCTTTTGTCCTTAATATATTTATAAATCCCTTTGGATTCTCCTTAACCCTATTTGCTAAAGCTATCTTATGTCCCCTTTTTGGCCTCCTGATTTCCTTCTCAAGTATACTTTTACTGCCTTTATACGGTTCTAAGGATTCATTTGATCTCTGCTGACTATATATTTCCTTCTTTTTCTTCACCAAAACCTCAATTTCTCTAGTCATCCAGCATTCCCTACACCTTGGCCTTTCCTTTTACCCTAACAGCAATATACTGTCTCTGGACTCTCATTATCTCATTTCTGAAGGCTTCCCATTTTCCAGCCATCTCTTACCTGCTCCCAATCAGCTTTTGAAAATTCTTGCCTAATACTGTCAAAATTGGTGTTCCTCCAATTTAGAACTTCAACTTTTAGATCTGGTCTACCCTTTTTCATCAGTATTTTAAAACAAATAGAATTATGGTTGCTGGCCCCAAAGTGCTCCCTCACTGACACCTTCGTCACCTGCCCTGCCTTATTTCCCAAGAGTAGGCCATATTGTGCACCTTCTCGAGTAGGTACATCCACATACTGAATCAGAAAATTTTCTTGTACACACTTAACAAATTCGTCTCCACCTAAACCCTTAACACTATGGCAGTCCCAGTCTATATTTGGAAAGTTAAAAGCCATAACCACCCGATTATTCTTACAGATAACCGAAATTTCCTGACAAATTTATTTCTCAATTTCCTGCTGACTATTATGGGTCTATAATTCAATCCCAATAAGGTAATCATCTCTTCCCTATTTCTCAGTTTCACTCAAATAACTTCCCCGGATGTATTTACAGGAACATCTCCCTAAGTATAGCAGTAATGCTTTCCCTTACCAAAAACTCCACTCCCCCTCCTCTGTTGCCCCACTTTCTATTGTTATGACACGGGGTAAACTCTTCTGCTAATTTAAACCAGACACACAGAAAACCTTGTCTTGTAATAAGTATGAGTGAAAAATCCCACTATTTAATAAAAACTAACAATTTATTCTTCAACTTCACAAATAAAAACATTAAACAGCAACTATCTTAACTGTAATCTTCCTTTGATCAACTTATCTATCTCCCATTCAACAAACAATGTACTGATCCAATAAAGCCCCCATGTAAGTTGTATAAAAATCAAATTTCAAAACCAATCAGCTATGTCAATTCTCTTCTGTATTTTCTTCGGTAGATTTATCCTGTCATCTTTTGTTTAGTCTACTGCTGCACAGATTTCACATGAAAAGGTACCTTTCAGAGAGGAATTCTTTGGGCAATCTGTTTGTTGGTGCTCTTTGCTGCTCTGGCTAACTGTTCAAATTGTCTCTTAAGTTTAAAAAAAAAGAACCATCATAATAAAAAGATAGCTTCAATTGTTTTCTATTCCTTAACCACATTAACATGAATATATATGACTTTAATCGAAGTTCATATTAACTTCTTCCCACATCTATATATAACATTGAATAAATCTTATCTATACTTTATCTACTCTACATCTATACTACACAATAAATCATCTGCTATTACATTCTTATGACGTGCAACACGTAATTTGTAATTTTTAATTTAATTTGTAAATTAAATGTCTGTAACATAGGACTCCAACAAAATAGTCTCATATTCTTGTCTTTAATGCATTCCAAAAATGTAAGAGGATTGTGATCTGTGTACACAACTGTCTCCAACACTCTGTTCGTGACACACACGTTAAAATGTTGTAAGGCCAAATACCAAACTCAGTAGTTCTTTTTTGATTATAAAGTATTTCCTTGGATGTGTGTCAAGTTTCATTTAAAAATAACTAACTGGAAGTTTGATTGCATTATCATCTTCCTGCAGCTGTACAGCTCCAACTCTTATGGCACTAACATCGATAGCAACTTTGAAGGGTTTAAAAAATTTGGTGTAGCTAAAATTGGTGAGGTGATTAATACTGCTTTTAAATTGCCAAATGCGTACTGACATTGTTCTGTCAACTGAAATTTTGTGTTCTTCTTCAGCAAATCTGTTAATGGTGCCACTGCATTGCTCAAGTTTGGAACAAACGTCCGATAGAATCAGCTTCATTGAAAATAGTGAGGCACCTCTTTCTTCAATGTTGGTGGTGGAAATTCCTCAATGGCCTTTGTCTTTGCGTTCCTGGGGATCAACCTTCCATGACTGATATTATGTCCCAAGAATGTCACCTCTGCTTTCATAAATTTAGTTTTGGTTAAATTCATTACCAGTTTTGCGTCTCTTAACTGGTCAAAGAGCTCTGCGGGCTGTACCATGTGATCTTCTCAGGACTCACTCAAGATCACCACATTTGTCCAGATAGACTGCACAGTTTGTTAACCCAGTCAGAAATCTGTTTGAGTCTTTGAAATGTGGTGGATGTGTTCTTCATTCCAAAGATCATCACTTTGAATTGATATAGCCCATTTGGGGTTACAAATGCAGAAATTTGTTTTGTCTTCTCTGATTAAGGCATCTGCTAATAACAACACAGTAAGTCCAACTTTGGGATCTAACTGGCTTGACCAACTTTCTCTTCACAATCCTCCAATCTTTGTATTGGATATGAGTCTGATTTTGTCACCTTTCGATAATCCGTGCAAAATTGTTCAGTCCATGATATCTTTGTTGAGCATGACCTCCACTTTGTTTGAAAGGATTAAGTCGATTGGGGTGTTCTTTTATTGGAACAGCATTACCTACATCTACCTCATGCACAATAGCATTAGCCATTTCCATCTTATTCTTACATATGTCCTCATACTGCTGTATCAAACCTTTCAACTGTGCTTTGCTCCTGAGCCAGATAATTTACTAATCTCAAGGACTTAGAGTCATAGAGATATACAGTATGGAAACAGACCCTTCGGTCCAACCCGTCCATGCCAACCAGATGTCCCAACCCAGTTTAGTCCCACCTGCCAGTACCTGGCCCATATCCCTCCAAACCCTTCCTATTCATATACCCATTCAAATGCCTCTTAAATGTTGCAATTGTACCAGCCTCCACTGCATCCTCTGGCAGCTCATTCCATTCACGTACCACCCTCTGTGTGAAAAAGTTGCCCCTTAGGTCTCTTTTATATCTTTCCCCTCTCACCCTAAACCTATGCCCTCTAGTTCTGGACTCCCGACCCCAGGGAAAAGACTTTGCCTATTTATCCTATGTCTATTTTGTAAACCTCTATAAGGTCACCCCTCAGCCTCCGATGCTCCAGGAAAAACAGCCCCAGCCTGTTCAGCCTCTCCCTGTAGCTCAGATCCTCCGATTTTAGCAACATCCTTGTAAATCTTTTCTGAACCTTTTCAAGTTTCACAAAATCTTTCCAATAGGAAGGAGACCAGAATTGCACGCAATATTCCAACAGTAGCCTAACCAATGTGCTGTACAGCCACAACATGACCTCCCAACTCCTGTACACAATACTCTGACCAATAAAGGAAAGCATACCAAATGCCTTCTTCACTATCCTATCTACCTGCAACTCCACTTTCAAGGAGCTATGAACCTGCACTCCAAGGTCTCTTTGTTCAGCAACACTCCCTAGGACTTTACCATTAAGTGTATCAGTCCTGCTAAGATTTGCTTTCCCAAAATGCAGCACCTTGCATTTGTCCGAATTAAACTCCATCTGCCACTTCTCAGCCCATTGGCCCATCTGGTCAAGATCCTGTTGTAACCTGAGGTAACCCTCTTCGCTGTCCACTACACCTCCAATTTTGGTATCATCTGCAAACTTACTAACTGTATCTCTTATGCTCGCATCCAAATCATTTATGTAAATGTAGAAGGCCCAGTACCGATCCTTGTGGCACTCCTCTGGTCACAGGCCTCCAGTCTGAAAAACAATCCTCCACCACCACCCTCTGTCTTCTATCTTTGAGCCAGTTCTGTATCCAAATGGATAGTTCTCCCTGTATTCCATGAGATCTAACCTTGCTAATCAGTCTCCCATGGTGAAACTTGACGAACGCCTTACTGAGGTCCATATAGATCACATCTACTGCTCTGCCTCATCAATCTTCTTTGTTACTTCTTCAAAAAGAAAAACAATCATATTTGTGAGACATGATTTACCACGCACAAAGCCATGTTGACTATTTCAAATCAGTCCTTGCCTTTCCAAATACATGTACATCCTGTCCCTCAGGATTCCCTCCAACAACTTGCCCACCACTGCAGTCAGGCTCACCGGTCTATAGTTCCCTGGCTTGTCTTTACCGCCCTTCTTAAACAGTGGCACCATGTTTGCCAACCTTCAGTCCTCTGGCATCTCACCTCTGACTATTGATACAAATATCTCAGCAAGAGGCCCAGCAA
Source organism: Hemiscyllium ocellatum (assembly GCF_020745735.1). NCBI lineage: Eukaryota > Metazoa > Chordata > Chondrichthyes > Orectolobiformes > Hemiscylliidae > Hemiscyllium > Hemiscyllium ocellatum. Next base: position 5,050,647 of record NC_083443.1, on the reverse strand, counting down.
TCATTTCTCTAGCTTCCCACAGAGTTCTTGGGTACACCTGATCAGGTCCTGGGGATTTATCCACCTTTAACCATTTCAAGACATCCAGCACTTCCTCCTCTGTAATCTGGACATTTTGCAAGATGTCACCATCTATTTCCCTACAGTCCATATCTCCCATATCCTTTTCCACAGTAAATACTGATGCAAAATATTCATTTAGTATCTCCCCCATTTTCTGTGGCTCCACACAAAGGCCGCCTTGCTGATCTTTGAGGGGCCCTATTCTCTCCCTAGTTAACCTTTTGTCTTTAATATATTTGTAAAACCCCTTTGGATTCTCCTTAATTCTATATGCCAAAGTTATCTCATGTCCCCGTTTTGCCCTCCTGATTTCCCTCTTAAGTATACTCCTATTTTCTTTATACTCTTCATACTATTCACTCGATCTATCCTGTCTATACCTGACATATGCTTCCTTCTTTTTCTTAACCAAACCCTCAATTTCTTTACTCATCCAGCATTCCCTATACCCACCAGCCTTCCCTTTCATCCTGACAGGAATATACTTTGTCTGGATTCTTGTTATCTCATTTCTGAAGGCTTCCCATTTTCCAGCTGTCCCTTTACCTGCAAACATCTGCCTCTAATCACCTTTCAAAAGTTCTTGCCTAATACCGTTAAAATTGGCCTTTCTCCAATTTAGAACTTCAACTTTTAGATCTGGTCTATCCTTTTCCATCACTATTTTAAAATGAATAGAATTATGGTCGCTGGCCCCAATGTGCTCCCCCATGGACACCTCAGTCACCTGCCCTGCCTAATTTCCCAAGAGTAGGTCAAATTTTGCACCTTCTCTAGTAGGTACATCCACATACTGAATCAGAAAATTGTCTTGTACACAAGAAATTCCTCTCCATCTAAACCTTTAACACTATGGCAGTCCCAGTCTATGTTTGAAAAGTTAAAATCCCCTAACATAACTACCCTATTATTCCTACAAATAGCTGAGATTTCCTTACAAGTTTGTTTCTCAATTTCCATCTGAGTATTGGGGGGTCTATAATACAATCCCAATAAGGTGATCATCCCTTTCTTATTTCTCAGTTCCACCCAAATAACTTCCCTAGATGTATTTCCAGGAATATCCTCCCTCAGCACAGCTGTAATGCTAACCCTTATCAGAAAATGCCACTCCCCCATCTCTCTTGCCTCCCTTTCTTTCCTTCCTGTAGCATTTGTATCCTGGAACATTAAGCTGCCAGTACTGCCCATCCCTGAGCCATGTTTCCGTAATTGCTATGATATCCCTGTCCCATGTTGTTAACCATGCCCTGAGTTCATCTGCCTTCTCTGTTAGGCCACTTGCATTGAAATAAATGCAGTTTAATCTATTAATCCAACCTTGTCCCTGCCTGCCCTGACTGACTGACTACTCTTCTCAGATCGATCACTTTCCTCACTATCTCCCTGGGTCCCACCTTCCCCCGCCCCCCGCCTTACTAGTTTAAATCCTCCCAAGCAGTTCTAGCAAATTTCCCTGCCAGTATATTAGTCCCCTTCCAATTTAGTTGCAATCCGTCCTTCTTGTACAGGTCACTTTTACCCCAAAAGAGATTCCAATGATCCAAAAATGTGAATCCTTCTCCCATAGACTAGCTCCTCAGCCATGCATTCATCTGCTCTATCCTTGTATCCTGCCCTCACTAGCTTGTAGCACTGGGAGTAATCCAGATATTACTACCCTTGATGACCTCCTTATTAAATTTCTGCCTAACTCTCTGTAATCTCCCTTCAGAATCTCAATCTTTTCCCTTCCAATGCCGTTGGTTCCAATGTGGACAATGACCCCCTGCTGGCCCCTCTCCCCCATGAGAACATTCTGCACCCTCTCTGAGACATCTTTGATCCTGGCACCAGGGAAACAACACACCATGCTGCTTTTTCTCTGCTGGTCACAGAAACGTCTGTCTGTACCTCTGACTATAGAATCCCCTAACACAATTGATCTCTTGGAAGCCGATGTACCGCTCATTGCATTTGAGCCAGTCTGAATACCAGAAACTTGGCTGTTCTTGCTATGTTCCCCTGAGAATCCATCACCCCCTACATTTTCCAGAACAGCTTATCTGTTTGAAATGGGTATGTTCACAAAAGACTCCTGCACTCGCGACCTACCTCTCTTAACCTTCCTGGAGTTAACCCATCTATGTGACTGTATCTGAGACTTTCCCCCCTTCCTCTAACTGCCATCCATCACATACTGTTGCTGTTGCAAATTCCTCATCGCTTCTATCTGTCTCTCTAACCGATCCACTCGATATGATAAGATTTGCATCCAACAGCATTAACGGCAAATATAATCCGCAGTAACCCTTAAACTCTCTTTAAACTCCCACATCTGACAAGAAGTACATATCACTGCAAAGGCCATTTTTGCTCCTTCACAATCTACAGACCCAGAAAATAACACTGTCTTATTCCTCTACAAACACTGCCCCAGGTTAAATTAATAGCTATGGCATATATTTTAAGTTTAATCAAGAGACTTATCTCCAAAAACATATAATCAAGAAAGAATCCACTAGACTCACGACTGAGCCTTTCTGTTGGAGAGACTTAAAACAACAATTAACTTATCTGATTCTGTGCTGTGAACTTCTCCCAACAGTTCCTCCAAGAATATTGCTTCTTCATTGTTTAGTGTATTTTGAGGCACATTAAATGCCACAACATCTGTATTTGACTCCTCACTCTGTGGGGCAGTAACTAATACCTGTTTCTCTCGTTCATTCTCCCTGTTATAAGACTGTATAAGAGTCTGGTGCGGCCTCATCTGGAGTATTGTGTGCAGTTTTGGTCACCATACTATAGGAAGGATGTGGAGGCATTGGAACGGGTGCAGAGGAGGATTACCAGGATGTTGCCTGGCATGGTAGGAAGATTGTATGAGGAAAGGCTGAGGCACTTTGGGCTGTTCTCATTGGAGAAAAGAAGGTTTAGGGGAGATTTGATAGAGGTGTACAAGATGATTAGGGGTTTAGATAGGGTTGACAGAGAGAACCTTTTTCCGCTAATGGAGTCAGCTGTTACTAGGGGACACAGCTTTAAATTAAGGGGTGGTAGGTATAGGACAGATGTTAGGGGTAGATTCTTTACTCAGCTGGTTGTGAGTTCATGGAATGCCCTGCCAGTAGCAGTGGTGGACTCTCCTTCTTTATGCTGCAAATGTGTTGCTGGTCAAAGCACAGCAGGCCAGGCAGCATCTCAGGAATAGAGAATTCGACGTTTTGAGCATAAGCCCTTCATCAGGAATGAGAGAGAGTAGCCAAGCAGGCTAAGATAAAAGGTAGGGAGGAGGGACTAGGGGGAGGCGCGATGGAGGTGGGATAGGTGGAAGGAGATCAAGGTGAGGGTGATAGGCTGGAGTGGGGTGGGGGCGGAGAGGTCAGGAAGAGGATTGCAGGTTAGGAGGGGGGTGCTGAGTTGAGGGAACCGACTGAGACAAGGTGGGGGGAGGGGAAATGAGGAAACTGGAGAAATCTGAATTCATACCTTGTGGTTGGAGGGTTCCCAGGCGGAAGATGAGGCGCTCCTGCTCCAGCCGTCGTGTTGTTATGTTCTGCCGGTGGAGGAGTCCAAGGACCTGCATGTCCTCGGTGGAGTGGGAGGGCGAGTTAAAGTGTTGAGCTACGGGGTGATTGGGTTGGTTGGTTCGGGCGGCCCGGAGGTGTTCTCTGAAGCGTTCCGCAAGTAAGCGGCCTGTCTCACCAATATAGAGGAGCGCTTCAGAAGACAGGCTGCTTACTTGCGGAGCGCTTCAGAAGACAGGCCGCTTACTTGCGGAACGCTTCAGAAGACAGGCCGCTTACTTGCGGAACGCTTCAGACTCCTCTATATTGGTGAGACAGGCCGCTTACTTGCGGAACGCTTCAGAGAACACCTCCGGGCCGCCCGAACCAACCAACCCAATCACCCCGTGGCTCAACACTTTAACTCTCCCTCCCACTCCACCGAGGACATGCAGGTCCTTGGACTCCTCCACCGGCAGAACATAACAACACGACGGCTGGAGGAGGAGCGCCTCATCTTCCGCCTGGGAACCCTCCAACCACAAGGTATGAATTCAGATTTCTCCAGTTTCCTCATTTCCCCTCCCCCCACCTTGTCTCAGTCGGTTCCCTCAACTCAGCACCCCCCTCCTAACCTGCAATCCTCTTCCTGACCTCTCCGCCCCCACCCCACTCCGGCCTATCACCCTCACCTTGACCTCCTTCCACCTATCCCACCTCCATTGCCCCTCCCCCTAGTCCCTCCTCCCTACCTTTTATCTTAGCCTGCTTGGCTACTCTCTCTCATTCCTGATGAAGGGCTTATGCTCAAAACGTCGAATTCTCTATTCCTGAGATGCTGCCTGGCCTGCTGTGCTTTGATCAGCAACACATTTGCAGCTGTGATCTCCAGCATCTGCAGACCTCATTTTTTACTCTCCTTCTTTATGGTCATTTAAGCGGGCATTGGATAAGCATATGGAGGTTATTGGGCTAGTGTAGGTTAGGTAGGCTTCGGTCGGCGCAACATCGAGGGCTGAAGGGTCTGTACTCCGCTGTATTTTTCTATGTTCTATGTTATAATAAGGCTTCAACATATTCACGTGACATATCCAATACAGTTTTTTCTTATCCGGTTTCTTTACCAGATAATACACCTGATTCAACTTTTTCTCAATTTGATAGGGATCATTGAACCTGGCTTTGAAGGGATCTCCTATCACTGGTAAAAATACTAATACGTCATCCCCACGGGAAACCGCCCGAACCTCAGAGATTTTATCTGCCACCTCCTTCATTCTATGGTGTGCTTACTTCAGGGTGCTGTTTAGCTAATTTACTAACTCAATTTAATCTCTCCCTCAGCTCTGATACATAATCCAAGTGTAGGACTTCCGACTTTGGTCTTGTCGATTTTAATTAATTTCAACGGCCCTCTCACTTCATGTCCGAATATTAACTGGAAGGGAGTAAACTGAGTAGATTCATTTGGGGCATTTCTAATGGCAAACAATATAAATGGGATACCTTTAAACAGGGTATTCAGGGTCTGATGCCGCCTTTATAAAGCTCCCTGGGATTCAGGATGATTTAAAGTGCTGCATACCTTCGCCATGCATGACTTCCTTAAACAGTCTAGCAGTAAAATTAGACCATGGTCTGACTGAATCTCTCTGGGTAGTCTATACCCATGAAGAAAGCTATTAACTCCTCTCCCACCCTTTTTGCCTTAATACTGTGTAACGGAATTACCTCTGGAAATCAGGTATGTTGATTAACATTATGTTGAACAAGTTCTGGTTCCCACTTTTAGTTCTTGGGTGGAGACCTCCAATTATAACCTATGTAAAAGGTTCTTCGAATGCAGGAAATGGCAACAACTTTACTACTGTCTGTGGCTTACCTACCATTTGGAATGTATGACACGTTCATCAAAAGTTAACCACATCCTTGCGCATTCCAGGCCAATAGAAATTAATCTGAGTCTTCCCTGCCCTGAGGTAACCTCCGACAGGTAGTTCATGTGCTACCCATAACACTTTCTGGCTATATGCTACCGGTAACACAATCTGGTGCACTTCAGCCCATTTCACCTCTGCACTAACCTGTTGTTGTTATCTCCATTTTTGTCTTAGGACTCTGTCTTTCAGATAATAAACCTCTGGAATATTCTCTGCATCCTTTTCTGAGTACGCATCAACATGTATATCTTTTATTGTCTTGTCTTTCTATGGCAAGTCCCTCAGCCTTTCAGGACTAAACACTTCTGTCTGACCCGCTGCCTGTTTAGGTTTTCCTGCACCTTTCTGTCAAACAGGGTATCTATTAACTGTACCTCAACTCCTTAATTTTTCTCTCTAGTTACTACTTTGTGCTATGACTTAAGATAGTGGGACCTTGTTACTGTATAGTCTGGGAAAATACCAGGATATTTTTCTTTTGACTCCTCAGTTCTCTGGTCTTCCTTGGGCTTTTCTACAAGGGGTGTCACTCCCACCTTAGACCGTGCTAAATCGTTCCCAAGAGTAAACTGAATTCCTGGAACTGACACTGTCAATCACTCCCACTGTCACTTCTCCAGTCTTGAGTTGGCACACCAACCTGATCTTACATAGGGAAACACTAAATTTCTGTCCATCTATCCAACAAATTACCTCTATCTTGGGTAACAGGTCAGAAAGAGTGCAAATTCGTTCATCTCTTACTATTCAAGACCAGTTAGGCCCTGTATCTCTCAAAATTATAACTTCTTGCCCTTCTCCTCCTGTTCGTTCTGAATAGACTTTACCCACAGAGGCAAATTCTTTATACAGATCAAGCATTCACTCCATATCAAGCCTCTGCCTAGGCTGTGCACTCTCCTGCAGCTCTTCAAATTTTCTTGGGGTTTCTTTTACTACTTTCACTAATGCCACTGACTTAGCTTATTTTGCCACATCTTTTCCCACAGTGCCTTTCTTTAACAACCAGCACTATGACTTTACATGTTCCACTTTACCACAGTGGAAACATCTGAGGCTTTTTACCTCCTTTCCATCCTCTTTGGCTTCTTTTTTATCCTATGGTAAACACTTACCAAGAACATAGGAAATTTACAGCCCAGGAACAGGCCCTTCGGCCCTCCAAGCCTAAGTCAATCCAAATCTACTGTCTAAACCTGTCACCCAATTCCTAAGCATCTGTACCTCTCTGCTCCCCACCTACTCATGCATCTGTGCAGATGCATCTTAAATGAATCTACCGTACCTGCCTCTGCTGCCAACGCGTTCCAGACACTCACCATCCTCTGTGTAAAGTACTTGCCGTGTGTATCCCCCATAAACTTTCCACCTCTCTAAAAAGGTTATCTCTACCTACCCTGTCTATACTCTTCATGATTTTGTAGACCTTAATCTCCTTTTTTCTAATGAAAACAAACCTAACCTACTCAACCTGTCTTCATAGTTAGCGCCTTCCATACCAGGCAACATCCTCGTAAACCTTCTCTGCATCCTCTCCAAAGTGTCCACATCCTTTTGGTAATGTGGCGACCAGAACTGTACACAGTATTCTAAATGTGGCCGAACTAACGTAGTGTACAAGTTTAACATGACCTGCCAGCTCTTATATTCAATAGCCCGTCCGATGAATGCCTTCTTGACTACTCTATCCACCTGTGTAGCAACCTTCAGGGTACAATGGAGCTGCACTCCCAGATCTCTCTGCTCATCAACTTTTTCCAAGGCTCTTCAGTTCACTGTATAGTTTGCTCTAGAATTTAGATTTGCCAAAATGCATCACCTCACATTTGCCTGGATTGAACTCCATCTGCCAACTCTGCCGAACTCTCCAGTCTATCTATATTCTCCTATATTCTTTGACAGTCCCATATGCTTTCTGCTACACCACCAAGCTTCATGTCATCTGCAAACTTGCTGATCATACCAACAGTGCCCTCTTCCATATCATTTATGTACATCACAAACAACAGTGGCCCTAGCTCTGATCCCCAGGGAACACCCTGGTTACCTTTCTCCTTTTCAAGAAACTCCCTTCAACTACTACTCTCTCTCCTGTTGCTCAACCAGTTCTTTATCCACCTAACTAGAACATCCTGCACACCATGTGACTTCACTTTCTCTACTAGTTTACCATGGAGAACCGTATCAAATGCCTTACTAAACTCCATGTATATGACATCTGCAGCCCTTCCTTCATCTATCAACTTGGTCACTTCCTCAGAGAACTCTAGTGAGTTGGTAAGGCACGATCTCCCCCACACAAACCCATGTTGCCTATCACTGATAAGCCCATTCTTTAAATATAAATAGATCCTATCCCTCAGTATCTTCTCCATCAACTTTCTCATCACTGATGTCAGACTCACTGGTCTGTAATTACCCAGAATATCCCTACTACTACTCTTGTAGACGGGGACAACATGAGCAACCCACCAGTCCTCTGGCACCTCACCTGTGTTTAAGGATGCCATAAAGTTATCTGTCAGGGCCCCAGCTATTTCCTCTCTTGCCTCCCTCAGCAACCTGGGATAGATCCCATCCAGTCCTGGGAATCTGTACACCTTAATAACCAAACACATCTTCCCTACTTATGTCAATGTGATTCAGATTAATCAAATTTCTATCTCTGATCTCAACATTCATCACATCCCTCTCCTCAGTGAACACTGATGCAAAGTAATCATTCAGAATCTCATCCATTCTTTCAGGTTCAACACATAGCCTTCCTCCATTATTCTTTAGCGGACCAATCATTTCCCTAGTTATCTGCGTGCTTCTTATATAGGAATAAAATGCTTTGGGATTCTCCTTAATTCTGCTCGCTAAAGCTATTTCATGACCTCTTTTAGCCCGCTTGATTCCTCGTTTAAGACTGGTCCTACTCTTCCGATATTCCTCCAGGGCCCATTATTCTTAGCTGCCTGGACCTAACATACGTTTCCCTTTTCCTCTTGGCTCATCCTACAATTTCTCCTGTCATCCATGGTTCACAAATCTCGCCTTTCCTATCCTTTGCCTTCAACAGGACATACCTATTCTGCACTATCTTTAACCTATCTTTGAAAGCAACCCATATATCAAATGTGGATTTCCCTACAAATAGCTGTGTCCAATCTATATTTCCCAGCTCCTGCCTAATTTTGATATAATTGCCCTTGGCTCAGTTTACTATTCTTCCCTTAGGACCACTCTCAATCTTTGTCTATGGGTATTCTAAAACTTAGAGTTGTGATCACTGTTCCCAAAGAAATCCCCCACCACAACTTCTACTGACTGGCCTGGATCATTCCCCAACATTAGGTCCAATATGGCCCCATTCCTCGTTGGACTATTGAGGTACTGCTCTAGAAAACCTTCCTGGACGCTTCTTACAAATTCTACCCCATCCAGACGACTGACGCGAAGTGTATCCCAGTTGATGTTGGGAAAATTAAAATCTCCCATCAACACTATCCTATTGCATCTTTTCAAAATCTGTCTACCTATTTGTTCATCTACCTCGCACTCACTGTTGGGAGGCCCTGTAATATAGCCCCTATTCCTGATGAAGGGTTTTCGCCCGAAACATCGATGTTTCTGCACCTGACTTACTGCTGTGCTTTTCCAGCACCACTCTAATCTAGACCCATATAGCCCCAACAATGTAACTGCACTCTTCTTATTTCTCAGCTCCACCCACAATGCTTCACTACTCAAGCCCACCATAGTGTCCTCCTTTAGCACAGCCTTGATATCATCCCTGACCAGCAATGCAACTCCACCCCCACCCCACCCCACCACCCATCCACTTCCCTTCCTGTCCTGTCTGAAGCATCTATATCCTGGAACATTTGGTTGCCAATCATGCCCTTCCTTCAACCAAGTTTCTGTGATTGCAATAACATCATACTCCTAGGCACCAATCCAAACCCTAAGTTCATCTGCCTTACCCACTGTACTCCCTGCATTAAAGTCGATGCACTTCAGGCCACCAGTTCTTTTATGTTCATCTGCTGTCCGCCTACTCTTCCCCTTATTAATGCTGTCTTCATGGTTCTTACAGTCTATAGTATCCACCTCACAGTCTACTTGTCTTCTCTTATGGTTCCCAGCCCCCTGCCACATTAGTTTAAAACCTCCCCAAAACTCCCCCAAGGACATTGTTTCCAGTCTGGTTCAGATGTAGACTGTCCATTTTGCAATAGTCCAGTGTCCTTTACTCTTTGTTTCAGAGTATAGGATCTCCCCTTCTCCAACTTCTATCGCTCACAGAATGAAATTCTGGCTGAAAGCTTGTCTTATGCATCAACATGTATTCATCTGCTAACTCTGCTGTCTGCTCAAAAACTTCCAGTTCGGCGAACAGAACCACTCCAACAAGCACCCGAGCTACAAATCTTCGCACAAACTTTGAATAGGGTTGAAAAACCTATCAGCCATGATTGAATGGCAAAGCAGACTTGATTGGCTGAATGGCCTAATTACTGCTCCTATATTTAAAATGTGCATACAAACACACATTGTAATGGTTGGCTTCCCGACTATACTTACAGGCTTTACAATCACACGCTTACCCTCACTGCATACACACACATTGTAATCAGCTGCTCTCCTCAAACAGAAATGTAAATTGTAATCAGTACCTCTCAGCCACTAAAGACACACACTGTGAACAGTCCATCTCCCTCCTTGCATTCACTGTAGTGAAAGGAGTGGACAGACTTCAAACACATAAACTGAAATCAGTCACTCAAATCTGTCCCACCAATATTTATTAGAATTGCATGAAATCATTTTCTGGCTCATCGCTTGCTGAGATATTCTGTTGAACTTGCTCTTAGATGGTTCATTTAGATTAGATTAGATTATTTAGATTAGATTACTTACAGTGTGGAAACAGGCCCTTCGGCCCAACAAGTCCACACTGACGCGCACCCACTCAGACCCATTCCCCTGCATTTACCCCTGCACCTAACACTACGGGCAATTTAGCATGGCCAATTCACCTAACCTGCACATATTTGGACTGTGGGAGGAAACCAGAGCACCCGGAGGAAACCCACGCAGACACGGGGAGAATGTGCAAACTCCACACAATCAGTTGCCTGAGGCTTTTAGTTTTACTTTTAGGGGTTTACTTTTAGTTCATGAGAATTCCCCACTTATTAAGTTTCAGAGTTCGTGAAAGAAGCATGTCCTTGGCAACAATAACAGGCCTATGCTGTCCTGTACTTGTCAACGCAAGATGCTTTCTTCATAAGTGAAAGACGGCAGCTAATCCTATAATATTCCATACATCTCTCCAGAGTTTTTGACACCATTAACTAATTTCTTACAGATCTTCCAACCTGGAGAAAGGAATGTCCTTATTGACTTAATTTATGATTCTAGCTGATGGTTCTACTGGACAAGTCAGATCCCAGAATGAAACCAGATTTGATGGATCTTTATTTAAATTAATCGACCTTGTGTCATTCAGTGATGAAGCTGTAGAGTTTATCAAGAGAAGAAAAGTTTATGACAGAAAAGGCAAAAACAAAAAAGTCACAAACCAAGATATCTAGAGATTCAAAACAGTCATAAAATTCTTAAAACATTCAGGAAAACAAAGCTTAAACATATTCTTCAACAGCATCACTCCAACTAAACGACAGAAAAAAATTGTGGCTGTAAGAGCTGCTCCTTTTTTTTTGAGGTGTTTTAGGTGTCGGAGGCGATTTCCTCAAATTCCTGGAGCAGTAATTACTGTTTTATATGTTTTGGAACTTCGGGGGGGAAAAGACCAAAACAACGACAATCTTAAAAGGACAAAGTCAGACAAAAGGTAGCAGCCACATGATCAGTGAAGGAGAAAGAAAGAAACTTACACTGCTAACTGACATAGCAGTTAATCTGCATAGTTACTGCCTTTGCTGTTTGGTTCATCAGAGTATGTCCAGGAAAAATTAACAAACAGAGAAACTCACAGCTGACCTTGGAGGAACCTGTGTGGGAGAGCTCATAGCAGAGAAACAGGTAATGTGTAACCTCGCTGTAAGTCTACAGTAGTGAGTAGAGTGGGTTCTTTCTTGATTATATGTTTAATTGGGATCTGTCTCTCGATTAAATTTTAAAAATATAAGCCATAAGTACCAAGTTAGCCTGGAGCACTTTTTTTTGCAGTAATAAGATGATGCTATTTTCTGGGTCTGTAAATTGTGAAGGAGCAAAGATGGCCTTTAGTAGAGTGATGTGTTCTACCTGTCACATGCGGGAGTTTGGGGAGAGTTTCCATGTTACTGATGATTATGTCTACAGGAAGTGTGTTTGGTTGCAAATCCTGTCAGATCACATGGATCGGTTGGAGCAGCAGTTAGAGGCAATGAGGAACTTACAAGAGTGAGGGGATATGATGCATGGCAGTTATAGGAAGGAGGAAAAGCTGGAGAGACAGTCACATAGATGGGTTAACTCCAGGCGAGGTAGGCAGATAGTGCAGGAGTCTTCTGTGGCTATCCCCACCTCAAACAAGTATGCTGTTTTGGAACTTGTAGGGAGTGATAGACTCTCAGGGGACTATACCATGAACAGCCAAGTTTCTGGTATTGAAACTGGCTCAAATGGAATGAGGAATATGTGGGTTCCAAGCAACCAATTGTGTTAGGGACTCTCTGGTCAGAGGCACAGTCAGAATTTTCTGTAGCCAGCAGCAAAAAAATCAGAATGCTGTGTTGCCTCCCTGGTGCCAGCATCAAGGATATCTCGGAGAGGGTGCAGAATGTTTTCAAAGGAGAGAGGAACCAGCAGGAAGTCACTGTCCACATTGGAACTAACGACATGGAAGGGAAACAAATGAGACTCTGAAGGGAGGAGATAGAAAGTTAGGAAGGAATTTAAAAGGAAGGTCCTCGAGAGTAGTAATACCTGGATTACTCCCAGTTCTCCAAGCTAGTGAGGGTAGGAATAGGAGAATAGAGCAGATGAATGCATGGCTGAGGAGCTGGTCCAGAGGAGAAGGGTTCACCTTTCTAGATCATTGGAATCTCTTCTGGGGTAGAAGTGACCTGTACAAGAATAACAAGTTCCACCTGAATTGGAAGCAGACTAGTATACTGGGAGGGAGACTGTTTCGAGCTGCTCTGAAGGATTTAAAGAACAAAGAAAATTTACTGCCCAGGAACAGGCCCTTCGGCTCTCCAAGCCTGAGCCAATCCAAATCCTCTGTCTAAACCTGTTGCCCAATTCCTAAGCATCTGTATCCCTCTGCTCCCCACCTACTCATGCATCTGTCCAGACATATCTTAAATGAATCTACCTTGCTTGCTTCTGCTGGCAATGCATTCCAGGCACCTACCACCCTAGTAAACTGGTAGGTTTGGGGTGGGACCCAGGGGAATAGTGAGGAATGAGATCAATGTGAGATTGGTACAGTTGGGAAAAAGAGTGAATCAAACAGTCAGGGCAGGAAGGAACAAAGCAGAGAACAAGGGAGGACTGATAACTTAAAACTGCATTTATTTCAATGCAAGAGGCTGAACAGGGAAGGCGCATGAACTCGGGGCATGTTTAGGAATATGGGACTTGCATATCATAGTAATTACAGAGACATGGCTCAGAGATCGACAGGACTGGCAACTTAATGTTCCACGATACAAATGCTATAGAAAGGATGGTGTTATGAAGTTGCAGGTGTGTACTGTACTTTTGAGAGAGAGTGAAAGCAGGCACGGACTTAACAATCACAGAGTGTGCTGAAAAATTTTAAAATGTAATGTTTGGATGTGAACCAAATAGCAGAGCTGTGTTGCTATGTTACACAACAATTTGAATTCGGCCAATCAGTTAAAATATGCCCCCAAGATACCAAAATCCAATAAAATTGAATTTTACTGTTTCGATGACATCAAACCAATGAGATGATCTGATGTCACGAAACGACACGACCAGCTATCCCTAGTAGCCACACACTCAGACAACAAGCAACATGAATTCGACTGGGAAAACACTACTATCATAGGGCAAGCCAGACAGAGAACAGCCAGGGAATTCCTAGAGGCATGGCATTCATCCACAAACTCCATCAACAAACACATCGACCTGGACCCAATATACCAACCACTACAGCGGACAGCTGAAACTGACACCCGGAAGCGGCAAGGACAGACCACTATAAATGCCGGAAGAAACATCAAAGAAGCGCTTCGCAGGAGGCTCCAGAGCACTGATGATGTCTCCTAGCCAGGGGACGAAACGTTTGCAACAAAAACTTTTCCTGCTTTTTCTCCTGCTTTCTCTCCTTGACCTTTGATCGCCTTGGCAATCAAGAACCTCCATCTTAAATATACTTAATGACCTGGCCTCCACAGCCTTCTGTGGCAATGAATTCCATTGTTCACCATTGTCTGGCTGAAAATGTTTCTTCTTATCTCCATTCTAAAAGGTCACCCCTTCACTCTAAGGCTGTGCCCTTGGGTCCTCGTCTCCCTGACCAACAGAAACATCTTCCCAACATCCACTCTGTCCAAGCCACTCAGTGTTCAGTATGTTTCAATTGGATTTCCCCATATCGTTCCAAACTTCATCCACTCTGGACCCAGAGTGCTCAAACATTCCTCATACATTAAGTTTTACATTCCTGGGACCATTCTTGTGAACCTCTTCTGAAGTTGCTCCAGGGCCAGTATATCCTTCCTAAGATATGAGGCCTAACACTGTGCACAATATTCTAAATGTGGTCTGACCAGAGCTTTATAGAAGCTCAGAAGTACATTCCCAGTTTTGTAGTCAAGCCCACTCAAAATAAATGCCAACATTGCATTTGGTTTCCTAACTACTGACTCAACTTGCAAGTTTACCTTGAGAGAATTCTGGACTAGAATTCCCAAGTCTCTGGAGATTAGATTAGATTAGATAACCTACAGTGTGGAAACAGGCCCTTCTTCAGACTTCTGAATTTTCTCCCCATTTAGAAAATAGTCCATGCTTCTATTCTTCCTACCAAAGTGCATGACCTCACACTTTCCCGAGTACTCCATGTGCCACTTGTTTACCCACTTTCCTAACCTAGGAGAATGTGAGGACTGAAGATGCTGGAGATCAGAGTCAAAGAATGTGGTGCTGGAAAAGTACAGCCGGTCAGGCACAATCCAAGAAGCAGAAGAATCAACATTTCAGGCATATGTCCTTCATCAAAACGTCGATTCTCCTGCTCCTTGGATGCTGCCTGACTGACTGTGCTTTTCCAGCACCACACTCTTTGACCCCACTCTCCTAATTTGTCTAAATCTTTCTACAGCCTCCATCTGGGGGAAGCTAGAGAAATGATTGCTGAGATATTTGTTTCATCGATAGTCACAGGTGTACCGGAAGAGTGAAAGTGGACTTTCATGGTGCCACTGTTTAAGAAGAGTGGTAAGGACAAGCCAGGGAACTATAGACCAGTGAGCCTAATGTTGATGGTGGGCAATCCTGAGGGACAGGATGTATATGCATTTGAAAAGGCAAGGACTGATTAGGGACAGTCAATATGGCTTTGTGCATGGGAAACCATGTCTCACAAACTTGATTGAGTTTTTTGAAGTAGTAACAAAGAGGATTGATGAGGGCAGAGCAGTAGACGTGATGTATATGGACTTCAGTAAGGTGTTCAACAAGGTTTCCCATGGGAGACTGATTAGTAAGGTTAGATCTCATGGAATACAGGGAGAACTAGCATTTGGATACAGAACTGGCTCAAAGGTAAAAGACAGACGGTGGTGGTGGAGGGTTGTTTTTCAGACTGGAGGCCTGTGACCAGTGGAGTGCACAAGGATCGGTGCTGGGTCTTCTACTTTTCGTCATTTACATAAATGATTTGGATGCAAGCATAAGAGGTACAGTTAGTAAGTTTGCAGATGACACCAAAATTGGTGGTGTAGTAGACAGCAAAGAAGGTTACCTCAGATTACAACAGGATCTGGACCAGATGGGCTAATGGGCTGAGAAGTGGCAGATGGAGTTTAATTCGGATAAATGCAAGGTGCTGAATTTTGGGAAAGCAAATCTTATACACTTAATGGTAAGGTCCTAGGAAGTATTGCAGAACAAAGAGACCTTGGAGTGCAGGTTCGTAGCTCCTTGAAAGTGGAGTCGCAGGTAGATAGGATATTGAAGAAGGCATTTGGTATGCTTTCTTTTATTGGTCAGAGTATTGAATACAGGACGTTGGTTAGGCCACTGTTGGAATATTATGTGCAATTCTGGTCTCCTTCCTATTGGAAAGATGTTGTGAAACGTGAAAGGGTTCAGAAAAGATTTACAACGATCTTGCCAGGGTTGGAGGATTTGAGCTATAGGGAGAGGTTGAACAGGCTGGGGCTGTTTTCTCTGGAGCGTCTGAGGCTGAGGGGTGACCTTATAGAGGTTTACAAAATTATGAGGGGCATGGATAGGGTACATAGACAAAGTCTTTTACCTGGGGCCGGGGAATCCAGAACAAGAGGGCATAGGTTTAGAGTGAGAGGGGAAAGATTTAAAACAGACCTAAGGGGCAACTTTTTCACACAGAGAGTGGTACATGTAATGAATGAACTGCCAGAGGAAGTGGTGGAGGTTGGTACAATTGCAACATTTAAAAGGCATTTGGATGGGTATATGAATAGGAAGGATTTGGAGGGATATGGTCCGGGTGCTGGCAGATGGGACTAGATTGGGTTGGGATATCTGGTCAGCATGGACAGATTGGACTGAAGGCTCTGTTTCTCTCCTGTACATCTACGACTCTATGCCTCCTCAATGCTACCCATCCCTTGATCTATCTTTGTATCATCTGTAAACTTAGCCAGAATGCCCTCAGTTCGTCCATCTAGATCAGAGTTAAAAATTACACAACACCAGGTTATAATCCAACAGGTTTAATTGGAAGCACACTAGCTTTCAGAGCGACGCTCCTTCATCAGGTGATTGTGGAGGGCTCAATCATAACACAGAATTTATAGCAAAAATTTGCAGTGTGATGTAACTGAAATTATACATTGAAAAATTGATTGTCTGTTAAGCCTTTCATCTGTTAGAATACAGTGATCGTTTCACTTCTTTCATGTGTAAATCAAAATCCCTTTTTTTTTAAAGTCGCATTCTTGGGTTAGCTGTTAACAATGGTCATAGCTAGACAATATGTTGAAGCTGTTAGCCCCCTGTGTTCTCTATCTATGACCTGATGTTTAGATTGATTCTAATCCAAAAAGTGAGATAACAGAGTTTTACATAACTTCATGCAGTTTTTGACCTCGGAATTCTACATGAATGTATGCAGTTTTTGAGCAAAGTGCAACGTAACTGCAAGTACAAATTCACCCCATAAAATAAATGTGTGTGTGTGTATGTTTGTGTGTGTGTCTGTCTGGGGTGGGGGTTGTGAGTGTGAGAAAGTGTGTGTGTGTGTGTAGTGAGTGCAGAGTGTCTGTGAGGGGGTGCATGTGAGTGTGGGAGTATGTGTCTATAAGAGTATGTGTGGGTGTCTGTGTGCGCCCGTATGTGTGTGTATCTCTTGGATAAGGAGACAGTGGTGAATCTATGGAATTCATTGCCACAGAAGGGACTGGAAAATATGTCATTGCATATATTTAAGATGGAGATAGATAGGTTCTTGATTGTCAAGGGGACCAAGATTTACAGGGAGAAAATGGGAGAATGGGGTTAGAGGCTTACCAGCATGATTGAATGGCGATGCAGACCTGATGGCTGAATGGCCTAATTTTTGCTCCTATGTCTTATGGTCTTAAGAGACATATTGGTGGGTTAGATAAAGCACTGGGCAATTGGATATAGGAAAACATAGGAATACATGGCTTGGAAAGAGTGGACGCTAGGAAATTGTTTCCATTAGGCAAGGAGACTAGGACCCGTGGACACAGCCTTAGAATTAGAGGGGGTAAATTCAGAACAGAAATGCAGAGACATTTCTTCAGCCAGAGAGTGGTGGGCCTGTGGAATTCATTGCCACGGAGTGCAGTGGAGGCCGGGACGCTAAATGTCTTCAAGGCAGAGATTGATAGGTTCTTGTTGTCTCGAGGAATTAAGGGCTACGGGGAGAACGCTGGTAAGTGGAGTTGAAATGCCCATCAGCCATGATTGAATGGCGGAGTGGACTCGATGGGTCGAATGGCCTTACTTCCACTCCTATGTCTTATGGTCTTATTAAGTTTTGTTAAGCTGTTAAAAAATGCATAGTAGAGGGTAAAAAGCTACACAAGAATGTTGGAGGTTGGTTGAGAAGGAAGTGCCAGATCTTCTTAACCAATTACTTGTAAAGGTAAGATTTATTTGCATCGGCTAGGAGCTGGAGATAAAGAAGTTACAGTATTAAGAAATATGAGATAATTTCAGTCTTTGATGTTGAGAGATGAGGAGATATGGAACTCAGAGGATTTTGTCATGAAAACTGCTAGTGCATGGAATTCATGGTAATTTATGTAGAATGAGGTTGGAGTGTCCAGTGAAAAGTAGAAAAGTGGTGGTGGCACTGGAGAAACTCTTGTCTCCAGGAATACAATTTGTCCTTGGTAACAATATAAACTGGATCATAAGTAACAATGCTGTTTACTGTGGTTGGAAAGTTAGTGGAAAATCAGGCAACTTAGATATTACAGGGTGTATATCTTGGAATCTTTCCTGACTGCATCACAAAGCCAACAGTTGAAACATGAGGACAAATCAAAGAATTCAGATAAGAAAGTTGAAGTAGAATTATCAGAGACCACATTTAATTGAATGGTTGAGACCAAACAGGAACAGGTAAGAGGACAAAGTGGATATTTTTAGTTCAGAGAAATTAACTTGAGTTACAACAGAAAGATGAAAAACTAAAGCAATTGTATCAAAAGACGTAAGGAGAAGAGAATCTGAGTGCATTCCTGAATGTTACCATCTTAAAATGATGTCTTGATGAGGAAATGGAGACCGTTATATATTCAGGTACATGAGAAATGGACAGATGTATTAGCAATAGATTATCGAAAGGAGGTGTTGCGGGTAGCACATGAATTAGCAGTAGGAGGTCATTTAGGGGTAAGAAAAAAATCAAGCCAAAATACAAAACTATTTTTTTAACTGGACCTGATGATATAAGGATGTAGTTGAATTTTGCCAGACATGTCATACATGTCAGGTAATTGAAAAACCTCAGGTAGTAATAAAACTAGCACCTTTAATATCCATTTATGTGTTTGAGAAACCTTTCACAAGAGTCTCAACTGATTGCATAGGACCACTACCTAAAACAAAAAATGAGAATTAATATTTGTTAACAATAATGGATGTGCCCACTGGATTTCCAGAGACATATCAGAGGCATATCACAGATGAAAGGACTGTAGAAGAGTTACTCAAATCTTTCACTAGATACGGACTACCCAAAGAGATACAATCAAATCAGGAGTCAATTTTTACATCAAAATTATTCAGGGAAGTTATGGATACCTTCAGAATAACACAAATAAAATCCACTGTGTGATCCAGAATCACAGGGAGTTCCAGAAAGGTGGCATCAAACTTTAAAGACCACACTGAGGGCTTATAGTCAAGACTAACCAGATGATCAGGATAAAGGAATTTCATTTGTACTTTTTGTCATGAGGGATGCACCAAATGAATTGACCAAATTCAATCTGTTTGAATTAGCTTCTGGGCATAAGATGAGAAGACCACTGAAATTAAGGAAAAATTGATGAGTCAAAATTCAGTGACCACATTTTCAGAGTATGTGTCAAATTTTAGGGAACAATTATATCAAGCGGGAAAGTTGGCTAGACTATGTTTAAAGAATTGCAGCATATGATGAAGCAGGAAACAGATAACAAGTCAAAAACTCACAATTTATCTCCATTAGCAAAATTGAAAGTGTTAGGTGAACCTTTCAAGGTTTTGTGGACCTTATCTAATAGAAAGGAGATTGAGTGAGGTGAACTATTTGATAAGGACTCCAGATAAAAAGAAGTCTCACAGAGTGTGATGTGTGAATATGCACAAACAGTATTTTGATAGGGAAATAAAGCAAAGGGACAAAATGTTACTGGTTACAACACAAAGTGAGGAACAAAGTTCAGAGAATGCTGAATTGGACATTCCTCAAATTAAATTGGACAATGCAGAGGTTGTCAAAAATTGAGATAAATTACTGAGTTACCTTCCAGAGGAAAATCGAAATAAGCAGAAAGAGTTATTACAATCACATGGGGAGAAATGTGGGAATAAGCTGGGAAGTACTAATCTAATTATGCATGATGTAGATACAGGAAATGGTGTTTCAATTAAACTACATCTTTATGGGTTTAAACCTCTAAAGTTGGCACAGGTTCAAAAAGAGATTGAACACATATTCCAAAACAACATAATTGAAGTGAGTTGCAGTGACTGGAGCTCACCCATTGTAATGGTACCAAAACCCAATTGTTATGTGTAGACTATCGTAAAGTCAATGCGTAGTCTGATTCGTATCCAATTCCATGTTTGGAAGACTATATTGAGATGGTGGGACTAGCAACGTATATTTGTAAGTTAGACTTACTCAGATGATACTGGGAGACGTTTTTATCTGAAAGAATGAAAACAATTTCAGCTTTCATCACACCAAATTGGTTATACCAATTTAAATTCATGCCATTTGGTTTGAAAAATGCACCAGCCACATTTCAAAACTAACACATAAAGTAATTTCTAGATTGTTCAATTGTGTGGTATACATCAATAGACAATAGGTCTATTGTCATTTTTCAATGACCTGGTGATATTTTAGGTACACATGGAAGGAATGTTGCAGCATTTATTAGAATTATTCGATCGATTTCGGAAGGCAGGCTTCGTGATAAACCTGGCAACGAGCGAAATCACCAAAGTCTAAGTCACCTTCCTGGACCATGTTATTGGACGTGGACAAATAGACTCACGGAGTGTGAAAACAAAGGTTATTGAGGAGAGAAGAGAGCAGTATTACTATTCCTGTGGTTGAGTGGGTTTTATTGGGAATTCATATCGAATTTTTTCACTGACAGCCCTATTGAAGAAGCGCAGAAAATTTCATTAGACAGCAGACTGTCAGAAGGCATTTGACAGCCTGAAAGCTGTGTTAAACATTGCCTCAGTGTTATCCACACCTAATTACACAAAGTCTATCATGGTGGCTGTCAATAGACTGATGTTGCTTTTGGTGTGGGACTCTTACAAGATGATGACAAGAAGATAAAAAGAACTATTGGATATTTCTCCGGGAAATTGAATATTTATCAACAGAAATCTTCCACAATTAACAAGGAGACCTTGAACTTGGAGTTAGTGTTTCAACAAAAACAAATTCAACATTTATGTTGCTAGTATTATGTTGCTAGTATATTCTGATCATAACCTATTAAACATTTTGGAGAAATTTAAGGACAAAAACTCCAGACTATTTAGATGGAGCTTATTACTGCAAACATTTAATTTGAAAATTATATGCATGGCAGGATAAGAAAACATAATTGCCGATGCTTTGTCGGGACGTGGATGGAGAAAGATGGAAGTGTTTGGTGGCAGGAGCTAAGGGACTGAAATAGAATGTAATAGTGAATACTGAATCAATAGTGAATACAAATACTGAACTACGGAAGCAATCATCCCAACACCCACAAACAAAGCTGCATTGGAACATTATTTCAACAAGCCACCACACACTGCAGCACAGAAGAACTACGAAGAGCAGAGGAAAATCACCGAAACAGTGTATTCAAAAAGAAAAGGCACCCAATGAATACAGTCCATTGATTTTTCAGCAATAAACCCAAACACGCAGACAAAACACATCCAGAAACCGTAGCCACTCTTCCCTACTTCAAAAACATCTAAGAAATGACTGCCAGACTACTCAGACTCTTGGCATCATGGCAGCCCACAAACCCACCAACACACTAAAACAGCAGCTAATGAACTTGAAAGGTCCTATACAGACAATAAACAAAACAAACATCATTTACAAACCTTGCAAGAACTGAAGCAAACACTACATTGGACAAACAGGCAGAAAACTAGCCACCAGGCTACATGAACATTAACTAGCCACAAAAAGACATGACCCATTCTCACTAGTAAAATCACATACAGATGACGAAGGACACCACTTTGACTGGGACCACACATCCAACCTATGATAAGCCAAACAGAGACACGTACAAGAAGCATGGCATTTCAACTGTAACTCTATCAACAGACACATTGATTTGGACGCCCATCTACCACCCTCTGAGAAAAAGAACAGGAAATTACATCACCAACCTAAGGAAATCTGAACACAAATAGAAAGTGGGTCATAACACCAGTGCTTTAGAGGCTTACTGTATGGTGCCGAAATGTCTGAAAAAAATTAACCTTGCAGTTCAGCGCGCAAACTTCCATCCAGAACCTCAACCTGAGCTACAAATCTTCTCAAAATTTGGTAATAGTGACTGCTTGCATGCTTAGTGTCAATGTAATATATATGAGTTCTGGTGTACTAATGGAGTAAGATACAGATTTGAAAATGAAGCCATCTTTGTATATTGATGGGGGAGGTGTGATGATGCTGTCACTTTAAAAGGTTTTTTTTGAAGAGAGGTTGTAAATGCAGAGGTACCTAGGAGCCGAGGGAGTTAAACAGTTTTGCCATTGGAAGAGGAGTACGCAGTTCTCACAGTTCAGGTTTTTTTTCCAAGTTTTTTTTAGCTGTAGCAGTCGCAAGAGTCCAGAAGAGTTGAAAGCTTCAGTAAAGGATTCCTCTGGTTTTCTCTGAAATCTCTCTTTGGATGTTGTTCCCTCCTGCTTGTAAGAATCTGTGTTTGAATTTAACTTTTTGCCAAGGGGTGTGTTTATGGGATGTTACAGTACTGAAATATTTAATTAGAACAGGTATCCCTGCTTTTTGAATGTTTGCTTTATGCCAACTCGTTTTTACAAAAGACCTACATTCGTACCCATTTTTGCTAACCTAAAGAAGATTTTCACTTTTATGAAAAAACGCATGCAGCGAGAGTGGCTCCTTCCCCAGAAATGTTAACAGATGACCCGCTTCCTCTCTCTCCTACACCCCACTCTTCTATACCTCCCACCACCCCAACCTCCGATGACTCAGCCTAACATACCATCATCACCACCACCACCTCTCAGTCATCCAGTGTGCTTTCTGCCTTCCTGATTCTGGTCAGTGAAACAAAACTGTTATTTCTACTTTAAATAGGCTGTGTATTTACCATATCATTCCTGCTTTTCATGTACACTCATGTTATTTTAAGTTTTGTCTGTTATTTGGTATGATTTGGCATGTTTTGTTTTGGGTCTGGGAATACTCAAAAAATATTTCCATGTAAATTAATAGTAATTACTTCTTTACTTCATGCCATTTTGGGTTACGAAAGGTTTCATAGGAATGCTGTATTTTCAGATAGCAGGGTTTACCTGTAATTGTTACTGTATCAGGTCGGTTATGTTTTTCAATAGTTAATTTGAAATTCTACTTTCTTTTGTTCGTGTTTCAACTGTAAATAAATTTTGTTTTGTTTAAAGCTGAGTGGTTTGACCAATTGCATTACACCTGGAACACCCACTTCACATCTACTTTTAAAATAAGAAAAAAGAGGCTACCGTCTTAAAATATTTTGGGAGGGTGTGGCCTGGTACATAACAAAGTCTGGATTAGAGTGGTGCTGGAAAAGCACAGCAGGTCAGGCAGCATTCGAGGAGCAGGAAAATCAATGTTTCGGGCAAAGGCCCTTCATCAGGAATAGTACATTAGTCCAGAAGTGGCCTCACCAATATCCTGTAAAATTCAATATGACTTTCCAACTCCTATCTTCAAACATCTGGGCAATGAAGGTATGTGTGCTAAATGCCTTCTTAACCCCCTGTGTACTGGTGATGCAAATTTCAAAGAATTATGTACCTGAACCCCTAGGTCTCTTTGTTCTACAACACTCCACAGGGCCTTACTATTAACTATATAAGTAATATCCTTGTTTGTATTAACAAAGTGCAAAACCTCACATTTATCCAAATTAAAGTCCATCTGCCACTCTTCAGCTGATTGACCCAAATGATCAAAATTTATTTGTAATCACTGTCCTCTATACCATTCATTTTGGTGTCATCTGCAAGCTTACTAATTATGCCTTCTATATTCTCATCCAAATCATTAATATAAATAACAAACAAATGTGTAACCAATCCCGACCACTTTGGAACACCGCTGGTTACAGGCCTCCAGTCTGAAATACAATCCTCCATCTCTCACCATAAAGCCAATACTGTATTCAGTTGGCAAGCTCACCCTGAATCTTTTGTGATCTAAGTTTTTAAATTAGTTTCCCATATGCAACCTTGTCAAAGGCTTTACTAAAGTTGAAGTAAACAACACTCCGGCCTCATCAATCTTCTTGGTTACTTCCTTGAAAAACTCAACCACGTTTGTGAGACACGACTTCCCTTGCAAAAACCATGCTTACTATCCCTAACAAACCATGCTGACTATCCCACACCCCCTCCCCGACCATGCATATAAATCTTATACTTCATAATCATGTCCAACAATGTACCATCACCGATGTTAGATTCACAGGTTTCCAGGCTTCTCCTCACAGCCTCTCTTAAACAATGGCACAACATTAGCCACCCTCCAAGTCCTCTGGTACTTCACCTGTATTGATAGTTTATACAAATATTTCTGCTAGGGGCCCCAAAATTTCCTCCCTAATTTCCAACAACATCCTGGGATACACTGAGAGTCTGAGTGTATGGAAAAGGTCCCTTCAGTCCAACTCGTTGATGCTGATCAGACATCAGAAATCTTGTTCTATTTGCCACCATTTGGTCATTTCCCTCTAAACTCTTCCTATTCATATACCCATCTAGATGCCTTTTAAATTTTGGAATTGTATCAGCCTTCATCACTTCCTCTGGCAGCTCATTCCATACATGCTATCCTCTGAACGAAAAACTTGTGCCTTAGTTCCCTTTTAAATCTTGCCCCTCTCACCTTAAAACTTATGTCGCCTCAGTTTGGGCTCCCCATCCTGGGGAAAAGACCGTGTCTGTTCACTCTATCCATGCTCCTCATGATTTGATAAACCTCTTTAAGGTCACCCCTCAGCTTCGGACACTCCAAGGAAAATAGCCCAACCTATTCAGCTTCTCCCTGTAGCTCAAACCCTCCAACCCTGGCAATATCCTTGTAAATCATTTCTGAACATTTCACAACATTTAGCAGGGAGACCAGAATTGTACGAAGTATTCCAAAAGTGACCTAACCAATATTCTGTAGAGCTACAACATGACTTCCCAATTCCTCTACTCAATGCACTGATAAATAAAGGCAAGCATTTCACTAACCTATCGACTTGGGACTCTAATTTCAAGGAACTGCAAGGATCTGCACTCCAGGGTCACTGATCAGCAACATTCTCCAGGACCTTACCATTACTAATCAGGTCCTGGAGATTTACTTACCTTTATCTTTTCTAACACTTCCAGCATTACTACTTCTTTAATGTGAACTGTTTTAAAACATCAATATTTATTTCCAAGTCCTTCAGCCTCCATTTCTTTCTCAACAGTAAAAACTGATATGAAACATTAATTTAATATCTTACTCATCTCCTGAGGCTCAATGCAAAGAGAACCATAGAATATAGAACATAGAACATAGAACAATACAGCACAGAACAGGCCCTTCGGCCCACGATGTTGTGCCGAACATCTATCCTAGATTAAGCACCCATCCATGTACCTATCCAATTGCCGCTTAAAGGTCGCCAATGATTCTGACTCTACCACTCCCATGGGCAGCGCATTCTATGCCCCCACCACTCTCTGGGTAAAGAACCCACCCCTGACATCTCCCCTATACCTTCCACCCTTCACCTTAAATTTATGTCCCCTTGTAACACTCTGTTGTACCCGGGGAAAAAGTTTCTGACTGTCTACTCTATCTATTCCTCTGATCATCTTATAAACCTCTATCAAGTCACCCCTCATTGTCTCCTATAACTAGCGCTATCCTCCTCTCCCCCTTTCCCTTCTGAGTCTCAGAGCCAGACCTCACGCCACAGAACCCGTCACTGCAGCTTACACCTGCAAGGCGTATGTTGATCTTTAAGGGGTCATACTCCCTGTCAAGTCACTCTCTTGCTCTTAATGTATTTGTAAAATCCTTTTGGATTATTTTTAACTTTCCCCATCAAGGCTATCTCATATCCCCTCTTGGCCATCCTGACTTCCTTCTGAAGAATGTCCCAACATTCTACAAGAGATTGGTTGATCCCAGTTGACTGTATGTAATATATGATTCATTTTTATTTTTGACTAGAACCTCAATATCTTTAATTATCCATTGTTTCCTAATCATACCAGTCTGGCCTTTCACTCTAACAGGAACATAATGCCTCTGAACTCTCATTATCACTGTCATTCATCCGTTTACCTGTGAACGGCCTACTTCAATTAACTTTTGAAACTCCTTGTTTCTTACACTTAAAATTTTCCTTACTCCAAATAAGAACTTTAAATTTTATGGAAGATTTATTCTTTTCCATAACTATTTTAAAACTAATAGTATTACGATCACTAGTCCCAAAGTGTTCTTTAGTCACTTAACCTGCCTTATTTTTTTAAAAAAAGTCTCTTTTATACCTTTCCCCTCTCCCCCTAAACCCATGCCCTCTAGTTCTGGACTCCCCGACCCCAGGGAAAAGACTTTGTCCATTTATCCTATCCATGTCCCTTATAATTTTATAAACATCTTTAAGGTCACCTCTCAGCCTCCAACGCTCCAGGGAAAACACCCATAGCCTATTCAGCCTCTCCGTTTTGCTCAAATCCTCCAACCCTGGCAGCATCCTTGTAAATCTTTTCACCCCTTTCAAGTTTCACAACATCTTTCCGATAGGAAGGAGACCAGAATTGCACACAATATTCCAACAGTGGCCTAGCCAATGTCCTGTACAGCTGCAATATGACCTCCCAACTCCTGTACTCAATACTCTGACCAATAAAGGAAAGCATACCAAACTCCTTCTTCACTATTGTATCTACCTTCGACTCCACTTTCAAGGATTTATGAACCTGCACTTCAAGGTCTCTTTGTTCAGCAACACTCCCTAAAACCTTACCATTAAGTGTATAAATCTGTTAAGATTTGCTTTTCCAAAATGCAACACCTCACATTTATCTGAATTAAACTCCATCTGCCACTTCTCAGCCCATTGGCCCATCTGGTCAAGATCCTGTCGTAATCTGAGGTAACCCTCTTTGCTGTCCACTATACCTCCAATTGCTGTCCACCACACATCCAATACACCTGCAAACTTACTAATTGTACCTTGCTTGCTCGCATCCAAATCATTTATGTAAATGACAAAAAGTAGAGAACCCAGCACTGATCCTTGTGGCACTCTACTGGTCACAGGCCTCCAGTCTGAAAAATAATCCTCCACCACCACTCTCTGTCTTCTACCTTTGAGCCAGTTCTGTATCCAAATGGCTAGTTCTCCCTGTATTCCGTGAGATCTAACATTGCTAACCAGTCTCCCATGGGACCTTGTTGAACGCCTTACTCAAATCCATATAGGTCACAACTACTGCTCTGCCCTCATCAATCCTCTTTGTTACTTCTTCAAAAAAACTTAATCAAGTTTGTGAGCCATAATTTCCCACAATGCTTTGGGATTGTTTTTATCAATTGCCAAGGTCATTTCATGGCCCCTTCTTGCTCTCCTAATTCCCTGTTTGTGCTCTTCCCTTTCTTTATATTTCTCATGGGTTCTATCCAACTTTAGTTTCCTAAACCTTACATAAGCTTTTTTCTCCCTTTTGCTGTTCGCTTTGTTTGTACTTTGTTTTTCTCTCTCTCTCTCTGTAGTCCCAGAATTGTGTGTGTGGAATTCAGAGTACCAGAGCGACGCGAACAGAATCCCGAGTCCTGGAGCAGCACGAAGGGAATCCCAAGTTTTGGTGTAGCACAAGATGAAGCAAGTCCCGGCACAACATGACTTACCTTGTTGCTGCTGAGTGCCGGTGAAGAGCGGACAGGAAACGGAGCAATGTGGGGAATCCCAAGCCCCGGAGTGACACATGGGGAGTCCAATGGCTCAGAGCAACACAACGTGAAACCAGAGTCCTGAAGCAAAGCAAGGTAAAGCAAATCCTGGTAAGCATGATTTACCTTGATGCAACTGAGTGCCAAAGAGGAACGGGTTGGATGCTAAAGTGATGTTGTACAGTTACTGGGCTTGAGCCTGGTACTATGTGCTAAGCTGCTGCTATTTGGAATTCTTACTGGACCGTAATCTAAATACATTTTGCAATGTTATAACTACCTCATTTCCAATTTATTCTTCATCACTGTAAGTAATAGAACAGAGAATAGTACAGGCCCTTCAGCCCTCGATGTTGTGCTGACCTTTTAACCTACTTGAAGATCAAATTAAACTACATACCCTTCGTTTTACTATCATCTATGAGTCGCTTAAATGTACCTAATGTATCTGACTCTACTATCACCGCTGGCAGTGCATTCCACACACCCACCACTCTCTGTGTAAAGAACCTACCTCTGACATCTCCCCTAAACCTTTCTCCAATCATCTTAAGATTATGCCCCCTTGTGATAGCTATTTCTGCCCTGTGAAATTGTCTCCAACTATTCACTCTGTCTATGCCTCTCATCATCTTGTACATCTCTAACAAGTCACCACTCATCCTTCACTCCAATGAGAAAAGCCTTATCTCCCTCAACATTTCTTTGTAAGATATGCCCTCGAGTCCAGGCAGCACCCTAGTAAATCTCCTGTGCATCCTCTCTAAAGCTTCCATATCCTTCTTATAAAGAGGCGACTTGTATGAACAAAACATTCCAAGTGTGGTCTAATCAGGGTTATAAAGAGCTGGAGCAAAACCTTGCTGCTCTTAAACTCAATTCCCCTGCTAATGAAAGCCAACACAGCAAAAGCCTTCTTAACAAACCAATCAATTTGGGTGGCAACTTTGAGGGAACTATGGAAAGATGCCTCTGTTCCTCCACACTGCCAATAATCCTGCCTTTAACCCTGTATTCTGCAGTCAAATTCGACCTTCCAAAATGAATCAAGCCACACTTTTCTAGTGTTTAGATCAGAGTGATGCTGGAAAAGCACAGCAGGTCAGGCAGCATCCGAGGAGCAGGAAAATCAGCATTTCAGACAAAAGCCCTTCATCAGGAATCCTGCCCGAAATGTCGATTTTCCTACTCCTTGGATGTTGCCTGACCTGCTGTGCTTTTCCAGCACCACTCTAATCTAAACTCTGGTTTCCAGCATCTGCAGTCCTCACTTTTGCCTCGCACTTTGAGATTGAACTCCATCTGCCATTTCTCAGTCCAGCTCTTCATCCTGTCAATGTCCTGCAACCTACAACAGCCCTCCATGCTACCCAGAGCTCCACCAACCTTTGTGTCATCAGCAAACTTACTAACCCACCCTTCCTTTTCCACATCCAACTCATTTATAAAGGTCACAAAGAGCAGAGGTCCCAGAACCGATCCCTGTGTAACTCCACTGGTCACCGAGCTCCAGGCTGAATATTTACTATCTACCACCATCCTCTTGTCTTCTATGGGCCAGGCAATTCTGTATCCACACAGCCAGATTTCTGTGCACCCCATGCCTCCTTACTTTCTGAATGAGCCTAGCATGGGGAACCTTCTAAAACGCCTTGCTAACATCCACTGCTCTACCTTCATTAATCTGTTTTGTCACGTCCTCAAAGAATTCAGCAAGGTTTGTGAGGCATGATCTGCCCCTCACAAAGCCATGGTGACTATCTTTAATCAAACTATGGTTTTTCAAGTAATCATAAACCCTTTCTCTCAGAATCCTCTCCAATAATTTGGCCACCATGGACATAATACTGACTCGTATTTGTCCCTATGCCCTTCTTGAACGACATTTGCCACCCTGCAGTCATCTGGCACTATTTCAGTGGACAGTAAGGACACAAAAATATATTCAAAAGTGCAGTAATCTCTTCCATTGCTTCCTGCAGAAACCTTGGGTATATCCTATCTGGCTCAGGGCACTTTTGTATTCTTAAGTTTTTCAAAATTTTCAGCACATTCTCCTTCTTGACACCAACCTGTTTGAGCATAAAATCCTGTTTCACGCTATCCTCACAAATATCAAGGTCCCTCTTGCTAGTGAATACTGAAGCAAAGTATTCAGTAAGGACCTCCCCTACCTCCTTTGACCACAGGCACAAGTTCCCTTACTCTACCCTCACTCTGGCCATCCTCTTGTTTCTCACATACTGTAGAATGCCTTAAGATGCTTTCAAAGTAAGCTTCCTTCTTCTTCTTGACCAGATGTTCTACATTTCTTGTTACCCAATGATCTCTCACCCTACCATCCCTTTCTTGCCTCAGTGGGACAAACCTATCCAGCACTATCACCAAGTGCTCCCAAAATAACCTCCACATTTCCATCATTCATTTCCCTGAGAACATTTGTTCCCAATTTAGGTGTCCCAGTTCCTGCCTAAATAGCATTGTAATTCCCCCTCCCCCAATTAAATACTTTGCCATACTGTCTGCTTCTAACCCTCTACATGACTATGGTAAAGGTCAGAGAATTGTGAAACTAATCACTGAAATGCTCTTCCATCAAGACTTCTGATAACTGGCATGGTTCGTTGCCAAGCACTGAATCCAATATGGCCTCCCCCTCCAGTTGGCCTATCAATGTATTTAGTCAGGAATACTTTCTGAACACTCCTGACTAAAACTGCTCCATCCAAACTATTTGAACTAAGGAGGTTCCAATCAATATTAGGGAAGTTAAAGTCACCCATGACAACAACCCTGTTACTTTTGCATCTTTCCAAAATCTGCCTCCCAATTCGCTCCTCTTGTCTCTGTTGCTATTAGGGGTCTGGAGAAAGCTCCAAATAAAGTGTCTGCTCCTTTCCTGTTTCTGACTTCCACCCATAGACAAACCCTCCTCAATGACCTCTCTTTCTGCAACTGTGATACTCTTCCTGATTGCTATGCCACTCCCACACCTCTTTTACCTCCCCTCTATTCCTTTTGAAACATCTAAATCCTGGAACATCCAACAAGCATTCCTGCTCTTGTGATAGCTAAATCTCCATAATGGCCAGAACATCATAGTTCCAAGTACTATCAACTGTCTATCCCTCCTCACAGACTCTCTGCATGCTGTACCTGGCTGTTGACTAACTACTTCATCCTCAGATCCATAGCTCCAAGGTTTGGAGTGCCTTGATAACTTAGTTCGGACAATGGTCCCCAATTTGTAAGGAAAGTTAACACAGAGCTGAATGAAGCACAATATATTCAGCAGCAATTCCATTGCGCCTACTACCCCCCAGACGTCAGGCATAGTGGAGAGAGCAAACAGGAGTCTTAAAACCAAATTGACTAAGCTGACGTGTGAAATCGGCCTGAATTGGTTGAAGGTCTTGCCTTTGGCCCTGTACCGCGTGAGGTTTAAAAAATGAGGTCTGCAGATGCTGGAGATCACAGTTGAAAATGCGTTGCTGGTTAAAGCACAGCAGGTCAGGCAGCATCCAAGGAATAGGAAATTCGACGTTTCGGGCATAAACCCTTCATCAGGATGAAGGGCTTATGCCCGAAACGTCGAATTTCCTATTCCTTGGATGCTGCCTGACCTGCTGTGCTTTAACCAGCAACGCATTTTCAACCGCGTGAGGTTTACCCCACACTCAACCACTGGGCTGTCGGCAGCTGAGATAATCTATGGCAGACCCAGTAGTACTGTTTGGGATACATAAGACATAGGAGTGGAAGTAAGGCCATTCGGCCTATCGAGTCCACTCCGCCATTCAATCATGGTTGATGGGCAGTGTGGAGTTTGCACATTCTCCCCATGTCTGCGTGGATTTCCTCCGGGTGCTCCAGTTTCCTCCCAGAGTCCAAAAATGTGCAGGTTAGGTGAATTGGCCATGCTAAATTGCCTGTAGTGTTAGGTCAAAGGGTAAACGTAGGGGAGTAGATCTGGGTGGGTTGCTCTTCGGACCGTCAGTGTGGACTTGTTGGGCCGAAGGGCTTGTTTCCACACCGTAGGTAATCAACACATCCACTGGGATCCCCGTGTAGTCAATATTTCAGCTGTGGCCTAACCAATAATCATCTGCTCTTATAAATCATAACACAACTAACAAGGACAAGGATCCCATTCTTAATCTATTAATCTGCCCTGCTACCTTCAAAAATCGGTGGACAAGCACACCAAGAGCTCTCTGGTCCTCTGTGCTTCCTTTGGCTTTGCTATGCGGAACCTCTTCTCCTCAAATAAAATTCATCATTCTAAGTACAGGATAGAAATTCAGAATAGATAATTTTAATTTCTATTCGGCACTGTTCTTCTTTGGTTCTCAAAGTCTATAAAGCCATGTCCCATGCACTCCTCCCCTCTTTGTTTCTTGCTCAAGATTTAGCTTCGAGTCATTTTACTTATTCTTTTCTTCTTGTGATCTTCACCTTTCCTGTCCTTAAACTGATAATTCAGCTGTGGCTCAATCCTTCTTCTGATTCTCCAAATTTAGTTGGCACTTTGATCTTTAATAACTTGAGTGGCTGGTGTGGGCTGAGCAGTGCAGGAACGAGCCAATAGTGATAAACACTGAGACTGGAGGTGTTCATTGTTCAGATTCACTCGAAGACCATACTCAGAATTTATAAATTCTACTCCACTCACAATTGTGCTTGGGGTTGGTTGTCTTATCATTCAGGAGTCAAAAAGGGGCAGGGCTAGGCAGAGAGTGAAAGTTATACATTGCAGGATCTGGTGGCAACTCTATTTCACAGAGGATGAGTGGTCAGCAGGGTAGGAAAAGAACAGAGGCCCTGGGAGGACCGGAAACATCTTACAAAAGGTTATGCATGTCATACAAGAACCCACCTACCCTGAGTTTGATCCAAACCGGGTAACAGATATAGGCCTTCACAGGAGAAGGACATCAATGACTAGGCCAGCATTTATTGCCCATCCCTAGGGCAGTTAAGAGTTAACCACATTGCTATGGGTCTAGAATCACATGCAGACCAGACCAGGCAAGGATGACAGTTTCCTTCCCTAAAGGGCATTAGTGAACCAGATGGGTTATTCTGAAATTCAATAATGATCATCATCTTTAGAATACAAATACCAGATTGTTTTTATTGAATTCAAATTCCAACATCTGCTGGGATTTGACCCTGGATCCCAAGAACATTTTGATTAACACCACTGTTAGGCCATTGCTTTCCTTGCCACCAAGCAGACACTATTATCCGTCGTTTTGATCAGGGCAATCTGTAACACTGCACATCTGCAGCCCTCCTTGGCCAGGAAGCTGGTGACGGTTTCTTTCCTGTCTGAAAGGGACAGAGTTTCTGTCAACACCATATCAAGTACTGATATCAAGATTTGACACAGTCACTCACAGTCACAGACCAAAATGAGTACTTTGTGTCAGTATTCACCCAGGAGAAGAATATGGAGGATGGTGAGATTTGTGTGGAATGTGCTAATATGTTAGGTCATTTTGAGATCAAGATAGAAGTGGTACTGGGTCTCTTGAAGAGCATCAAGGTAGATACGTCCCCAGGGCCCAATGATATCTACACCAGGATATTGAGAGGGGCAAGACAGATTGTTGGGGCCTTGACCAAGATCTTTGTATATTTGCTATCCACTGAAGAGGTTCTGGACAACTGGGCAGTACCTAACATTCCTCTGGTCAAGAAGGAAGATATAGATAATTCAGGAAACCATAGTCTGGTGAATCTCGCATTGGTGGTAGGGATGAAATTTACACACATTTGGAAAAGCATGGCTTAATTAGGAACAGTCAGCATGGCCTTGTGCAGTGTAGGTCATGTCTTACTAATTAGGTTTATTTTTTCAAGGTGACAAAAGTGATCAATGAGGGAAGAACAGTGCATTTTGTCTACATAGACTTTTAGCAAGGCTTTTAAATAGGTATCTCATGGTAGGTTCAGCCAGAAGATGCATGGGATCCACAGTGATTTGGCCATGTGTGGATTTGGAATTTGGCAGAAAGTACTGGTGGAAGTGTTTTTCTGGCTGGTAGGGTTCCACTGGGATCTGAACTAGGCTCTGTGCTGTTTGTGATATACATAAATGACTTACATGAAATTGTAGATGGGTTGGTTAGTAAGTTTGCAAATGATACAAAGATCTTTGAAGTTGTAGAAAGCATAGAAGGTTATCTAAGAATACAGCAGGATATACATCAGTTGCAGATATATATATAGAGAAATGGCAGATGGAGTTTAGATTAGATTACCTACACTGTGGAAACCAGCCCTTCTGCCCAACCAGTCCACACTGACCCTCCGAAAAGTAACCCACCCAGACCCATTTCCCTCTGACTAACACAACGGGCAATTTAGCTTAGCCAATTCATCTGACCTGCACATCTTTGGACTGTGGGAGGAAACCCACGCAGACACAGGGAGAATGTGCAAACTCCACACAGACAGTCAACCGAGGCTGGATTTGAACCTGGGACCCTAGAGCTGTGAGGCAGCAGTGCTAGCCACTGAGCCACTGTGCCGCCCCAATCCAGGTAAGTGTGAGGTACTGCACTGTGGGAGATCAAATTGTAAGGACAGGTATACAGTTAATGGCAAGACCCTGAACAGCATTGATATACAGAAGGATCTTGGGGTTCAAGTCACTGAAAGTGGCCACATAAATAGATACAGTGGTAAGGAAAGCACTTGCCTTTATTGGTTGGGGAACTGAGTACAAGAGTCCAGGTATCACGCTGCAGATTGATAAGATTTTGATTAGGCCAAACTTAAGAGTATTGTGTTCAACTCTGGTCATCACATGACAGGAAGGATGTGAAGGCTTTGAAGAGGTTTGCCAGGATGCTGCCTGGATTAGAGGCTATGAGCAATAAGAAGAGGCTAGAAAAATTCAGGATGTTTTCTCTAGAGTGGTGGAGGTTGAGGCAACACGTGAAGCTTATAAAATTATGAGATGCACAGATCGGGTTGACATTTGGAATCTTTTTCTCAGAGTTGAAATGTCTAATGCAATTCAGGTGGGGAGGGGGGCAAGTTTTTTTTTAAACACAGAGTGGTAGGAGTCTGGAATGTGCTGCCAGGGGTGGTGTTAGAGGCAGATACGATAGGGACTTTGAAGGGTATTTTAGATAAGCACATGAATAAGCAAGGAATAGAGAGATACAGACCAAGGGCAGCCAGAAGGGATTAGCTTAAGTTGGTATCATGTACGACAACATTGTGGCCCAAAGACCCATTCCCATGCTGTATATTCTATGTACTCCACTTATGACATGGTGGCTCAGTGGTTAGCACCGGTGCCTCGCAAAACCAGATACCCAGGCTCGATTCCAGCCTCAGGTGACTGTCTGTGTAGAATGTGCATATTCTCCCAGTGTCTGTGTGGATTTCCTCCGGGTGCTTCAGTTTATTCCCACAGTCCAAAGATATGCAGGTTAGGTGAATTGGCCAAACTAAATTTCTCACAGTGTCCAAGGATGTGTTGGTTAGATGTATTAGTAAGGGGAAATGTAGAATAATAGGATAGGGGAATGGGTCTCTGTGGATTACTCTTCAGAGGGTTGATGTGGACTTGTTGGGCCAAATAGCTTGTTTCCACACTGTAGGGATTCTAAAATTTCAGCAGTATCTGAATATCAGACTTTGACATTGGAAGGATAAAGGTCTGTTTGTTCTGTCCATGGGAAAATAATTTAGCGATCTGCATAACTGGAAAAGCACCAAGAGATTATAAATCATGCCAAGAACATGATTGGAGAATACATTGAAGTTGCGAGGTTTCCTGCCACTATTACACTCCCAGGCAGTGCATTCCAGAATCACACAAAGAAGATTATCCTGAGGGGAAGGACCAACACAGGTTATCTGAATGATGGCTAGACACTAATGGTTAATTTACAAAGACAGGTTAAAGTGAACAGGCTCATGAAACCTCCTATTTTAATCAAACATGTTAACCAACTTACTTCAAAAGGCTACTTTTAAGCAAAATAATATCTGCCTTAAAATGGTAGAATCCAACTACATAGAAATACATGTAACCTTTGCAAAACAATTACCACAATCTTTTTCAAATCAAAATGTAGCTCTACTGGTTGAGATTTAATCAGGAACAGATTACAATTTGACAGTATGATTTCAGCATTCACCGTTATTCGTCCTAAACAGTTGTAAAGGAGCTTCTGTGCATGTCTAAAAGTCTGGACTATGGAATAGCTGGCTGGAACACATTGCTTACATCTCAGAATTAACCCCACGAGACATTTGCTACCAGTGAAGAGAGATGAGAAACACCAAAGTGCTGTGTATCCCCTTCTGCGTGACGATGTAAAGACCAAATTAATGCTGAAGTTTTATTCCTACTGTTCGATCCTCTCCTGACAGTGTCCTTTCAGAGCTACAGCCAGATGTTGTCAAGTAGTGAAGGGGGAAAGATCACACCAAATGTTTAAAACAAAACTAACCAGTCAATTTTATCCAAAATTTTAATATAAAATTTGAATAGAGGGGTTAACAATATCAGAAAGGAACTTCAACCACCTGAAATAAACATAGTCTATTCTGTGTGTAATTAACAACAGGATCTATCCTACAACTATTGCACAGTTACTTGTGTATTCGTTGGTGAGTCACCAGATTGGATGATCGAGTGAATCCCTTCCCACATACAGAGCAGGTAAAGGGTCTCTCCCCAGTATGAAGGCGCTGGTGCCCAAGAAGGCTGGATTTTTGTGTAAATCCCCTTCTACACACAGAGCAGGTGAATGGCTTCTCCCCAGTATGAATTCGCTGGTGTGTCTGCAGATGGGATGAATGGGTAAATCCCTTCCCACACAGGGAGCAAGTGAATGGCCTCTCCCCAGTATGAACTCTCTGGTGCTCCACAAGACTGGATGACTGAGTGAATCCCTTTCCACACATGGAGCAGGTGTACGGCCTTTCCCCTGTGTGAACTCGCTGGTGTTTCTGCAGGGTAGAAGACTGAGTGAATGCCTTCCCACACACAGAGCAGGTGAATGGCCTCTCTCCAGTATGAGTGCGCTGGTGCGTCAGTACCTCAGTTCTACTTTTAAAACTCTTCTCACATGCTGAACATTGAAAAGGTCTCTTATCAGTGTGAACACGTCTGTGCGTCAGCAAGGTGGATAACTGTGTGAATTCCTTCCCACACAATGAGCAGGGGAATGGTCTCTCCCCAGTGTGAACATTCATGTGCATATGGAGCTTCGATAGCTCTGTGAATCCCTTTCTACACATGGAGCAGGTGAATGGCCTCTCTCCGGTGTGACTGCGTCGATGAATTTCCAGCTGAGATGGGTAATTAAATCCCTTTCCGCAATCTCCACATTTCCATGGTTTCTCTCCAGTGTGACTGCGTTGATGAGTTTCCAGTTCAGATGGATAATTGTATTCTTTCCCACAGTCTCCACATTTCCATGGTTTCTCTGTGGTGCGGGTGCCTTTGTATCTCCCCAGGTTGAATGATCAATCGAAACCCTGTCCAAACATAGAACGGCACATATTTACTTACGTAGACTGTGTGAATGGTGTGATTTTTCTTTCAAGCTGAACTGGTTAAAGCTCACTGGGATGCTGAAGGCTTTTTCATTTGTGTCCTGGAATACTCTCACTTGGGTGTGTATGTCACTGCCTTTTGAGTCACATTGTTTTTTTAAAAAATATTTAGCCACAAACAGCACAGGCAAACATTTGTCCTTCTACATTCAGATGTTGATAATTGAGTAGCTGTCAGATCACCACATGATTTTTGTTTCAATTTCCCAAACTACAAATCCTCTCTTTATAATACCCTGTAAAAGACATGTAAAAGGTCTTCACTATTGGTACTGGCCATAAATCTAGAATATAAAATTTGATTTTCTCTGGAATTTCTTCAAACATGTCATCCATTCAAAGTAAAAATGAAGCAAAAATAACTTCCCAATCACAACAAAATAAGCCTTTCCAGTGATATCAGGACATTATTACCAGTCTCCACGAGACATTCTTGTAACAATGCTATGGCTTTAAGAGGTATAGTTTGCCCTTTTTTTGGAGCGGTTTAAAGACAGAGGTCTATTTCAATCTAATAATCAACTTGCGAGGCCTTGGATTTTTTTTTTCTAAATTCAGAACAATGAAAGCAGCCTGAATGGGTGGGTCTAGATCCCACAGAACCAGAATTTGTAGTTTTAGATTATCATTAACAGTTGCTGGGGTCTTGAAGCTGAGTTTGGAAGCTACAGTACATCTCTCCCTGCTACTCACTTTCTCTTGATATTTTTCCTTCTGACTGGAGAGTTGCATGTGTGACAATCTATTTTACTGAACTTACCTTTGCCAAGGGTGTGTTTATGGCATGTTACTATATTGGAACAGATACTGTTTTGTAATTAAATACTTCATTATTCTGTTAAGTCATTCCAATTTCTTCTTTCTTTTATTGTATTTTAAATATAGTGTATGAATAAAGTGTGCTGTGCTCTAAGACTGGTAGTTTGAACAATCAAATTGCAATGCTTAGCACTTGCCTTTAAAATAAGAAAATCTTAGAATCTAGGCTATCCTGTTAATATATTTTGAGGAGGTGTTGGTGTTTTTTCTGTTTTGGGTGTTCTATTTGGTTAATTTAATAACCAAATTAAATAATAGCTTGTGTGCCTTGTGTTATAATAGCTGCTTCAGTCTCCAAACGTTTCCTTGGGGTGGAAGAAGTCACTTCGGGAGTTTTACATAAAGTGAGCAAAGCAAAGCTTTCAGTATTGCCAAACAAATTGAAGTTGGAGTTGCATGTGTCTGTGAGAAAAGGGGAAATAATTGCAGTAATAGTTTTGCATTTCTGGCAAATGTAAATGTAATCAGAATCATCGGAGATTGTTAAAATTCAATTGCAAATGAAGCAATTTGAATTAGAGACAATGGCAAGAGAAAATAAAAAGAAAAAACAGACCTTGTGGAACAGGAAAAGGAAAGAATAGCCCTGACAGAATAAAAGGAAACAGAAAGGGAAATGAAAGAGTTTGAATTACAAATAAAAACAGAGGAAAGGTTGGCCCTAGCAGAAGACAGGAGGAAGAGAGTTTTTTTTTAAACTTTAGAGTTTGGAACAAAAAACTCAAAGTTAACTTAAAATGGCAGAGGTGGTGGAGAAAAGTAGGAGTAGTTATGAGGACAGTGATGGAGAGCAATCGCATCATAGCCAAAGGCCTGATCGGCATCTGTTTAAATATGTCCAGCTGTTCCCTCAGTTCAACGAGAAGGACATAGAAGCCTTTCTAATTTCAATTCAGAAAGTAGCTGAACAAATGAAATGGTCGGTGACCACGTAGGTATATTGTTGATCCAAGCAAAGCTTGTAGGTGGTGAGTTAGCTA
This sequence comes from Hemiscyllium ocellatum, assembly GCF_020745735.1. Taxonomy (NCBI): domain Eukaryota; kingdom Metazoa; phylum Chordata; class Chondrichthyes; order Orectolobiformes; family Hemiscylliidae; genus Hemiscyllium; species Hemiscyllium ocellatum. The sequence goes on along the minus strand of NC_083443.1, from coordinate 5,011,703 downwards.
GTGAGGTGAAAAAAATGATCTTAAGTGCATATGAGCTAGTACCAGAAGCTTATAGACATTTTAGGAAGCTAAAGAAGAAACCTGGTCAAATGTACTGAGTTTGAAAGGCGCAAATTAATTTTGATAGGTTGATAAGGGCACTGAAAATAGATCAAACATATGATACTCTTAGAGATGCATGTCTGGCACTTGTCTTTAAAATTAAAAAAAAAATTAGAGTCTAGGTTATTCTCTTAACATATTCTGAGGGAGTTGGGCCTGGTCCAGAACACACTTCATGAGGTTTTTCACTGGCTATGGAATGTATCATGCATACTGATGAACATTATATGATCTTGCTGCTGGGCCATTTGGGCATAAAGACAATGGAGGATATTGGATAAACCTCTCATCTTGCATCTACAACTTGCTCATTGAATCAGGCCCAGGAGAGGATTCTCTAATTCATACAGACCCCTTCAGACTGGATAGCCAAGGATCAAGGGTGTGGATGAAGTGCCACCAAGTATAGGCTCTCAGATTATTGGACAAAAATGTCAAAATTAAAATACAGAAAACAAGTGTATGGAAGGCACAGAGGATTGAATTTTTTTTGTGCTGAATATTTTTCTCACACTAAGAGGCAGCCATTTAGCCCCTCAGTCTTGATGCTGCAGTGAGCTCATGGCTGAAAAAGAATATGAATGTAATCTAAAGACGACCTTATGGTGTTATAGTTGGACTGTTAATCGAGAGACCTAGGTAAAGTTCTGGAGGACCCAGGTTCGAATCCTGCTATGGCAGATACTGAAATTTGAATTCACTAAATATCTGGGATTGGGGTGTAATGACCATGAATCTATTGTTGGAAAACTCCATCTAGTTCACTGCCATCCTTATCTAGTCTGACCTACATGTGACTCCACAGCAATGTGGTGACTCTGAATTGCCTTCTGAGCAACTAGGGCTGGGCAATAACTGCTGGTCTAGCTAGTGACACCCTCGTCCCATGGATGAATTAAAAAAACAGAGAAACTTTTGCAGTTTTTATATGTATGTAAAAAGAAAATGCATGGCCAACATGAATGTGTGTTTGTTAAAGGAAAATTCGTGTTGGGGAATAGAAAAATAGCAGAGAAGCTAAATGGTTAGTTTTGTCTGTTTTCAGGAATGTCCCAGAATTAGAGACCTGACTGGCAAGGGACAATGAGATGTTGAAGAAAATTAGTGTTGCAGTGGAGAAATTAGGATTATGAGACTGGATGTCTCTAAGTCTCTGGGACCCGATAGTTTACACCTAAGAGTGTTGAAGATGGTGACTCTAGAGATAGTTGATGCATTGTTAATTATCTTTCAAAATTTCATAGATTCTGAAATGATTCTCAGAGTAGAAACTAACAAACGTTACTGCACTATTTAAGAAAGGAGCAAGACATGGTGGCACAGTGGTTAGCACTGCTGCCTCACAGCGCCAGGGACCTGGGTTCAGGCGACTGACTGTGTTTGCACGTTCTCCCTGTGTCTGCGTGGGTTTCCTCCGGGTGCTCCGGTTTCCTCCCACAGTCCAAAGATGTGCGGGTCAGGTGAATTGGCCATTCTAAAATTGCCCGTAGTGTTAGGTAAGGGGTATATGTAGGGGTATGGGTGGGTTGCGCTTCGGCGGGTCAGTGTGGACTTGTTGGGCCGAAGGGCCTGTTTCCACACAGTAAGTAATCTAATCTAATCTAATCTAGACAGAAAGCAGGGTAAAATATGAGACTATCTCCCTGGGTCCCACTCCCCGCACCCCCAACTAACTAGCTTAAATCCTCCTGAGCAGCTTTGGAAAATCTCCCTGCCAGTATATTAGTCCCCTTCCAATGTAGGTGCAATCCATCCTTCTTGTACAGGTCACGTCTACCCCAAGAGAGCTTCCAATGATCCAAAAACGTGAATCCTTCTCCCATACACCAACTCCTCAGCTATGCATTCACCTACTCTGTCCTCCTGCTCCTGCCCTCACTAGCTCGTAGCACCGGGAGTAATCCAGATGTTACTACTCTCGAGGACCTCCTTTTTAAATTCCTGCCTAACTCTCTGTAATCTCCCTTCAGAATCTCAACCTTTTCCCTTCCTATGTCGCTGATTCCAATGTGGACAATGACCTTCTGTTGGCCCCTCTCCCCCGTGAGAACATTCTGCACCCTCTCTGAGATATCCTTGATCCTGGCACTAGGAAAGCAACACACCATTCTGATTTTTCACCTGTAGCCACAGAAACATCTGTCTATACTTTGGACTTGAGAGTACCCTAACACAATTGATCTCTTGGAACCCGGAGTAGCCCTCATTACATTTGAGTCAATCTCAATACCGGAAACTTGTTTGTACTACGTTCCCCTGAGAATCCATCACCCCCAACATTTTCCAAAACAACATACTTGTTTGAAATGGGAATAGATATAATCCACAGTAACCTGTAAACTCTCCCTAAACTCCCACATCCAACGAGAAGAGCATATCACTATTAAAGGCCAGTTTTGCTCCTCCAGAATCCACAGACCCAGAAAATGGACCTACCATCTTATTCCTCTACAAATCTCTGCTCCAGGTTAAATTATTAAGTGCTTAAAGGCTTAACAGCAAAATACTTAAAAGGATAGACAGTGTAACCTCAGACTAAATGTGTGCCTTCGTTGCAAACCTAGAACCAGGGAGCAATTTAAAAATAAGGGTGGCATCATTTTGGACAGAGGCAAGGGAGTGTTCTTTTACTCAGACAATTGTGAATCTTTATAATTCTTTATTTAAGGACCTGAGTCCTTTGAGTATATATAAAGTGGAGGTTGTTATCATTCCGGTAAAGGGTTACAGGGATGTTTGGGAGGCATTATATCAACCATGAGACATTCCAATGTCGAGAAAGCTCGTCAGTCTGAATGCTCCTGCGATCTGTGACCTCACTGCATAACTTTGTCATTTTATGACAATGCTCCCACCCCGATGTGACCGGTTATGTGGGTCATTCCCTTACAAACATGGCTGGGCGATTCCATCATCAAGATGGCGACGGTTGCCGGGTTTTGTTGGGGGGGGTTCCGGTCCTTCAATCGGGAAAGAAGCCCCGTCCTCCCACTCGCAGGATAACGCATACTAAGCCGATGCCTCTGACCTGTCCCCGCCTGAAGGCATTTTATTCGGAGCCTTAGGCTTACCCCAGAAGTTTATGACGTTCCCGCGATTTCCGTGCCTACCCTGTCTGACAATCTTGGCCGCCATAACATCCGTCCGTTCTTCCTCACTCTGCCCATCTAACTGAAACTGAGCATGCTCACAGCATATCCTGCACCTGCGCACTGGCTCTCAGGTCACTGAGATGAAGTAATTTATGGTGCTAGGTATTTAGGATAGTTAATTCACCATTGGCATCTACAGTTAGAGACAGAAACTCAGTGTTTCAACATCTTGGTTATGATTCGAACGAAAGATGAAATACAAAATAAATACTTATGCCTAGATGTTAGAAATGAAAATTCACTTCTAAATAATCACTCTGGACAAATTCAAGAGAACAAAGATTTTATTAACAAATTCTGCAGAATCGGACGCCTTCCCAAAGAAAAGCGCGCTGAGCATTACAAGGTCTCTCATTATATACAGCACAAGTCCCTCCCCTCTTTGACTCCAAAGAGTCACGGGGTTCACATTCTAAACTAGCAGTAATTTTCCGTTATGCTCTCATTGTCTCAAATCCTGACCACATAGAAAAACACAGGGTCGTTCTTCTGCTCTGTGGTTCTGCAGCTGGTTCAAAGCAGGTCAACAGACATCTCACATTTTATTCTTGTCCTGTGGTTTCACAATACATCAGCAGATGTCTGGATTTGTTTCTCCATTCTGTTAACACAAAGCCGACCCTTGCACCAAGTAGCTTGTTTCTTATTAACTGTTAACACTTCCCCATTCTGAGGGTTCAATGCTGACAATATTTTAAGTACAGAAATGGTTATACAAAGAGAGCTTAATAGCATCAGAAATCTGGGTTTTAAAGCGGCAAAAAGTTTAGCTTATTCAATATGATAATGCTCACGTTTAAAGATTATAATGCCATGCACATCTTAATAATTCTTATTAAGCCAGATCTCACTCTCACACTAGACCTTCTCCTTGATGCAAACCATAAGCATTCCACTTCCTCCTCCACTCTCCATCTTCTCAGATTAGAAAAAAAATGAACTAATGATTGATAACCTGCTAGTTTTTCTTTGTAATTTACGTTAATGAATTAGATCCCAGAACAAGTAATTGAATATCAAAACTTGTCAACGATACCAAACTCAGCCATTTGTCTAACATTGTTAAAGTATGATGTGGAAGTGCCGGTGTTGGATCAGGGTGCATGAAGTTAAAAATCACACAACACCAAGTTATAGTCCAACAGGTTTATTTGAAAGTAGAAACTTTCAGATTGTTGTTCCTTCATCAGGTAGCTGGTGGGAAAGGATCATAGGACACAGAATTTATAGTAAAAGATCAAAGTATAAGCCAACAGATGTGATGGATTGAACAAACCTAAATTGCTGTTAAGTCTTTAATCATTTAGATCAGCAATACAGGTTTCAATTCATTAATATGTAAATCTGTGTTAATATGTAACTTCTTTCAAGTCACAGTCCCGAGACAACTTAAGGTTTTATCAGTAGACGTGTATGTATGTATATATAGTGTGGCATCTGAGCTCAGATAATGCGTTAAAGGTGAGGTTAGAATCTGTCTGTATACCGTTAAAAATCACACAACACCTCTAAATCATGTCTGTATCCCAAACTTGAGTCAGACTGGTTCTATCTCCAAAGTAGGAATTTATAAAATGTCATATGGGCTAACTGCCTACAGATTGTGTGCTTTTTGAACAAAATAGAATCTATCTGCAAATACAAATTCACTCCTGTAGATTTATGTGTGTGTGTGTGTGTGTGTGTGTGGTAGAGAAGTGGGGATTATGGTGCTGGAAAAGAACAGCAAGTCAGGCAGCATCCGAGGAGCAGGATAAACAACATTTCGAATTTATGCTTGAAACGTCGATTCTCCTGCTCCTTGGATGTTGCCTGACCTGCTGTTCTTTTCCAGCACCACACTCTCGACTCTGATCTCCAACATCTGCAGTCCTCACTTTCTCCTGTGTGGGAGAGGAGAGAGAGTGTGAGAGTGTGTTTATGTGAATATGTGTGTGCATGGTTGATGCAGTGTGTGCATCATATGGGCAGAGTATGGCCTGAAAGTGTGTGTGTGCGCACACTTGCATGAGAGTGTATAGTGCAGTGGGGTGACCTGTGGTATGACATGAATCCAAGATCCTCGTTGAGGGTGTCCTCATGGATACCAGCTTGGCTATCAGCCTCTGGTCGGCAACTCTGCATTCTTGCATTTCCGAAAATACCCAAAGATCCGAGGCTGAATGTCCTTGAACGCTGAAGTGTTCCCCGACTGGGAGGGAACATCTTTGTCTGGCGATTGTTGCTTGGTGTCCATTCATCCGTTGTTGTAGCATCTGCTTGGTCTCGCCAATATACCATGCCTTGGGGCATCCTTGTCTGCAGTGTATGAGATAGACAATGTTGGCGGAGTCACATGAGTACCTGCCATCTATGTGATGGGTGGTGTTCCACGTGTCATGGTAGTATCCATGTTGACACTAAGACACGTATTGCAGTGGTTGTCATGTCAGGATTGTATGGTCAATGTTATCCTGAAGGCTGGGCATTCTGCTGCAAACATTGCTCTGTTTAAGGTTTTTCTAAAGGCAGGAAGTGGAGGCATAGGGGAGATCTTGGTGAGGTGCTTATCCTTATCGATAATGTGTTGCAGGCTGAAAAGAACATGGCGTAGTTTCTCTGCTCCCAGGAAGTACTGGATGATGAATGGTGCCCTCTAGGTTGTATCCCATGTCAGTCTCCTGAGGAGGTAGTTACAGTTTCTCGCTGTGGCACATTGGAACTAGCGGTCAATGAGTTGAGCATCATACCCTGTCCTTATGAAGGTGTCCTTCATCACCTTCAGGTGTCCGTCTCCCTACTCCTCATCTGGATAAATCCTGTGTATGTGTAGGGATTGTCCGTAGGGGATGGCGATTTTAATATGTTTTGGGTGTATGGCGATGCTGCTCCTTGAACAAGATTGTGTTTTTTTTTCAAAAGTAAGAGGCAGAATTGCTGAAGTGTCTGGGTTAATCTACTTGAAGAAGCTTTCCCGTTTACAAAAGCATTTGTACAATGAAAGGGGAGTGACCAGCTCTCCCAGCTCAGCTTTTCACTGGTTTTGCTGGCTTGGTTTCAGTCAGCAGATTTAAGAGGCTGCTGGTCAGTTATTAGCTGGTAAAGGAATCAGCTACATGGAAGAAGGTGTTGCATGCTGAATCTCTCTTCTATCTCTTTCCCTCCTGTAAGACCCTGGGTTTGATTTTAAGTTTTTATCAAGAGGTGTTTATGAGGAATTTTGCAGGAATTCGGAAAAACATCATTAATTTGAGATAGTTTGTTGGATTTTTGGGTAAGTTAACTTATTCTGTATTCTGTTCTCTTTTGTTTGTGTTTCATTTGGTAATCTTGTAAATAAATTCTGTTTTATTTGAAACCAAGGGTTTTTGACCAGCTGCATTACTCCTGGAATATCCACTGTACACCTACTAAAACAACAAGCAAATTTAGGGTCTGATTTACTTTCTTGAAATGTTTTGAGGGGGTCTGGCCTGGTTCATAATAGGTGGAAGCTGTAGAAGTGAAAATCGTGAGGTTATCCATGGGTTTACAGACAGTGAGGTACTGAGGTGCCCATGTTTGATGGAGATGAGTGCGTCTAAGAATGAGACTGATTCTAAAGAGTAGTCCATGGTATGTCTGATGGTGGGATGAAATTTGTTGATATCACTGTGTAATTGTTTCAATGACTCCTTGCCACAAGTGGACAGCAGATACTCATATGACTCAGCCAGCACTTAGTATCCCAAACTCTGCAGGAAGGATGCCTGAGACATGATATATTGGCAAAACCAAGCAGACGTTACAACAACGGATGAATGGATACTGCAACAATCCCCAAACAGGGATTTTCTCTCTCAGTGGGAGAACACTGCAGCTGTCAAGGATATTTTTGCCTCAGATCTTCGGATGACCATCCTCCAAGGCAGACTTCAGGATATGCAACAATGCAGAGTTGCTGAGCAGAGGCTGATAGCCAGGTTTGGTACCCATGAGGACGGCCTTAACTGGGACCTTGGGTTCATGTCACACTAAGATGACTCCACTCCACTATACAATCTCACACACACCCTCACACAATTGCACAGATACACACACCCTCTTACCCATGATCACACTCACACTCTCACATAGACCCTCTCTCATCCACACGTTCTGTCACTCACACACAAAAACACTCTCACTCCCGCACACACCTTCTCACTGGCATATATTCTATCACACCCGTGCGAACACTCTATCAAGCATATAATCTCTCTCACTCACACACACACAGTCTCTCTCCCTCACACTCACTCACTCTCACATATTGGATGAATTTGTGTTTGCAGATACATTCTATTTTGTCCAAAAAGCACATAATCTGTAGGCAGTCAGTCTATATGATGCTTTATAAATTCCTACTTTGGAGATAGAACCAGTCTGACTCAAGGATGGAATACAAACAGACTCTAATTTCACACCTTTAATTCATTGTCTGAGCTCAGATGTCACTTTTAAAAAATTCTAATAAAATCTTACATTGTCGCACAGCTGTAACTTGAAAGAAATTCTTAATTTATATATTAATGAATTGAAACCCGTATGCCTATTATAAGTGATTAAAGACTTAACAGCAATCTAGCTTGTTCAACACATCACATCAATTGTCTGACACTTTGATCTTTTAGTATAAATTCTGTGTCCTTTGATCCTGCCCCATTAGCTACCTGAAGAAGGAGCAGAGTTTTGAAAGCCTGTACTTTCAAATAAACCCATTGAACTAAGACCTGGTATTGTGTGATTTTTTTAACATTATCACGGTAGTCCAACATCATGGTGTGCAAACCAGAAAATGGACATGAGACCACAAATAGATAATTTGTGATCCTATTGAATGATGAAGTAGGCTCGAGAGAACAATTGACCCAATTCTGCTCCTGTGATACTATGTTCATGTTAAAGAAGAAAATTTCTACGCCTGGGTTTGTTTTGAATGGAGTTCAGAAGAATGACGGATGAAGTGCACAGGTCCTGAATGTATCTAACAAGATTGATGTGGAAAGGATGGTTGCTGATTTTGGTAAGGACAGAACTAGTGGCCAATGTTTTAAAGTTTGACTGAGAAAAGCAGAATATTTTTCTTGCAGAGGATTTTGTTACTTTGGAACTCTGCGTCAGAAGGTGTTGACAGATCGTTGAATATTTGATAGAAGGGAATGAGAAATTCAAAACTCAAACGGATCAGCCATGATCCCTGGCAAGAATGGGAACTCTGGGAGGATGGTTGGGAGACTTCAAAAAGCCAATAGAGTTCACAATTGCAGAATTAAAAACCAGCCATTTCTGCATTGCAACTCTGGAACTATTTCTTGGGATTGGACTCTGGCTATTCTTGAAAATGTTAGTTTTTGCTGGAACCATTTGGGATACCTTCGACAGATTCACTGCCATGAATCCTTCTTTCTAATATAAATCTAAGTTACTGATGCATGGTGGAGAAGGATACCCACACAAACTCTTTGTCACAAGATAGGCTCAATGTTGATGAACAGGATATAAGTTTATTGCATATTACTTAATAGCTAGCTACACTACATCTGAGATATGTGTTAGATCATTTTGAGACTATCAGGCTTAATTTAAGATTACATATGTATCATTCCATAAGTTACATACTTGTTAGTAGTGAAAACAATTACTGATGTACTCTACATCCTCTGGTGAACACATGCAGAACTCACAGGATGCAACTGGTTAAATCCTTCCAGGAGGATATGGAGAATTGGTGAAGCTTAACATGTCATATCAGTTACCCTTTTCTAATTAACAACAACTAACATTCTGGAAAAAAACTCTTGAGTGGAAATACTGTAAGTTCAAATAATGACATGGATTTGATATTATCTTACAGCTTCATGTGAGGATTGCATTGGATAAATAAACCTCATCCTTCAAGCTCAGAAAGGTAATTGATAAGTAAGTAGAATGGTTCCCAACAAGGATGGAGTTCCAACACAAGATCAAATACAAAATCCTATCTACTGCTACACTTTCATGATAATCTCCTTCTCTGCAATCTCTCACCATGAAAAGCTAATGATACTTCACAGCAACCTCTACACTGAACATTATTTTTTATCTGCTGATTGAAAAATAAGGAACTATTTAGTATAATTAAGTAATACAAAAGATGTCAGAATAGCTTATTGGATGTTAATGTTGAATTGACTCTGAAAACTGACCTGAAAAATATTTGAGCATACAATTGAGATATTGCACTGAAAACTATTAGATATGTTATATTCATATTGAAGTGAAAAATAGTTTGATATTTATGAGGTGTTTTGGACTAAGCATCATTAGAAGTTTGTGATCTTATCAATTAGAAGGTATTTGCTGCAATGCAATTATATATTATTGTGATAATTGCATTCAACAATATGTTTATTGGTCAGAATAACCAAGAATAATTTTTTTCCAGAAATTTAGGACAGCATTTTACATGTATTACTCTTCGTGGTTTGAAAAAAAAATCAGAAATTGTCTGTGATTATTAGAATGAGAAAGACCTTATACTTGCCTGGGCTAGTTTATTGCTGTCACTGTTTCAGATTTTTTTTTGACTTTAATCAAAGATGCATTTTCTTCAGTCAAATGTCCAGATTTTCATGATTGGAGTGTCTTCTATGCTTCACTGTATGCCTCTATTTAACTGGAATGTGTGCTGTTATAAGAGGGTTTTGCTGTTGTGTGCAGTGGGCTGGCATGAATAGGGTAATTTGTTTGAGCATCTTGAATCAGTCTTCCTTTGTTTGCAATTTGCATAGCCAGCAAACTGAAAAACTGTTTGTTCTTAGGCAAAGCAGAGAATCAGTGCGTGGTACATTTATCCAAAGAATACCCAACTCTATATTTAATCGCATGCTATTTGCATTGCTTTTCCATGTGCTGAGAATTTAGTCTCTTTGTTCTTAGCTCCTTATTATACAAATGGCTGCTTATTTACAGCACTGCTTTTCCCTTTAACTTTTTACGCAGTGGCCTCATTTTCAGCTGATTATTCATTTCTTGTTTCATGGTTATGTTAAATGTTGCAGAAACAGGTTTAGAGTAAAATTTCTATTCAATTCTTTAAAATTGACTGACAACACATGGTCAGATTCTTGCTGATGTATATGTCTACCTGTCTGATTAGGTAATGGTCACTTGCATAGTTTCTTATGGTTTGAGCAGCCCTTAATCTACTTTCAGCTGAAACCCTTCATCCAGCAGTTGTACTACTGATTTGGAAGCTGTTTTGGGGTAGATGTGACCTGCATAAGAAGGACAGATCGCACCTAAATTGGAAGGGGACCAATATACTGGTAGGGGGATTTGCTAGAGCTGCTAGGGAGGATTTAGACTAGTAAGGTGGGGCCCAGGAAGATAGTGAGGAAAGATTTCAGTCTGAGTACAGTTGAGAACAAAGGCGAGTCGAACAGTCAGGGCAGACAGGGACAAAGCAGAGAACAAGGTAGGACTGCATTTATTTCAATGCAAGAGGCCTAACAGAGAAGGCGGATGAACTCAGGGCATGGTTAGGAACATGGGACTGAGATATCAGAGCAATTCTAGAAACATGGCTCAGGGATGGACAGGGCTGGCAGCTTAATGTTCCAGGATACAAATGCTACAGGAAGGACAGAAAGGGAAGCAAGAGAGGAGGGGGAATGGCATTTTTGATAAGGGATAGCATTACAGCTATACTGAGGGAGGATATTCCCAGAAATACATCCAGGGAAGTTATTTGGGTGTAACTGAGAAATGAGAAAGGGATGATCACCTTTTTGGGATTCTATTATAGACCCCCTAATAGTCAGAGGGAAATTGAGAAACAAATTTGTAAGGAGATCTCAGTTATCTGTAAGAATAATCGGGCGGTTATGGTAGGAGATTTTAACTTTCGAAACATAGACTGAGACTGCCATAGTGTTAAGATGGAGAAGAATTTGTTAAGTGTGTACAAGAAAATTTTCTGATTCAGTATGTGGATGTACCTACTAGAGAAGATTAGATTAGAGTAGATTACTTACAGTGTGGAAACAGGCCCTTCGGCCCAACAAGTCCACACCGACCCGCCACCCCTTCACCTAACATACGGATAATTTAAGATAGCCAATTCACCTAACCTGCACATTTTTGGATTGTGGGAAGAGACCGGACCACCCAGAGGAAACCCAAGCAGACACTGTGAGAATGTGCAAACTCCACACACAGTCGCCTGAGGTGGGAATTGAACCTGGGTCTCTGAGGCAGCAGTGCTAACCACTGTACCACCGTGCCGCCCGCTAAAGTGCAAAACTTGACCTATTCTTGGAAATAAGGCAGGGCAGTTGACTGAGGTGTTAGTGAGGGAGCACTTTGGGCCAGTGACCATAATTCTATTTGTTTTGAAATAGTGATGTAAAGGATAGACCAGATCTAAAAGTTGAAGTTCTAAATTGGAGGAAGGCCAATTTTGATGATATTAGGCAAGAAACTTTCAAAAGTTGATTGGGGACAGATGTTCACAGGCAAAGGGATGACTGGAAAGTGGGAAGCCTTTAGAAATGAGATAACGAGAGTGTAGAGACAGTATATTCCTATTCGGATGAAAGAAAAGGCTCGTAGGTATAGGGAATATTGGATGACTAAAGACATTGAGGGTTTGGTTAAGAAAAAGATGGAAGCATATATCAGGTATAGACAGGATAGATCGAATGAATAGCAAAAAGGGGACATGAGAAAGCTTTGGAAAATAGAGTTAAGGAGAATCCAAAGGGCTTTTACAAATACATTTAGGACAAATGGGTAACTAGGATAAGAATAGGGCCCCTCAAAGATCAGCAAGGCGGCCTTTGTGTGGAGCCGCAGGAGATGGGGCAGGTACTAAACTAGTATTTTGCATCAGTATTTACAGTGGAAAAGAACATGGAAGATATAGAATGTAGGGAAATAGATGGTGACATCTTGAAAAATGTCCATATTATAGAGGAAGAAGCGCTGGATGTCTTGAAACACATAAAAGTGGATCAATCCCCAGGACCTGACCAGGTGTACCCTATGGGAAGCTAGGGAAGTGATTGCTGGACCTCTTGCTGAGATATTTGTATTATTGATAGTCACAGATGAGGTGCCGGAAGACTGGAGGTTGGCTAATGTGGTTCCACTCTTTAAGAAAGGTGGTAAGGAAATGCCAGGGAACTATAGACCAGTGAGCCTGACGTTGGTGGTGGGCAAGTTGTTGGAGGGAATCCTGAGGGACAGGGTGTACTTGTATTTGGAAAGGCAAGGACTGATTAGGGATAGTTAAAATGGCTTTGTGCACAGGAAATCACATCTCACAAACTTGATTGAGTTTTTTGAAGAAGTCACAAATAGGATTGATGAAGGCAGAGTGGTAGATGTGATCTATATGGACTTCAGTATGGCGTTTAACAAAGTTCCCCATGGGAGACTGGTGAGCAAGGTTAGATCTCATGGAATACAAAGAGAACTCACCATTTGGATGCAGAACTGGCTCAAAGGTAGAAGACAGAAGGTAGTGGTGGTGGTGGAGGGTTGTTTTTCAGACTGGAGGCCTGTGGCCAGTAGAGTGCCACAAGGATCGGTGTTGGGTCCATTACTTTTCATCATTTATATAAATGTTTTGGATGTGAACGTAGGAAGCATAGTTAGCAAGTTTCAGATGACACCAAAATTGGAGGTGTAGTGGACAGCAAAAAAGACTACCTCAGATTATAATGGGATCTTGATCAGATGGGCTAATGGACTGAGAAGTGGCAGATCGACTTAAATTTAGAAAAATGTGAGGTGCTGCATTTTGGGAAAGTAAATCTTGGCAGGACTTATACACTTAACGAGAAGGTCCGAGGGAGTGTTGCTGAACAAAGAGACCTTGGAGTGCAGGTTCATAGCTCCTTGGAAGTGGAATCTCAGGTAGATAGGATAGTGAAGAAGACATTTGGTGTGCTTTTCTTTATTGGTCAGAATATTGAGTACAGAAGTAAAGGAATTGAGAGGTCATGTTGCGGCTGTTCAGGACATTGGTTGGAATATTGCATGCAATTCTGGTCTCCTTCCTATTGGAAAGATGTTGTGAAACCTGAAAGGGTTCAGAAAAGATTTACAAGATTTTGTCAGGGTTGGAGGATTTGAGCTATAGGGAGAGGTTGAATAGGCTGGTACTGTTTTCTGGATTAGTGGTGCTGGAAAAGCACAGCAGTTCAGGCAGCATCCGAGGAGCAGTAAAATCGATCTTTCGGGCAAAAGCCCTTCATCAGGAATACAGGCAGAGTACCTGAAGGGTGGAGAGATAAGTGAGAGGAGGGTGGGAATGGGGAGAAAGTAGCATAGAGTACAATATTAGGGTGAGGGAGGGGATGTAGGTGATAAGTCAGAGAGGAGGGTGGAGTGGATAGGTGGAAAGGTAGATAGGCAGGTAGGACAAGTCATGGGGACAGTGCTGAGCTGGAAGTTTGGAACTGGGGTGAGGTGGGGGAAGGGGAAATGAGGAAACTGTTGAATGCACTGGGGTTGAAGTGTTCCGAGGTGGAAGATGAGGCGTTCTTCCTCCAGGCGTCGGGTGGTGAGGGAGCGGCGGTGAAGGAGGCCCAGGACCTCCATGTCCTCGGCAGAGTGGGAGGGGAAGTTGAAACGTTGGGCCTCGGAAATGTGGTTGATTGGTGGGGGTGTCCCAGAGATGTTCCCTAAAGCGCTCTGCTAGGAGGCGTCAGTCTCCCCAATGTAGAGGAGACTGCATCGGGAGCAACGGATACAATAAATGATATTGGTGGATATGCAGGTAAAACTTTCATGGATGTGGAAGGCTCCTTTAGGGCCTTGGATAGAGGTGAGGGAGGAGGTATGGGTGCAGATTTTGCAATTCCTGCGGTGGCAGAGGAAGGTGCCAGGACGAGAGAGTGGGTTGTAGTGGGGCGTGGACTTGACCAGGTAGTCACGGAGCGAACGGTCTTTGCGGAAGGCAGAAAGGGGTGGGGAGGGAAATATATCCTTGGTGGTGAGGTCCGTTTGCAGGTGGCGGAAATGTCGGCGGATGATTTGGTTTATGCAAAGTTTGGTAGGTTGGAAGGTGAGCACCAGGGGCGTTCTGTCCTTGTTACAGTTGGAGGGGTGGGGTCTGAGGGTGGAGGTGCGGGTATGGATGAGATGTGTTGAAGGGCATCTTTAACCACGTGGGGAGGAAGTTGCGGTCTCTAAAGAAGGAGGCCATCTGGTGTGTTCTGTGGTGGAACTGGTCCTCCTGGGAGCAGATACTGCGGAGGAGTTGGGAATACGGGATAGCATTTTTGCAGGAGGTAGGGTGGGAAGAAGTGTAATCCAGGTAGCTGTGGGAGTTGGTGGGTTGTAAAAAATGTTGGTGTCAAGTCAGTCGTCATTAATGGAGATGGAGAGGTCCAGGAAGGGGAGGGAGGTGTCAGAGATGGTCCAGGTAAATTTAAGGTCAGGGTGGAATGTGTTGGTGAAGTTGATGAATTGCTCAACCTCCTCGCGGGAGCATGAGGTGGCACCAATGCAGTCATCAATGTTGCAGAGGAAGAGGTGGGGAGTGCTGCTGGTGTAATTACAGAAGATGGACTGTTCTACGTAGCCAACAAAGAGACAGGCATACGGGTGCTCACGGCTACCCCTTTGGTCTGGAGGAAGTGGGAGAAATTGTTAAGGGTGAGAACCAGTTCAGCAAATGAATGAGAGTGTCGATGGAAGGGTACTTTTGGGGACTTCGGGAGAGGAAGTAACGGAGGGCTTGGAGGCCCTGGTCATGGCGGATGGAGTTGTAGAGGGACTGGATATCCATGGTGAAGGTGAGGCATTGGGGGCCAGAGAAACAGAAGTCTTGGAGGTGGTGGAGGGCGCGGATGGTGTCTCAAACGTATGTGGGGAGTTCCTGGACTAGGGGGAATAGGACAGTATCGAGGTAGGTAGAAATGAGTTCAGTGGGGCAGGAGCATGCTGAGACAGTGGGTTGGCCAGGGTGGTCAGGCTTGTGAATCTTGTAAAGGAGGTAGAACTGGGGTTCCCAGACTATGAGGTTGGAAGCTGTGGGTGGGAGATCTCCTGAGGTGATGAGGTTCTTTATGGTCTGGGAGATGATGGTTTGGTGATGGAGGGTGGGGTCATGGTCGAAGGAGCAGTAGGAAGAGGTGTCCTCGAGTTGGCATCTGGTTTCAGGGTGTAGAGGTCAGTGCGCCAGAATACGACTGTGCCCCCTTTATCTGCTGGCTTGATGGTGAGGTCGGGATTGGAGCAGAGGGATTGGAGGGCTGCGCGTTGTGAGGATGAAAGGTTGGAGTGGGGGAGGGGGTAGACAGGTTGAGGGAGTTAATGTCCAGGTGGCAATTGGAAATGAAGAGGTCGAGGGCGGGTAATAGGCCAGCACGGGGTATCCAGGTGGATGCAGTGTGTTGGAGGTGAGCGAAGGCGTCCTTGGAAGGCGGGCAGGATTGTGAAAGTAAGCTTGGAGGTAAAGAAGGCAAAAGAAGTGTTCGACGTCACGGCGTGTATTAAATTTATTGATGCATGGGCAGAGAGGTATGAAGGTGAGTCCTTTGCTGAGGACTGATCGTTCGTCCTCAGTGAGGGCAAGGTCTGGAGGGATGGTGAAAACTCGGCAGGGCTGGGAGCTGGGACCTGGTGTGGGTGTGGAGCTGGGAGTGGGAGTGGAGCCGGTAACTGGAGTGGGTGTGGTGGTGGGGGGAATGGGGGTGGAGTCATGAGCAGGAGTGGTGTTCCCCTCAGGGTCCTGGGGGTGGGGATGGTGACAGTGGGATCTGTGGGGGGCGTGTTATCTGGAGCATCAGGCTGAGGGGTGACCTTATAAAGCTTTATAAAATCATGAGGGGCATGGATAGAATAAATAGATAGAATCTTTTCACTGGGTTGGGGCACTCTAGAACTAGAGGGCATAGGTTTAGGGTAAGAGGGGAAAGATATAAAAGAGACCTAAGGGGCACTTTTCATGCAGAGGTTGGTACGTGTTTGGAATGAGCTGCTAGAGGAAGTGGTGGAGGCTATTTCAGTTGCAACATTTAAAAGGCATCTGGATGGGTATATGAATAGGAAGGGTTTGGAAGGATTTGGGCCAGGTGCTGGCAGGTGGGACTAGATTGGGTTGGGATGGAAGAGTTGGACCGAAAGGTCTGTTTCTGTGCTGTACATCTCTATGACTACTCACTCACTGTGACTCCTCCAAAACAGTCTAGACTTGTTTCCCACATTCTACCTTCATGTCCCCATGGTCACTGCAAACTCTGCTGTCTGTGCCCTTACAGATTAATCTTAAATTAATCTTGTTCAATTTGCCAGCATTTGACCCCCCACTAAACCCTTCCTATCCCGATGCCTTTTAACTGTTGTAATTGTACCAGCCTCCACCACATTCTTTAGCAGCTCATTTCATACACACACTACCTTCACTGTGAAAAAGTTGCCTATTATGTCCCTTTTAACTTCCTCCCTTCTCACTTTAAACCGATGCCCAGTGAAACGTCCTTGGCTATTCATCCTATCCTTGACTCCCTTGGTTTTATAAACTGATATAAGGTCATCCCTTAGCGTCTTATATTCCAAACAAAGTAGCCCTAACCTTTCCCCGTAGCACAAATCCTTCATCCCTGGCAACATTCTTGTAAATCTTTTCTGTACCCTTTCCAAGTTCACAACATTTTTCCTATGAAATGAGATCAGAATTGAATGCAAATTCCAAAGTAGCCTAACCCCAATATCCTGTACAGTCACAACATGACCTCTCAACTCCTATACAGAATGCACTGACATAAAGGCAAGCATAGCAAACATCTTCTTCACTATCCTGTCTACTTGGAAATCCACTTTCAAGGAAATATGAACCTGCACTCCCAGGACCTTACGATTAAGTTTCTAAATCCTGCCTTGATTCATTTCTAAAACGCAGTACCTCACATTTATCTAAATTAAACTCCAACTACCACACCTTGCCTATCTGATCAAGGTCCCATTTTACTTTGAGGTAACCTTCTTCACTGCCCACTACTCCACCAATTTTCATGCAAACATTCTAACCATATCTCCTATGTTCACATCCAATGACAAAAAACAATGGACCTAGCATCAATCCTTACAGTCTGAAAAGCAACCCTTCACCACGACCTCTGTCTTCTACCTTCAAGTCATTTCTGTATCCAAGTGGCTGTTTTGCAGTTCCACAACCTGTTGTGCTATCTGCACTTACCAAAGTCTAGCCACTTGAACATTTCTTATTTTAATCTTTTCACCATTTGTGGCTGTAGTTTGAGATTATGGCTGATCTACGGTATGTCTCCTTGAATTGTACGTTCCCATCGATAACGACCACCTCGCCCCCGGACTACCACTACCACCACCAAATTCCTTCCATCATAACTCTTGAAGCCTTTGCTTAGCCGGATCTATCTCTGTATTAAAAATTCTCAATTTCCTATTTTCGTAGGCAAAGAGTTCAATGGCCACACAACGTTTTCAGAGAAAACAAAATTCATCTAATTTGAAAGGACATCCGCTAGTTGTGGAGTCACACATAAGACAAAACAGCTGATGAAAGGCTTGTGCCTGAACGTTGATTCTCCTGCACCTCAACTGCTGCCTGATTGGCTGTGCTTTTCCAGCACCATATTCTCGACTCTGATCTCCAGCATTTGCAGTCCTCACTTTCCCCCTGTTTAAGGAAGGTGTCTAAATAGACTAGATTAATATGTTAAGACAAATGAGATGTGTTCATCTTGTAATCTGTATATTATTATTATGGAGATTGAAGTGTGGATGTCGGCAGGCACTCTTTGGGGATAGGAGTCTAAAAAAAGGATCACAGTCAGAATTATAGGGCAATCATTTCTGACAAGGATGAGGAGAAATGTCTTCATTCAAATTGTTAGAAATCTGTGAACAATTCCATTGCAAAGACTGAATGAGTGAATATATTACAGAAAAATATAGAGGATACTAAGGGATGGACGATGCAGAAGCTGGACAAGAGATGAGAAGTAAACATCAATATTTCAAAACTGCGAGTTAGGTTCATAGGGTTGAATGGTTCTTAAATTCTTATGTTGGAAGAACCCAGAGTGTGTGAATGATTTTAGATGAAGCAAAAGTTGACCCCCTTCTGAGAACTAAAACCAAAACACCCAAAGAGGAGTGCCTGTCCCTATAATCTGTAAAAGGAGTGTGAAAAGTGGTATAACCTGCTGTTCCTGAAATTCTAATGGTTAATTAAAAATAAATCCCTGACACTCACTTTAAAATCAAGAATTTATTTATCTAACCCTAACTGTGACTAAATTAACTAAACTATTAATAGACTGAATAAATCCCTTCTGACTACTAACTATTCCTGAATAAAACAAGTTTCTAATGGTATGCTGGTCCAATAAATACAAATTCGACTAATATACAAAAAAAAATACAATTTAGTATCTTGAAGCTATGGCCAGTTTACATGTCTCTGGAATGTTCTGTGCCTCTTCTGTTGAGTCTTCTGGCAGGAACGCTTCCTCCGATTCTTCTGTCAGGAATACTTCCTTCGATACTTCTGTAAGAAACACATTTTTCTGTCATTAATACTATTATTTCTTAGATTTTTTTTTAAGTATACGGATGACTGTGATAGTCAGTTCCTCTCTCAAGAGAGCTGAGGGCTCTTAGATTTGGTAAATGGCAGTTAGCTCTGGGGTCTTTGTCCAACTGCCTCTTTCTTCTCTATCCTTGATGACAGAACAATATTTCTTACATCGGATTGGTCCTACGTTGTGAAAACCTATGTTGATTTAAATACAATAGGTTTTTGGCATCAAAGTACCTTGTTTAAATTGATTGGCTAAATTTAAAAAGACTGTTGTCTTGATTAAAAAAAAACTGCTGCTTGGCCCAACTGTATGGCCTCTCGATACAAATGTTTCTGTTTAGCTGCTCTCTTTTTCTGTAAATTTTAAAACTGCTCACATCCATTAAAAGCACCCATTTTAACTCTAAGCACTGAGAAAAAAAGTCTTTTAAAGGGACCGTGGAATGCTGTCTCCCCCAACTATTACAATTTTACAAACACCAAATTCTAACTTCCTGCCTCCCAACCTACAATTACTCTACCCAACTTTGCAACAATTGTTACATATATGCAGGAAGATGCAGTGGAACCTGTTTTGTCACCACAGTCTGCCCAAAGCCTGGAGAAGTGGTCTCAGGAGCCTTAACACTAAATGCCGTGCCAGCACTGACATCTTGAAAGGTATTTAAAGGGAGGCCAAAGGGAGCATTCACAATCAGTACCTGGGCAGTATGTCTTTATTTAATGGCCTCCCTGGAGTGTATCAGTAATTAGAACAGATTCTTGTGAAGTTTATAAGCCCAGTTACAAGTGGAGTTCCGCAGGGATCAGTTCTGGGTCCTCTGCAGTTTGTAATTTTTATTAATGACTTGGATGAGGGAGTCGAAGGGTGGGTCAGTAAATTTGCAGATGATACGAAGATTGGTGGAGTTGTGGACAGTGAGGAGGGCTGTTGTCGGCTGCAAAGGGACTTAGATATGATGCAGAGCTGGGCTGAGGAGTGGCAGATGGAGTTCAACCCTGCCAAGTGTGAGGTTGTCCATTTTGGAAGAACAAATAAGAAAATAAGAATGCAGAATACAGGGTTAACGGTAGGGTTCTTAGTCAGGTGGAGGAACAGAGGGATCTTGGGGTCTATGTACATAGATCTTTGAAAGTTGCCACTCAGGTGGATAGAGCTTGTAAGAAGGCCTATGGTGTATTAGCGTTCATTAGCAGAGGGATTGAATTCAAGAGTCGTGAAGTGATGTTGCAGCTGTACAGGACTTTGGTTAGGCCACATTTGGAGTACTGTGTGCAGTTCTGGTCGCCTCACTTTAGGAAAGATGTGGAAGCTTTGGAGAGGGTGCAGACAAGATTTACCAGGATGTTGCCTGGAATGGAGAATAGGTCATACGAGGATAGGTTGAGAGTTCTCGGCCTTTTCTCGTTGGAACGGCGAAGGATGAGGGGTGACTTGATAGAGGTTTATAAGATGATCAGAGGAATAGATAGAGTAGACAGTCAGAAACTTTTTCCCCGGGTACAACAGAGTGTTACAAGGGGACATAAATTTAAGGTGAAGGGTGGAAGGTATAGGGGAGATGTCAGGAGTGGGTTCTTTACCCAGAGAGTGGTGGGGGCATGGAATGCGCTGCTCATGGGAGTGGTAGAGTCAGAATCATTGGCGACCTTTAAGCTGCAATTGGATAGGTACATGGATGGGTGCTTAATCTAGGATAGATGTTCGGCACAACATTGTGGGCCGAAGGGCCTGTTCTGTGCTGTATTGTTCTATGTTCTATGTTCTATTTTCCAGTTGTCCCCTACAATGTGTTGTATTTTCAGTGGGCACACGGAGTGTTTCATTATTTAAACTGAAAGTGTGTCAGTTTTTCTATGACTCGTAGATAATTTATTGGGGATTCCTAGGGAGTGTGTCAAAATTTAAAATGTGTCTCTGCAGAAAACATCTGTCCTTGGTGAGGGTGTCAATATTTACAGAATATTTACATATTCTACTCTGGGCTCTGCCGGACATGTATGAGTAATTGCAGAGGATCTCTGGGTATGTATCAATACTTACAATAGTGGATTGTACCAGTATTTCCAAGACCATGTGAACTGTGCTAATATTTTTTGGACATTTATTTCGAGAGGTTTTCTGGGAATGTCCCTCCATTGTATTTTCAGTAATGGTGATGTTATAGATAATTATACAAGTTTTGGCATCATCTGCAAATCCTCAGATACTGAAGCAGTCCATGGCCAATTGTAATAAGACCTGGGCAACATCTTAGCTTGAGCTGATAATTAACAAATTTTATTTGCACCACGCAAGTGCCAGACAATAACTGCCTACAACAGAGGAGAATCTAATCATCAATCCTTGACTTTCAATGTTATTTCCTTCACTGAATCCCCACCAACATCTTGGGATTCACCATTGACCAGAAATCTAACTGGACTAGTAATAAAAATATTGTGGTTGCAAGAGCAGATGAGAGGCTAGGAATTCTATGGCAAGTAGTTCATTTCCTGAGCCCTCAAAGCCTGCCGACAATTTACAAGGATAAGCCAGAATGTAATGGAATACTCCACTCTTCCCTCATTCCCCTAAATGCTATCCACAAAGGTGGGTGGAAGAGGAGAACAACCCAGGCTTAAGTGCCACCTGCTTCCAAACCCACTTGCACACGAATTCTGTTGAGGCCAGTGTTCATCATAGAACATAGAACAGTACAACACAGAAATGGGTAGTCTGGCCACGATATTGTGCCGAACATGACGCCAAATTAAATATATCCATTCTGCCTGCCCTTGGTCCATATCCATCCATTCCTTACGTTTTCATGTGATTATCTCAAAGTCCCTTAACTGCCTCTCCAAATCATGTCTAAAATATTTGCCTCTACCACCACTGCTGGCAGTGCATTGCAGACGTCTACCACTTTGTGTAAAAATAATTTGCCTCTCACTCTCCTTTGAACGTCTCCCAATCACGTTAAATGCATGCCCCCTAGTTTTAGACATTTCAAATCTGGGAAAAATATACTGATTGTCAATCGTATTTTTGCATCTCATAATTTTATAGTCTCCTATCAAATCTTCCCTCAGCCTCTGCCGCGTCAGAGAAAACAACCCGAGTTTTTGTAGCCTTTCCTATAGTTCATACCCTCTAATCCAGACAGCAGACTGGTAAACCTCTTCTGCACGCTATCCATGCTTCCACATTCTTCCTGTAATGTGGCAACCAGAACTGAATGTAATATTCTAAGTGTGGTCTAATCAAAGTCTTATAAAACTGCAACATGACATCCCAACTCTTGTACTCATTTCTCTAATCAATAAAGGTGAGCATGCCATATGCCTTCTTTACCACCCTATCTACTTGTGTGGCCACTTTCAGGGAGCTATGAACTTGAACCCCAAGATCTCCCTATACATCGATGTTGTTCAGGGTCTTGCCATTAATCTGTGTACTTTTTAAAAACATTTGATCTCCCAAAGTGCAGCACCCCACAGTTACCCAGATAAAACTCCATCTGCCATTTCTCCAAATATATCTGCAACTGATCTATATCCTGCTGTATCCCTTGACAAACTTCAACACTACCCACAACTCCATTGATCTTTCTATCATCCACAAACTTACCAACCCACCCATCTTCATTTTCATCCAACTAATTGATATATCATGAACAGCAGGGGTCCCTGCAGAACTTCGAGCAAGAAAAAAATCCCTTCAGCAACTATACTCTGCCTTCTGTGGGCAAGCCAATTATGAATCCACACAGCCAAGTCATGGTGAACCCCATGCGTCTTAATCTTCTGGATGTGCCTACCATGAGGGGCCTTTTTGAAAGCCTCCATCCCCATTGATCACTTTTGTCACCTCCTTGAAAAATTCAATCAAATTAGTCAGACATGACCTGCTCCATATAAAGCCATGCTGATTCTCCCTAATTAAGCCATTCTATTCCAAATGTACAGAAATCCTATCCCTAGGAATTCTCTTCATGAGCTTCCCAACTACTAATGTAAGACTCACTGGTCTATAGTTTCTTGGATTACCCATATTTTTCTTCTTGAACAGAGGAATAACATTAACTATTCACCAGTTCTACAGAACCTATCCAGTAGCTAGTGAGGATACAACAATCTTGGTCAAGGCCCCAGCAATCTCCTTTCTTGCCTCTTTGAATAACCTGGGGTAGATATCATTTGACACAGGGGAATTGTCCACGTTAATGCTCTTCAAGAGATTCAACACTTCTTTCTTGATCTCAAAATGACCTTGCATATTATCCCTCCTTGTCCTTTCTCCTTACTGGAATATGCCAGACATGAATTCTGATCAGCAGGTCTTTAAATAACTCCCATATGTCAAATATGGACTCACCAATAATACTACCTCCCAATTAACACTTCCTTGCTCTGGCCTAATACTGACATAATTTCCCAAACTAATTTAGTACCTTCTCACAAGGTCCTAACTTATTCTTATTCATTGCGATCGAAAGCTTAAGGAGTTTCTACAATGCTCTCCTGCTTTAAGGTCAGTCACCTGATCAGGCTTCTCAGCCAATACAAAGTCCAGTATGGCTCCTCCTCTTGTGGACTATCCACACAATGTTTCCAGAAACCCTCTTAGAACCACCTAACAAATTTTGCCCATCTAAGGGAGTCCCAGTCAATTTTGGGGAATTAAAAGACTCCCACTATGACAACCCTGTTTTTATTGCATCTTTCTGTAATATGCTGACATATTTGTTCTTTGATGTCTTGGTGGCTGTTTGACGGGGGAAGGGGGAGCGTCTATTATATAATCCTATCAGAGTGATTGCACCCATCTTATTTTTGAGTTGCAGCCATATTGCCAAGAATGAAGGAATGTAGACATCGGACATTTCTGATGGAAATCTTTTAGCAAGCCTACTTAAAGTTTGTTATTTAATAAGATCAGAAGGAAATTTCTAATCCCACAATAACTGAGGCTTTTTAGGAGAATGTTGTTATAAATGTGTAACGTAAATGGATAATGAACAAACTCATGTTAGGATTGTAGTACAGTTGACAAATTAAAATCAGAGGATTTAATTACATTTCAATAAAACCACCATCTGTTAGTGGCAGGGGCTGAATCATGTCAGTGCTGGAATGTTCTTAATAATAGTGAGGCCTGAAATCAGGGAAACTTGCTAGCAAGAAGAATGAATAATGGATGTAAATCTCAGTATTGAAGTGTGGCTGTGTATGATGTATTGTGGGAGCTCAAAGATTGTGAGAAGGATGTCTGGCAAAAATGAGAACATGAGAACACCCACAGTTATCCATGAAGTCGAGAAATGTGGTGTTGGAAAAGCATATCCTGTCAGGTAGCATCTGACGAGCAGGGCAGTCGATGTTTCGAGCATAAGCTCTTCATCAGGAATGATGGGGGAGCCCAAGGAGGCTAAGAGATAAATGAGAGGGGCGCGTGGGGCTGGGGGAAAGCCAGTTGGGAATGCGATAGGTAGATGAAGGTGGGGGGGTGATGGTGATAGGTTGGCAATAATGGTGGAGCAGGTAGGTGGAAAGGAGATGGACAGGAAAGACAGTTCAAGAGGGCGATGCTGAGTTAGAGGATTGGATCTAGGATAAGGTGGAAACTGGTAATATCAACATTGATCTCATGTAGTTGGAAGGTCCCAAAACAGCCTCTCCCGCCTACCCACCCAAGTACCCTTCCACAGACACACTCATTTGATTGGATGAACTGGTCCTCAGTTTCAACAATTTCTCCTTCCAATACTCTCACTTTTTCCAGACCAGGGGTAGCTATGGGCACCTGCATGGGCCCCAGCTATGCCTGCTCTTCGTCAGATACGTGGAACAGTTCATCTTCCTCCACTACATTGATGACTGTATTGGTGCCAGCCCGTGCTCCCACAGCTACCTGGACTATACCTCTGCCCACCCTACCTCTTGCAAAAATGCTATCCCTTACTCCCAATTCCTCCACCTCAGCTGCAGTTGCACCCAGGAGGTCCAATTCCACCATAGAACATCCTAGATGACCTCCTTCTTCGGCGATCTCAATTTCCCCTCCCATGTGACCAATGATGCCCTCCAGAACATCTCCTCCATTTTCCACACCTCCGCCCTTCAACCCCACCCCTCCAATCACAACAAGGACAGATCTCCCCGGTCCTCATCTTCCATGAACCTCCAATACAATGCATCATCATCTGCCATTTCCGCCACCTACAAACAGACCCCACCACCAGGGATATATTTCCCTCCCCAACCTTATCTGCATTTGGGAGAGACAATTCCCTCTGTGACTCCCTTGTGAGGTCCATTCCCCCGACTAACCCACCCTCCACTTCCGGCACCTTCCCTTACCACTGCAAGTTGTGTAAAAGCTGCACGCACACCTCCACCCCTCACCTCAATCTAAGGCCCTAAAAGATCCTTTCACATCCAACAGAGATTTAACTGTACTTCCACACATAGAGTCACAGAGATGTACAGCATGGAAACAGACCCTTTGGTCCAACCCATATCCCTTCAAACCCTTCCTATTCATATACCCATCCAAATGCCTCTTAAATGGTGTAATTGTACTAGCTTCCACCACATCCTCTGGCAGCTCATTCAACACATACAACCCTCTGCGTGAAAACGTTGCCCCTTAGGTCTCTTTTATATCTTTCCCCTCTCACCCTAAACCTATCACCTCTAGTACTAGAATCCCCGATCCCAGGGAAAAGACTTTGTCTATTTATCCTATCCATGCCTCTCATAATCTTGTAAACCTCTATAAGGTCACCCCTCAGCCTCTGACACTCCAGGGAAAACAGCCCCAGCCTGTTCAGCCTCTCCCGAAAGGTCAGTCCCTCTAACCCTCCCATTTATCTCTCCCTTGAGACCCACCCCAACTCATTTCTGATAAGAGTTTATGCTTGAAACATCAATTCTCCTGCTCCTCGGACGCTGCCTGACTTGACCAGCACTGCACTTTTCAACTCTGAACTCCTGCATCTGCAAACCTCACTTTGTCCTTATCCATGAAGTGGCCATCATTGATTATGTATTCCCAAGATTGGATGTGGAGGTTACAGGGGATATGGCTAACACCGATGCCAATGTTGCATGTAATCATTGTAATGTGGAATGTAAAAATATAGTGTTCTTGGGTGTCACAGTGCCTTGGAATCTCTACAGAGACCTCTCCCATGCTTGTTGGTAAGGAGCTCCAAATAAAGAATGACTTGTGCTGCTGAACATGGGTCTCAAGACTCCTCTCTAAACTCCCTCACCGACATTAATATTATCCCATTAAGAAAGAAAGAAATAAGAAATTACTAGGAAATTACAACCCAGTCAATTTAATTTTGGTAATATAGTTAGATATCATTTTGTGGACAGAATATACTTGCATTTGGAGTACCACAGGTTAATCAGAGATAGCATGGAATATTAGGAAGGGTCATGTTTGATAAATTTGATCAATTTGTTTGAGGAAGTAACCAGGAGTGATGATGAGGGCAATACATTTAATCTGGTCTTCATGGACTTCCGTAAGCCTTCAGTAAAGTGCCTCATGGCAGATTGGTCAAGTGCTTAAGAGCCCATGAAATCAAATAAAACGTGGCACTATA
This sequence comes from Hemiscyllium ocellatum, assembly GCF_020745735.1. Lineage (NCBI taxonomy): Eukaryota > Metazoa > Chordata > Chondrichthyes > Orectolobiformes > Hemiscylliidae > Hemiscyllium > Hemiscyllium ocellatum. The sequence goes on along the minus strand of NC_083443.1, from coordinate 4,985,286 downwards.
GGTAAGAAACAGAGCGTGAAATGTTTCTATGATTGGAAGTCTGTTTACAGCAAGGTTCCTCTGGGTTTGGATTTGGAGCTTTTGCTGTTTGCAGTATACATTGATGAATTGGACTAAAGAGGAAGGAGTATGATCGAGACATTTGCAGATGACATGAAAATTAGTAAGAAGGTAATTGGTGAGGAGGGTAGCCGTAAATTGCAGAAGCATGTCAGTAGACTGGTCAAACGGACAAAGTATTAGCAAACTTTAAAATTTAAAGTTTTTTTTAAATGCCTAGCGGACCCGGAAGCTGGTGTCACGCTAGCTTACCTGGGAAGGTTTTTTTTTCTTATAAAAGCGTGCAGCTCCAAGCCTTCAGTCTCACTCTCTCGGCGGAGCAGGTAACGGCTGTCTGGTGGTGTTTTTTTTAAGTCACGGTATAGTCCAGTTATTTTTTTTTAACGGCTAAAATTTAAAGTTTTTTTTAAGCGCCTAGCGGACCCGGAAGCTGGTGTCGCGCTAGCTTACCTGGGAAGGTTTTTTTTTCTTATAAAAGCGCGCAGGCGAGGACCCCGAGGCACTACAGGGGTAGAGCCTCCCACCCGCCCTCCTCCTCTAACCTAATAATAAGACCCGTTGTGGTAAGTACGAAGGTGCTGCATTTTGCTTGTTTGTTTCTTTAGATCTAGTTTTTAAAGTTTACCTTTTAGAGGGATGGCAGCGAAGGCAGTGCAATGTTCCTCTTGCAACATGTATGAGGTGAGGGAAGCCATTAGCGTCCCTGCTGATTACACTTGCAAGAAGCGCATCCATCTCCAGCTCCTCCAAGACCGTGTTAGGGAACTGGAGCTGGAGTTGGATGAACTGCGGATCATTCGGGAGGCAGAGGTGGTCATAGATCAGAGCTTTAGGGAAGTAGTTACTCCGAAAGTTATAGAGATGGGTGACAGTGAGGGGGAGTGGGAGGAAGCAGCCAGTGCAGGGACCCCCTGTGGTCATTCCCCTCAAGAACAAGTATACCGTTTTGGATACTTGTGGGGGGGATGACTTACCAGGGGTAAGCAATGAGGTTCAGGCCTCTGGTACGGAGCCTGTCCCTGTTGCTCAGAAGGGAAGGGTGGAGAAAGGTAGAGCGATAGTTATTGGGGACTCAATAGTGAGGGGCACAGATAGGCGGTTTTGCGGGGGCGACAGAGACTCACGATTGGTATGTTGCCTCCCAGGTGCAAGGGTACGTGATGTCTCTGATCGTGTTTTCCGGGTCCTTAAGGGGGAGGGGGAGCAGCCCCAGATCGTGGTCCACGTTGGCACCAACGACATAGGTAGGAAGAGGGGTGAGGATGTTAGGCAGGCTTTCAGGGAGCTAGGTTGGAAGCTCAGACCTAGAATGAACAGAGTTGTTGTCTCTGGTTTGTTACCCGTGCCACGTGATAGAGAGTCAGGGAATAGGGAGAGAGAACAGTTAAATGCGTGGCTACAGGGATGGTGCAGGAGGGAGGGATTCCGGTTTCTGGACAACTTGGGTTCTTTCTTGGGAAGGTGGGACCTCTATAAACAGGATGGTCTACACCTGAACCTGAGGGGCACCAATATCCTTGAGGGGAGGTTTGCTAGTGCTCTTTGGGAGGGTTTAAACTAACTCTGCAGGGGCATGGGAACCTGGACTGTAGCTTTAGGGTACAGGACCTTGAGTGTAGGGAGGTTAGGAACATGGCATCGATCTCGAAGGAGGGTGCCTGTAAACAGGAAGGTGGCTTGAAGTATGTATACTTCAATGCCAGAAGTATAAGAAATAAGGTAGGTGAATTTGCAGCGTGGGTTGGTACCTGGGACTTCGATGTTGTGGCCATTACAGAGACGTGGGTAGAACAGGGACAGGAATGGCTGTTGCAGGTTCCAGGGTTTAAATGTTTTAATAGGGTCAGAGATGGGGGTAAAAGAGGGGGAGGTGCGGCATTGCTTGTCAAGGATAGTATTACAGCGGTGGAAAGGACGATGGAGGAAGACTTGCCATCTGAGGTAGTTTGGGCTGAGCTTAGAAATAGGAAAGGTGAGGTCACCCTGTTAGGAGTTTTCTACAGGCCTCCTAATAGTCCGAGAGAAGTAGAGGAAAGTATTGCGAGGATGATTCAGGAGAAGAGTGAAAGTAGCAGGGTGGTTGTTATGGGGGATTTTAACTTCCCAGATATTGACTGGGAAAGCTATAGCTCGAGTTCGTTAGATGGGTCGGTGTTTGTCCAATGTGTGCAGGAGGGTTTCCTGACACAATATGTAGACAGGCCAACAAGAGGTGAGGCTATACTGGATTTGGTTCTAGGTAATGAACCAGGCCAGGTGATAGACTTGGAGGTAGGTGAGTACTTCGGGGACAGTGACCACAACTCGGTGACATTTACTCTAGTGATGGAGAGGGATAAGTGTGCACTGCAGGGCAAGAGTTATAGCTGGGGCAGGGAAATTATGATGCGGTGAGGCATGCGTGGATTGGAAAAATAGGCTTCAAGGGAAGAACACAAATGATATGTGGAGATTGTTCAAGGAACAGCTAATGGGTGTCCTTGATAAGTATGTACCAGTCAGGTAGGGAGTAAAGGGTCTTGTGAGGGAACCGTGGTTTAATAAGGAATTGGAATCCCTTGTGAAAGGGAAGAGGGCGGCCTATGTAAAGATGAGGCGTGAAGGTTCAGTTGGGGCAATTGAGAGTTATAAGGTAGCCAGGAAGGATCTAAAGAGAGAGCTAAGAGCAGTGAGAAGGGGACATGAAAAGTCCTTAGTTGGTAGGATTAGGGAAAACCCAAAGGCTTTCGATAGGTATGTCAGGAATAAAAGGATGACTAGGGTAGGTATCGGTCCAGTCAAGGATAGTAGTGGGAAGTTGTGCGTGGAGGCGGAGGAGATTGGAGAGACACTAAATCAATACTTTTCGTCAGTATTCACTCAGGAACAGGACACTATTGCTGATGTGAATATTGAGTCACAAGTGATTAGAATAGATGGCCTTGAGGTATGTAGGGAAGAGGTCTGGGGAATACTGGAAAGGATGAAAATAGATAAGTCCCCTGGGCCTGATGGCATTTTTCCTAGGATCCTCTGGGAAGCTAGGGAGGAGATAGCGGAGCCATTGGCCTTGATTTTTATGTCGTCGTTGTCTACGGGAATAGTGCCAGAAGACTGGAGGATAGCGAATGTGGTCCCCTTGTTCAAGAAGGGGAGTAGGGATAGCCCTAGTAACTATAGGCCAGTGAGTCTCACTTTTGTTGTGGGCAAAGTCTTAGAGAGAATTGTAAGGGATAGGATTTATGAACATCTGGATAGGAATAATGTGATCAAGGATAGTCAGCATGGTTTTGTGAAGGGCAGGTCGTGCCTCACAAACCTTATTGAGTTCTTTGAGAAGGTGACCAAGGAAGTGGACAAGGGTAAAGCAGTAGATGTGGTGTATATGGATTTTAGCAAGGCGTTCGATAAGGTACCCCATGGCAGGCTAATGCAAAAACTACGGAGGTATGGCATTGAGGGTGCATTAAGAGGTTTGGATTAGGAATTGGCTGGCTGGAAGGAGACAGAGGGTAGTAGTTGATGGTATAGGTTCATCTTGGAGTGCAGTTACTAGCGGTGTTCCACAAGGATCTGTTTTGGGACTATTGCTGTTTGTCATTTTTATAAATGACCTAGAGGAGGGGCTTGAAGTCTGGGTGAGCAAGTTTGCGAATGACACGAAAGTCGGTGGAGTTGTGGACAGCGAAGAAGGATGTGACAGGTTACAGTGGGATATAGATAAGTTGCAGAGCTGGGCAGAAAGGTGGCAAATGGAGTTCAATGTAGTTAAGTGTGAAGTCATTCACTTTGGTAGTAGTAACAAGAAGATAGATTACTGGGCTAATGGTAGGCTACTTGGTAGTGTGGTTGAGCAGAGGGATCTTGGTGTCCATGTACACAGATCTCTGAAAGTTTTCACCCAGGTAAATAGTGCTGTGAAGAAGGCATATGGTGTACTGGGCTTTATTGGTAGAAGAATTGAGTTCCGGAGTCCTGAGGTCATGTTGCAGTTGTATAAGACTCTGGTGCGGCCTCATCTGGAGTATTGTGTGCAGTTTTGGTCGTCATACTATAGGAAGGATGTGGAGGCATTGGAATGAGTGCAGAGGAGGTTTACCAGGATGTTGCCTGGCATGGTAGGAAGATCGTATGAGGAAAGGCTGAGGCACTTAGGGCTGTTCTCATTGGAGAAAAGAAGGTTTAGGGGAGATTTGATAGAGGTGTACAAGATGATTAGGGGTTTAGATAGGGTTGACAGTGAGAACCTTTTTCTGCTAATGGAGTCAGCTGTTACTAGGGGACACAGCTTTAAATTAAGGGGTGGTAGATATAGGACAGATGTTAGGGGTAGATTCTTTACTCAGCGGGTTGTGAGTTCATGGAATGCCCTGCCATAGCAGTGGTGGACTCTCCCTCTTTATGGTCATTTAAGCAGGCATTGGATAAGCATATGGAGGTTATTGGGCTAGTGTAGGTTAGGTAGGCTTCGGTCGGCGCAACATCGAGGGCCAAAGGGCCTGTACTGCGCTGTATTTTTCTATGTTCTATGTTCAAACGGAATTTAGTCTGGAAAGGTATGAGGTCATGCATTTTGGGAAACTAAGGAGGCAAGGGTGTACATGATGAACCTTAAGACTCTGGAAAGTACAAAAAAGTACAGAGCGACCACGGTGTGCATACCTAAAGATTTATGAAGGTAATAAGACAGGTCAATAAGGTGATTAAGAAGGCATATGGAATACTTGTCTTTATTAGCTAAGGAGTGTTATGCTGTAAATATATAAAATACTGGGTTAGGCCATAACTGGAGTTGTGTGTGTAGTTCTGGTCACTATACTGTGGGAAGGATGTGTTCACATCAGAAGAGATTTACTAAGATATTACCTACATGGAGGGTCTCAGCAATTAGGAAAAATTGGATAAGTTGGTGGTGTTTTCCTTGAAGCAGTGAAGCTAGAGAGGGAACCTGACATAAATATGAGATTGAGGTGCTGAATATGAAGACACTTTTCCCATAAGTAGTGCAGTCAATAACCATAATCAAGGGGCCTGTGTTATGGGCCTGGCTAAACGCCCTCAAAACATTTCAAGAAAGTAGCTTGGACCCTAACTCTGCTAGTTGTTTTAAGCAAGTGTAGAGTGGATATTCCAGGAGGAATGGAGCTCGCCCAACCACTTAGTTTTAAACAAAAGAGAATTTACTTGCAATATTATTGAATGAAACACAAACAAAAGAGAACAGAACATAGAATAAATTAACCTATCCAAAAACCCAGCAGACTATCCCAACTCAATGATGCTGTTCCCAATTCTTGCAACAATCCCCATAAACCCCCCCTTGGCAAAAAATGTAAAATCAAACACAGACTCTTACAGGAGAGGGAGGGATATAGCATAGATATCCAGCGTGGAACGCCTTCTTCCATGTCGCTGTTTCTTGGACCAGTAGCCTCACTACCTGCTTACTTTCAGTGAACAGACAAACTGTTAAAGAAAATCAATCCCAACCAGAGAACAGCTGAGCTGGGAGAACTGGCCACTCCCCTTTTCTTGTATAAAGGTATTTTTTAAAACCTGAAAGCCTTTTTCCTGAGATAGTATTTGTTAGCTATAAGCAAATTAGCCCTAAAACTCTCTAAACCTTGACTTTGCCAAATCACTACTTTTGTGACTTCTCTGAAAAAAAAAAGCCAAGGACATAATAACTTTGTTAAAGGAGCAGCATCATTACACATGGATTGAAGTTAAGTAGAAGACTAAGAATGGGAGGATTCAGGAGAATTGTTGTTCATTCAAAGGATGTTGGATATCTGGAATTCACTACCTGAAAGCGTGACTGAGTCAAAAACAGTGTTTAAATGTTCACTTGCATTGCTATAGTGTCTAGGGTTATTGATCAAGTGTTGGAAAATGGGATTTTTGCAGTGAGATGTTTGTTGAGCAGCATGACTTTCTATGCTGTAAATATCTATGAGTCTTTGAGATTGGCCGTGATCTTTCATGATCTAACCCTAAATTTAATGGAGCATGCTCAAGGGGCTGTTCAGCCTACTGCTGCTCCCAGTTCAAATAATGTCTTACTCAACCTCTCTAAGCTGTTACACTGGCTCGGTAGAAGGCCATTCAGCTGCTCAAGCCTGGTAAAGAGCAATGTTGCGATTTTACAATTCCTTGAATTAGATATACAGGAACTGAAAAAGACCACTCAACTCTACAAGCCTCTTAACCAGGAACAAGAAGGAGTTATTCAGCTTGTTGGATCTGCAGGGGAATGGATGTCACCTCTGCAGCTCTTCTGATCTGCTGCATAGGAGGGAGGAGTCAATTCAGTTTCTCAAAACTGTTATGCAGGAATACAAAGATGCACTTCAGCTACTCAGAGTTGTCTGCATTGGTTGAAAGGAAGAAGAAGAGGCCTTTTAACCCCTCACACTGTTGTGCAGGAACTGGGAGAGCCCTTCAGCCATTCTAACCTGTTACTCAGAAAAATATGGAGGCCCATTTAGCGAACAGTGAGTAGGAATAAATATTTATGTTTTGAATTGTAAAGCTGTAACTAGTGGAATGCCACAGGGATCTGTATGGACCAATCAAGATTAGATTACTTACAGTGTGGAAACAGGCCTTTTGGCCCAACAAGTCCACACCGACCCTTCGAAGAGCAACCCACCCAGACCCATTCCCCTACATTTATCCCTTCACCAAACACCACGGGCATTTTAGCATGGCCAGTTCACCTAACCTGCACACCTTTGGACTGTGGGAGGAAACTAGAGCACCTGGAGAAAACCCACGCAGACACGGGGAAAATGTGCAAACTCTACACAGACAGTTGCCCGAGGCAGGAACTATGTACAATCTATGTCAATGATTTGGATGATGCTCCAAACGTAAATTGTAAGTGTAAAGTGTAAATCAGCTAAATTTGCTGATTACATGGAGATACACAGGAAATTAAATTGTCAAGGGGAAGTAGAAAATCTACAAAGTCCTGCCTGAAACTTTCTTGCCCCCCTGGATGTTACCTGACCTGCTGTGCTTTTCAAGTCTGACTCTCTAGCATCTGCAGTACTCAATTTCTCCTAAAGACAGATATAATGAGTGAGTGAATGAAACCCTGTGGCACCCTATTAGTTACGTATTGTCATCCAGAAAAAAATCCATTTATTGACTGTCTGTCCTCTGTCCATCAGCCAGTCACCTATCCAAGCTAATATATTATCCCTGGTCCCACATGATCCAAGCTTGTGAACTAACCTTTTCAAATACCTTCTCAAATACCTTCCGGAACTCCAGATATATTACATCATCCAATTTGCTTGTTACAGCTTTGAAGAACTCTAGCAAATTAGTCAATCATGACTTGCTCTTCATAAAACCCTGCTGATCTGATGAATAGCGTTTTGACATTCCAAATGTCCTGTTATTGTTTCGTTGATAATTAATTCTAACACTTTCCGTAAAGTAGATGTTAAACTAACTGATCTGTAATTTCTCACATTTTGCCATCCTGACTTTTTGAATAAGGGTGTAACATTAGCATTTTTCCAATTCCCTGAACCCTTTTCTGTGTCCAGGGAATTTCAGAATATTGTAACCAATGAATTTATTATTTCCACTGCCACTTCCTTTAATATCCTAGGATGTATGCCAATAGGCCTGGTGGACTTGTCTGTCCTCAATCCTAATAGCTTTTTGAGTACATTTTCCCTATTGATGTTGATCGTTCTAAGTTCTACCCTTTCTATTGTCTCTGACTTCCCCAATCCAATAGGAATGATAGTATTGTCCTCCATCACGAAAACTGAGGCAAAATATTGATTTTAGCATCTCTACCATTTCAGTGTTTCCCACTGTTATCTCTCCAGTTTCATCTTCCAAGGGACCAACATTCATGTTAGTAACTCTTTTCCCTTTTATATAGCTATTGAAGGTTTTTCTATCCTTTTTGATATTTTGTGCCAGTTTTCTTTTGTAATTAATCTTAACTCTTTTTATTAATTTTTTAGTATTGTGTTTATGTTTCCCAATCTTCCAATCTGCCACTGGCCTTTGCAATGTGGGATACCTTAGTTTTTGACTTGTCCTTGACCTCTATGTTTAACCATGGGTGTTTTTCTTTCTTCCTCGCTGAGATGTAGTTTTGTTATGAGGAAATGAGTAGCTCCTTCAACATCTGCTGTTTTACATTTTAACTTTCCTGTCCAATCTACTCAGGCCAAATCTGTCCTCATGTCTATGTTATTTCCTTTGTTTAATTCCAGAACATTATGTGGGACTCCACACTCTCACCCCCAAACTGAATTTTAAATTCTATCATACTGTGGTCACTACTCCCTAGAGGATGCTTAACCATGATGTTATCAATTAATCTTTCCTCATTACACAATACTAAATCCAGAGTAGTCTGTTTCCTGGTTGGTTCCACAACATACTGCTCCAAGAAACAATCCCCAATACATTCAATGAACTCTATTTCCAGGCTAGCCTTGCCAATTTGATTATTCCAGTTTATGCGCATGTTAAAATCACCCATGATCTTGCGAGCCTCTAATATTTCCTACTTTATACAGTACTCTACTGCGGAACTACTGTTGAGGGACCAAAAGATTACTTCTATCAAGTACTTCCCTTTGCTATTTCTTTTTACTGCCCAGACTGATTCCACATCATCATCTCCTGTGCTTATGTCATTTCACATTACAGCATTGATCCCTTCCTGCACCAGCAAAGCTACATTACCTCCTTTTCCTTTCAGTCTATCTTTCCAAAACGCTGAGTACCCTTGGATATTCAACTCCCTGACCTGATGTCCTCGCAACCATGTCTCAGTAATCACTACATTTGATTCTATTTATGCCATTAACTCATTCATTTTGTTTTGAATGTTTCATACATTTAGATGCAAAGTTTTTAAATTTGTTCTACTGGTGAATACAACTACTTAAAATAAATTATTGGTGCACTTTTGAATATCTGAATACTGTGTCAATCTAAATTGAACATTTGCTGTAAGGTTGATGTATAATGTGTTTATTTCCCTTCCTCAGTTAACCTAGTGACAATATTCATCCTGCTTTATAAAAATTGTGGCCTGTCTAAATGTGTCAGTTTGTACCAGGTGGCCATGGCAACAGTGGATCGCCTGGTGATTATTTTTGACTTAACATTGAGACATATTCCAATTGTATATGATGAGTATTTTTCTTTACTGTGGTACATCCCCATGTGTAATATCTATGCCATCCTGCTTTATGCAGCCACTAACTGTTCTGTTTGGTTCACTGTCACTTTCACTTTTGACCGATTTGAGGCCATTTGCTGCCAGAAACTGAAAAGTAAATATTGCAGTGAGAAAACAGCAGCTGTGGTTTTGGAAATAATGACTATGCTGAGCTGCTTGAAGAACACTTTCTGGTATTTTACATTCGTGGGTCGGTATTGGCTATGAAACGTTCCTTGGTTTTGTGATCTAACAAATTATTTTAAATCCTCTGTGGTCTGGATCACAACTGAATTCCTTCATCATATTCTAATTCCATGTGTTCCATTTGTCCTGATTCTGCTGCTCCATGTTTTCACTGTCAGACAAATATTAGTAATCAGCAGAGCCTGCAGGAGACTCCGAGCTCACAGCAGTGATGAGAGTGTCAGAAATCCAGAGGTGGACAGTTGACAGAAATCCATCATTTTAATGTTTGTCATTCTGTCCTGTTAAGTACAATGATTATGGTGTACTGTATATGGAGCCAGATGCATTATTTTGGTTATCGGTCGGTGTATCTACATCAGTTTGTGCAGGAATTGGGCTTCATGCTGCAGCTTATGATTTGCTGCAGAAATACTGTAATTTATGTTGTGACCCAAACTAAATTCAGACAGGAGTTGAAATATCCCTTTTCCCGAATTACCCAATTGATCAAAACCATCAATTAATAAATCATACTAACATTTTTCCATTTTTGTTCCAGTTTCAAGCAGGGAGATCGTCTGTTCACATGGTTATGTTAAAAATTACACAAAAGGAATTGAGTGAATCCCGAAAAGAAGGTAAAGGCAAGAAAGTATACTTAAGAGAGAAATTAGGAAGGCAAAAAGGAGACATGAGATAGCTTTGGCAAATAGAGTTAAGGAGAATCCAAAGAGATTCTACAAATACATTAAGGACACAAAAGAGGAATTTCTTGAGTGTGTACAAGAAAATCTTCTGATTCACTATGTGGACGTACAGGAGGAGCAAAATGTGACCTACTCTTGGGAAATAAGACATGGCAGGGGACTGAGGTGTCACTGGGGGAGCACTTTGTGTCCAGTGATGGAGTTCAATTTGGATAAACGTGAAGTGATTTATTTTGCAACTTTGAATTTGAATGCTGAATACAGTGTTAAAGACAGAGGTTTTGGCAATATGGAAGAACAGCGTGACAGTTGCCACGCTGTTGATAAGGTTGTTAAGAAGGCATATGGTGTTTTGGCTTTCATTAGCAGGGGGATTGGGTTTACAAGCTGCGAGGTTTTGCTGCAGCTCTATAAAACCCTGGTTGGACTACACTTAAAATATTGTGTTCAGTTCTGGTCGCTTCATTACAGGATGAATTTACCAGGATACTGCCTGGGTTGGAGGGCTTGTCTTATGAAGACAGGTTGAGTGAGCTAGGGCTTTTCACACTTGAGGGAAAGAGGAAGAGAGATGGTGTGATAGAGGTGTACAAGGTAATGAGAGGCATAGAGTGGATAGCCAGATACTTTCCCCAGGGCAGAAATGGCTGACACGAGGGATCACAATTTAAAGGAGATTGGAGGAAGGTAGATGTCAGAGGTAGGTTCTTATGCGGAGTGTGGTGGGTGAGTGGAATGCACTGCCAGCAATAATAGTAGTGTCAGAGATATTAGGGATGTTTAAGTGACTGCTGGATAAGCACATGGATGACAGTAAATTGAGGGATGTGTAGGTCAGGTTGATCTTAGATTAAGGTAAATGCTCAGCACAATATCGTGGACCGAAGGGCCTGTACTGTGCTGTAGTGTTCATAGAGTCATAGAGATGTACAGCATGGAAACAGACCCTTCGGTCCAACCCGTCCATGTTGACCAGATATCCCAACCCAATCTAGTCCCACCTGTCAGCATCCAGCTCATATCCCTCCAAACCCTTCCGATTCATATACCCATCCAAATGCCTCTTAAATGTTGCAATTGTACCAGCCTCCACCACCTGTTGTAATCTGCAAACTTACTAACTGTACCTCTTATGCTCACATCCAAATCATTTATGTAAATGACAAAAAGTAGAAGGCCCAGCACCGATCCTTGTGGCACTCCACTAGTCACAGGCCTCCAGTCTGAAAAACAACCTTCCACCACCACCCTCTGTCTTCTACCTTTCAGCCAGTTCTGTATCTAAATGACTAGTTCTCCCTGTATTCCGTGCAATCTAACCTTGCTAATCAGTCTCCCATGGGGAACCTTGTTAAATGCCTTACTGAAGTCCATATAGATCACAACTACTGCTCTGCCCTCATCAATCTTCTTTGTTACTTCTTCAAAAGACTCAATCAAGTTTGTGAGACATGATTTCCCACGCACAAAGCCATGTTGACTATCCCGAATCAGTCCTTGCCTTTCCAAATCCATGTACATCCTGTCCCTCAGGATTCCCTCCGACAACTTGTCCACCACCGAGGTCAGGCTCACTGGTCTATGGTTCCCTGGCTTGTCTTTACCACCCTTCTTAAACAGTGGCACCATGTTTGCCAACCTCCAGTCTTCTGGCACCTCACCTGTGACTATCGATGAAACAAATATCTTAGCAAGAGGCCCAGCAATCACTATTCTAGCTTCCCACAGAGTTCTCGGGTACACCTGATCAGGCCCTGGGGATTTATCCACCTTTAACCATTTCAAGACATCCAGCACTTCTACTACCTCTGTAATCTGGACATTTTGCAAGATGTCACCATCTATTTCCCGACAGTCTATATCTTCCATATCCTTTTTCACAGTAAATACTGATGCAAAATATTCTTTTAGTATCTCCCCCATTTTCTGTGGCTCCACACAAAGGCCACCTTGCTGGTATTTGAGGGGTCCTATTCTCTCCCTCGTTACGCTTTTGTCCTTAATATATTTGTAAAACCCCTTTGGATTCTCCTTAATTCTATTTGCCAAAGCTATCTCATGTCCCTGTTTTGCCCTGCTGATTTCCCTCTTAAGTATACTCCTATTTTCTTTATACTCTTCTAAGGATTCACTCGATCTATCCTGTCTGTACGTGACGCGTGCTTCCTTCTTTTTCTTAACCAAACCCTCAATTTCTTTAGCCATCCAGCATTCCCTATACCTACCAGCCTTCCCTTTCACCCTGACAGGAATATGCTTTCTCTGGATTCTTGTTATCTCATTTCTGAAGGCTTCCCATTTTCCAGCTGTCCCTTTACCTGCAAACATCTGCATCCAATCAGCTTTTGAAAGTTCTTGCCTAATACCATCAAAATTGGCCTTTCTCCAATTTAGAACTTCAACTTTTAGATCTGGTCTATCCTTTTCCATCACTCATAGATATGGTCCAACCCGTCCATGCCGACCAGGTATTACAACCCAATCTAGTCCCACTTGCCAGCACCCGGCCCATATCCCTCCAAACCCTTCCTATTCAAATACACATCCAAATGCCACTTAAATGTTGCAATTGTACCAGCTTCTACCACATCATCTGGCAGCTCATTCTATACATGTACCAGTCTCTGCGTGAAAAAATTGCCCCTTAGGTCTCTTTTATATCTTTCCCCTCTCACCCTAAACCTATGCCCACTAGTTCTGGACTCCCCGACCCCAGGGAAAAGACTTTGTCTATTTATCCTATCCATGCCCCTCATAATTTTGTAAACCTCTATAAGGTCACCCCTCAGCCTCTGACGCTCCAGGGAAAACAGCCCCAGTCTGTTCAGCCTCTCCTTATAGGTCAGATCCTCCAACCCTGGCAACATCCTTGTGAATCTTTTCTGAACCCTTTCAAGTTTCACAACATCTTTCCGATAGGAAGGAGACCAGAATTGCATGCAATATTCCAACAGTGGCCTAACCAATGTTCTGTTCAGCTGCAACATGACCTCCCAACTCCTGTACTCAATACTCTGACCAATAAAGGAAAGCATACCAAACGCCTTCTTCACTATCTATCTACCTGCGACTCCACTTTCAAGGAGCTAGAGAATAGGGCCCTTTAAAGATCAGCAAGACTGCCCATCTGTGGAACCGCAGGAGATAGGGTCAATACAAACCTAATATTTTGCATCAGTGTTTACAGTGTAGAAGTACTTGGAAGATAGAGAACTTGGAGAAATAAATAGTGACATCTTGAAAATTGTCCATATTATAGAGGAGGTGTTGCTGGTTGTCTTAAAACGCATGAAGGTGGATAAATCACCAAGATCTGTTCTAGTGTACTCTAGAACTTTGTGGGAATCTAGGGAAGTAACTGTAGGGCTCCTGGCTGAGATACTTGTATCATTGATGGATGGTACAGCTCACTGGTTATTACTACTGATGTGCAGAGGCAGAAACTAGGGTTTGATTTCATTCTCGGGCAACTGTCTGTGTGGGGTTTGCACATTCTTCCTGTGTCTGCATGGGTTTCCGTTGGGTGCTCCAGTTCCTTCCCAGTTAGATGTATTGACCATGCTAGCCACAGGTGAAGTGCCGGAAGACTGCAGATTGGCTAACTTGGTGCCACTACTTAAGAAAGGTGGCAAGGAAAAGCTGGGAACAATAGACCAATGAGTGTGACATCAGTGGTGGGCAATTTGTTGGATGGAACCCTGAGGGACAGGATTTACATATATTTGGAAAGGCAAGGACTGATTAGGGATGGTCAACATGACTTTGTGCATGGAAAATCATGGCTCACTCACTTGATTGAGTTTTTTGAAGAAATAACTGAGAGGATTGATGATGGCAGAGGGGTGGACATGTTTGAGATGGACTTCAGTAGGGTGTTCAACAACATATGGTAGATTGGTTAGCAAGGTTAGATCAAATGGAATTTCAGGAGAATTCGCCATTCAGACTCAGAACTGGCTCAAAGGTCGGCGTTGATGCAGGGTCTGTTTCTATGCTGTACAGCTCAATGATTCTATGACTCTATAACAGAATTTGATAAGGATAGCAAGGAATACAACGAATAATAGAAGTAAAACAGTTCTTCGAGATAATAAATCTGGCAAATAATCTGAGAAAGAATATAACTGTTCACATTGGAGTATAAAGAAATGGAATCATTGTACATCCCAAAGATTCATGATAATGATCCCTGATAAACATCATGAGATTATGGGGAATCTGTCCATCATTGATTGGGTGTTTGCAGTATTCGATGTACAGATTAGGGGGATGGAACAATGACAATGTTGCAGGTAATTATTGTAATGTGAAATGTATAAAAATACTGTTTTCAGTTGGGGAACCAGAGTGTTGCTGACATCCGATCTGAGCCAAGATTATGAGGAAAACTGGGCCCCATGTGAAACCCAGGTTTGGAACGATGTCTGGTCTTTCTCACACTATGTAATAAAGAGCTCAAAATAAAGATTGAGTTGTGCTGCTGAACATAGAACTCAAGACTCATCTTTGATATCTCTCCCCAAAAATTGGTGCTGCAAGCAGGGTACTCCACCAGTTTAATCATAATCATAGATCATGGATTCTGTTTTGATTCTGTACAGCTCTATGATTTATGGCTCTATAACAGAATTTCATAAGGATAGCAAGGAAAACAACAAATAATAGAATTCGAACAGTTCTTAGAGATAACAAATCTGGCAAATATCTGAGAAAAAGTATAACCATTAATAGTGTTGCAGATAATTATTGTAACTTAAAATGTATGAAAATACTGTTTTCAGATGGGGAGCCAGAGTGTCACTGACCTCTGATTTGAGCCCTGATTAAAAGAGCAACTAGGCCCCATGTGAAACCCAGATTTGGATTGATCTCTGACCTCTCTCGCACTACATAATAAGGAGCTCCAATAAAGATTGATTTGTGCTGCTGAACATAGGGCTTGAGACTCCTCTTTGATATCTCTCCCCAACAACTGGTACTGCGAACAGGGTACTCCACCAGTTCATTATCGACTATGTGGTCACTAATCAAGTGAGTATGTTTAATCATAGATCATAGAATCCATACAGTGTTGAAACAGGGTATTTGGCCCAACAAGTTCTCACTGACTCTCCAAAGAGTAATCCACCCCAGTCCCATCCCTGAACACTATGGGCACTATGGACACTATGGGTGGACATTGCCAGTTCACCTAACCTGCTTATCGTTGGATTGTGGAGGAAACCGAAGCACCCAAAGGAAACCTATGCAGACACAGGAAGAATGTACAAACTCTGCACAGCTGCCGAGGCAGGAATCAAACCCGGGTTCCTGGCACTGTGACGCAGCAGTGCTGACTTAGCCACTGTGCCACCATAATATTGCCATCCTTTTAGGTAGAGGGCAAACCCCTTCATCACTCCTAGCTGGTGGTGGCAGTATGAAAGAACTAAGAGGGAGCGGGAGATGTGATGTGATTAGTGGACAGTCAGTTGGCCCAAGGCAAGTCCACCGGTGAGAGGTTGAGCCTCAAGGCCGGACACCTGGACAATATTGCGCACAGGCATAAGACCATGGCAGCTGGAAAACATTCAGAAGGGATTGTGTCTAGCGACAAAGGAAAAGTAATATTTGGTCCAGAGAATTTATTGGCACCAAGTGTACAGAATTGCAAGCAGAAGCTGGTCGTGAAGTTGATCAGAAAGGCTTATGACCTGCATGCCCTGATACCAGAGCAGAAAGTTTGATGAAAGGGACAAGAAAATGATAAATATGAGAAGGCGGTTGTAATCCTGATAACCCTCATCAGTTATATGGCCAGTAAGAAACAGGAACAGAGAGAATGGCAGCTCTCAGATGTGGGATTTTAGAACCAAAAGTTTGAATCATGACCGTGGTAGTGGAGGTACATAATTCACCCACTCTGCCCAGGACTAGTGGGATGACCTACCAACCTATGAATCAGAAATACCCATGCCTATGGCTCCTCTGTGTGCTGTAGTTAAAATTAGAGAGATAGACAGGAGAGGACATTAGCTAACTTAAAACATTTTACCTCATTAGAGAGGCAAATGTTATTGAATGAATTGACCAAATGGTTAAAACTAATTGGAACCTCACAGACTGACATTGTTTGCAAGAAGGATGGTTAAAAAAGAAAAGACGAATGAAGAATTGGAATCAAGGGTTATGGGGTAAGGCAGGAATACTGATTGTGGATGATCAGCCATGATCATAATGATTGGTGGTGTTGGCTTGAAGGGCCAAATGGCCTACTCCTGCACCTATTGTCTATTGTCTAAAACAAGGCCTTTCATATTAGTACTTTGAGCACAATGTTAAAACTGAGATTGAAAAGAGTATGAACATCTAGGAAAGAGAGAAAGAGCAGTTTTTTGTGCTGTGATCCCTGAACTAAGTGTGAACTCTTTGTGGTCTGGTTTGAATGCATCTTCATTCATTAATTCTAAATGTTGCCTTGTGAAATTTGTGTTTTTGTTCCGAGGCACTCGAGATCTGGGAATACTTTGAGTTTAGTTTATATTTTGGGAAAGTATGGTGTGTGCCTATATTGGTGTGGAACATTCATGGTTAATGTATTGTCTCTTTAAAGAACTATCCATGGTCATGTAAAAGAAGAAAACTACTGCAAGATATTGGTTTAGAATCTGGCTCTTCAAGCTTGATAAAAATTTGCCTCATAATTGAAGAAGAAAAATTAAGTCAAAGGATATAAGTTAATTCTGCTTTTCATCAGCATAATGTACTATTTCTACTATTTAGTTTGAGGAAAGAGTCCTTAGTACACAGAGTAGAAGAGTCATACAGACGTACAGCATGGAAACAGATCCTTCAGTCCAACTCATCCATAGTGACCAGATATCCTAAATTAATCTAGTCCCATTTGCCAGTACTTGGCCCATATCCCTCTGAACTCTTCCTATTCATACACCCATCCATATGCCTTTTAAATTTTGTAATTGTACCAGCCTCCACCACTTCCTCTGGCAGCTCATTCCATAGACACACTACTCTAATTTAGAAACCACATCATCCGACGACATTTCTGCCACCTCCAAACAGACCCCACCACCAGGGATATATTTCCCTCCCCACCCATTTCCACTTTCCGCAAAGACCGTTCGCTCCGTGACTACCTGGTCAGGTCCACGCCCCCCAACAATCCACCCTCCCTTCCTGGCACTCACCCCTGCCACCGCAGAAATTGCAAAACCTGCACCTACACCTCCTCTCTCACCTCCATCCAAGGTCCCAAAGGAGCCTTCTACATCCATCAAAATTTTACCTGCATATCATTTATTGTATCCGTTGCTCTCGATGCAGCCTCCTCTGCATTGGGGAGACTGGACGCCTCCTAGCAGAGCTCTTTAGGGAATATCTCCAGGACACCTGCACCAATCAATCCCACTGCCCTGTGGCCCAACATTTCAACTCCCCTCCCACTCTGCCGAGTACATGCAAGTCCTAAGCCTCCTCCACTTCAACCCCAGGGCATCAATGTGGATTTCACCAGTTTCCTCATTTCTCCCTCCCCCACCTCACCCTAGTTCCAACCTTTCAGCTCAGCACTATCCCCATGACCTGTCCTACCTGCCTATCTTCCTATCCACTCCACCCTCCTCTCTGACCTATCACCTCCATCCCCACCCCCATTCACCTATTGTACTCTATGCTACTTTCTCCCCACCCCCTCTCATTTATCTCTCCACTCTGCAAGCACCCTGCCTCTATTCCTGATGAAGGGCTTTTGCCCAAAACGTCGATTTTCCTGCTCCTTAGATGCAAGCTGACTTGCTGTGCTTTTCCAGCACCACTCTAATCTAGACTCTGGTTTCCAGCATCTGCAGTCCTTGTTTTTAGCCAGAACAACGTTGTGTCTAACTGCCAGGCTGGAAAGAACAGAGCAGGATGCTGTGTTAAAATGACTGGCTTCGGAAAGGTCAGGATCATATTTGCACATAGACCAGAGGTATTCTGCAAAGTGGTCACACAGTCTTCGTTTGGTTTCTTCATTGTAGAGTAGGCTGCATTGGATGCAGCACATTGGGGTGGCACAGTGGTTAGCACTGCTGCCTCATAGTGCCAGGGATCCGTGTTCGATTCCAGCCTTGGGCGACTATCTGTGTAGAGTTTGCACACACTCCCTGTGTCAGCGTGGGTTTCCTCTGGGTGCTCCGGTTTCATCCCACAGTCTAAAGATATGCTAAATTTGCCCATAGTATTAGGTTCATTAGTCAGAGGGGAAATGGGTCTGGGGGGGGGCGGGGGGGTGACTCTTCGGAAGGTCAGTGCAGACTTGTTGGGCCGAAGGGCCTGTTTCCATATTGTCAGTAATCTAATCGAATACAATATACAACTTTGGATGAGGTACAGGTGAAATGCGGCTTCACCTGGAAAGATAGTTTGGGCTCTTGGATGGTGAGCAGGGAGGAAGTGAAAAGGCATGTGTTACACCTTCTGCATTTACAAGGAAAAGGGGAAGAGGGGAGTGGTGTTTATAGTTGAGGACTAGGGTAGCTCAAAGGGAACGATCCTTACAAAATGGAGACAGAGGGAGGGGAAGATGTGTTTTGTGGTGGTGCTCTGCTGGAGTTGCCTATTTCATAAATACTGTCCCTGCTACACTTCACATCGGGTCTGATGAACAAAGATCAAAGAAAATTTACAGACCAAGAACAGGCCCTTTAGCCCTTCAGCCCTTCAGACTGAGCCAATCCAAATGTACTATCTAAACCTTGTCAGTCAATTCCTAAGCATCTGTATCCCTCTGCCCATGCATTTGTCCAGACGCATCTTAAATGAATCTGCCTCTACAACCTCTGATGGCATCGCGTTCCAAATGCCCACCACCCTCTGTGTGAAGTACTTGCCACGTGTATCCTCTTTAAACTTTCCACCTCTCACCTTGAAAGCATGACCTCTCGTTATTGAATCCTTCACCCTGGGAAAAAGCTTGTCTCTATCTACCCTATCTATACCCTTCATGATTTTGTAAACCTCAATCAGGTCCCCCCTCAATCTCCTTTTTTCTAATGAAAATAAACCTAACCTACTCAACCTGTCTTCATAGCTAGCACCTTCCATACCAGGCAACATCCTCGCAAACCTTCTCTGCACCCTCTCCAAAGCGTTCACATCCTTTTGGTAATGTGGCGATCAGAATTGTACACAGTATTCTAAATGTGGCCGAACCAATGCGTTGTACAATTTTAACATGACTTGCCTGCTCTTATACTCAATACCCCGTCCAATGAAGGCAAGCATACTATATGCCTTCTTGACCACTCTATCCACCTGTGCAGCAACCTTCAGGGTACAATGGACCTCCACTCCCTGATCTCTCTGCCCATCAACATTTCCCAAGGCTCTTCCGTTCATTGTATAATTCCCTCCAGAATTAGTCTTGCCTAAATGCATCACCTCACATTTGTCTGGATTGAAAACCATCTGCCACTTTTCCACCCAACTTTCAGTCTATCTATATCCTCCTATATTCTCTGACAGTCCCTTACACTTTCTGCTACTCCACCAATCTTTGGGTCATCTGCAAATTTGCTGATCATACCAACAGTCCCTCTTCCAAATCATTTATGTATATTACAAAGAACAGTGGCCCCAGCACTGACCCCTGTGGAACACCACTGGTCATCTTTCTCCATTTCGAGAAATTCCCTTCAACTACTACTCTCTGTCTCCTGTTGCTCAACCATTCTTTATCCACCTAGCTAGAACAGCCTGCACACCAAGTGACTTCACTTTCTCCATGAGTCTACCATGGGGAACCTTATCAAATGCCTTACTAAAGCCCATGCATATAACATCAACAGCCCTTCCTTCATCTCTCAACTTGGTCACTTCCTCAAAGAACTCTATTAAGTTGGTAAGGCATGATCTCCCCTGCACAAAACCATGTTGCCTATCACTGATAAGCCTATTCTTCTCTAAACATAAAGAGATCCAATCCCTCAGTACCTGCTCCAGAAGCCTTCCCACTACTGACGTCAGGCTCACTGGTCTGTATTTACCCGGAATATCCCTACTACCCTTCTTGTACAGGGGGGCAACATGAGCAACTCTCCAGTCCTCCAGCACCTCACCTTTATTTAAGGATGCCACAAAGATATCTGTGGGCCCCAGCTATTTCCTCTCTCGCCTCCCTCAGCAACATGGGATAGATCCCATCTGGTCTTGGAGATTTGTCCATCTTAATAACCTCTCGCCTACCCAACACAACTTCCCTACTTATGTTAACATGATCCAGACTAATCAAATGTCTATCTCTAATCTCAACATTCATCATGTCCCTTTCCTCCGTGAACACTGATGCAAAGTAATCATTCAGAATCTCACCCATTCTCTCAGGTTCAAAGCCTTGCTTCATTATAATTTAGTGGACCAATCCTTTCTCTAGTTACCAGCTTGCTTCTTAGATAAGAATAAAATGCTTTGGAATTCTCCTTAATTCTGCTCGCTAAAGCTATTTCATGAACCCTTTTAGCCTGCTTGATTCCTCGTTTAAGAATTGTCCTACCCTTCTGATATTCTGTTCTTAGTTGCCCAGGCCTTATGTATGCTTCCCTTTTCCTCTTGGCTAGTCGTACAATTTCTCCTGTCATCCACGGTTCACGAATTTTGCCCTTCCTATTTTTTGCCTTCAACTGGACATGCCTATCTTGCACTGTCTTTATCCTGTCTTTGAAAGTCTCCCACATCTCAAATGTGGACTTCCCCCCAAATAGCTGTGTCTAATCCACATTTCTGAGCTCCTGCCTAATTTTGATATAATTGACCTTGGCCCAGTTTAGTACTGTTCCCTTAGGACCACTCTTTTCTTTATCGACGAGCATTCCAAAACTTACAGAATTGTGGTGACTGGTCCCAAAGAAATCACCCCCCCCCCACCATAACTTCTAACACCTGTCCTGGCTCATTCCCCAGTACCAGGTCCAATTTGGCCCCTTCCCTCCACGGACTATTGACATACTGCTCTAGAAAACTCTCCTGGACACTTCTTACAAATTCTACCTCATCCAGACCTCTGATGTTAAGTATATCCCAGTCAATGTTGAGAAAATTAATATCTCCAATCACCACTACCCTATTGCCTCTATATCTTTCCATAATCTGTTTACCTATTTGTTCTTCTATGACACGTCCACTGTTGTGAGGCCTGTAATACAGCCCCAAAAGACCTCCATAGTGTGCTCCTTTAGCACAGCCGTGATATCATCCTTGACCAGCAATGCAACACCACCCCCGCTCCCCCCCCCCCCCCCCCCTTTTACTTCCCTCCCTGTCCTTTTTGAAGCCCCTATATCCTGGAACATTTAGTTGCCAATCATCCTGCCCTTCCTTCAACCAAGTCTCTGTGATTGCAATAATGTCATACTTCCAGGCACCAATTCAAGCCCTAAGTTCATCTGCCTTACACACTATACTGCTTGCATTAAAGTAGATGCATTTCAGGCCACCAGTTTTTTTGCACTCATCTGCTCTCTGCCTACTCTTCCCTTTATTAATGCTAACTTCATAATTTTTGCTGTCTCCAGTTTCCACATCGCTGCCTACTTGTTTTCTCTTCTGGTTCCCAACCCCCTGCCACATTAGTTTAAAACCTCCCCAACAGCAGTAGCAAAAACTCCCCCAAGGACATTGGTTCTGCTCTGGTTCATATGTAGACCATCCATTTTGTAATAGTCCCACCTTCTGAGAACTGGTCTAAATGTCCAACAAATCTGATCCCCTCCCTTCTACACCATCTCTTAAGTCACGTGTTCATCCTGCCAGTTTTTCATTTCTACGTTGGCTAGCACTGGTAGTAATCCCGAGATCACGATCTTTGAAGAGTCATCTAGATTGGAAACAACAGCATGCTGTCTCTCCATGGATACTGCCTGAACCACTGTGATCTCTAGTACTGTTTATTTTTGATACAACTAATAGGGAAATTGGAGTTTTGGAAATGCTTTGAATAAAACTTCAGATGATATTTTCTAAAATCTGGGCTAGCTAATACAAAATAGGGTAGAGACTAACAATTGAGGTCGGCTTTTCCTTTGTCCAGAAATGAATTGCAATACATAGCTCTTATTTCTGTACAGGAGGAAGCGAGGCTGTCGATATAATTAAATCCAGGAGTTTTGCCCCACCCCCTTTAAACCAGCAGTAAGTCACAACTAATTAACGCACCCTGCTTGAAGTAGAATGGATCAATACTGTTTTGTTTTTCAGATAATTGATGATGCTGAAGGCTTTCGCCAATGACTATGATGTTCTGAACCTTTCTGCAGACTTTCAACATTGCAACCACGATGGACCAGGCCAGACCCTCTCGAAACATTTCAAGAAAGTTTCCCAGACCTGACTTTTCTAGTTGTTTAAAGGTGTGTAAAGTGGGTATTCCAGGAGCAATGAAGCTGACCCAACTACTCAGTTTCAAACAAAACAGAATTTATTTACAAACTACTGAATGAAATATGTACAAAAAGGATCCACATTTATGTTATCTTAATCCAGATGACTGTATCACAATTTAATGATGCTGTTCCAAATACTCACAACATTCCCATAAAAACATCCTTGGCCAAAAAAAAAGGTGAAACCAAATGCATGGTTCTTACAGGAGGGATATCAGAGAGAGATATCCCACCTATCAGCCAGAAAGCCTCTGTGGAATTCAGGGAAGTTTCTTCCCAACTAAAACTTGACCAGCAGCTTCCAAATGACTGCTTGCTAAAACCAAACCAAACCCTGAACGAGGAGAATTGGCCACACCCCTATCATTGTACAAGCGTTTAAAAGAAAGACTAAAATGCCTTCTCAAGTAGATATTTCAAGATATATCAGAACCTCTGCTTTTACAACATAGAGTCATAGAGATGTACAGCACAGAAACAGACCCTTTGGTCCAACTCAGACATGCCGACCAGATATCCCAACCGAATCTAGTCCCACTTGCCAGCATCTGGCCCATATCCCTCCAAACCTTTCCTATACATATACCCATCCAGATGCCTTTAAATGTTGCAATTATACCAGCCTCCACAACCTCCTATGGTAGCTCATTCCATACACGCACCACTCTCTGCATGAAAAGTTGCCTCTTAGGTCTCTTTTATCTCTTTTCCCTCTCACCTTAAACCTATGCCCTCGAGTTCTGGACTACCCCACTCCAGAGAAAAGACCTTGTCTATTTGCCTTATCCTTGCCCTTCATGATATTATAAATCTCTATAACGTTACCCCTCAGCCTCTGACACTCCAGGGAAAACAGCCCAGCTTGTTCAGCCTCTCCCTATAGCTCAAATTCTCCAAATCTGGCAATACCCTTGTAAATCTTTTGTGAACCTTTTCAAATTTCACAACAACCTTCTGATAGGAAGGAGACCAGGTTTGCATGCAATATTCCAAAAGTGGCCTAACCAATGTCCTGTATAGCTGCAACATAATGTCCCAACTCCTATACTCAATAAGGTAAAAACAAGGACTGCAGCTGCTGGAAACCAGAGTCTAGATTAGAGTGATGCTGGAAAAGCACAACAGGCCAGGCAGCATCCGAGGAGCAGGAAAATCGATGTTTCGGGCAAAAACCCTTCATCAGGAACCTATACTCAATACTCTGACCAATAAAAGAAAGCATACCAACACCTTCTTCACTATCCTATCAACTTGTGACTCTACTTTCAAGGAGCTATGAACCTGCACTCCAAGGTCTCTTTGTTCAGCAACACTCCATGAAGTGTATAGATCCTGCTAAGACTTCTTTTCCCAAAATGCAGCAGCTCACATTTATCTGAATTAAACTCCACCTGCCACTCCTTAGCCCATTGGTTCATCTGATCAAGATCCTGTTGTAATCTGAGGTAACCTTCTTTGCTGTCCATTACACCTTTAATTTTTGTGTCATCAGCAAACATGTCTCCTACATTCAAATCTAAATCATTTATGTAAATAGATGTAACCAGCACCGATCCTAGTGGCATTCCACTGGTCACAGGCCTCCAGTCTGAAAAATAACCCTCCACCACCTCCCTCTGTCTTCGACATTCAAGCAAGTTCTGTATCCAAGTGGCTAGTTCTCTGCATTCCATGAGAACTAACTTTCCTAACCAGTCTCCCATGGGGAACCTTGTTGAACACCTTACTCTTTGTTCTTCAAAAAACTTTGAGTAAAAAGTGAAGTCTGCAGATGCTGGAGATCAGAGCTGAAAAATGTGTTGCTGGTTAAAGCACAGCAGGTCAGGCAGCATCCAAGGAACAGGAAATTCGACATTTCGGGCCAGAGCCCTTCATCAGGAATGAGGAGAGGGTGCCGGGCAGGCTAAGATAAAAGGTAGGGAGGAGGGACTTGGGGGAGGGGCGATGGAGATGTGATAGGTGGAAGGAGGTCAAGGTGAGGGTGATAGGCCGGAGTGGGGTGGGGGCAGAGAGGTCAGGAAGAAGATTGCAGGTTAGGAGGGCGGTGCTGAGTTCAAGGGAATTGACTGAGACAAGGTGGGGGGAGGGGAAATGAGGAAACTGGAGAAATCTGAGTTCATCCCTTGTGGTTGGAGGGTTCCCAGGCGGAAGATGAGGCGCTCTTCCTTCAACCGTCGTGTTGTTATGTTCTGGCGATGGAGGAGTCCAAGGACCTGCATGTCCTCGGTGGAGTGGGAGGGAGAGTTAAAGTGTTGAGCCACGGGGTGGTTGGGTTGGTTGGTCCGGGCGTCCCAGAGGTGTTCCCTGAAGCGTTCCGCAAGTAGGCGGCCCGTCTCTCCAATATAGAAGAGGCCACATCGGGTGCAGCGGATGCAATAGATGATGTGTGTGGAGGTGCAGGTGAATTTGTGGCAGATATGGAAGGATCCCTTGGGGCCTTGGAGAGAAGTAAGGGAGGAGGTGTGGGCGCAGGTTTTGCATTTCCTGCAGTTGCAGGAGAAGGTGCCGGGATACTCCCGCCCACCCTCTGACGACCCCTTCTCCCGTCTCCAACACACCCCATCCACCTGGACACCCCGCGCTGGCCTCTTACCCGCCCTCGATCTATTTATAGCCAACTGCCGCCGCGACATTAACCGACTCAACCTGTCCACCCCTCTCACCCACTCCAACCTCTCACCCTCAGAACGTGCAGCCCTCCATTCCCTCCGCTCCAACCCCAACCTCACCATCAAACCGGCAGACAAGGGAGGCGCGGTAGTAGTTTGGCGCACCGACCTTTTTACCGCTGAGGCCAAACGCCAGCTCGCGGACGCCTCCTCCTATTGCCCCCTTGACCATGACCCCACCTCCCACCACCAAACCATCATCTCTCAGACCATCCATAACTTCATCACCTCAGGGGATCTCCCATCCACCGCCTCCAACCTCAGTCCCACAACCCTGCACCGCCCGTTTCTACCTCCTGCCCAAAATCCACAAACCTGACTGCCCCGGCCGACCCATTGTCTCAGCCTGCTCCTGCCCCA
This sequence comes from Hemiscyllium ocellatum, assembly GCF_020745735.1. Classification (NCBI taxonomy): domain Eukaryota; kingdom Metazoa; phylum Chordata; class Chondrichthyes; order Orectolobiformes; family Hemiscylliidae; genus Hemiscyllium; species Hemiscyllium ocellatum. Next base: position 4,959,701 of record NC_083443.1, on the reverse strand, counting down.
CTGAACTCATCTCCGCTTACCTCGACACGGTTCTGTCTCCTTTAGTCCAAGAACTCCCCACCTATGTTCGGAACACCACCCACGCCCTCCACCTCCTCCATGATTTTCGCTTCCCCGGTCCCCAACGCCTTATCTTCATGATGGACATCTAGTCCCTGTACACCTCCATCCCCCATTACGAAGGACTCAAAGCCCTCCGCTTCTTCCTTTCCCGCCGCACCAACCAGTACCCTTCCACTGACACCCTCCTTCGACTGACTGAACTGGTCCTCACCCTGAATAACTTCTCTTTCCAATCCTCCCACTTCCTCCAAACTAAAGGAGTTGCCATGGGCACCCGCATGGACCCCAGCTATGCCTGTCTCTTTGTAGGATATGTGGAACAGTCCATCTTCTGCAACTACACTGGCACCACCCCCCACCTTTTCCTCCGCTACATCGATGACTGTATCGGCACTGCCTCATGCTCCCACGAGGAGGTTGAACAGTTCATCAACTTTACCAACACCTTCCATCCCGACCTCAAATTCACCTGAACTGTCTCAGACTCCTCCCTCCCCTTCCTAGACCTTTCCATTTCTATCTCGGGCGACCGACTCAACACAGACATCTACTATAAACCGACTGACTCCCACAGCTACCTGGACTACACCTCCTCCCACCCTGCCCCCTGTAAAAACTCCATCCCATATTCCCAATTCCTTCGTCTCCGCCGCATCTGTTCCCAGGAGGACCAGTTCCAATACCGTACAGCCCAGATGGCCTCGTTCTTCAAGGACCGCAGATTCCCCCCAGACGTGATCGACGATGCCCTCCACCGCATCTCCTCCACTTCCCGCTCCTCCGCCCTTGAGCCCCGCCCCTCCAATCGCCACCAAGACAGAACCCCACTGGTTCTCACCTACCACCCCACCAACCTCCGTATACAGCGTATCATCCGCCATCATTTCCGCCAACTCCAAACGGACCCCACCACCAGGGATATATTTCCCTCCCCTCCCCTATCAGTGTTCCGCAAAGACTACTCCCTTCGTGACTCCCTCGTCAGGTCCACACCCCCCACCAACCCCACCTCCACTCCCAGCACCTTCCCCTGCAACTGCAGGAAATGCAAAATTTGCGCCCACACCTCCTCCCTTACTTCTCTCCAAGGCCCCAAGGGATCCTTCCATATCTGCCACAAATTCACCTGCACCTCCACACACATCATCTATTGCATCCGCTGCACCCGATGTGGCCTCTTCTTTATTGGAGAGACAGGCCGCCTACTTGCGGAACGCTTCAGGGAACACCTCTGGGACGCCCGGACCAACCAACCCAACCACCCCGTGGCTCAACACTTTAACTCTCCCTCCCACTCCACCGAGGACATGCAGGTCCTTGGACTCCTCCATCGCCAGAACATAACAACACGACGGTTGAAGGAAGAGCGCCTCATCTTCCGCCTGGGAACCCTCCAACCACAAGGGATGAACTCAGATTTCTCCAGTTTCCTCATTTCCCCTCCCCCCACCTTGTCTCAGTCAATTCCCTTGAACTCAGCACCGCCCTCCTAACCTCCAATCTTCTTCCTGACCTCTCTGCCCCCACCCCACTCCGGCCTATCACCCTCACCTTGACCTCCTTCCACCTATCACATCTCCATCGCCCCTCCCCCAAGTCCCTCCTCCCTACCTTTTATCTTAGCCTGCCCGGCACCCTCTCCTCATTCCTGATGAAGGGCTCTGGCCCGAAATGTCGAATTTCCTGTTCCTTGGATGCTGCCTGACCTGCTGTGCTTTAACCAGCAACACATTTTTCAGCTCTTCAAAAAATTTATCAAGTTCTTGAGACATGATTCCCATGCACAAGGCCATGTTGACTATCCCTAATCAGCCCTTCCCTTTCCAAATACATGTACATCCTGTCCCTCCAACAACTTGCCTATCACCGATGTCAGGCTCACCAGTTTATAGTTCCCTGGCCTGTCCTTCCCACCTTTCTTAAACAGTGGTATCACATTAGGCAACCTCCAGTCTTCTGGCACCTTGCCTATGACTATCGACAATACAAATATCTCAGAAAGGGACCCAGCACTCACTTCCCTAGTTTCCCACAGAGTTCCAGGTGCACCTGATCAGGTCCTGGGGATTTATCCACCTTTATGCATTTCAAGACATCCAGCACTTACTCCTCTGTAATATGGCCATTTTTCAAGAATAATAGGGAAGTTATGGTAGGGGATTTTAACTTTCCAAACATAGACTGGGACTGCCAGAGTGTTAAAGCTTTAGATGGAGAGGAATTTCTTAAGTGTGTACAAGACAATTTTCTGATTCAGTATGTGGATGTACCTATCAGGGAAGGTGCGAAACTTGACGTACTCTTGGGTGTCAGTGGGGGAGCACTTTGGGGCCAGTGACCATAATTCTATTAGATTTAAAATAGTGATGGAAAAGGATAGACCAGATCTAAAAGTTGAACTTCTAAATTGGAGCAAGACCAATTTTGACGGTATTAGGCAAGAACTTTCGAAAGCTGATTGGGAGCAGATGTTCGCAGGTAAAGGGACAGCTGGAAAATGGGAATCCTTCAGAAATGAGATATCGAGAATCCAGAAAAAGTATATTCCTGTCAGGATGCAAGGGAAGGCTAGTAGGTATAGGGAATGCTGGATGACTAAAGAAATTGAGGGTTTGGTTAAGAAAAAGAAGGAAGCATATGTAAGGTACAGACAGGATATATCGAGTAAATCCTTAGAAGAGTAGAAAGGAAGTAGCAGTATACTTAAGAGAGAAATCAGGAGGGCAAAAAGGGGACATGAGATAGCTTTGGCAAACAGAATTAAGGAGAATCTAAAGGGTTTTTACAAATACATTAAGGACAAAAGGGTAACTCGGGAGAGAATAGGGCCCCTCAAAGATCAGCAAGGAGACCTTTGTGTGGAGCCGCAGAAAATGGGGGAGATACTAAATGAGTATTTTGCATCAGTATTTACTGTGGAAAAGGATATGGAAGATATAGACTGTCGGGAAATAGATGGTGATATCTTGCATGATGTCCAGATTACAGAGGAGGAAGTGCTGGATGTCTTGAAACAGGTAAAGGTGGATAAATCCCCAGGACCTGATCAGGTATACTGTCGAACTCTGTGGGAAGCTAGAGGGTTGTTTTTCAGACTGGAGGCCTGTGACCAGTGGAGTGCCACAAGGATCCTCTACTTTTTGTCATTTACATAAATGATTTGGATGCGAGGATAAGAGGTTAGTAAGTTTGCAGATGACACCAAAATTGGAGGTGTAGTGGACAGCAAAGAGGGCTACCTCAGATTACAACATGCTCTTGACCATATGGGCCAATGGGCCGAGAAGTGCAGATGGAGTTCAATTCAGATAAATGCGAGATGCTGCATTTTGAGAAAACAAATCTTAGCAGGACTTATACACTTAATGGTAAGGTTGTAGGGAGTATTGCTGAACAAAGAGACCTTGGAGTGCAGATTCATAGCTCCTTGAAAGCGAAGTTGCAGATAGATAGAATAGTGAAGAAGGCATTTGGTATGCTTTCCTTTATTGATCAGAGTATTGAGTACAGGAGTTGGGAGGTCATGTTGTGGCTGTACAGGACATTGGTTAGGCCACTGTTGGAATGTTGCGTGCAATTTTGGTCTCCTTCCTATCAGAAAGGTGTTGCGAAACTTGAAAGATTTACAAGGATGTTGCCATGGTTGGTGGATTTGAGCTATAGGGAGAGGCTGAACAGGCTTGGGGCTGTTTTCCCTGGAGCGTCGGGGGCTAAAAGGTGACCTTATAGAAGTTGACAAAATTATGAGGGGCATGGATAGGGTAAATAGGCAAAGACTTTTCCCTAGGCTCGGGGAGTCCAAAACTAGAGGGCATAGGTTTAAGGTGAGAGGGGAAAAATATAAAAGAGACGTACAGGACAACTTTTTCACACAGAGGATATGGAATGAGTGGCCAGAGAAAATAGTGGAGGCTGGTAAAATTACAACATTTAAGAGGCATTTGGATGGGTATATGAATAGGAGGGATTGGACGGATATGGGGCGGGTGCTGGCAGTTGGGACTAGATTCTGTTGGGCTGTCTGGTCGGCAAGAACGGGTTGGACTGAAGGGCCTGTTTTCATGCTGTGGCCCCAGCACTGATTTCTGTGGAACACCGCTTGTCACCATTCCCCACTTCGAGAAACTCCCTTCAACTACTACTTCTGTCTCCTATTGCTCAACCAGTTCTTTATCCACCTAGCTAGAACAGCCTGCACACCATGTGACTTCACTTTCTCCATTAGTTTACCATGGGGACCCTGAAGAAGGGCTCATGCCCGAACTGTCGATTCTCCTGCTCCTTGGATGCAGCCTGACCTGCTGCGCTTTTCCAGCAACACATTTTCGACCCTTATCAAATGCATTATTACACTGAAAGACCAGCAAGCTTTAGGAAAATTAAAGCATGTTTTTCACTAAGTCCATGGTGTCCCGGGTGCATTGGAGGTTTATCTCCGTTTACATCCCTGGAACAGCTACTAGAACACACTCAAGTGTTACATCGATAAAAACCACTGAACCTTTCCACAGACCTTTGCCAAAGCACATTATAGAAGGAGAAGTGTGACAGTCTCTTCCTTCCCCACTACAGCCACCTCAAGGTGAGGAGGAAGTGAGATTGTGGGCACACAGGAAGGAGCTCTTTGGCCTCTCTCACCATCAGCTAAGTTGCATCTTGGCGCTGGATTGAACGTTCTGGCAAATAACTGACTATTTTCTCAGGGATCCGCCTGACTGGATGTACCCTCTCCTTTTCTGACCACACCTCAAGGTGAGCTGGTGGCTTCATGGTAACTAATAACCCAGAGGCTTATGAATACGAGCTTGAATCCCAATGTAACTAGCTAGTGGAATTTCAATTCAGATTATACGTCTGTAATTAAAACAACTTGGTAAAAATGACCATTAAACTGTCATCAATTTTTTCAAAGATCCCATCTGGTTGTCTACTGCCCTTACCTGTTATGGCTGACTTCTGACACCAGACCAATAGCAATGGTCAAGCAAGGCTCTCAGCTCAAGGGTAATTAAGGAGGGGCCACAAATGCTGGCCTCACCACTGATGTCCACATCCCATGAAAGCAAAGAAAAATTCCTTGCACACTACTGGTCATTATGTCCTTAATCTTATTCTTTATAAACATCTGACTACGTTTACTTACCCACATGGCTGATAGATAAAAACAACAAAACTTTCTTCATTGGTTCGCTCCACAAACGTGACACAAGTGAACGTCTCCCAGTGTCCCATTTCAAACAAAACAACCATTTAGTTCAGACTACATACACAGCAAACAGTAAACTCCCATCCCATCACAGTAAACTCCTCAGTTAGAGAGTACGGTGCACCTTTGATTGTCGTAATAACACGAGTTGGATGCTGCCTAACCTGCTGTGCTTTAACCAGCAACGCATTTTCAGCAGTAATAACACGAGTGGCCCTGTCTGCCCAAATGTGCTCCTGAGCACTATTCTAACTGTTGAAGATTGTGTACACCATACAAGCCTCATGTTAATAACATTGCTGTCACCCATAGAACCATCAAATTACTACAGTATGGAAACAGGCCCTTCAGCCCAACAAAGTCCACAGAGATCCTCTGAAGAGTAACCCACCCAGAATTGTTCCCCTACCCTACTACTCTACATTTTACCCCTGACTAATGCACCTAACCTACACATCCCTGAACATGGCCAATTTAGCATGGCCAATTTACCTAATTCGCACATCTTTGGACTGAGGGAAGAAACCAGAGCACCAGGAGGAAACCCACTCAGACATGGGGAGAATGTGCAAACACCACACAAATAGTCGCCCAAGGCTGGAATCGTGTCACCTCCTGCTGCCTCTTGATTGTACTGGAGTCCACATAAATGTTCCAAAATATTCCACTGAGGCAAAAGGCTGGGAATACCTGAAACTATCAATTGGAACCTAACTCTAACCTGATCCCAATCCCAAAAGGACTGCTGAAGGATATTGAAGAGATCATACACATGAGGGGGAACAGACTTCTCTGGCTGAGCATGAGACAACTTGGCAGAGTACAGTGCTATTTTGTTTGTAAAGTACCAAACCACCCTCGGACAAGGGCAGCATGGGATTAGATACAGAGTGAAACTCTCTCTTCACCGTCTCCGTCAAGAACTCCCAGGATCGGTACAACACAGTGTAACATACAGACTGAAGCTCCCAATACTCTTTAAACTGGAAGTAAAGGTGCCTCTACATGGTGCCCATCAAAGACTCCCTGGACTGAAACAGCATAATGCTAGATACATAGTAAAGCTCCTACTGCTCTTAAATTGAAAGTCATTTTACCTCTACGCTGTCTCCATCACACAGTCTCAGGATGGGGACAGCATGCAATCAGACACAGAGTAAATCTTCCACTACACTGTCCCCATCAAACACTCCCAGGACAGTGCTGCATGGTGTTAAATACATAGTAAAGCGCCCACTACTCTTTTGAACTAAATGTGAAGCCTCCTCTCCACTGTGTATACCAAACATGCCAACAGTTTCCAAAGGTTTCTCTGGCTGTGATTAATGTTGACCTTAAGCAATAAAGTATTTCCAATCTAAAACACTCCTGTAGCTCTGTATGATTGGAGAAGTCAGACTGTCTGCTGACTCACACTGACCAGTGAAGTTTCTTCCGATGACGTAGGGAATAATTCCTCCGGGCCAGATCCGCTCTGGCCTTGATGTGGCAGCCCGTCTGACTCTGCTGCGTGCTGCTGGAGCTCGGGAGCGCTGGTCTCTCTGCTGCACATTGCCCAGGTTTCCTACAAGAACAGGAGCAATCACAGTACTGCAGGAAGTCCATTCACAAGACATGCCATGCTGATAGCATTCACAAGACGCACACTACACAGACAAAGTTAAAAATCACACAACACTAGGTTATAGCCCAACAGGTTTATTTGGAAGCACTAGCTTTCAGAGCGTTGCTCTGAAAGAGGTGGATGTGTAAGCAGCACTCAGAAAGCTAGTGCTTCCAAATAAACCTATTGGACTATAGCCTGGTGTTGTGTGATTTTTAACTTTGTCCATCCCAGTCCAACACTGGCACCTCCAAATCATGACTACACAGACAAACACCACATAACAGACACACAATATTACTATTGGCCTGGACCCCTGCCACCTCATCTCCCAATTGACTAGTCACCAGATGATATTACTGCCTGAGATTCTTCTGTTCCTAGTTTAGTCATATCTGGGAACTGGTCTGATGAAGATTGCAAGAAGCTTAGTTTTCAGTAGGTATTAGCTTTTATTTAACATGGTAACTATAGATTTCAGTAAGAAACATGAGCAGAAGGAAACTAAAGTTTAAATCAAATCATAGTAAAATAAAATAATAAAATAAACCAAAGGAAAATAAAATTAATCTGAATGGAATATTAATAGTAAGGTTTTATAATTATAGTTAATAATAGTTAATCTATAGTTAACGCAGGGCAATAAATTCTGCTTAAATTAATAGAAGAGAGAAGAAGAGAACCCCCACAGTGTGGAAGCAGGTCATTGGGACCATTGAGTCCACACAGACCCTCTGAAGAGCATCGCACCCAGACCCATCCCCTAACCTATCACCCTGCACTTCTCATGGCCAACCAACATAGCCTGCACACCCATGCAGTGGGAGGAAGCCAGAGCACACCCACGCAGACGCAGGGAGAATAGGCAAACTCCACAAGTAGCCCAACATTTGAATCGAATCCAGGTCCCTAGCACTGTACGGCAGCAGTGCTAACCACTGAGCCACCGCACTGCCCCTAACTGCCACAGGTTGGCAGTTCAGCTGGGCCAAGTGGACTGCACATCCTGGGGAATATGTGAAGTCATGTACACGCCGTGCAGCCCAGATAAATGTATCTGTAGGAAGTGTCACCAGCTGGAACTCCAGGTTTCAGAATGTGAGCAGAGGCTGAAGTCACTGTGAATTTCCATGAGGCTGAGGACATGGAAAGCACATACGGGGAAGTGGTCACACCACAGACTGGAAGTGTACAGAGGGACAGGGAATGGGTGACTACTATACAGTCTAAGTGATCCAGGCAGCGAGTGCAGGAATTCCCCCGTGTCTATTGTGCTTACTAATTGGTATTCCATTTTGGAAGCTAGTCAAAACAATGGTTCCTCACAGGAGTGCAGCCAGAAACAGAACCAATCTGTGGCACCAAGTGCTTTTCAGATATAGAGAGGAAGAAGATGAAGAATTGTAGGGTAATAATTATAGAGAATTCCAAAACCGGGGAATCAGCCAGGCATTTGCATATTGTACCATGACTCCAGGATGGTTCCCACCCCCCCTCCCCCCCCACCTCTTCCCTGGTTGCAGGGTCAAGGATCTCTCAGAGCAGTGATAGGACATCCATCTGCATAGGGTTGGTGGGGGGGTGGGTGCAGTGGTGGCCAGCTAGACGTTCTCATCCACATCGGCACCAACTGTTGAGACTATCACTAGTTTTCTTTTAGTTTTTCTCATTTTTGGTTTGGAACTATGGATTGCAGTTGAGAATTGAACTCTGAATGACAGCTTTGTACCTAAAAGAGGAAAGGACAAAATTCTGATGTTTGCTGTTAGGAACTGGCCTGGAAAGATAATGCAAATTAATTACTGCTGTCAGAATTCTGTAGATGATTCAGCATCTGCTCAGGGACTGGCACCTGATTAGAAGTTGAATTGATTGACCAAGGAGGAGCGGTGCAAGTCAGCCAGGGAGAATGTTGAAGGAGGAAGAGAAGTAAAGACAGTTCTGAGAAAAGAACACAAGTCTGTAAGAAATAAATTAAAAGTCAAGAGAGATCTGCAGAAGCTGTTGCATTAACTGATGACTTCAGAATTCAAACAAGGTGCACAGTCCTGTATGCCTGCAATATAATCCATAATCCCAGGATTTCACGAAGGCCTGGTATTCATCATTGAAATGGTTACCAAATTGTCAAATTATAAGTTTTTAAAACTTATGCCTGAAATATGTCTGTCGATGTGACAGTAGGGGTTTATGATCAAACAAGTTTAGGTCATAAATATTAATTATGTTGCTTTGCTGTTCATCTGTGAGCTACTGAAATGACATTCTTAATAACAAATTGCTAATTACTGTTTAAGTTATATACTTGGAGTCCAAGATTTGTAATTTGTAAAGTCTAGATCAGAACAATTGAGCAATTTTGAGGCCCATTGAATGCTTTAATTTCACTGTTGCAAATCCAGTAACAGTAAGGCTGATTTGGTTGACTTGCTATTCCTATGCCATTACACCAATGAGGAAGAGGGAAGAGGTCCTGAAGGCAGCTTTCAGGGAGTTAGGAAGGAAATTAAAAAGTAGGACCTCAAGGGCACTAATCTAAGGATTACTCCCACTGTCAAGTGCTTGAGAGCATGAAAACAGGAGAATTAATCAATTGAACGTGTGGATAGAGAACTAGTGTAGGAGGGAGAACATCAGATTTCTAAAGCTTTAGATGCAGTACAATCTGGAGTGGTTACACCTTAATGGCATTGGGACTGATAACCTTACAGGGAGATTTGGTGGTTATATTCGGGTGGGTTTAAACTAACTTGTCAGGGGAATGGAAACCCAAATTGGGGGTAGTAAACTTGGCAGCTCTAAGCTGAAATGTTGCGAGGGAGACGGGAAGACAGGAGAAAACACTGCTAAGCATCAAACAGTTTTGAAAGCAGAAAGCTGTCAAAAAGACAAAGTTAAGGGCATTCAACCTACTTTATTTATGCTATTATATAACAAAAAGAGGCAAGTTAGTAATCTTGTTGCAAAAGAACCTTTATGGATGAGTGACCACAATATGACAGAATTTTACATTATGTTTAAAAGTGAGTTATTTCAAACTGAAGTAAGGGTGTTAAATTTTAATAAGGGAAATTGTGAAAACATGTGACACAAAATGACTGAGCAAGATTGGGAAAATACCTTGAAAGGCATCACGGGGGTGGCAAGGTGGCACAGTAGTTAGCACTGCTGCCTCACAGCACCAGAGACCTGGGTTCAACTCCCACCTCAGGCGACTGACTGTGTGGAGTTTGCACATTCTCCCTGTGTCTGTGTGGGTTTCCTCCGGGTGCTCCGGTTTCCTCGCACAGTCTAAAAATGTGCAGGTTAGATGAATTGGCCATGCTAAATTGCCTGTAGTGTTAGGTGCAGGGGGGTAGGTTGTGGCTTTGGCGGGTCAGTGTGTTGGGCTGAATGGCCTGTTTCCACACTGTAAGTAATCTTAAAAAAAAGAAAGGCATGACTGTACATAGAGCATGGATAATCTTTAAAGAACTATTACATGGCTCATGGCAACACACATTGCATCAAAGTGAAAACATTCAAAAAAGGTCAGTCAACAGTGGCTGATAAAGGAAATGAAAGATGCACAAGATTGAAAGAAGAGGCTTATAACATAGCATTAAATAGCAGCAATTCTGAGAATTATTGCAGTTTGGAAGGAGAGGTCATCTTATTGAAACATTTGATTCTTAAGGGACTTGACTTTATAAACATTAAGAGGTTATTTTCTATCATGGGAAAGTCTTCGATCAGAGGGCATAGTCTCAAAATGATTTTTTTAGAGGGTGGTGGGTCTTTGGAACTCTATGACAGAGACCTGTGACAGCAGAGTCATTGCGTATATTTAATACTGAGATAGATAGGCTCTTAATCAATAGAGAAAGCAAGCGTTATGTAGTTCTGGATAAAGGAACCAAGAGTTTGTAGATGACACAAAGCTAGGTGGAGGAACAGGTAGGTTTAAGGAAGTGGGGAGTCTGCAGAAGGACTTGGACAGGTTAGTGGACAAAGAAGTGGCAGATGGAATACAATGTGGGAAAGTGTGAGCTTATGCACTTTGGTAAAAGGTCTAGATGATTTTTTTAAATGGGGAAAGGCTTCAGAGATCTGAAGCACAAAGAGATTCAGGAGTCCTAGTTCAGGATTCTCTAAAGGTTAACATGCAGGTTCAGTTGGTGGTTCAGAACGCAAATGCAATGTCAGCATTCATTTTAAGAGGTTTAGAATACAAGAGCAGAGATGTACTGCTGAGGCTGTATAAGGCTCTGGTCAGATTGCATTTGGAATATTGCGCGCAGTTTTGGGCCCTGTATCTAAGGAAGGATGTGCTGAAGGAGGTGGTTTAGAGGACTTATACAAGAATGATCCCAGGGTTGAAGTGCTTTGTCATGTGAGGAGTGATTGAAGATTCTGAGTCTGTACTTCATGGAGTTTAGAAAGATAATGGGAGATCTATGTTTGAAACTTACACAATACTGAGAGGCTTGGACACTATGGAAATAGAGATGATGTTTCCACAAGTAGGAGTGACAAGGACACAAGAACACAGCCTCATACTAAAGGGAAGACCCTTTAGAACTGAAATGAGGAGGACTTTCTTCAGCCAGGTGATAGTGATTCTGTGGAATTCATTGCCACAGAAGACTGTGGAGGCCAAGTCATTGATTGTCTTCAAGCCCTTCCTGATGAAGGGCTCTGGCCCGAAACGTCGAATTTCCTGTTCCTTGGATGCTGCCTGACCTGCTGTCCTTTAACCAGCAACACATTTTCAGCTCTGATCTCCAGCATCTGCAGACCTCACTTTTTACTTCAAGGCAGAGATAGACAGGTTCTTGATTGGAATGGGGATCAAAGGTTACAGGGAGAAGGCAGGACATGGGTTTGAGAAAGTTACCAAACAGGACAACTTGTGGGACAAACGGCATAAGCAACGAGTGATGGATAGAACTAAGCAATCCCACAACCAGCATATTGAATCTAAGTTCTGCTGTCCTTCCACATCCTACCACATCATAGTGGTGGACAACTAAACAACTCACTGGAGGAGGAAGCTCCATAAACATTACCATCCTCAATGATGGAAGAGCCAAGCACATCAAAAGATTTACAGCAACCTTCAGCCCAAGTGCCAAGTGGATGATCCATACCAGTCTTCAGCCAATTCAGTTCACTCCATGTGACATGCAGAAATGGTTGGAGACATTGAATACTGCAAAGGATATGGGCCCTGACAACATTCCAGCAATAACACTGAAGATTTGTGCTCCAGGACTGGCTGTTACCCAAGCCAGCATCTTCGAGTCCAGTTACAACACTGCCACCTACCCAGACACTGTGGAAAATTGCCAGCTATATCTTTACATAAAAAGCAGGACAATCCAACCTGGCCAGTTACTACTCCATCAGTTTACTCTCGACCATCAATAAAATGATGGAGGGTGCTATCAACAGTGTTATCAAGCAGCATCTGCTCAGCAATAACCTGCTCAGTGGCGCCCAGTTTGGGTTCCTCCAGGGCCACTCAGCTCCTGACCTCATTGACCTTGGTTCAAACGTGGACAAAAGAGCTGGACTCCAGACAGTGGCAGCACCTGACATCAAGGCTGCACTCAACTGAGTATGACATCAAGGAACCCTCGCAAAACTTGTATCAATGGAAATCAGGGGATAAACTCTATGCTGGTTGCATAGGAAGATGGTCATGGTTGTTGAAGGTCAGTCATCTCAGCTCCAGGACATCTCTGCAGGAGTTACTCAGGGTAGTCCTAGGAGAAAGTGAGGACTGCAGCTGCTGGAGATCAGAGCTGAAAATGTGCTGCTGGAAAAGTGCATTGTTAATGTATATTGTGAACTGAACCCTGTGGTACCCCATTCATCACTGCCTTCGACTCTGAAAAGGACCCATTTATTCCAACTCTCTGCTTCCTGCCTGCCAACCAGTTCTCTATCTACATTAATACATTACCTTGATACCATGAGCTTTAACTTTCCTTACTAATCTATTGTGTGGAAGACCAAGAAACATACGTAGTGTATCCAACCTGGCTGACAAGTCCTCACTATTTCTCCAGCCTAGCCCAACAAGGCCAAGGTGGAACTTCAGACTGGAAGATTAGGCCTACCTATTGCCCCATCCTGGCCAACAAGGTCTAGCTGGAATCACAAGCTAGATCGACAAGGCCTGGTCAAGTAACCCTCACTGCACCTCCAGCCTAGTTCAACAAGGCCTCACTGTGTCCTAATGAAAGGTTCTGACCTGAAAAGTCGACTACCTTGCTCCTCTGATGCTGCTTGACATGCTGTGTTTTTCACAGCTCCACGCTTTATCGACTCTCACTGTAATTGTAGCCTTGCTAGACAGTCTCTCGTCTGCTAGCCGTGATGGTTATGATCTAATGGAATGGGAGCTTGTCTCCTATTTGCAGACAGACCATGAGGAGGGTACTAGCTACAGCTTTATCTAAAATTACTATTTTTAAGCACGCAGATTTCAGGTTTCAAGTAATGACTTTTGCTTAGTGGGAGGATTAAATTCTTCCAGTTCAGCCTGCTTTCTCATAAACAATAATTGGGAGTTGGTGACTTTCTTGAAGGATACCAGAAGGATTTGATTCTTCACCATTAATATGCACTCACTCATTTTTTTTTGGGTGTTCCCACTCACAAATGCTAGCCAGATGCCAGGGACTATTGAGTTGGTGCCTTGTCCCGTTAACCCAGTGCATCTGAGGAGAAGGTTGGAATACCAGCGACATGGAGATGTAAAGAGGCTGTGTGATGGATAGGGTGGCTAGTCCTTGTTTTCCACCACTGGCCAGCCAGACTGTGGCTCTCGAATGCTGTGACAGAGGCACAAAGACAACTTGTTGCTAGTTCGAGCAGTTGGAGCTTTTGTCCTCCAGGGATGCTGTTCAGATGGTTAATCATCAGAACTACTCAACAAAATCACATTCTTCCTTAACAGGATAGACACTTGTAGAAAAAAAGAGAAAATTGAAGCTGAGGTGTTTATAAAACTAATTCCAATTTAGCTGAATGGCCTCCATGACAGTAATCTTAGTTGTTAAATTTGTTACCTTGGTAACTTGCAGCTAGATTTTCTGTAAAGGTTTAAGACATTTGAAGTCATACATCTTAAATGAGAAGGATCACAGATAGAGCCTGAGACAGCCAGAGAGTGTAGAGAAGGTTAAAACGTTTTCAGAAGGTTGTGCTATTTAAGATCGATGAGAGACAGTGAGGGTCAATGATGAACCCAATCCTAGGCTTCAAAGCAGAAAGAGAGGAGTCAATCCTGACTGTCAATGGTGCAAAAAAGTGTTTGGTGTCTCTCCAGGATTTTACTTCTATCAAAGTCAGCAGGTGTCAGAAACCGCAGCAGACATAAAGGCAGCTCTAAACAATCTCACATTATCAAGATAGACCATTAGCCAGCTCTAAAATTGCAGAGGGTACAACTAATGGACAAATAGAGATCCATCACTCACCAAAGTCACACTCCGGAGCATCAAGAGCAAGGACCTGATATCGGTTTCAGGCAGGTAGCCATCAAAGGAAGGGGCTGCCCTTGTCCATATTCATGTTATCTGTATCTGTGTGGGTTTCCTCCCACAGTCCAAAGATGTGCAGGTCAGGTGGATTGGCCATGCTTAATTGCCTGTAGTGCTAGGTGCATTAGTCAAAGGGAAGTGGGTCTGGGTGGGTTACTCTTCGGAGGGTCGGTGTTGGGCCGAAGGGCCTGTTTCCATACTGTGGAGAATCTAATCTAATCTCATTTTATCCAGGGTCAGCCTGCACACTAGCAGGTACATTGATAAAAACTGCAAATAGAAAGCTGCACTACCTACAGCACTCTGCCTATTTACAAATCAATAATCAATGCCTTCCAGACTGCCTTACAAAGGAGATTTCAATGTGAACTAATTTATTCTTTAGATCAGAAACCTGAGACATAAATGGTAAAAGCCAATCTCATTATTTGAGACATTTAACATGTACTTACATTTAGACATTAGTGAATTTAACATTCCATGCTTTTCAAAGGTTCAAAATAAAGGAATATTAGAACATAAGAAATTGAAGCAGGAATAGGCCATTCAGCCCCTCAGGTTTGCCCCATTAAAGATATCATGGATGATCTATTTCAAGCCTCAACTCCTCTTTAGTGCCAGCTCCTCACAGCAGTCAACTTCCCAATATTTGAAAATTATATCTATCTCCTCTTTAAGTACTTTCATTGATCTAGCCTCCACAACTCTCTGGGTTGCAGAATGCCAGGCATTCACTTCTCTCAGAAGAAAGTGTCCTTTTATTCTGGAATTATGTCCCCTACTTTGAAATTCCCCCATTTGATTAAATTTCCTACAGTATGGAAATAGGCACTTCGGCCCAATTTCGACACCGACCCTCCGAAGAGTAACCCACCCAGACCCATTCCCCTAATCTATATTCACCCCTGACACTATGGGTAATTTAACATGGCCAATTCACCTAACATGCACACCTTTGGACTGTGGGAAGAAACTGGAGCAAACCCAGGCAGACATGGGGAGAATGTGTATACTTTAGGGTGTAGGTTTGCTCACTGAGCTGTAGGGTTGATATCCAGACGTTTCATTACCTGGCTAGGTAACATCATCAGTGGCGACCTCCAAATGAAACTTGGAAAAATCCATAAACCAGGAGGCCCCCTCAGACCCATAGTCTCACTACCTGGAACACCAATTTACAGACTGGCCAAAGAACTACACGCAAGACTGAAATACCTAGTAGAAGAGTCACAGCACTCCATCCACTCCACCCAGGAATTCCTAAAAATCATCAAAAATACCAAAATAGAGGAAGACGAAACAATGATCTAATTCGACGTAACAGCACTGTTCACCTCCATCAACATCGACCTGGCAAAGGAAACACTTACCACACTTTTAGAAGAGACCATCACACACACCCCAACCACCATCAATCACATTACCAATGAAAACACCATGAAGCTAGTTAAAAATCACACAACACCAGGTTATAGTCCAACAGATTTAATTGGAAGCACACTAGCTTTCGGAGCAATGCTCCTTCGTCAGGTGATAGTGGAGGGCTTGATCGTAACACAGAATTCATGAAGCTAGTGGACCTGTGCCTCACCACCCACTTCACCTTCAACAACATAATCTACAAACAAGCCAATGGCACACCCATGGGATCTCCGCTATCAGGATTCATAGCAGAAGTGGTAATGCGAAGACTAGAACAAACAGCCCTACCAACCATCAAACCAAAACTCCGGGTCCGCTACGTAGATGATACCTTTGTCATCACAAAACAAAACAAGATAGAAGAGACATTTAACATCATCAACAACACCTTCACAGGCATAAAGTTCACCAAGGAGGAATAAACTGACAACAAACTCGCATTCCTGGACATTACAGTCGAAAGAAAGGACAACGGAGAACTACAAACCTGCGTATACAGAAAACCGACAAATACTTAACTACACCAGCAACCATCCCAACACATACAAACAAAGCTGTATCAGAACACTATTCCAACGAGCCACCACACACTGCAGCACAGACGAACTTCAGGAAACAGAGGAGAACCACCTATACAACGTATTCAAGAAGAACGGATACTCAAAAATTACAGTCCGCAGATTCCTCAGGAACAAACCACGACAAGCAGACCTAACACAGCCAGAAACCCTAACCACTTTACCATACATCAAAGAAGTCTCGGAAATGACAGCCAGACTACTAAGACCCCTCGGAATCCTAGTAGCACACAAACCCACCAACATTCTCAAACAAAAACTAACAAACTTAAAAGACCCAGTACAACCCATGGACAAAACCAACGTCATCTAAAAGATTCCATGCAAGGACTGCCACAAACACTACATTGGACAAACAGGAAGAAAGTTAGCCACCAGGATACACGAACACCAGTTAGCCACAAAAAGACACAATCCTCTCTCCCTCGTAGCCCTACACACGGATGGAAAAAAAACACCATTTTGACTGGGACAACACAACGCCATAAACAAACACATAGATCTAGATACCACCTATCAACCCCTCAGAAAATGAACAGGAAATGACATCACCGCAAACCCCAGGAATCCCATCCAAGACAAACATATTAATAGAAAGCAGGAGGCAACAGCTTTGCTTCACTTGGAGGTCACTACTGGCAATGTTACCTAGCTAGGTAGTGAAACATCTGGATATCAAGCCAACATCCTAAATCTCAACCTGAGCTACAAACCTTGCAATGTGCAAACTCCACACAGACAGTTGCCCAATGCTGGAATTGAACTGCAACCCTGGTGCTGTAAAGCAGCAGTACTAACCACTGAGCCACCGTGCTGCCCCCAGTTAGTGGAGACATCATCAAGACTGCCTTGATTTTAAACTCCAACCCCCGGCAATAAGGGTCACAATCTTATTTGCCTTCTTAATGACATGCTGCACTGCATGCTAACTTCTTGCAATGCTAACCCAGAGCTCTCTGCGCTACACTTTTTTTGGAGTTTCTCTCCATTAGATAAAGCTGCCTCTGCCGCTTGATTCTTCCTATCAAAGAGGATGGTCCCACACTTTCCTACATTAAACTCCATCTGTCAGTTTCTTTGTCCACTCACTAAACCTATCTATATTCCCATGAAGATTCCTTATGCCTTCATTACAGTTGCAGGCCCTCCCGCCTTTTGTATCGTCAGAAAATGTTGATATTTTACCTCGACCTTATCCTGCAAGTCATTGATATAGATAATTGAGGCACTAGGACTGATCCTCGTGGCACTCCACTAGTTATGTCTTTCCAACCTGTAAATGACTCTGTATTCCCAACTCCCTGTCTTCTGCATGTTTAACAACCCTCCGAGCTGGGTTATATTGCAGGGGAGTGAGGTGGGGAAAGGTGAGGAGGGATAGGGAAGAAACCGTTTTTTTGAGAAAAGGAGGGAAATAGGTCGGAGGTGGATGTAGGGCAGAGGTGGGCTATGTTGAGGGAAGAAGGGAAGGAGAGAGTTGGGGAAACGTGGATAATGTTGGGGAGGGAGGGAAATAGGGCAGAGGTGGGTACTATTGAGGATGGAGAGATAGGGCAGGGATGGGTAATGTTGAGGAGGGAGGGGGATAGGGCAGACGTGAGTAATGATGAGGAGGGAGAGAGATAGGGCAGAGGTGGGTAATGTTGAGGAGGGAGGGAGATAGGGCAGAGGTGGGTAATGTTGAGGAGGGAGGGAGATAGGGCAGAGGTAGATAATGTTGAGGAGGGAGGGAGATAGGACAGAGGTGGGTAATGGTGAGGAGGGAGATAGGGCAGAGGTGGATTATGTTGAGGAAGGAGGGAGATAGGGCAGAGGTGGGTAATGGTGAGGAGGGAGATAGGGCAGAGATGGGTAATGTTGAGGAGGGAGGGAGATAGGGTAGAGCCTTTACTAGCAGCTAAAACAGCTAATCAGTGCCTGAAGGTGGGAAAGGAGGAAGGTGTACAAAGTAATGGACATTCTGTATACCCACCACTTGCCAGTCTTGATGATTTCGTTGATTCCATGATCCAAAAATGTTCTGAAGGGTCAGTGAACCCAAAACGTTAATTCTAGTTTCTCTCCATAGATACTGCCAGACCTGCTGAATTTGTGTTTTTGTTTTGGCAGCCAAAAATGTATGTTTTAGCATTTTCACCTTGCTCTTTTATCACAATGCTGTTTTCCAGATCACAATCTATATTCCTTGCAGTCTTTAATGTCTAGCCAATAAGGACAGTGGCTGCCTTCTGCCTTCCTTACTGATCCAGCTTCCCGACAATGTATCCTCACTACAATGGGTGACACTGGCAAGTTTTTATATATTGTACAAAACCAAAAAGGCAGAACCACTTTAAACTGCTTGCTGAATTTGATCAGCTTTCATTGTGAGCCAGTAAGTGTAGGGGATGGAATATTGGAGAGGGAGTAGAGGGAATTGTGATGACCAGCATAGATTAGAGGAAACACTGCCTTTGTATTGAAGGTAGAAAGACATCAAACATCTGGTTGTGAACATCAGAGGGTACCAGCTAAGACATTGAATGATAAGAACAAGATTGATATCACCATAGTTGCAGATCTTGAAACATAATTGAGTTTAATGCAGCTCAGTAATAATTTGTGATTTGCAGATGCCGGTGTTGGACTGGGGAATACAAAATTAAAAATCACACAACACCAGCTTAGTCCAAAAGGTTTAATTGGAAGCAGTAGCTTTTAGAGCACCACTCCTTCAACCACTTGAATAAGGAGCGGCGCTCCGAAAGCTAGTGCTTCCAATTAAACCTTTTGGACTTTTACCTGGTGTTGTGTGATTTTTAACAGTAAGAATTTGAGCTAGTTTCATGCCTGAGAGGCATTGTGACAGTTTACCAGATCAGTATCTGGTCAGTGGAGGTGTTAAACAGAGGAGAGTTACACTGAATAAGGTGCTAATCTCTGAGCTTTATTCATTTAAAGGATAGTTTGCTTTAAAGTGCTTGGAATAGATAAAGAGAAACCAGTTCTGCTTGTTGGGGAGTCTGGAACATTGCTCAAAATAAAGGCGAGGACTTTCAGCAGTAACCTGAGCAAATACTGAAGAAGGATTTATGTCCGAAACGTTGATTCGCCTGCTCCTTGGATGCTGCCTGGCCTGCTGTGTTTTTCCAGCATCACATTTTTCAACTCTGGTACTCCAGCATCTGCAGTCCTCACTTTCTCCAAATACTGCGTCAGGCCAAGTGAGAGAGATATGGAACTCAAATGGCAATTGACTAGCTTCCATCTTGTAACGTAATTGCAAATGTACATCATTATAACATCATTGTAACAACAAAAGGGTTAAGACCCTGCTGTGGTGGCAAGGTCACCACAACAGGGACCCAGGTTCGATTCCACCCTTGGGTGACTGTCTGTCTATTCTCCCTGTGTCTGTGTGGGTTTCTTCCCGCACTCTAAGATGGGCAGGTTAGGTAGATTGACATAGTAATTTACCCATGGTATCCAGGGATATGCAGACTTAGGTGGCTGAGCCATGGGAAATGCTGGGGTCTGGGTGGGATGCCTTTTGGACGGTCAGTGTGGAGTGGATGGGCCAAATGGTCTGTTTCCACACTGTGGGGATTCTATCCATCTTGGCCTCGGATACAACTCATTGGCTGTTAATAGCATCATCATTAACACATTAACTAATTCAGGAAGGCGGAAGTGGGTACTGCAGGTGCTGGATGAAGGGCTTTTGCACGAAATGTCGATTTTCCTGCTCCTCAGATGCTGCCTTGACCTACTGTGCTTTTCCAGTACCACTCTTATCTTGAGTCTAATCCAGGCCGGCTTCGCACATTCCTTCCTTGTCAATCCAGGATCATCCAAACCTTTACTGACCATAACTCGCTCTAATTCCAACTCACTTATCAGCTGGTGCTTACTGACCGACATTAGCTTCCAACTGGACATTGACTCGGTTTTAACTGTCTCTTCTATTCAAATTCCTCCATGTCTCTCTCCTTCCCTAACTCTGTAATCTCCCAGTAACACAGCCCACCAAGTGATCTTCATTCATGTGACTCTGACCTTGAGCATCCCCGATTTTAATGGCTCCCCACCATTGATAGCTGTGCCATCGGTTAACTGAGCTCTTGAATTCCCTCCCTAAGCCCCTCCAGCTCACCTTCATCTATTAAGACACTCCTTGAAACCTATTTTGGTGACCAAATTATTGGCCATCTCACCTTCCAAGTGTCAGTATCAAATTTTGTTTGAGAACTAATGGTTATCAAATGGCAAATGGTCTATTCCTGGTCCTGAATTGTAGGCTTAGAACATAGAACATAGAACATAGAACATAGAACAATACAGCACAGAACAGGCCCTTCGGCCAACGATGTTGTGCCGAACATCTATCCTAGATTAATTACCCATCCATATACCTATCCAATTGCAGCTTAAAGGTCGCCAATGATTCTGACTCTACCACTCCCACGGGCAGCGCATTCCATGCCCCCACCACTCTCTGGGTAAAGAACCCACCCCTGACATCTCCCCTATACCTTCCACCCTTCATCTTAAATTTATGTCCCCTTGTAACACTCTGTTGTACCCGGGGAAAAAGTTTCTGACTGTCTACTCTATCTATTCCTCTGATCATCTTATAAACCTCTATCAAGTAACCACTCATCCTTCGCCGTTCCAACGAGAAAAGGCCGAGAACTCTCAACCTATCCTCGTACGACCTATTCTCCATTCCAGGCAACATCCTGGTAAATCTTGTCTGCACCCTCTCCAAAGCTTCCACATCTTTCCTAAAGTGAGGCGACCAGAACTGCACACAGTACCCCAAATGTGGCCTAACCAAAGTCCTGTACAGCTGCAACATCACTTTACGACTCTTGAATTCAATCCCTCTGCTAATGAACGCTAATACACCATAGGCCTTCTTACAAGCTCTATCCACCTGAGTGGCAACTTGCAAAGATCTATGTACATAGACCCCAAGATCCCTCTGTTCCTCCACTTGACTAAGAACCCTACCGTTTACCCTGTATTCTGCATTCTTATTTTCTTATTTGTTCTTCCAAAATGGACAACCTCACACTTGGCAGGATTGAACTCCATCTGCCACTCCTCAGCCCAGCTCTGCATCATATCTAAGTCCCTTTGCAGCCAACAACAGCCCTCCTCACTGTCCACAACTCCACCAATCTTCGTATCATCTGCAAATTTACTGACCCACCCTTCGACTCCCTCATCCAAGTCATTAATAAAAATTAAAAACAGCAGAGGAACCAGAACTGATCCCTGCAGAACTCCACTTGTAACTGGGCTCCAGGCTGAATATTCACCATCTACCACCACTCTCTGACTTCGACCGGTTAGCCAGTTTTCTATCCAATTGGCCAAATTTCCCTCTATCCCATGCCTCCTGACTTTCCGCATAAGCCTACCATGGGGAACCTTATCAAATGCCTTACTAAAATCCATGTACACTACATCCACTGCTAAACCCTCATCCACATGCTTGGTCACCTCCTCAAAGAATTCAATAAGACTTGTAAGGCAAGACCTACCCTTCACAAATCCGTGCTGGCTGTCCCTAATCAAGCAGTGTCTTTCCAGATACTCATAAATCCTATCCCTCAGTACCCTTTCCATTACTTTGCCTACCACAGAAGTAAGACTAATTGGCCTGTAATTCCCGGGGTTATCCCTATTTCCTTTTTTGAACAGGGGCACAACATTCACTACTCTCCAGTCCCCTGGTACCACCCCCGTTGACAGTTAAGACGAAAAGATCATTGCCAACGGTACTGCAATTTCCTCTCTTGCTTCCCACATAATCCTAGGATATATCCCATCAGGCCCAGGGGACTTGTCTATCCTCAAGTTGTTCAAAATGTCCAACACATCTTCCTTCCTAACAAGTATCTCTTCTAGCTTACCAGTCCGTTTCACACTCTCCTCTTCAACAATACGGTCCCTCTCGTTCGTAAATACTGGAGGAAAGTACTCATTCAAGACCTCTCCTATCTCTTCCGACTCAATACACAATCTCCCACTACTGTCCTTGATCGGACCTACCCTCGTTCTCGTCATTCTCATGTTTCTCACAAACGCATAAAAGGCCTTGGGGTTATCCTTGATCCTATCCGCCAAGGATTTTTCATGCCCTCTCTTAGCTCTCCTAATCCCTTTCTTCAGGTCCCTTCTGGCTATCCTGTATCTCTCCACTGCCCTGTCTGAACCCTGTTTCCTCAACCTTATGTAAGCCTCCTTCTTCCTCTTTACTAGACATTCAACTTCCCTCGTCAACCAAGGCTCCCTCCCACGACCATTTCTTTCCTGCCTGATAGGTACATACATATCAAGGACACGTCGTATCTGCTCCTTGAAAAAGTTCCACATTTCCACCACATCCTTCCCTGACAGCCTATGCTCCCAACTTATGCTCCTCAAATCCTGTCTTACAGCATCGTAATTTCCCTTCCCCCAATTGTAAAATCTACCCTGTTGTGCGCACCTATCTCTCTCCATAACCAAGGTGAAAGTCACAGAATTGTGGTCACCATCACCAAAATGTTCACCCACTAACAAGCCCATCACTTGTCCCAGTTCATTACCGAGTACCAAATCCAGTATGGCCTCCCCTCTGGTTGGACAATCTACATACTGAGTTAGAAAAGCTTCCTGGACACACTGCACAAACACCGCCCCATCCAATCTACTTGATCTAAAGAGCTTCCAATCAATATTTGGGAAGTTGAAGTCGCCCATGACCTCGACCCTGTGGCTTCTGCACCTTTCCAAAATCTGTTTCCCAATCTGTTTCTCCACATCTCTGCTGCTATTGGGGGGCCTATAGTAAACACCCAACAAGGTGACTGCACCTTTCCTATTTCTGCCTTCAGCCCATACTACCTCCAAAGGCAGATCCCCCTCAAACTTCCTTTCTGCAGCCGTTATACCATTCCTAATTAGCAATGCCACCCCACCTCCTTTTTTACCACCCTCCCTAATCTTACTGAAACATCTGTAACCAGGAACCTCCAACAACCATTCCTGTCCCTCATCTATCCACGTTTCCGTGATGGCCACAACATCATAGTCCCAGGTACCGATCCACTACTTACGTTCACCCACCTTATTTCTGATACTCCTTGGGTTGAAGTATACGCACTTGAGCCCATCTCTGTGTCCGCAAGTATTCCCTGTCAGTGCTACCTTCTCCACAGCCTCCCTACATTCTTGGACATCCTGACAAACAGCTAGCTTACTTGCTGGATTACAAGTCTGGATCCCATCCCCCTGCCAAATTAGTTTAAACCCCCCCGAAGAGTGCTAGCAAACCTACCCCCCAGGATATTGGTGCCCTTCTGGTTCAGGTGCAACCCGTCCTGTTTGTACAGGTCCCACCTTCCCCAGAATGCAGTCCAATTGTCCAAATACCTGAAGCCCTCCCTCCTACACCATCCTTGCAGCCACATGTTCAACTGCACTCTCTCCCTATTCCTTGCCTCACTGTCACGTGGCACCGGCAACAACCCAGAGATGACGACTCTGTCTGTCCTAGCTTTTAGCTTCCAGCCTAACTCCCTGAGCTTTTGAATGACCTCACCACCCCTCTTCCTACCTATGTCGTTGGTGCCAATGTGTACCACGACTTCTTGCTGCACACCCTCCCCCTTAAGGATTCTGAAGGCACGGTCCGAGACGTCTCGGACCCTGGCACCCGGGAGGCAACAAACCATCCGAGAGTCTCGCCCATGTCCACAGAACCGCCTGTCTGTCCCTCTAACTAGAGAGTCTCCTATAACTAGCGCTCTCCTTCTCTCCCCCTTTCCCTTCTGAGTCTCAGAGCCAGACCTCACGCCACAGACCCCGTCACTGCAGCTTACACCTGCAAGGCTGTCCCCCCCCAACAGTTTCCAAAGCTGTATACTTATTGTTTAGGGGAACGACCACAGGGGAACCCTGCACTGCCTGCTTCTTCCCCTTCCCACCTCTAACTGTTACCCAGCAACCTCTGTTCTCTGGCGTAACTATGTCCCTGTAGCTTCTATCAATCACCCACTCAGCCTCTCGAATAATCCTCAGTTCATCCAACTCCAGTTCCAGTTCTCTAACTCGTTCGGTGAGGAGCAGGATCTGACTGCATTTTCTGCAGACGAAGTCGGCAGGAGTATCGGTGATCACCCCTACCTCAAACATCCTGCAGGAGGAACATTCCACTGCCTGCGCTGCCATGACTGTACACTTTGTCTCCAAAACAAGAACACTGAGTCAATAACACCGAGTCGCTTACCTGTGGACTTTAAAGTTAGGTTAGAGGAAGAGGATAGGAGGGAGGCCCTACGAGGTAGGGCCTGGGGTCTAGAACACACCCACTCAAATACCAATCACTTACCTTCCCGACCAGCTCTGCGCTCCAACCTCACTTCCGCCCAGCTCGCGCCGCTCTCTGCGGTGAAAAGACCGTTTACATGAAGGAGCTATAAAAATATTAGTTGCTGTTGATAGAAAGTGAGAATACACAGAGTTGTGTCATAGCTTGTCCAAGTGGTACGGCTCCAAGAAATAGCTGGGCAAAAATGAGGACTGCAGGTGCTGGAGATCAGAGTCAAGATTAGAGTGGTGCTGGAAAAGCACAGCAGGTCAGGCAGCATCCAAGGGGCAGGAGACTTGATGTTTCGGGCAAAAGCCCTTCATTCCTGATGAAGGGCTTTAGCCCGAAACATAGATTTTCCTGCTCCTCGGATGTTACCTGACCAGTTGTGCTTTTCCAGCGCCACTCTAATCTTGACTCCAAGAAATAGCTGGTCTATTCCTGCACACTGGTTCCCACGTTCACAAAGAGCAGACAATTAAGCCTCAGTTGATACCTTATGATCCTCTGGAAGATCTTAGTTGTAGTGCTCTGTACATAATCTTAAAATAAATGTTTTGCGATTATAGTAGATTATGTTAATTGTCAGACATATTACCCTGTTTAGCTTTTCAAATCCTTTAAAAAGGATCAAGGAATTGAATGATCATATGTTTGAGGACAGGAACAGGTCTTAGAGCAGAGAGTGACAATTTTAAAGCTACCAGGAGAGAGGAGAAAAGGGTTTCTGGAACCAGAGATACTTTAAAACAGCTTTGGCTGCCTTAGTCAGAGATCATTGCATTTTTTAAGGGAACATTGGATAAGTATTTGAAGGCGCAGGCACTAGGCACTGACAAGAGGTTAGAGAAATAGGATTGGTCTCACTATCAGTTATGATAGGCTGAATGATCTCATTTTATGCTTTAAACTGTGATAACTATTTGTGTAATTTTGTACATATTTGTAATATTGTATATCGCCCCAACTGGGTATCAGCAGCAACTGTCCAGATTGTTCCACACACATTCACAATGAAGGGAGTCGACACAATCTGGGCCAACATTTATTCTTTAAACACCTCCACCAAAAACAGATTCATTGTCATTCATCACACTTCTGATTAGGCCAATTAGCTGCATGCTAATTAGTTGCTGAATTTGACGATAGAACAATGGCTACTTTTACAAATTAGATATTGGCTGGAAAAGTGCTTCAGGACATAGAGTCCTATAGCATGGAGACAGGCCCCTTTGGCCCAAACAGGTCTATGCCAACCAAAAGGTCGCCATCGAGGGCTGAAGAGCCTATACTGTGCTGTAATGCTCTAAAATGTCCATCTACGCTAACCCCATTTCCCTGCACTTGGGTCATTTCCTTCTAAACTTTTCCTATCCATGTATCACCAAGATGCCTAGGTTTTAAAAAAAAATTAATTAGATTCCCTACAATGTGGAAACAGGCCCTTTGGCCCAACAAGAACACACCAACCCTCTGGAGAGTAACCCACCCAGACCCATTTCCCTCTGACGAACGCACTGAACCTATGGGCAATTTAGCATGGCCAATTCACCTGAGCTGCATATCTTTGGATTGTAGGAGGAAACCCACACAGACACTGGGAGAATGTGCAAACTCCAAACAGACAGTTGCGTGGGGTTGGAATCGAACCTGGGACCCTGGTACTATGAGGTAGCAGTGCTAACCACGGAGCAGCTGTGCCACTTAAGGTGAGAGGTCTCACTGACGTACAGTTTTGGCGCCCTTCAATACAAAGTTATCAGTTCGTCCTGAGCCTTTCACACTTAAAGTCATAGAGCATGTACAGCAAGGAAACAGACCCTTTGGTCCAACTTGTCCACGCCGACCAGATATCTCAATCTAATCTAGTCCCATTTGCCGGCACTTGGCCCATATCCCTCTAAATCCTATTCATATACCCATCCAAATGCCTTTTAAATGCTGTAATTGTACCAGCCTCCACCACTTCCTCTGGCAGCTCATTCCATACGCGCACCACCTTCTGTGTAAAAAAGTTGCCCCTTAGGTGCCTCTTATATCTTTCCCCCTCACCCTAAACCTGTGCCCTCTAGTCTGGATTCCCCACCCCAGGGAAAAAGATCTTGTTTATTTATCCTATCCATGCCCCTCATGATTTTATAAACCTCTATAAGGTCACCCTTCAGCCTTTGATGCTCCAAGGAAAACAGCCCCAGCCTGTTCAGCCTCTTCCTATAGCTCAAATCCTCCAACCCTGGCAACATCCTTGTAAATCTTTGCTGAACCCTTTCAAGTTTCACAATATCCTTCCGATAGGAAGGAGTCCGGAATTGAACGCAGTGTTCCAAAAGTGGCCTAACCAAAGTCCTGTAGATCTACAACACGACCACAGATGATTATATTCTAAATTACTCATCCCGAAACATTCACTCAAATCAATTGACTCCTTGGATTCCAATGATTCAACATCAATTACTTGGCTTTGCCTCTTGATGGAACCTGTTTCACTTGTTCACTGGAATATCGTTTCCACAGTTTGGTTTTGCATTTCTCTCCTTTCGGCGCTGATCATGTCCACTGGGTTTACATTCTCCATCAAAGTGGAGCAGCTGACCATGATTTACATTGTCTGGCACCTTTCAATGTTAAAAATAGGCCTCACATCCCCTTACAAATGTCTCTTTGCCAGTGAAGACCATTCCAGAAACCGAGAGAGTTCTTGACTGTTTGGAATTTTCCTCCATACAGAGCAGTGGAGATGTGAATATATTCAAGGCTGAGTCAGAGTGATTTTTGATTAACAAGAACTTCAAGGGCAAAAAGGGACAAACAGGAAAGTGGAATGAAGACCACAACCAGATCAGCCACAATAGTATTAAATGGTGGAGCAGGCTCGAGGAGCTGAAAGGTCTCTGGGCGCTACGACTCCTTACGATCTTATGCTCTGATTCAGAAAATAATGAGTATGAAACCATGAAAAGTGAGGACAAACAGAGTGAAGGATGAAAAGAGGAGGAAAAATGCAGCATGCCTTGCTGCATTTGCTGCAGGAGTGGACAGCGAGCTCACCACCCATGCAGTCACAATGGCTGCAACGTTACTCCCAGTGATGCTGCAGGTACAATCCTGCAGTGAGAGAACAATGATCCCTGAGCTCTTGATGCCTCACTTACCAGCCCACTCACTACTCCATTCCAGGCTGTGATTTAAAATTAAACAGCTTCCATTAACATCACCCAGCAACACCCACAGGCCAAATATCTTCCTCACCAACTGCATCTCTTCACCAGCTAACCTTCCAACTTCACATGCATAATAGACTGGAAGATCCACTGATAGGTGTATAATTGGCATACACCATGAAAAGGTGAGAGGAAGTGGGGGAGATCAGCACAAGAGAGGAATGCACGAGAGTGAGAGGGAGAGACAGAGAGATAGAGACAGTATGTGTGTGTTTGAGAGAGAGAGAGAGACAGACAGACAGACAGTGTGCGAGAGAGAGAGAGAGAGAGAGGGACAGACAGAGAGACAGACAGACAGATGTGGAGACATAGAGAGACAGTGAGAGACAGACAGATAGTGAGACAGAGAGACAGACAGACTCAGTGAGAGAGACAGTGAGAGACAGGCAGACAGTGAGTGAGAGAGAGAGAGAGAGATAGACAGACAGTGTGTGTGTGTGTGAGAGAGAGAGAGAGAGAGAAAGGCAGCGAAAGAGAGACGATGAGAGAGAGAGAGAGAGATGGAGAGAGGGACAGGCAGTGAAAGAGAGGGAGAGAGAGAATGAGAGAGATGGACAGACAGTGAGACAGTGTGTGTGTGTGAGAGAGAGAGAGACATTGAGAGAGGCAGTGAGAGAGAGAGAGAGAGAGAGAAAGAGAGACAGACAGACAGACAGGCAGACAGACCCACAAATGAAAAGGACAGCGAGACAGACAGAGAACACAAGTGAGCAATATCAAACGTTGAAAACAGTGGTTTACTTGAAAAGATACGATTTGATTAGTTTAAAGGGGAATTTATTGGGTACCCAGATAAAAGGAACACGTTTATCGAGGGATCAGGATCAATCTGCTGCTTTGTGACATTGACAGTGATTTTGTGAGCTTTAATAGTAGCCAACAGTAAAACAGAAATGCCCAAACCTACGGCTGGGCTAACACTGACCCTTTGTAACATTGCTGCTGCTTTGGTGTGTTCTTGTTCTGTTGTAACGTGGACTTCTTATCAACTCCCTCGCCCCACCTGAGCGGGCAATTCTACAGGGAGTGCAGCAGCAGACGGGGTAAATGTGCACAAATAATTGATGGAACAGTTTCAGAGTGCAGTGGCACTGGATCCTGGGCTGTAAGGATAGATGCAGTATGTGCAAAAGCAGAGGTTACCAAAAAATGTTATAAAATATTGCTCATATTTCACTGAAATATTGTGCTCACTTACAGGCACTACACTTTAGGACAAATGCAAATGCATTTGAGAGGGTAAAAAAAAGATTTACAAAAATTGGGGTTCCAGAGATGATGAGAAAGTGAGGACTGCAGATGCTGAAGATTAGAGTCGAGAGTGTAGTGCTGGTAAAGCACAGCAGGTCAGACAGCATCCAAGGAGCAGGAGAACCGACGTTATGCCTGAAATGTCAAGTCATCTGCTCCTCGGATGCTGCCTGACCTGACTTGCTGTGCCGTTCCAGAGTTGTATGGACAGATCAGAGAAGCTGGAACTGATCTCCTTGACAAAGAGAAGATCAAGAGGAGATTTGAGAGACGTTTCAAAATCCTGAACGGTCTGGCAGAGGAAGGTCATCTGAGACCTCAGGGAATGGTAAACTCTGCCCTTATTGAGGGCCAGCCCAGGATTAAGGAACTGGTTGTCAAGGTAACAAGCCATGGTCTAAGGCAGAGCCAGCAGGTTTTGGAAATGATGATGGAAGAGGGAGGACAGCTGCTTAGAGGCAGAGGATCGAACCAGAAGGAGAGCTTGTGTTTCCTTTAAGCACAGGTGAGGCAAACAAGGGATACACGGAAGATATTCCTTTCTAATAGCTTATTGCTCATTGCTGTCATAAATGGGAATCTTGTACAAGCAACTGAAGAAGAGCAAGCAGGCCTGGGAGGAATGGGGAAGTGAGCAGAGAAGCTGCCATTAGGACAGTCACTGGAACTGAACAGTGTGTTGGGGGCACACAAATATCATTGGCACATGGAGATAAACATTTTAACACAATGAGTGGGAAATTCATAGAATAACGTCATGGCAAATTAGTGTGTGCACGTGTACCAGAGAGAGTGAGAGGAGAGGAAGTTATCATCTTCAAACATTAACCACAAACTCTTTGTTTGCAAATGATGGGGGGGCGGGGGGGGGGGGGGGGGGGGGGGGTGGGGGGGGAGGTGGGATGGAGGTTGGGGGAGGGTAAAAAGGAGAGGCGAAGGAAAATGAGTTAAAAGAAAATAAATACCTGCAAATGCTGCAAATCTGAAATGGAAATAAAAGTTGATGGAAAAACTCTTGCAGCATCTGTGGAGAGAAAACAGAGTTAAGCTTTGGGTCCAGTGACCCTTCTTCAGAATTGATAGCAGCTCAGAAAAAGCTTGACCCAATTACTGCTGGTGAATCTACCTGGCCTTACTCCCAGAATCAGAGTTATACAGCACGGAAACAGACTCTTTGGTCCAATCAGTCCATTCCGAACATAATCCTGCACTAGTCCCACCTCTCTGCTCCTGGCCCACATCCCTCCAAGTCTTTCCTATTCGTGTACCAATCCAAATACTTTTTAAATGCTGTAGTTGTACCCACATCCACTGCTTTCATCTCTGAACTGCAGGAGGAAACTGGAGTACCCAACGAAACCCACACAGACACGGGGAGAATGTACAAACTCCACACAGACAGTCTCCCGAGGATGGAATATGAACCCGGATCCTGGACTCTGTGAGGCAGCAGTGCTAACCACTGAGCCACCATGCCACCCTTATTTGGATATTCAGACAGCCTGTGACAGGCAGGAGAGGCAGAGCATCCTTGGGATGGCCTGTATATTGCTGCTTATTTTGCAAACACTCCGTTCCCCAGTCGGTGAGGCAAACCAGGGTGAATGATGTAAGGTCAGCCTCCAAAATACCTTCCCCCAGTTATAAAGGCTGATATGTGATTGTGGAACTGCACCGATAGTGGCCTGCATGATAGACCCTTAGTTAAGGGTCTATCAAGGATGAATCAACACAGTGACAGAAGCTCTGATACTGCTCATAGACGTGCACTAGAGCTCATCACGAATGGCTGTGTTGTGAGGACACAGCCCCCAACCTGTGGGAGCGTATAGATCCCGCAGTGCACAGAGCAAACTGCTAATCAGTTCCCACCCTCTCACTGCCCCATCATAATCAATCTAGCAGCTGCCTTTCACATGTCTTTTGTCTGCTGTTTGTTTATAGCCTGTTAGTTTTTTAATGGTCCCAGCAGATCGAATCGAGGAAGCTTAGCTGTGAATTAAAGGGCTTTTACACTGAGAGCAGTGATTGAAGGGCCAGGATCCTACTGGCTAGAATCCATTAATGGAAACGAGCTTGGCTCTGAGCACCCGTCTCTCACGGAGAGGGGCAGACATTGACTCTGGGACTGCATTTGTCGGCACCACAACGACAAAAGGCCTCTCGCCTCCCACCTCCCATGTGATTACAGTGCCTGAGATTGAGGCAACTGCATCGAAGGGTGGGAGCAAAATAACCGAGTGCTTTACAAATGCTTTAAATTCATTCAAATCCTAGGATCACAATTTGTTCAGTGGGTGACATGATGGCTCAGTGGTTAGCACTGCTGCCTCACAGTGCCAGGGATCCTTGGTTCGATTCCAGACTCAGACGACTGATGTGTATAGTTTGCACATTCTCCCCATGTCTGCGTGGGTTTCCTCTGGGTGCTTTGGCTTCCTCTTACAGTCCAAAGATGTGCAGGCTAGGTGGATTGGCCCTGCTAAATGTGGAGTTACAGGGAGAGGGTGCAGGAGTGAACCTGGATGGACGCTCTTCGGACAGTCAGTGCAGACCTGCTGGGCTGAGTGGCCTGTATCTGCACTGTAGGATTCTATGCTCACTGTTCCACACCCAATATTTGTCTAAATAAAAAGCAAAAAACTGCAGATACTGGAAATCTGGAACCAAATCAGAAAGTATTAGAGAAACTCAACAGGTGTGACAGCAGCTGTGGAGAGTGAAACAGATTTAACGTTTCAGATCCAATATGGATCTTCTTCAGCACATCTTCAAGTACTTCTCACTTCGTCTTGGGACTGCTACCTCCCTTCTACTACTGACCCCTCACCACTTCCTGCTACAGACTTCTCACTGACACCCTCCCTCGATCCATCACTGCCTTCCTCCTTCCCCCGGCCCATCACTGACTTCCCCTTCCCTCTCCTGACACCCTCCCTTCCTTGACAGATCTCACTCCTTTACTACCTCCCTCCCTCTCCTAATTTCTCACTTATTCCCTTCGTCTCCTGACCCTTTACTGCCTCACTCTCTGCCTTTCCTGACCCCGTACTCCATCCTTTTACCCTCCTTCCCTTCCACCCTACTTGACTTCCCCTTCCCCTCACTTGTGCTCTCTCTGCTCAGGAGTGAGTGGCTGAAAGGGATTAGGAACAGGATAAGCAGGCAAGTAGGAAGTGGGCTGGCGAGTGGGGCACTGAACTGAGGAGGGAGACACCGAGTGACATGAGGTGGCATGGTGGCTCAGCGGTTAGCACTGCTGCCTCACAACACCAGAGTCCCAGGTTTGACTCCAGCCTCAGGCAACTGTCTATATGGAGTTTGCACATTCTCCCCGTGTCTGTGTGGGTTTCCTCCCACAGTCCAAAGATGTGCAGGTTAGGTGAATTGACCATGCTAAATTACCCGTAGTGTTAGCATTAATCAAAGAGAAATGGGTCTGGGTGGGTTACTCTTCAGAGGGTCAGAATGGACTGGTTGGCCGAAGGGCCTGTTTCCACGCTGTAGGGAATCTAATCTAATCTAGTAAACAGAGGAGATAGTTGGGGGTGCATAGCAGAATGGAGAGAGGGAGGTACTGTCTCTCTGGGTCAGTCTCGGAATCCCCTCCCTAAAATTATTGTAGGTCTATCTACAGCATATTAACTGCCACTGTTCAATCGGCAGCTCATCACCACCTTCTTGAGGGTAACTAGGGACAGGCAATAAAAGCTGGTCCAGCCAGCGATGCCCAACGTCCCACCAGTGAATTTAAAAAAAAAATTGATGCTGTATAGTAAGGAGTTTGCTACAGTTTGGCATTAACACAATCTGCTGGCTGCACAGTTAAGGAGGATTAGATTACTTACAGTGTGGAAACAGGCCCTTCGGCCCAACAAGTCCACACCGACCAGCCGAAGCGCAACCCACCCAGACCTTACATTTACCCCTTCGCCTAACACTATGGACAATTTAGCATGACCAATTCACCTAACCTGCACCTCTTTGTGATTGTGGGAGGAAACCGGAGCACCTGGAGGAAATGCACGCAGACACGGGGAGAATGTGCAAACTCCACACAGTCAGTCACCTGAGGCAGGAATTGAACCCGGGTCTCTGGCGCTGTGAGGCAGCAGTGCTTGCCACCGTGCCACCCACTAATCCTCTGAATAGTTTGTGTAAGATAACAGTGTCACTGGTTACTCTCAAAACTGATTCTCCTCACATCCATAATGATTGGTTTAACAGCTAAATCATCTGGCGCAATCACTGATCCACAGAAATGGATATTGCTGTAACGAGATAAACCATTAATTGATGTTTAAACACACAGACCCATTTACTGAAACAAAATGCCAGAATCAAATAAATGTGGTGTTAATGCTAAACTGTGATACATTATCATGGATATATGTTAATAACTATTGTTAAACTTCCTCAAGCAACACAAGTCTTTGTGTACAAAGTAGTTATTAACACACTGCTGTGCTTCAGTGAGGCCTGGACTGTGCATCAGTGACATGCAACAATATTGGAGTAATTCCACAAATAGTGCCTCCTGCATTCCCTGGATTCAACCGGAAAACTGTCAAACTTACATGGGCATCCTTCTGAACCCAGCTCTGGAAGCTCCTGAAAACCCAATTCCCACACACTGTATCCCAGCTGGCTGAAAAGGGATCTCTCCTGCCAGACTCTGTTTCCCCAAAACTCAAACGGTCAGTTTCCTCAAAACTCAAACATCCGTTATTCTTGGGAAGACAAAGCAACCACTACAAATATTCTCCTCTTGAAGAGCAGCAGTATTGACCTTATTGACTGAAAGAAACTTCACACCAAATGCTCAGAATAGCAACAACTTGAGGAACATGTTGCAGCCTACTCTCCAGATGCTATCAACTCATAGGACAGTCCCTCCCCTAGTTCCCAAATATCTGAGACATAGAAAACCAAGCTGTGTTCAGGCAAACGAAGGACTACAGCAGGAACCTGTGACCCAGAGTGTACATCATTCTCATATCATGGTACAGCCAGTGATGGGCTTATTATCTACTCGTGATTTGTGGCTGTAATGTATTTCAATTCAAATTGTAAATTAATTACGACTGCACCTTTATGAAGTGAGATTATCCCTGCATCTGAAAGAGCTGTTGGTAATTTAGAATGGTCAATGTGGGCACAAAATGATTTATGTTTCTTGTACAACTTAAATCTGGACAGTAGTGGTCTTGTAGCACAGTGGTAGTGTCCCTATCTCTGAGCCAGGAGGCATGGGTTCACATCCCATTTGCTTCAGCTGTCTAAAATAACGCCTCTGTCCAGATCAATTAGAAACTATCAAAACCTTGGCACTGTATTAATAGAGCGATACAAAGATGTTTGCTAAACTTTCCATATACCGACCATGAGACGAGTGCAGTGTTGCATGGAATTACGTGACATCAAGTAAGGAGGGGTTGGGATGGGGCACAGAGTAGATGTAAAGTTGGGAGCAAGGTCCAATCAGATATAGAAGGAACGCTAGGACAGGCAAGTAGGCAGAGAAAACATGGTCAGGGTAAGGCTCATGTGATGTCTGGAGAGACTAAGTTGTGTCTGTTTTGATGCAAGGAGCTTGTCTGGTAAAGTGGATAAACTTAGAGCATTAATGAGCAAGTGAGAATATGGTATTATTGCAATCAATGAGATATTGTTGAAGGAAGAACAGGACTGACAGCTCATCAATCCAGGGTATAGAAGTTTCAGGAGAGATGGGAGGATGGTAGTAAGGGGGGGGGAGGTGGCATTGTATTATTGATGATAAGAAACCATTACCACAGTAATGTCTGAGAATGATCTTCAAATGAAGCCATCCAGGGAGACCTTAGAAAAAGGAGTGATTACCTTGCTGGTAGGTCTCCCAACAGACAGAGGGCGGTAGAGGAGCAGATACATCAGCAAATCAGAGAGAGATGTGAGACAAATAGAGTTATAGCAACAGGGGATTTCAACTTTGTTAACATTAACTGGGATTACCTTAGTGTGAAAGGATTATTTAAGAAAGGTGGTAAGGAAAAGCCAGGGAATTATAGACCAGTGAACTGATATCAGTGGTGGGTAAGTTGTTGAAGGAGATTGAGGGATAGGATTTACATGCACTTGGAAAAGCAAGGACTGATTGGGGGCAGTCAACCTGGCTGTGCGTGTGGGAAATCGTATCTCACAAACTTGTTTGAGTTTTCTGAAGAAGTGACAAAGAAGATTGATGAAAGCATTCAACAGGTTCCTCACGGTGGACTGGTTAGCAAGATTAGATCACATGGAATCCAGGGAGAACTAGCCAACTGGTTACAAAAGTGGCTTGAAGATAGGGAACAGAGAGTGATGGTGGAGGGTTATTTTACAGACTAGAGACCTGTGACCAGCAGTATGCTGCAACGATCAGAGCTGGGTCCACTGCTTTTTGTCATTTATATAAATGATTTGGCTGTGAATATTGGAAAAGCATCACCCTAGACCAGGTCCTGTAGTAAGTTTGCAGATTATACCAAAATTGGTGATGCAGTGGAAAATGAAGGCTGTTATCTCAGTGCACAATAGGACCTTGATCAAGTTGGACTGAGGAGTGGCGAATGGAGTTTAAACGGAGATAAATGTGAGGTGTTGTATTTTGACAAGGCAACCAAGGGCAGTTAATGGTAGGCTGTAGGGAGTGTTGCCGAATAGAGAGATCTAGTGATGCAGGTGCATAGTTCCTTAAAGGTGGAGTCACAGGTAGAAGACAGGGTGGTAAAGAAGGCTTTTTGCATGCTTGCCTTCATTGGTCAGTGCTCCGACTTTCGGAGTTGAGATATCATGATTTTATAGCTTTTTTTATAGCTTTACAGGACATTGGTGAGACCACTTTTGGAATGCGGTATTCAATTCTAGTCGTCTTGTGATAGAAAAGATTTTGTTAAATTTGAAGGGATTCACTAAAGATTTACAAGGATGTTGCCAGTTGGAGGATTTGAGCTACTGGGAGAGCCTGAATAGGCTAGGGCTGTTTTCCCTGGAGTGTTGGAGGCTGAGGAATTACCTTATAGAGATTTATAAAATCATGAAGGGCATGGATAGGTTGAATAACCAGGATCTTTTTCTCAAGGTAGGGGAGTCTAAAACTAGAGGGCACAGGTTAAGGGAAGAGGGGAAAAATTAAAAAGGACCTGAACCCAACTTTTTCTTGCAGAGAATGGTGCTCCCAGAAGAAGTGGTAGAGGCTGTACAATTTCAAAAGGCATTTGGATGGGTAACATGAATTGGAAGAGTTTAGATCGATATGGACCAAATGCTAGCAAATGGATTTAGATTAATTTAGGATATCTGGTCGGCATGGTTGAGTTGGACTAAATGGTATGTTTCTTTGCTGTACAACTCTGACTCTACAATTAGATATGATGGAATTTTTAAAATACATCCTGGAAAGCTTTTTATGTCAGTACATAGATAGTCCTACTAGAGATGAGGCAGTGCTAGACTGAATCCGAGGAAATAAAGCTGCTCAGTGGTTGACCCAGAACATAGAACATAGAACAGTACAGCACAGAACAGGCCCTTCAGCCCACGATGTTGTGCCGACCACTGATCCTCATGTATG
The DNA here is from genome assembly GCF_020745735.1 of Hemiscyllium ocellatum. Lineage (NCBI taxonomy): Eukaryota > Metazoa > Chordata > Chondrichthyes > Orectolobiformes > Hemiscylliidae > Hemiscyllium > Hemiscyllium ocellatum. Next base: position 4,922,890 of record NC_083443.1, on the reverse strand, counting down.
CACCCTCAAATTTCTGTGACCATATGCATGTCCAGGAGTCTCTTAAATGTCTCAATGACCCTGCCTCCACAACTGCTGCTGGCAATGCATTCCATGCTCTCACAACTCTCTGTGTAAAGAACCCACCTCTGACAGCCCCTCTATACTTTCCTCCAACCAGCTTAAAACTATGACCCCTTGTGTTAGTCACTTCTGCCCTGGGAAATAGTCTCTGGCTATCGACTCTATCTATGCCTCTCATTATCTTGTATACCTCAATTAGGTCCCCTCTCCTCCTCCTTTTCTCCAATGAAAAAAGTCCGAGCTCAGTCAACCTCTCCTCATAAGCTAAACCCTCCAGTCCAGGCAGCATCCTGGTAAACCTCCTCTGAACCCTCTCCAAAGCATCCACATCTTTCCTATAATAGGCCGACCAGAACTGGACGCAGTATTTCAAGTGTGGTTATAGAGCTGCAACAAGATATCACGACTCTTAAACTCAACCCCCCTGTTAATGAAAGCCAAAACACCATATGCTTTCTTAACAACCTTGTCCACTTGGGTGGCCATTTTAAGGGATCTATGTACCTGCACCCCAAGATCCCTCTGTTCCTCCACACTGCCAAGAATCCTATCCTTATCAGCTTTCAAATTCAACCTTCCAAAATGCATCACCTCGCATTTATCCAGGATGAACTCCATCTGCCACCTCTCAGCCCATCTCTGCATCCTGTCAATGTCCTGCGCAGTCTACAACAGCAACTGTCAATGACACTTCCAACCTTGGTCATCTTCAAACTTGCTGACCCATCCTTCAATCCCCTCATCCAAGTCATTAATAAAAATTACAAACAGTAGAGGCCCAAGGACAGAGCCCTGTGGAACACCATTCACCACAGACGTTTCAAGTGGTGAACATTTTGGGAATAGTGACCATAACCCTTAAGTTTGAAACTCATTCTGGAATGGGATAAGGATAATGCAGAAGTATCTAAACTTGGGAGAGGCCAATTTCAATATCATGCAACAGGATCTGGCAAATAGACTGGAACAGCTACTTGCAGGTAAGTCTACATTTGGAAAGTGAGAGTCTTTTGAAAGTAGTATAGCCAGAATTCAAGGCCAGTAAGAGTGAGGAACTAAGGCAGTGAGTCCAGGCAACCCTAGATGTCCAGGGAGGTTGAGAGTTTGATAAAGAAAAAGGAGGAAGCGTATGTCAAGTATAGTATGTTAAAAACAGGGGAGACTCTCCAAAAATACAATGAGCATAGGAGATTGCTTAAAAAGAAATTAGGAGGGTATAGAGGAGCCACAAAATAGCTTTGGCAGATAAGATTAAAGCTTTATATGGCATACTAAGAGTAAGTGAAAGGGTGAGGTCTGTGAGACGAAAGAGGCAACTTAGAGGCAGAGGATATAGGTAAAGTCTTTAATGAATATTTCTCATCTGTATTCACAAAGGAGAAAGACATTTAGCTCAAGATTTCACTTGTGATGATGAGATTCTAGAACATGTTAAGAATAATAACAATGAGGTAATAGATGTTTCAGTGGAATAAAGATGCATAAATCCCCAGGGCCTGATGAGATGTATTCTAGATTGCTATGGGAGGCAACGGAGGAGTTTGCTGAGGCACTTGCAGAGACATTTAATATTTCGCTGACCCCAGGATAGCTAATGTGGTTTCCTCGTTCAAGAGGGGCAGCAAAGATAGTCTCGATAATTACTGAACAGTTTGTCTGCTGTCAGTGGCAAGGGAATTACTGGAAAAAGTTCAAAGGGATAGGATTAATCAACACTTGGAAAGGCAGGGATTGGTCAAGGGTAGTCAGCACCGTATGTCGAAGGGAGATCATGTCTGACTATTTAATCAAGTTTTTTTGAAAAAGTGACGAAATATATTGATGAGGGTAGTGCAGTTGGTATGTTTTATGTGGACTTTAGTAAGGTGTTTGCAAAGGTCCCACATGGAGTGCTGATCCAAAGGTAAAAGCTCATGGGATGCAAGGCAAGTTGACAAACTGAATCCAAATTAGTGGGCCAAGAGGAAGCAAAAGATGATAGCGGAGGGATATTTGTATGATTGTAAATCAGTGACCAACAGAGTACAGGCAAGATTGATGCTGGAACCTTTGCTGTTTCATATGTTCATAAACAAATTGGATGTGAATGTACAAGGTATAAAAACTAAGTTTACAGTTGACATGAAAATTGGTAATGTTGTTGATAGTGAAGAGGATGGGCTCAGGCTAAACTCTGATACTGATCAGCTGCTAAATTGGGCAGAGCAATGGCAGGTGGGATTTAATCCTGATAACTAGGAGACAATGTATTTTGGGAGGTCCAATAAGGTAAGGATTTACACAATGAACGGTAGGTGCCTAGGGAACACTGAGGTAAAATGGGATCTTGGTGTACAAGTCCAGAGCTCCCTGAAGGTGTCAGCATAGATAGACAGGATGGTGATGACAGCCTTCAATAGCTGGGTAGAGAACATAAGAGCAAGAAGGTGCTGCTGCAACTTCATAAAACCCCAAGGGGCCAGTGTGGAGGGACAGCAGCCCCCTCTGGGCTAGTGCGGAGGGACAGCAGCCCTCTCTGGGGCTAGACAGAGGGAGAGCAGCCACCTCTGAACCAGTGCAGAGAGAAAGTAGTCTCCCCTGGGACAATGCAGAGGGAGAGCAGCCCCCTCTGGGCCAGTGCAGAGGGAGAACAGCCCCCTCTGAGCCAGTGTGGGGGAGGGAGCAGCTTTACTGAGAGCCGGTGGAGATAACACTCAGCGAAACAGTAAGTAAAGCAGCAGCAACTGTGAGGATTTTGAGATGCTGTGAAATCATGTTCTCTAATTTAGGAATACATCTCTGGAATGCTCTGTAAGGTTCCCCCCCCCAACCCGATAATTATCATTCCACATTCCTGCAGTGCAAAGTACCCACTTGCCCTAATAACTAACCCACAATAATAACTTTCTGAAGAGTAGAGACACAGAAAGCTCACTCCTTGCAGGTAAATAGCAGTGAGAGAGGGGTAAACACTATCTGCTTGAGGGGGCAAATCAACCTCTGAGACATGCATTGGATTAGAAACAACAAACATTGGTGCCTCACCCTATCGAGTGCCAAAATTTCAATCCAGCTCCCAGATCATGGGAACCTCTGTGAGATAGAGCAGGACACGAATGGCTGGTTGTGGGATCTTGCTGTACTTGTTAAGGAACAGCAACTGCTATCAAGGCAGGGATCACAGAGTTAACGGGATCACCAGAGGCAACCCAGGGCAACGAATGTTCTTATTTGATAATCCAGCACTGCTTGAGAGAGTGTTTTTTTTTATTCATCCTTTAGTGGGATGTGGATGTCACTGGCTGCATTTATTGCCCGTTCTTAGTCAGCCTTGAGGAAGTGATGGTGAGCTACCTTCCTTAATCTGCTGGAGTTCACCTCTGTGTGTTGACCCACAATGCCATTAGGGAGGGAATTCCAGGATTTTGACCCAGCGACAGTAAAGGAATGGTGTTGCATTTCCAAGTTGGGATGGCAAGTGGCTTGGAGGGGAACTTGAAGATGGTGCCATTTCCATATCCCCGCTGCCCTTGTCATCCTAGCGGAAGTGATTGTGGGTTTGGAAGGTGCTGTCTGAGGATCTTTCATGAATTTCTGCAGAGCATCTTGCAGATAGTACGCAGTGCTGCTACTGAGCATCTGTGGTGGAGGGAGTGGATGCTTGTGGATGTGGTGCCAATCAAATGGGCTGCTTTGTCCTGGATGGTGTCAAGTTTCTTGAGTGTTGTTGGGGCTCTTCCAGGCAAGGGGAGAGTATTCCATCAGACTTGTGACTTGTGCCTTGTAGATGGTGGACAGGCTTTCGGGAGTCAGGAGGTGAGTTACTTGCCGCAGTATTCCTAGCCTCTGACCTGCTCTTGTAGCCATTGTGTTTATATGGTGAATGCAGTTAGGTTTCTGATCAGTGATAACTTCCAGGATATTGATAGGGGGAATTCAGTGATGGTAACAGAATTAAATGTCAAGGGCCAACAGTTAGATTGTTTCTTGTTGGTGATGGTCATTGCCTGGTGTTTGTGTGGCACCAATGTTATTGTCACTTGGCAGCACAGGTCTGGATACTGTCTGCAATGTAATCTGCAATGTTGTAATTTTAAAAGGTCCATTCTCCAAGCTTTTCTTGGTATTTTTATTTTCCCACGTGACACAGCGCCCCAGCAAACCTGTTCTACATCCTTTTAAAAGCTTCAACATGCTCAGAATTAATGATTAATCAAGTCTATGTCTGCCCTCTTGCTTGGATGTAAAACGATCCTATCCTGCAATTCAAAGAAAAGCAGAGAGATTTCCCCACCCCACTACCCGCTCTCGAAACATTTAAAGCGGATTATCTAATCACTATCCCTTCTTAAAATTTCTTTCAGGAGTTTCGCACATTATTAGCTGGGCCAGCATTTTTGCCTATTTCAGAGGATAGTTAAGAAATCACACTGCTGTGGGTCTGGAGTCACATGTAGACCAGACCAGGTAAGGATGGCAAATTTCCTTCCCGAAGGGTCAGGAGTGAGCCAGATGGATTTTTACAACATTCGCCAATTTAATTGAGTGACTTTCCAACAGATGACGAGGGATTTGAATGCATAGCCTCAGAAACCAAAGTGTTGGGATTACTAACCAGTGACATTACCATGACACCACTATCTTCCCTCATGTATCTGTGGGAGCTTACTGTGCACGTTAGTCAGCCTGTTTCACTGCACCATAGCAAGACTAAGCTTCACAAAGTATCTCATTGGCTGGACTGCACTTCAAAGTGTTCCGATTTAGAGCAAGGTGATATAATAACGCATGTATTTCTTTCTTGAATCCAAATTTGCAGACAAATTTACAACTTTGACCCCACTCCCTCTCAATTAATCACCCCAGTGAACCAAACAGACCTCAGACTGAATTCTATGGAACAGCATTTGCCACTTTACTCCATTCTGGTAAACTGCCTGGAATTCCTCACCTCAAGCTATTTCTTTCCAGTCAAACTTTCAATCCAATTTGCTATCCTTTTCATTAATTCCATAACCCAAATCTTTTCAAGTTGGTGAGGCTTTTTTTTTAAAGTCCACCACATCTATCACATTTCCCCAATGACTATGCCTGTTACCTCCTTACCAGTGAGTGATTACCCCTTCCAAAATTATTATACCTTTATCTGAATATGTGGTCCTTTCAGACTTGACTTTTTCCACTCAATCACAGATATTGAGCTGACCAGTTTGTCACTGTTCAGATTAGCACTGTGTCTCTATCTGTAAACAGGTCTCTCAGTGACTGGTCTCCAGTCCCCAGATCTCACACACACAGAGCAATCTGAAATAGAGGAATCCCAGGAATTTCATTCTCCTCCCTTAGAACATAACTTGGATCTTGTTAGCCCTGTTTCATTTTATCCTCATTTAACTTAATGATCTTTGCCAAAGCTTTCATAATAATCACACTTTTCACTCTCAGCCACATTAATGTTACATTACGTTACATTAATGTTCCTCTCCTCCCTGAAACCTGACCAGGGGTTACTGTAGTCCTGTTATTAGTGATTGGGATGAAATATTTATTAAACAGCTTGGCTTTACAAGGTAATTTTTCTCTTCTCCCTTCTGCCTCATCTCTAATAACTACGGTTTACTGATATGTTAGTAAAATATTTTTCATAGAAGCTCTACAGTGTGAAAAAAGGCCATTCGGCCCATGCAGTCTGCACTGACTCTCTGAAGAGCATTCCACCAAGGCCCCCCGCTCCTCTCCCCTCAACCCTATCCACGTAACCTTGCATTTTCCATGGCTGACCCACCTAATCCATACATCCCTGGACACTACAGGGCAATGTAGCATAGTCAATTCACCTAACCTGCACATCTTTGGACTGTGGGAGGAAAATTGAGCACTGGAGGTAACCCACACAGACATGGGGAGAATGTGTAAACTCCACACAAACAGTCACCTGAGGCTGGAATTGAACCAGCCTGGTGCTGTGAGATTTAATTAAATATTTTCTACTGTGAGCTACTGTTCCGTTTAATTAAATATTTTCCTCACTACTACAGTTCTCATTATGTCTCTTTTTAATTGTCAATTGACTTCTTGCTTTTTTATTTAACCAAAGCATCTTCAAATAAAAGCCAGGTTTGCTTTCCCAACAGAATATGTTTTGCTGAGTAAATTATTTCCTTTTATTCTTTTCTCGCCCTTCACAGTCCTTTGGTTTAGCGGCACTTACCAGATCCATGGCCCCTTCTTTTAACTTGTTGAGTCATTAATTCTGTGCTTCCATTAAAATGGAAATATTTCAAATCCTCTTCATCCAAGCCACATCTCCCAAGAAATGCACTGTTAAAATACAATAAAAGAAAGCACGAGTAAGTTTGATGGATAAGGAAAATAAAACCACAACAAAAATAAATTAAAGGAGCACATGAAACTTACAAAAATGGTTGACGTTTCTTTTGTCCCAAAAGTTTGTGCTTTTAGAGTCAAAGAGTGAGATTTAATGCCCACCTCCGAGTTCACCTAGGAGTAGGGGGGCAGTAAGGTTGGAAAGTACATCTGTCTATAAACCAAAACAGTACACAATACAGCAGGTGAGGTGTCTCTACAATTGCAGCAAGGCTTCTTCATTCCTGTACGCTACTGTCCTTGAAATCAAAGCCAATAAGCCAACTGCCTTTCTGACTCTTTGGTGCACCCACATATTGGGGGCAGTGACAACAACTGCCTCACCTTTACCATCGTCATGGAGAGGGATAGGAACAGACAGTATGGGAAGTTATTTAATTGGGGACAAGGGACATTACACTGTATTAAGACAGGAATTGTGGAATATAAATTGGGAACAATTGTTCAATAGGAAATGCAAAAATGAAATGTAGAGGCTTTTTAAGGAGCACTTGCTGTGAGTGTTGGATACCTTTTTCCCACTGAGATGGGCAATGAATGGTAAGATTAAGGAACTTTGGATGACCAGAGAAGAAGGAAGCTTATTTAAGGTTGGGGAAGCAAGGCTCTGGCACAACGATTGGCATGTGCAGATCATTGGGACAGTTTAGACGAAGTGTTATAGGGATATGTTAAAATAGAAAGCTTGGTACCAAGCAAGTGCTCCTTAAACAGCCTCTACATTTCTGTTTTGCATTTTCTGCCAAACAATTGCTCCCAATTTATATTCCACAGCTCCTGTCTTAATACAGTATAATGTCCCTTGTCCCCAATTAAATAACTTCCCATACTGTCTGTTCCTATCCCTCTCCATGGTGATGATAAAGGTGAAGCAGTTGCTGTCCCACTGAGAGATCTGACACCTGGCCTGGCCCGTTGCCTAGCACCACATCTAATATGGCCTCTCTCTTGTCGGCCTATCTACATATTGAGTCAGGAATCCCTCCAAGACACAACTGACAAAATCAACACCATTCAGACCATCCTCAATATAGAGGTTCCAAACAATATTGGGGAAGTTGAATTCACCCATAACAACAACTCTGTTATATCTGCATCTTTCCAATCTGTTCTTCCATTTCTCTGCTGCTATTGGGGGTCTATAGAAAACATCCAAGGAACAGGAGAATCGACGCTTCGGGCATAAGGGCTTATGCCCGAAGCGTCGATTCTCCTGTTCTTTGGATGCTGCCTGACCTGCTGCACATTTCCAGCAACACATTTTCAGCTCTGATCTCCAATATCTACAGTCCTCACTTTCTCCCTGGTCTATAGAAAACACCAATAAAGTGACTGCTCCTTTCCTGTTACTGACTTCCGCCCATACTCACTCAGTAAACAAACCCTCCTCATGAGCTCCTTTTCTGCAGCTTTGTAGCACTCTCTAATTAATAATGCTACTCCCTCTCCTTTTTTACACTCCTCCCTGACCTTTTTAAAAGATCTAAACCCTGGAATATCCAGCAACCATTGCTGCCCCTGAGAAATCCATGTCTCCGTTATTGCCACAACATTGTAGTTCCAAGTACTGATTCATGCTCAAAGGTCATCACTCTTATTCCTGACACTCCTTGCGTTCAAACAGACATATTTTAACCCATCCCTTTGCCCGATCAACTGTGCATCCTCCCTGACAGGCACTCTCCGTTCTATTTCTACCTGTTCTCCTCTGATCTGTAGCTCTGGTTCCCATCCCGCTGCCAAATTAGTTTAAACCCTCCCAAAGTGCACTCGCAAATCTCCCTGTTCTTTGCCTCATTAGCACGTGGAACCAGTAGTAATCTTGAGATTAGCGTTCTGCTTGTCCTGCTTTATAGCTTCCAACCTGACTCCCTGAAATCACTTTTTAGATTCTCATCCTTTTTCCTGGCTATGTCCTTGGTGCCAATGTGCACCACGACTTCTGGTTGCTCACTTTCCCCCTTTAGGATCATGTAGATTCGATCAGAGACATGCCGGACCCTAGCACCTGGGAGGCAGCATACTTACCAAGAGTCCCGTTTGCGACTACAGAATCTCTTGTCCGTTCCTCTAACTATTAAGTCTCCGACCACTAGCACTTTTCTATTCTTCCCCCCTTCCCTTCTGAGCCACAGAGCCAGGCTCAGTGCCAGAGACCTGGCCACTGTGGCTTTCCTCACTAGGTCATCCCACCACCAATAGTATCCAAAATGGTATACTTATTATTGAGGGAACGGCCACAGGGGATCCCTGCACTATCTATCTGTTCCCATTCTGTCTCTTGACTGTAACTCATCTACCTTTTTCCTGTACCTGAGGTGAGACTGCTTCCCCGTAAATCTTCTCTATTACCCCCTCAGCTTCCCAAATGATCTGACTTCAACTCTAATTCCCTAATGCAGTTTCCAAGAACTGAAGTTGGGTGTACTTCCTCTAGATGAAGTCAGTGGGGACTCTAGTGGTGATCCTAACCTCCCACATCTTACAGGAAGCACATGCAACTACCCTAATATTTATTCCCACTGTTCTGAATTTCCAAGGAGACTATTGAAAAAACTAGTAACCTTAACAAATTGGTGCACAGAATCTCTTTTGTCAGTTAGAAGTGGAGGATGGGTGGGAGTCACTACTTAAGTACCGTTTCGGGTAAAGCAAGTGCCCAAATATATTATTTCACTGACTCAGCAGTCTTGTGACCGCCCCTGCTCAGCATGCACTCCACCTATTCATGAGATAAATTATTAAAGAATTAATTTATCTTACAAGCAGCCCCCTGGTCCTCCCTCTCACCACTCCCACTGTTGCTGAAAAAATGGAGGCCTCTGATCACATGAGGTAAGGTATAATTTCAGTTTCTTCTTCCACTGGCAAAGGCTTGTCAACACCTCACAGAAAGGGTGAACCCACAGGCTCCAGCAGCCTTTCTGACTGTCCGAAGGAGTAGGACACATTTTGCTCTCACACTGTCTGTGAGTTGGTGGCTTTCATATGGTCCACATGCTTATTTAGGACTGTTGCACTGACCGTGCCTCTTACCCATGAAGGGCAATTTCTGTGGTTCTTACACCAAGCTTCATCCCCTTTAGTAAATTGCCTCTTTCACTTGGTGGAATCTTGGGTCTGAAACTGGCATTCTTGATGCCACTTCACCCTCCCACTAGGTCGAGGAAGATCAGATTTAACTTAGTGCCAAGTCTTCTCTCCTTTAAGCAACTCAACCAGTGCTATCTTCGAAATTCCATGTCTGTGGCCTTATAACCGAATAAAAACTATGAATGCTTGGTATTTCATGGTTGTAGGCTGTTTTTTCAAGCTTGCCTTTAAAGTTTGGGCTGTTCTTTCTCCCAGACTATTGAATGATTGATGGTATAGAGCTGCCCATATATGTTGAATCCCATTTGACATTCGGAAATACCTGCTGGTTTGTTATCTGTAACCAACACTTCTGGGAGTCTGTGTATTGACAAAGATGCATGCAGTTTTTCTATGGTCGTCCCAGTGTTTGACAATCCAACTTTATGCACGTCCAACCTCTCAAGTGGATGACTAATAATTATTAAAAGCATTGAATGTTTGAAAGGACCTGCCTAATCGACGTTCAGCAGAGTCAAAGGTTTACCCGGCCATTCACACAAATGTGGAGAGCTGCTGGTTGTAATGTTTATCATTGTTAGCACTCTGGGCACTGCCCCACTGCTGCAGCTATGTCTGCACCCAAGCCTGGCCACCAACATAATTTCTCACTGCGAATCCTTCTTTCTCTATCTGGGCATACTGAGGCTCTCCAAAAGCCAAAGTCCAAGATGCATATGCTATTGCGCGTTCCTCTCCATTAGGACACCTTAAAGCTAATACTGATCTGATACCGTACATCACATGTCAATACCAGATCTCACTTGGGATCATACTGTGCCAACACCTTAAAGGTTGGTTGTTGTTTCTTCACTTCCCTGAAAACTATGACTTAGCTGCAAGACCACCTCCAAGGCTGACCCCTTTTTAGGAGTTCAAGCAAAGATGCTAGAATGGACGCCAGATTATGGATGAATATTTGATAATAATGTACTTCTTAAGAAATGAACTAAACTCCTGGACAGATGTGGGAGCTTTGATCATCCTCATTTTATCTTCCAATGGGAGTAACCCAGTCTTGTTGACTGTAACCCAAGTAGATCACTTTGGGGAGTGGGGAGGGGGGGGGGGGTTCTGGAATATCAGGCATATACTGACCTCAGAAAAACATCTAAGGACCCTGTTCTCATTCTTTAATTGTTCCTTCTTAGTCTTCCCTGTTATTAGCACATCATCTAAATAAATGGCGACCTGAGGTAGACCTTGCAACATGTTTTCCATCATCAGCTGAAAGGTTGAACAGGCTGACAATTCCCTAAATCACAATCTTGTATATAGTACACACCCTTAAAGTCTTGCATGTTGGTACAAACCCTTACAGTCTTGTACATTGGTACATATCTGTACAGTCTTGTTTTTTGTTACACACCCGTACAGTCTCGTATATTGGTACAAACCCTTACAGTTTCGTACATTGATACAAATCCTCAACAGTCTTATATTATTGGTACAAACCCTTAGGGATGTTAATTGTAGTATGCCTCTGGGAATCCTTGTTTAAACGTAATTTCATGTAAGCCTGGCTCATTGTCCAGCTTTATGAAGGACAGAACCCCAGCCAGCTTTCCGAGGGTTGGATATTTATCCAGCTGAGAAAAGCAGTTTACCAATTTTTTAAAAGAAATCCTCACAAACGCGAACTGACCAGTCAGGCTTCAAAAATTGGTAAGACAGGTGCTGTCCATTTCACAAATTGAACTGGTTTCATGATTTCTTCATTTTCTAGCCTTCTGATTTCTGCTTCTACTTTTGCCTGGAGGGCTTTGGGCAGGCCTTGCAGAATTGTGGAATTGCCATCTGGTCCAATTCAAGATGGCCTTGATTTCTCTGATAGTCATAATCATAGAGTTATGCATTCCAGGGAAAATAGTCCCAACCTATTCAGCCTCTTCCAATAGCTCAAACCTGCCAATCCTTGTAAATCTTTTCTGCGCCCTTTCAAGTTTAACACCATCTTTCCTATAGCAATACCAGAACTGAATGCAATATTTCAAATGTTCTGTACAGCTGCATTCCAACTCCGATACTCAATGCACAGGCCAATAAAGACAAGCATGCAAAATGCCTTCTTCATGATCTTAGATATCTGGGACTCCACTTTCAAGAAACAATGAACATTCCCCATCGCTCTATCATTAAGATTAGATTACTTACAGTGTGGAAACAGGCACTTCAGCCCAACAAGTCCACACCGACCCGCCACCCACCCAGACCCATTCCCCTACATTTACCCCTTCACCTAACACTACGGCCAATTCACCTAATCTGCACATCTTTGGATTGTGGGAGGAAATCGGAGTACCCAGGGGAAACCCATGCAGACACGGAGAGAACGTGCAAACTCCACATAGTCAGTCGCCTGAATCGGGAATTGAACCCAGGTCTCTGGCGTTGTGAGGCAGCATTGCTAACCACTGTGCCACCGTGCCGCCTAGAAGTTTATGTCTAGTCTCTCTTTTGCTGTCAAGAATCTGCACACAAGCGCAACTACAATGACTTACCAGCCCAGATCCTGAAGAAAATATTAACAGTTTGGCCAAAACTTAGCTTTGTATTGGGGTTTTGCTGTGGGCCCACTTCGAGTCATAGAGTCATAGAGTTGTACAGCATGGAAACAGACCATTTGGTCCCACTTGTCCATGCCGACTAGATATCCCAACCCAATCTAGTCCCACTTGTCAGCACCTGGCCCATATCCCTCCAAATCCTTCCTATTCATATACCCATCCAAATGCCTCTTAAATGTTGCAATTGTACCAGCCTCCAATGCTTCCTCTGGCAGCTCATTCCATACACATACCAGCTGCTGAGTGAAAAAGTTCCACTTAGGTCTCTTTTATATCTTTTCCCTCTCACCCTAAATCAATGCCCTGTAGTTCTGAAGTCCCCGTCCCCCGGGAAATGACTTTGTCTATTTATCCTTTCCATGCCCCTCATGATTTTATTAACCTCTATAAGGTCACCCCTCAGCCTCCGACGCTCCAGGGAACAGAGTGCCAGCCTGTTAGCCTCTCCAAAAAGCTCAAATCCTCCAACTCTGGCAACATTCTTGTAAATCTCTTCTGAACCCTTTCAAGTTTCACAACAGCTTTTCGGTAGGAAAGAGACCAGAATTGCATGCAATATTCCTGAGTCCCTCTGTTCAGGATCTGTCCTGAGGGAGGTGATACAATTGCCTGCATTCAAGTGGTGTTCCCTAAGCTCAGTCAGCCTGGCGAGGGTGTCCACTTCCATCAGGATACTCTGAAACTCATATGCTCCACTTGCCTCAATTTCCAATGATAAAGGCATTGTAGCTCTTGTTTGAAGTCCAGTTGGACTTCAGCTGGCAAGCACTTTTGCATGATTGCATGATTAATCCCACGTAACAGCATCTCATTAAAGGATAAACCAAAGTCACATTCTTTTGCCAGTTGTCTTAACCTGGTTCTTGAATAGCTAAGTAAAAATGATAACACCTCAGAATTAAAGGAGGATTGGGGTCAAAATATTCCTTAACTAAATCATTCAACTCTTGAAAGTCTTTAGTATCTGGTGCCTCAAGGAACGTTAGGTTTCAAATAACAGAAAAGGCTGCAGCTCCATAGACTCCTGGACATGCATATGGTCACAGAAAGTTGAGGGTGCATACATGAGGATCGGTGGTCGGCACAACATCGTGGGCTGAAGGGCCTGTTCTGTGCTGTACTGTTCTATTTCAAACAGATTTTTATCTGTCAGCTTGACACCCTGATTGGACCAGATGAAGAGACCCAATATGGGAACTCATTTTTGATCAGGTCCATCTGGCTAACCTTTTTATAATCACTACAGCAGCCCAGTCATTGACCCCTCTTGATTGAGAGGAAAAGTTTCTTCCTGTCAACCATGTCTATGCACTTCATAATTTCATACATCTCAGTCATGCCATTTCTCAATCTCCTCTGCTCTAAGGAAAACAACCTCTGTCTGTCCATTCTATCTTCCTAACTGAAACTCTCTAGCCCAAGCAACATTACGGTAATCCCACTACCAATAAAAGCTAACACATTGTATGTCTTCTTAACAACCCTATCAATCTTGGTGGCAACTTTCAAGAATCTATGTACCTGGACACCGAGAACTCTCTGCTCATCTACACCACCAAGAATCTTCCCAGTAGCCCAGTACTCTGTATCCCTGTTACTCTCCCAAATTGAATCACCTCACACTTTTTCGCATTAAACTCTATTTGCCACCCTCTAGCCCCAGCTCTGCAGCTTATCTATGTCTCTTTGTAACCTATAACATTCTTCATCACTTTCCACAACTCTACTGACCAGAGTGTCATCGGCAAATTTACTAACCCATCCTTCTATGTTCTCATCCAGGTCATTTATAAAAATAACAAACAACGATGGGCCCAAAACAGATCCTTGCAGTACCCCCCGGTAACTGAACGCCAGGATGAATATTTCCCATCAACCACCACTCTCTGTCTTCTTCTTAGCCAATTTCTGATCCAATCCGCTAAATCACCCTCAATCACATGCCCCTGTGCATTAGCCTACCATAGGGAACCTTATCAAGCACCTTACTGAAATCCATATACACCACATCAACTGCTTTACCCTCATCAACCTACTTGGTCATCTTCTCAAAGAACTTAATAAGATTTGTGAGGTATGACCTACCTTCACAAAACCGTGTTGACTATCTCTAATCAATTTATTCCTTTCTAGATTATTATAAATTTTATCTCTTGTAACCTTTTCCAACACTTTACCTACAACCGAAGTAAGGCTCTTTTGTGAAAGATTAAGAAAAACCTAACATCGACTCTACTATCATCATTGACCCTCTCTCTGATTCTGCATCAATTTATTCAATAATTCTTAGATATAATTTTCCATGAACGTATTTTGTTGCTGCTACATATAAATGCACAATTATTCCAAGGCACAATTTATTTTTTCCCAGGTTATGGACTCCAAAGATTTCCCTAATGTTGTATGGATATGAAGTTGACATGTCTCTAGATCTAAGAATTATCCCTCCCCTTTCATAAATAGTGTGGAGCACTGAAAATCCTCAGATCCTTTGACAGCACTCTTAATCCAAGGAAGGCTGAATGATTAAGGTTAAATCCTGCACTGTGTCCACAAACCTTCCTTCGCTTTCCCATCCAGACCAAATTGGATTGAAAAGTGTTAATTAATTCTATTTGTTCAGTGACTACAATTAACGTCAGTTTCCATGGATAATGATCTGTGTCACAAGAAGGTAGCCCTCTTCTATTAATAGGAACTCCTTTCAGTGTTCTACCCATAATATCAGTGGGAGCATCATCTCCATAACTGACAGGGTTCCACAACGTGAGGAGAGACTAGAATCTGAGAACTACAGATTGGAATGATCTAGCAATGGATCAGAATCTGAGAACATTAGATTGGAATGCTACAAAAATGGAGAGAAGTTTATCCTTTTGGTTACATTACATGTCTTCAGATTACTTTTGAATAACATTAGCTGATCGGATTGAATGGGCACTTTACATTATTCAACACTTCTACTATCCCATCCTGGCAATTGTTGGTGTCCCTGGTAAGTCTCTGTCTATCCAGTTATTACTTCTCTAATCAATGTTTGACTACTTTATTGTTCTTATTAATTAAGTTGCCCTTCTTGCTTCTGTTGCTACTGTGTCTGAGTTGTCAGTTAATAATTCTACAAACCAGTGTTAACTGTTTGAGTGATATAGTTCAGTCATTCACTCTCTTCCATGGTGAGTTTCTGTATTCAGCATTTGGATTTCTGAACCATGGTTCAATATTTTCCTGTTATGGTCATGCTAAATACAGGAGGACTATGTCCATCTACCTAGTTGGAAACACAAACTCCATTCCCTGGCCTCAACCTAAGACTGAATCAGGATGATCTCTATCATCAGTGCTACTAGGGCATCAAGATCATTGAACTCTTTCTCCATGGAACTTAATCCAGATAAATGTGAGGTGATGCATTTGGGCAGGACAAACAAGGCAAGGGTATACATGATGAACAGTAAGACCCTAGGAAGTACTGTCTATCAGAGAGATCTTGATGTGCATGTACACTGGTCCGTTAAAATATCAGGATAGACAGATAAACAGCTTGAGAAGGCATATGGTATACTTGCTATATTAATCAGAGCAAGTGGGTAAACAGCAGAGAGGTTATGTTGGTTAGGCCATAGCTGGAGTATTGTGTGCAGTTCCGGAGTCCACATTATAAGATGGATGTGATAGGAGAGGGTGCAGAGGTATTTTACCAGAATGTTGCCTGGGTGTAGAGTTCCATTTATGAGGAGAGATTGGACAACTGAGCTGTTTTCCTTAGAGCAGAGAACATGACTGAGATGTATAAAACTATGAAGAGGCAGAGATAGGGTAGATGAAAAGAATCTTTCCCCCTTGGTTGAGGGATAAATGACCAAGGGAGATAAATTTAAGATAAGGAACTTCGGTTTGGAGGAGAAAAGGAAAAACTTTTTCATCCAGTGAAAATCTTGAACTCCTAGAATTACCTTTAAGGGTGGTAGAACCCTCAAAACATTTAATAAGTTATTTGGAAAACTGTGAGGTGATTCACTTTGGAAGGAGTAACAGGAATGCAGAGTACTGGGTAAGCTTCTTGGTAGTATAGATAAGCAGAGAGATCTCGGTGTCCAGGTACATAGATTCTTGAAAGTTGTCACCCAGGTTGATAGGGTTGTTAAGAAGGCATATGGTGTTATTTTTGGTCGAGGGGTTGAGTTTCTAGCTTTTATTGGTCGAGGGGTTGAGTTTCAGAACCATGAGGTCATGTTGCAGCTGTACTAAACTCGGGTGCAGCCACATTTGGAATATTGCATACAGTTCTGGTCACTGCATTACAGGAAGGATGTAGAAGCTTTGGGAAAGGTCAAGATGTTAGAAATGGGGAAAAGTGTTGTTTTTGCAGATATAGAAAAAGCAAACAGAAAAGGGGTACAGCAAGAGAACTATTAACTCTGCAGGTATTTTGGGAAGAGTATCTCTACTTTTCAGTGTATAATTGTGGTTAATTAAATACTAACTTTGGTGTGTAACTATTATCACAAATAAGTTCTTTTTAAAAATTATGTTTTCAGCAAAAAGCTGAGATAACTGAAATGCTTGGGCTGTACAAAATGATACAAGTTAATGAAATATCCGAAGATGGGATGTACTAGCAGAATGATCTTGATGTACTGTCGACAAAATAATGTGTGTGTCAGCACTTACAGAGAGGAAGGTTGCCAACCTGGGGAAGGGGGCAATGGGCGTGGAGCATAGATGGGCAGAGGCAAAATACTAACGCAGGAGTTGGGAGAGGTGACCTCACATTGCTCAAAGGTATAACTGTTTAGTAGTTTGAATAATCATCACTTCAATTGCTTTCTGCAATTAGGGTCCTTTCTTGCAAGATCGTAGAATAAATTGTCTTGTTTCCAGCTTTGGTGGTCTCATCTAAATTTTATTGAATTTTGTTTCTAACAGATTTGTGTGTTTGTCCTGGGATCCCAAGCTCCGGTCACTCGGCAATTGTTGGAAAAACGGAGAAGGTGCACCTCGCTGATTTCGGCGGTTTTTAGTTTTCCTCTTTGCCGCAGCGGCCTGGGCAAGCGAGATCAGGACTGAGAGACCCTGGAAACAAGACAGATTGACACGCGGTGGGTTTGGTCAGGTAACTGTTTTATATACAAAACCTGGGTAAGATATATACCTGTATATCTCCGGGCAACCGGGTTGTTGCTGCCATTGCCGTGGGACAGGACACACTGGCGGCTTGGTCAGATCAACTCTTGTGTATATAAGACCCGGGTATCCGGGCAGCTGGGATAGGTAGCGATAGTTGTCTGGGTAAACAACAGGGTGGTTGCTGCCAGGTACTGCCGCATGACATGGCGCATTCCACCGGGTAACTCTTGTGCACAGACCAAGGTATGAAAATGGACCTTTAAGTATTGCCTTGGTGGTCGGGCACGTACGAGAAGTACGGGAAATTGGCAACACATAAATTAAGGTATTTAATTGGCTAAATTAATCTAATGAGTGAGGTGTCTATCTGATTCGATCACCCAGCCTTACACCGGTTGTTAAGAGGGGAAATCCCCCACGTGAAGGTCAGGACCCTGAAGTAGGTGTGGAAGAAGGTGACACCAGATCTCAGTAAGGTTAATTAAATTACATAAAGAAACAGCCGAGTATTAGTTGTTTAAGTGTCTAGGAGACATGAAAGGGATGTCCGAGGACCACCTTCCAATGGACAGTCCTTTAGGAAAAATGTTAAGAGATTGGAAGTACAATCCTTCGATGCGAGGAAATGATAAAAAAAATGATAAAATGTCAATTGAAACAGCCTTACAGTCAGGCGGAATCAGATTATGCTTCGTGTCAGAAGGGCGAGTGGCTGAAGGGCTACTGAGTGTACACTTCGTAACTAACTTATGGCCAGATTTTTGTTTGTTGGTGATTGAATGTTCCTGGAGCTAGAGATCCAGGACTGTTTTGAATCTGATTTCTATTATGGAAATTTGAACATGATTTCTTTTAAGGTTAAGGATTTTGCAAGATTATGAAATAAAATGTTAACTCCTGCTCTTTTTACAGGTCATGACTACCTTACTATTAGTTTCTAACTAATCTCTTTTATCCTTACATAAACATGATTTGTGGAGGACAGTTTAAGTCTCAGTTCAACATTAGATTGTAATAAATCAAAAAAAAGAAAATCCTATGGTTAAAATCGGTGACCTTGGATTCGGCCATTATTCATGCATTAGAAGTTTTTTTTAAAATGACCTTTAGCATTGTAATTGAGCAATGACTGGTCAGGACTACTTAAGAAAACTAATTTTGGATCAAGGGACTAAAACCGAGTAATTATAGTGGATTTCAAAGTCGGGAACTGTATGCATTTTACATTTTAAATATTAAACAATGAATAAATGAATTTATAACATATAAATACAAGTAAGACAGGTCACTTTAAGAGAGAGTGTCCTGATCCGAGAAAGGAAGGAAAGGCAGTGCCGTTTATGAACCTTGATGAAAAATAGGGGTGTCAGGAGTTCCTTTCCCCGGAGGCCCACCAGGAACCCTTGATAAATTTAAAGGTGGGACCTTACAAAGAGGACGTAGTTTTCCTAGTCGATACGGGGGCAGCAAGGTCACCCTTAAAGTTTAAGCCAAAGGGAGTGGGAACGAAAAAGTTAATTGGATTATGGCGACAATTTTGTGATGAAGAATCAGTTTTGCGCTCATGACGAGATATTGCCACCAAATTGGGGATTGAATTAACTGCAAATGGTGCTATGGAATCCGTTGAAGTTCTTAAAAATGAATGTGCTCAAACAAAAACAATTACAGAAACAGAGTGAGAAGTCGCAAGTGACTGATAAACAAACAGAACTGCACGATTACAGTGTGTAAAATGTTTTAGTCACTTGTTGCGTTTCCACCCTGAATTATATAATATATATAATTAATATTTATAATAAATCAATTGTGTTAGCTTGAATCAATATTAATTGACAGGATCCTTCATACCTTCTCAGTGACCTGTCATATTGATTCATGGTTAATTTAAAACATGACTGCATTCATTCATTGTTAATTAAAGAATGGAAAGATACATTACCGACCAGAGTGTGTGCTGTCAGTGGCAGCAACAGTCTTATTGGTAGAGGAGAGTCGGAAATTTACTTTTGGGGGAGCCTTAATAGTCAGCACCCCACATCAGGTACGGACCATACTAAATCAGAAAGCAGGACAATGGCTCACAGACTCTCGGATTTTGAAATATGAGACAATCTTAATAGAACAGGATGACCTTATGTTAGTCACAGACAGTTGCTTGAATCCAGCTGCATTTCTGTGGCAGAGAGAGGGGGATGACCCTTGGCAATCCAGAACATGACTGCCTTGATATTACTGAATATCAGACTAAAGTGCGAATGAATTTAAGAGACATACCGTTGCATGCAGGAGCTCGGTTGTTTATCAACGGGTCCTCCCGGATGATTGAGGGTAAAAGGCATAATGGATATGCTGTAGTAGACGGGATAGAGGGAAGCATTTTTGAGGCTGAAAGACTGCCTAACAGCTGGTCAGCCCAAACTTGTGAACGCTATACCCAAGAAAGAGCTCTCAGAACCTTAGAAAACAAAAAAGGAACAATATTACAGACTCCAAATATGCTTTTGGAGTGCACATACCTTCGAAAAAAAAATTGGCAAGAAAGAGGACTGATAAATAGCAGAGGAAAAGAACTAACACATGAGGAATTGATAAAACAAGTGCTGGCATCCCTATTACTCCCCAGAGAAATAGTGATAGTTCATATAAATGGACATCAGAAGGGGAATGAACCAGAAGTAAGGGGAAATAGACTGGTCAAAGAGGTAGTTAAAGAAGCGACCTTGAATCCACAAGAAGCAGTGATATACTCCCTAATACCCACAATTTCAGTCCTTCAGGTTGCCCCGTTGTTTACTGCAAAGGGGGAAAAGGGACTAAAAGATGTAGGAGCTGCAAAGACAGCAGATGGAGCAGTAGTTAGTACTTATAGTAGTTAGTACCCCCCCCCCCCCCCCCCCCCCATCACGTCAGAACTGTGTTAAACCAAAAGGCAGGGAGATGGTTGGCGAGGCCATCCTTATGGAAGAAGATGACCTGGTGTAAGCAACAGACACCTGTCTAAACCCAGCTACCTTCTTATGGAAGGGAGAACCTCTAGATAAACGAGAATTAGAACATGGCTGTTTAGATATCATAGAGTATCAAACCAAAATTAGATAGGACCTGAGAGATCTACCTTTACATGATGGGGATAGATTGTTTATAGATGGATCCTCAAGAGTAGTGGACGGTAACAAAAACCAAACAGTGGAAGCAGACCGGCTGCCAAACACATGGTCAGCCCAGACCTGTGATCGTACACATTAAATCAAGCTTTAAAACACTTAAAGAATCAGGATGGGACAGTTTACACTGATTCTAAGTATGTATAAAATAATAAGGGAAGGGCTCAAAGGAGGAAGGAATCCAGGAGTGAGACCCTTCCAAAGTATACAGGTGGATTACACCAAACTACCCCCAGTGGGAAACAGAAGTACCTGTTGGTCTTAGTAGACCACTTAACCAGGTGGGTGGAAGCTTTCCCAATGTCATTAGCCACCTCAAAAGGAGTGGTGAAAACCCTCCTTGAACATATCATCCCACGATATGGAATAGTGAAAAGTATAGATTCAGACCAAGGTAGCCATTTTACTTCCAAGATCTTACAAGAAGTAATGGCAAGAATTCCACACCCCTTTGGCACCCACCCTCCTCTGGGCGGGTGGAACGAATGAGTCAAATCTTAACGAAGCAATTATCTAAGCTAACCTAGAGACTCGATTACCATGGACAAAATGTTTACCTATCGCATTGCTACACATTAGGACTGTTCCTAGACATGATATAGGCCTCTCTCCTTATGAGATGATGTTTGGATTACCTTTTTTGGGTGGAAGAGGGGAATTACCAACTGTTGAGTTCAATGATAAGTTTTTAAAGAACAATATTGTGGCGCTCGGCTCTTCTTTGTCTGTCCTTAGGAAGAAGGATCTGTTGACCCAGATACCTCCACTTGAGTTCGACAACCGGGCGATTGGGTCCTGATCAAGACCTGGAAAGATACCAAACTCCACCCGAGTGGGAGGGACCATTCCTAACTCTCCTGATTACTGAGAGCGCTATCCGGATTGCTGAGAAAGGATGGAGTCATCACACTCACGTCAAAGGTCCTGTGAATGCCCCATTGGCGGAGTGGCACACTCATCCTACAGACAACCCTCTGAAAGTTAAGCTGAGAAAGAGGGAATGAACTAAGATAAAAGACTCTTTTAATATTTGATGATATATATTGTGTTGGTTGTAAGGGTTGCTGGGACTCACCTCTCCCTGGTGCCTAAAAGATTAAGATAGGGTGATAGGCAGAGTTCAGAGATGGGTGGGTACTGGTATAGTATTTTGACGTTAGTAGTACTAACTGTTCAAGGAAGCGGGAAAAAGCACTTCACTACACTATGCCAAAATTATACCAAACAAGAGGGACTTGCTGACTGTTGGGTCTGTGCAGAAATTCCACACCATGGTGGATTTGGAATCCCCACCTCGGTAATACCGCTCACCAAAAGAGAAATGTACGATGTACAACAATTTGACTCGGGCTTAAATAATACAAAGTAGGAATCTGAAAGGAGCAAATATAACTTTGCGGGATGATTCCCAAGGCCACCCCTGAAAACCTAGGGTGTTATTGATAGCCTTAGAATTTCCCCACCAAAAGGAACAGTGTTCCCCACCTGTTTCTGTAATCGGAATGACGCCGCACCCTTCCAGTTAGGAAATTCATCTTGCGTCCATACCAACCAAGCCATTGCCACGAACACTCTCAAGTATTTAAAAGGAACATATCGGGTATGTGGTCTGAAAGCCTATCCATTTATTCCCGAGGAAAAAGTACATTCGTGTGACCGAATGTGTGGAAATAAATGTATGTAATGAAATTGATGAAGCATTGCCTTAAAACAAGAAAGGCGAGAGTGGTTGCTGTTACCTTGCTATATAGTCCCTCACCTCCAAATAGAAAAACATGAGCCCAACCTAAGAAAGGGGGCGGGGGGGTGGAGTAAGACGTAAGACCCGAGAGGTCCCTGAAGTAGATCGTCTGCTTCTCCACTACTCCCAAACTACAGCACTACATGGGCAGGGGTAGAAATACAGAAACTGGCGGCTGCCCTTGAAAATTTAATTAATGATACCACAGGCGCAATGGGAGAAACTCAATCCCAGATATCAGACATAACCACCGAAATGATAGCAACAAGACTAACAGCTTTACAGAATCGAATGGCTTTGGACTATCTCTTGGCCGAAAAAGGGGGAACTTGTAAGGAATGCTGCACCTTCATCCCAGACACCTCTTCCATAGTGGAAGATAAGGCAGAAATAGTAAAGGAAAAGATAAGCAATATAACAGAAATTGTAATGAACTCTGAAAAGATGAAAGATAGGGATAGTGTGACCGGTTGGGGAAAATGGTTAGCTAATTTAGTCATACATGTATTGTAGGTTTATTGATAGGATTCAATGTGTTAAAATGGATAATGACTAAGCTGGTAATGTCTTTGGGAGGACAACAATTCGAGCGCAAGAAAGAGAGAGTAGAAGATTACTCCTGGAGTTTGAAAAAGACAGACTTAGAAGGACAGAAATGGCACCTCTGCACCGTAGAGTGAAAAGAGGGCACAAAATAAAATTGCAAAAACAACAAATGGTAAAAGAAAAGAAATGGGGGAGTTGTAAGAAATGGGGAAAAGTGTTGTTTTTGCAGATATAGAAAAAGCATACAGAAAGGGGTACAGCAAGAGAACTATTAACTCTGCAGGTATTTAGGGAAGAGTATCTCTACTTTTCAGTGCATAATTGTGGTTAATTAAATACTAACTTTGGTGTGTAATTATTATAGCAAATAAGTTCTTTTTAAAAATTATGTTTTCAGCAAAAAGCTGAGATAACCGAAATGCTTGGGCTGTACAAAATGATACAAGTTAATGAAATGTCCGAGGATGGAATGTACCAGCAGAATTGATGCAAAATGTTAAACCAGATCTTGATGTACTGTCTTCAAAATAATGTGTGTGTCAGCACTTACAGAGAGGAAGGTTGCCATCCTGGGGAAGGGGGCAATGGGCGTGAAACATAGATGGGCAGAGGCAAAATACTAAGATTGGGGAATGCAGGAGTCGAGAGGTGACCTCATGTAGCTCAAAAGTATAACTGTGTAGTAGTTTGAATAATCATCACTGCAACTGGGGTCCTTTCTTGCAAGATCGTAGAATAAATTGCCTTGTTTCTAGCTTTGGTGGTCTTGTGTAAATTTTATTGAATTTTGTTTCTAACAAAGAGAAGATTTACTAGGATGTTACCTGGAATGGAGGGAAGGTCTTACGAGGAAAGGCTGAGGGACTTAATTCGAGAGAAGAAAGTTGAGAGAAGACTTAATTGAGACATAGAAGATAATCAGAGGGTTAAATAGGTTGGACAGTGAGAGTCTTTTTCCTATGATGGCGATGGCTTGCATGAGAGGACATAGCTTTCAATTGGGGAGGTGATAGGTATAGGACAGATTTCAGAGGTAGTTTCTTTAGTCAGGGAATAGTAGGGGCATGGAATGCACTACCGGCAACAGTAGTGGACTCGCCAACCTTAAGGGCATTTAATTGGTCACTCGATAGGCATATGGACAAGAATGGAATAGTGTAGGTTAGATGGACTTCAGATTGGTTCCGCAGGTCGGCACAACATTGAGGGCTGAAGGTCCTGTACTGCTCTGTAATGTTTTATGTTCTATAAGTATTTAGATGTGTGTTTGTAATGCCAAGGCATCTAAGGTCATGGCCAAGTGCTGGACAATGAGATTAGAATAATGAGGTGATTGTTTTTAACCACTGCAGTGTGACCAGGGTCTTTTCCTGTGCTGTAGATCTCTATGACTCTACAACTCTGATAATCTGTTGTTTCAATCCTCATCTCTGCCTTTCTGAAATGAGACTCAAACATTAAAAATCTTTCCTGGTAATCCTCCTAGTTACAATTCTTTATAAATCATTCAAAAGTGTGCTGACCATATCCAAACTCACACAAAATTGTTCATGGTCCCTGTACTCACCGAACTACATCAGTGCAGTTTAATTCACTTTAATATTCTCATGTTTTCTAGGTAGTATCTAAGTTAAATATTGCTAAAAATAAAAGAGGCATGATCAAAGTTGGTTGACCCGTCTAGCGGTGATGAGCAACCTGCTGAAAAATATCATCCTCATCACTCACTATACTCACAGGTATAGGGTTGTCCCAGACATAAAAATAATGTTGTTTTCCACTCTACTTTGTCTATGATTAATTCTGCAAAATGTGAACTGATCAAATGGTTCAGTGAGTAATTGCAATGAGTTAAAAGTGAGTTTTCTAGTCACCTTTGAATGATTCATTCCCCTTCACAAAAATCATGCAGTGCAGGGATGTTCATTACAACATTCTCTACCTGGATTATTCCCATAGCCCTTAATTCCCCTACCATGCAAAAACCTATCTGACTTTGCCTTGAATATATTTAATGAAACTGCCTTTACCGCTTTCCACTTCTCTCTAGGAAAAGCAGTTCCTCCACATCTCTACTAAATCTACTCCACCAATCTTGAGACCGTGTCCCCTAGTCCAATCTCACCCACCAGAGGAAACAAGTTGCCTGATTCTATCTTATCTAGCTCTTTCAAATTTTATACATTTTTATAAGATCCATTTCCAAGCACTTGGCCCATATCCCTATAAACCCTTCTTATTTACATATCGTTCCAGATTCATTTTAAAAGTTGCAATTGTACCAGCCTCCAACTTCCTTTGGCAGCTCATTCCAAACACCCACCTCCTTTACATGAAAAAGTTGCCCCTTAAATCCCTTTTAAATCTTTCTCCTCTCACGCTAAACTTATGTCCTCCAGTCCTGGACTTCCTCTTGCCAGGGAAAAGACCTTGTCTGTTACCCTATTCATCCTCCTCGTGATTTTATAAACCTCTGTAAGGTCACCTCTCAGACTCTGATGCTCCAGGGAAAACAGCAGCAGCCTATTTAGCCTCTCCCTTTAACTCAAACTTTCCAACCCTGGCAATATCCTCATAAATCTTTTCTGACCTCTTTCATCCTTCCTTTAGGACAGAGACCAGAATTGTACATGATAGTGGCCTAACCAATATTCTGTACCGCATTAATATGACCTCCCAGCTCCATACTCAATCCTCTGATTAATAAAGGAAAGCATGCGAAATGCTTTCTTCACTATCCTATCTACCAGAAACTCCACTTTCAAGAAACTATGAACCTGTATTCCAAGGTTTCTTTGTTCAGCAACACTCCCTTTCCATTGGCCCATATCCTTTAAACCCTTCCTGTAATGTACCCATCCATGTGCCTTTTAAATGTTGTAATTGTACCCAACTGCACCACCTCCTCTGGCAACTCGTTCCATATATGTACTACCTTCTGCATGAAAAGGTTGTCCCTCAAATGTGGCTCCAGCCATTTGTTTCCATTTAGGTTTGATTCTGAGATTTGGCATATCAACTCAATCCTGCGCGATAATGGCCACTTTGGTCAAATAATCACTTAGTGCAAATGAGAGAAACACAAGGAAATTTCAAGGCTGCCAGTTTTGATCTTGAAATGTGTCCATTCTACCTTGACTCCATGGAAGGCAAAGGTGTCTCAACAATCTGACCAACAGTTGAAGCTAGTATCTTTCAATGCAACTTTACAGTAAAGACAGATGTATATTTTTTTCAATATGGGATGCTGTCACCAAGCCAGAAAAGACCACATAATTGAATATGATGGTATGCATTCCAGTATTGGGGTGATGCTAGGCATAAAGAGTGGTCCAAATAAAATAAATATGTCCTTTTGACTATTCACAGTGGGCAGTAACAGGCTGTGTCTAAACTGCATGTGTTTACAAAATCCTAAAGGTTGTGTTCAACATTGTTGTTGATAGTGAGGAGGAAGATCTCATCCTGCAGACTGATAATGACCAGCTGGTAAATTGGGCAGAGCAAGAGCAGATTTAATTTAATCCTGATATATAGGGTGGTACAGTGGCTCAGTTGTTAGCACTGCTGCCTCACAGCACCAGGATCCTGGGTTCAATGTCACCCTTGGATGACTCCATGGAATTTGCACATTTTCCCTATGTCTGCATGTGTTTCCTCCAGTGCTCTCATTTCCTCACAAGTCCAAAGATATGCAGGTTAAGTGGATTGGCTATGCTAAATACAATAGTGCATGACACGGTGGCTCAGTGGTTAGCACTGCTGCCTCATAGCACCAGGGACCCAGGTTTGATTCTTTCCTCAGGTAATTGTCTGTGTGGTGTTTGCACTTTCTCCCTGCATCTGCGTGGGTTTCCTCCGGGTGTTCCGGTTTCCTCTTACAATTCAAAGATGTGCAGGTTAGGTGAATTGGCCATGCTAAATTTTCATAGTGTTCAGGGTTAGGTGCATTAGTCAGGGGAAATGTAGAGCAATAGGGTAGGGGAATTTCCCATCAACCACCACCCTCTGTCTTCTTTCAACTAGCCAGTTTCTGATCCAAACTGCTATATCTCTCTCATTCAATGCCTTTGTATTTTGTGCAATAGTCTGCCATGGGGAACCTTATCAAACTCCTTACTGAAATCCATAGATTAGATTTAGATTACTTACAGTGCGGAAACAGGCCCTTCGGACCAACAGGTCCACACCGACCTGTATTAGCGCAACCTACCCACACCCATTCCCCTCCTTTACCCCTCCGCCTGATGCTGCTGCAATTTAGCATGGCCAATTCACCTAACCTGCACATTTTTGGATTGTGGGAGGAAACTGGAGCACGTGGAGGAAACCCACACAGACACAGGGAGAATGCAATATACGGGGAATATACCACATCAACAGTTTTACCCTCCTCCACCTGTTTGGTCATCTTTTCAAAGAACTCAATAAAGGCACAACCTACCCTTCACAAAACTGTGTTGACTATCCCTAATCAATGGCAATTATAGACCAGTCAGTCTTACGTCTGTAGTCAGCAAGGATTTGGAAAGAATTCTGAGGGATAGGATTTATGATTATTTGGAAAAGCATAACATGATTAAAGGCAGTCAACATGGCTTTATGAGGGGCAGGTCATGCCTCACAAATCTTATGAGACAGTCAACAAAGGTCGAGCAGTGGATGTGGTGTATATGGACTTTAGCAAGGCATTTGATTAGGTTCCCATGGTAGGCCCATTCATAAAGTCAGGAGACATGGCATACAGGGAGATTTGCCTGTCTGGATTCAGAATTGGTTGGCTGACAGAAGACAGTGGTTATAGATGGAAAATATTCTGCCTGGAGGTCAGTGTGAGTAGTGTCCCACAGGGGTCTGTTCTTGGACATCTACTCTTTGTAGTATTTATAAATGACTTGGATGACAAGGTTGAAGGGTGGGTTAGTAAATTTGCAGATGACACAAAGTTGATGGTAGTATCGAAAGATGTTGCAGTTGCAGCGCAACATTGACAGGATGCAGAGTTGGGCTGAGAAATGGCAGATTGAGCTCAACCTGGATAAATGCGAAGTGATGCATTTTGGAAGGTCAAACTTGAATGCTGAATATATGGTCAAATACAGGATTCTTGACAGTTTGGAGGAATAGAGGGATTTTGGTATTTAAGTGCATAGATTCTTCAAAGTTGCCACCCAAGTGGATAGGGTTGTTCAGAAAGCATATGATGTTTTGGCTTTCATTAGCAGAGAGATCAAATTTAAAAGCTGGGAGGTTTTGCTGCAGCTTTACAACACTTGGAATATTGTGTCCAATTCTGGTCACCCTATTATAGGAAAGATACGGAGGTTTTGAAGAGAGTGAAAAGAAGGTTTACCAGGATGCTGCCTAGACTGGAGCATTTTCTTATTAAGAGAGGTTGACTAAACTCAGACTTTTCTCCCTGGAGGGAAGGAGGAAGACAAGTGACCTGATTGAGATATACAAGGTAATGTGAGGCATGGATAGCCAGAGACTTTTTCCCAGGGCAGGATTAACTGACATGAGGGGTCATAGATTTAAGATATTAGGAGGAAGATATAGAGCAGATGTCAGAGGTAGGTTCTTTACGCAGAGAATTGTGAATGCATGGAAAGTGTCGCCAGTGGTGGTGATGGAATCAGAGTCATTAGGGACATTTAAGTGACTGCTGGGTATGGACATGGACAACAGTGAATTTTGAGGGGTGCATAGGTTAGATTATTTTATTTACATTAGGATTAATCCTTGGCACAAAATCATGGGCTGAAGGGCCTGTTCTATTCTGTACATTTCTATCTTCTGTGTTCCATCCTTCATTGGCCCTAATCTTACTCGAGTCATTTTTTAATTTCTGATAGACCAACAGAAAGCTTTAGAATTCTCCTTGATTGTATCTCACAATAACTTCCCACCTGCCTTCCTGGCTCTTCTTATTTCTTCTTTAGGTCTTTCCTGGCTAACTTGTAACTCTGAAGCGCTCTAACTGAACCTTCATATCTCATTTTTATATACACCTTTTTCCTCTTTACAAGAGATTCAACGTCTTTAATAAACCATGCTTCCTCGCTCGACTACTTCCTCTCTCCCTGCCATATTGATCTAGGACACACAGAAGCTGTTCCTTGAATAAGCTCCACATTTTAATTGTGACTATTCCCTGCAGTTTCCTTTCCCATCCTATGCATCCTAAATCTTGCCTCATCACATCATAATTGTCTTTCCCCCAGCTATAATTCTTCCCCTGCGGTATATACCTATCCCTATCCAGCACGAAAGTAAACATAGCCAAATTGTGATCACTATCACCAAAATGCTCACCTACCTCCAAATCTAACACCTGGCCAGGTTCATTATCCAGTACCAAATCCAACATGGTCTCGCCCCTTGTTGGCCTGTCTATACTGTGTCAGAAAACCTTCCTGCACACATGGGACATAAACAAACCCATCTAAACTACTTGAACTGTAGTATTTCCAGTCAATAATTGGAAAGTTAAAGACCCCATTACAACTACCCTGTTACTCTCACTCCTATCCAGAATCATCTTTGCTATCGTTTCCTCTACATCTCTGGAACTATTCAGAGGCCTATAGAAAACTCCCTACAGGGTTACCTCTCCTTTCCTGTATCTAACCTCAGCTCACACTACCTTGGTCGGCATCCTTTCTGCAACCGTAATATTGTCCTTGACTAGCAATGCCACACCTCCCCCTCTTTTACACAATTTTCTCTGTTCTTACTGAAACATCGAAATCCCAGAACCTGCAATAACCATTCCTGTCCCTGCTCTGTCCATGTCTCTGAAATGGTTACAACATTGAAGTCCCAGGTACCAACCCATGCTGCAAGTTCACCCACCTTATTCTGGATACTCCTGGCATTGAAGTGGACACACTTCAAACCACCTTCCTGCTTGCCTGTGAACTGTTGAGTCTTTGAAACCTCATTTATGACCTCACTACTCTCAACCTCTTGGACACTGAAACTTCAATTTAGGTTCCCATCCCCCTTCTGAGTTAGTTTAAACCCTCTCAAAGAGCCGATAGCAAATTTCCCCCCCCAGCCCCGGGTCCCACCTACCCCAGAATGAACCTCAGTTATCCCTCTTGCACAATCCTGCAGCCACATATTCAACTCCTCTCTCTCCCTATTTTTCACCTCTAGCATGTGGCATGGGCAACAAACCAGAGATAATAACTCTGTTTGTTATAGCATGAAGCTTCCACCCTTACTCCCTGAATTTCTGCTTTAGATTCCCACCTTTCTTTCTACTTATGTGGACCATGACTTGCGGCTGCTCCCCCTCTCTCTCAAAGCTCCCGAAAACATGATCCCAGACATCACGAACCCTGGCTCCTGGAAGCCAACACACCAACTGTGAGTCCCTTTCATTCCCACAGAACCTCTTACCTGTCCTCCAAACAATGGTGTCCCCAATGATGAATGCTCTACTCCTCTCCCCCCTTCCCTTCTGAGCAACGAGGACAAACAAATTCTGTGCCAGAAACAAGTACCTTATAGCTTATCGTGGTAAGTCACCATGAACCCCCCCCACCAACCAACAATTTCCAAAACAAT
Organism: Hemiscyllium ocellatum; assembly: GCF_020745735.1. Classification (NCBI taxonomy): domain Eukaryota; kingdom Metazoa; phylum Chordata; class Chondrichthyes; order Orectolobiformes; family Hemiscylliidae; genus Hemiscyllium; species Hemiscyllium ocellatum. The sequence continues at coordinate 4,892,603 of NC_083443.1, read as the reverse complement.
ATGCTTGTTATTGAGCGGAACAGCCACAGAGGATGCCTGCACTGCCTGCCGGCTCCCTCACTGTAACCCATTTGTCTTTTTCTTGTACCTGAGGTGTACCCTGTAACTCCTCTCAATAAACCCCTCCACCTCCTGAATGATCTGAAGTTCATCCAGCTCCAACTCCAGTTCCAATTCCCTAACATGGTTTTCAAGGAGCTGCAGTTGGGTGCACTTCCCGCAGATGAAGTCAGCAGGGAAACTAGTGGTGACCCTTACCTCCCACATTCTACAGGACGAACATTCAACTGCCCTAACCTCCATCCCCATTATTCTAAATTCCCAAATGTGATGTAACCTCGCAGTGATCGTGCCTCATACCCATGCAAAGCCATTTCCCTGTTTTCAAACTTCAACCTTTGAAGTAAACTGTTGCTTAGGGGTGGCATGTGGCTGTCACTGGTATTCCTGATGTCATTTCACCATTCTCCCCCAGGTCCAGGAATATCATGTACAACCTGATGCCACGCTTTCTCCCAAAGAGCAACTTTGCTGGTTTACTCAACCTTTACTCTATCTCCCCATAATAATATACTATACACTATGGTTTCAATTCTGATTACAATGGCCCTTTTTGCTCCTCTCATCACCAGAAGCTATTTTAATTTTGCCAGAATTGTATCTTTTTGTGTCCACACTCTGATGTTGTCAACAGTGACCAAAAAGGTGTCCAGCAAGTTTAAAACCAGAATGGACTGTTTCAGAGCAGGCACCATCAATGATGTATCTGCCAGTGGGAGGCAGCTCAAGGCATCCACATTTGCTACTTGCTTTCTGGATAGTGTTCCAATTTGCAATTCTATGCACTCAGAATAAGAGCCCACTGCTGAATTCATCCTGAAGCTATGGGCAGCACAACCGTGTCTTCTTTAAATTCTTTAATGGTTGTGGTCCATTACTATTACAAATTCACATCTATAAAGGTATTCGTGGACCTTTCTCATATCAGAGATGACTACCAAACTTCCTTTCTCTGTCTGGGTGTACTTGCATTTGACATTAACCAAAGTTCAGAAAGTTAGTGTCATTTGGCATTCATCTCCATTGAGCCACCGGTGAGTTAACACCACCCCAATATCATTCAGGCAGGAATCGCTTGGTATCAACACATCTCATGAGGGATTATAAAAGGCCAATATTTTAGATGATAATAGCTGCTTTTTCATTCTTGCCTAAAGGCTATTTCTTGGCTACATGGCCATTTTCAAAGCTGACCCTTTTTCATTAGCAGTTGTAAAGGTGCCAAGATGAAGACCAAGTTACATATGAATTTTCTGCAATAATTTACCAACCCAAGAAGAAACCTCTGATACAGAGTTGGGAGACAGGAATGTCTGATTACCCCTCTTCCAATGTGTGTAACCTGCTCTTGTCAACTCTGTGGTGCATGTTGGTCATTGGAGTGCCTGGAATATACATTGTTTCATTTCTAAGCCCACCTAGGAGAAATGTTTAAGCACTATCTCCAAGTTGTCTTTATTGGTCTTCCCAGTTCTTAGCAAGTCATTCAGGTAAATGGCAACCTGGGATAGAACTTTTAAATTGTTCTCTATTGGCGACTGAGCAAGGGTGTAAGCTGACAATACCACAAATGACATTTTTTTATAGTGCTACGATCTGTTATGGTATTATTAGTGGCATACTTCTGTCACAATTGTGAGTATTCATGGCTCATCTCCAGATTCATGAAGGACAGTTGCCCCCACCAGTTTTGCATACAAATCTTCTTTACATGAGATTGTATTTATCCAGTTTGTGAGGAGCCATTTATCATTTGTTTAAAATCTCCACAAAGGTGAACTGACCTATCTGGTTTCAGAATTGGTACGACCAGTACTGCCCATTCCGCAAACTGTTTTGACAATTCCTTCACTTTCCAGCCTCCTAATTTCTGCCTTAACTTTTGCACAGAAGGCAAATGGAGCGGAGCTTGCAAAATCATGGAATTTCTTCCTGGTCAACATGTAAGGTGGCCTTGGCTCCTTTGATACTCCCTAGATTTTCCTGAAAATCTTCTGGATATTTAATTAGGAATTCATTCAGGCAGCCATTTTCTAATTGAAAAATGTCGAGCCAATGAAGGTGTATCTTTCTCAAACAATTCTACCTCATCAAGCTTGGGCCCTACCCTTTTACTACAATCAGTGGTAACTGCCCAACTGCTTCTCATAACAGACCAAAAGTGAAGTTATACCCTTCATCTTTAATAGTTCCCCCGTATACATTCTCAGTCTGGCTGAAGTCTTCTGAAAATTTAAGGGTTGGTGTCCAGAGCAAATCTTGTTTAAACTGTTTCTGCAACCATTGATACAGCTCTGCCGGTAGCATCTCCATGAGAACTAGGTGACTGTTTAACCAGACATTTATTTTGATTGTTTCTGATTTGGATGTTGCTCAGCAACTTAACCATTCCAAACCACATGTTCACTCTCCTGGATACAGGTCCATGAAATCTCTTATTCAAGGCCTTATAGGACTCCTTTGCTAAATCAAAGATGTACCAACAGCAGCTACAATGACTTGCCAGCCCAACTCCTGAAGAACATTTTCACCATTTTGCTGAGGCTCAGCTTCTTTTTAGGGTTTTCTTGTTGATATGTTTTATGTAAGGCTCTGCAATTGACTGCAAGTGGTGTTTCCCAGGCTCACAGTCAGACAGGTGAGAGTGTTCACTTTCATGAGGGATACCCTGGTGTGGGGTGGCACGGTGGCTCAGTAGTTAGCACTGCTGCCTCACAGGGTCCCAGGTTCAATTCCACCCTCAGGCGACTGTCTGTGTGGAGTTTGTACATTCTCCCTGTGTCTGCGTGGGTTTCCTCCAGGTGTTCTGGTTTCCTCCTACAGTCCAAAGATGTGCTGTTCAGGTGAATTGGCTAAGCTAAATTGCCCCGTAGTGTTCGGTGTATAAGTCAGAGGGAAATGAGATTGGTTGGATTACTCTTTGGAGTCTAATAACTAATCTAATAACTCATATGTTCCACTTGCCGCATTTTCTAATGATAAAGGCAGTTATCGTTCCTGTTTGAAGACCAGTTGGGCTTCAGCTTTTGCATCTCAGCATCTCATTCAGGATTAACTCAAAATCCTTTCCCTCTGCAATATCTTAACTTCACTAGTCCAAGGGACAAATATTGCGTGTTCCCTGTCAGGCAGGGAGGAAGTGATAAGGTAAGGGAATCGTGGTTTACTACAGAAATTGCATTTCTTATTAAGCAGAAGTAGGAGGCTTATGTGTTGATGAGGCAAAATGGTTCGGATGAGGTGATGAAGAATTACAGGTCAGCTAGGCAGGATTTAAAGAGAGAGTTAAGAAGAGCAATGAGAGGACACGAACACTCTTTAGCAAATAGAATAAAGGAGAACCCTAAAGCTTTCTATAGGTATGTGAGGAATAAAAGAATGTCTAGGGTAGGAATAGGGCCAGTCAAAGACATAAGTGGGAAGTTGAATGTGGACCCTGTGGAGATCGGAGAGGTGCTAAACGAACATTTCTCCTTCAGGAAAAGGAGAATATTGTAGAGGAGAAGAATGAGGTACAAGATATTAGACTAGAAAGGATCAAGGTTAGTTACAAACAGGTGTTATCAATTCTAGAATGAGTGAAAGAAGAGAAGCCCCGTGGGTTGGATGGGATTTATCCGAGGATTTTCTGGGAAGTTAAGGAGGAGATGGCAGAGCCTTTGGCTTTGATATTTGAGTCATCATTGTCTATAGGTTTAGTACCAGAGGACTGGAGGATTGCAAATGCTTTGGCCTTGTTCAAGAAGGGCAGTAGAGATGACCCAGGTAATTATACACCAGTGAGCCTTATTTCTGTTGCAGGAAAGGTTTTGGAAAGGATTATAAGAGATGAGATTTATACTCATCTAGCAAACAACAATTTGATTTCAGATAGTCAACATGGTTTCTTCAAGGGCAGGTCATGTCTCACAAACCTCATTGAGTTTTTTGAGAAGATAACCAAGCATGTAGATGAGGGTAGGGCAGGTGACGTGGTATACATAGACTTCAGTAAAGCCTTTGATAAGGTTCTACATGGTAGGCTGTTGGAGAAAATGCAGAGGCATGACATTGAGGGTGATTTAGGAGCACTGCCACTATACCACGAGACCCCCATTGCTAACAACTCTGTCATTTTTAGGTATTTCTAATCAACCTGTTCAGTGATGTTATCACACACCACTGGAGCAGTTGGGACCTCAATCCAGGGTCCTGACTCAGACATAGTGACATTGACTGTGTCATAAAGCCCCCACATTACGCCAATTTTAATACAATGATGAGAACATATAATTACATTAAATGTGTGCTAAGTATTAGCAATTAATCCTCTAATGTAACCAAGATACTTTTGTTTCATTCTTCAAACCTGGTTATAGTTTATAACATTTCAAAACTGGCTTTATGAGAGAGAATCAAGTTGCAGATTTAATCAGTGGCGCAGTAGGAACAGATCAAAAATGATCCATGCATGTACCTAGATGCAGTGTGTACCATCAATAACTTGCCAATATGTAAATAAATTGGCAGGTATGAAGACTTTCAGCTAATTTATTTGAAATCTTTGAATGGAAGCATTCATTGGATCAGCCTTGTATAGTAAAACATTTAATTTTATCCATGAAATGGGACTGAGTAATTGTCAGTGTTTTAGATAGTCACGATGGATCCGCTGCATTACCTCTAAGGGAATAAACACTCATGGTGTATTGTGTTTGTTCAAGCAAGGATAAGTAATATAAATGATCGAGAGCAAGGCTGTGTCAGTAAGGAGAATAAATAATGGAACACTGGCATATTCCAACTGCAAATGTGTTGCTGGTCAAAGCACAGCAGGTTAGGCAGCATCTCAGGAATAGAGAATTCGACGTTTCGAGCATAAGCCCTTCATCAGGAATAAGAGAGAGAGAGCCAAGCCGGCTGAGATAAAAGGTAGGGAGGAGGGACTAGGGGGAGGGGCGATGGAGGTGGGATAGGTGGAAGGAGGTCAAGGTGAGGGTGATAGGCCGGAGTGGGGTGGGGGCGGAGAGGTCAGGAAGAGGATTGCAGGTTAGGAGGGCGGTGCTGAGTTGAGGGAACCGACTGAGACAAGGTGGGGGGAGGGGAAATGAGGAAGCTGGAGAAATCTGAATTCATACCTTGTGGTTGGAGGGTTCCCAGGCGGAAGATGAGGCGCTCCTCCTCCAGCCGTCGTGTAGTTGTGTTCTGCCGGTGGAGGAGTCCAAGGACCTGCATGTCCTCGGTGGAGTGGGAGGGGGAGTTAAAGTGTTGAGCCACGGGGTGATAGGGTTGGTTGGTTCGGGCGGCCCAGAGGTGTTCTCTGAAGCGTTCCGCAAGTAAGCGGCCTGTCTCACCAATATAGAGGAGGCCACATCGGGTGCAGCGGATGCAATAGATGATGTGTGTGGAGGTACAGGTGAACTTGTGGCGGATATGGAAGGATCCCTTGGGGCCTTGGAGGGAAGTGAGTGTGGAGGTGTGGGCGCAAGTTTTACATTTCCTGCGGTTGCAGGGGAAGGTGCCGGGGGTGGAGGTTGGGTTGGTGGGGGGTGTGGATCTGACACTCAGTTCACCAGTCTGATGGGTGTTTTCAAGACCAACTGAAATCACTGTTTCTCACAGAAATGGGAGATCTGCTTGTTCCTTGCTTGGAGCATATTTTCTACCATTTGTTTGCAGCTATTGGAATTCCAGGTAAGCTATACGTTTACCTGATAGACATGCATAGATTTAAGTTACTGATTTGGAAACGTAAGTCTTACTCTTTGCATGTTTTACACAGACACTTGTATATTCATTGAATATTTGCACATTTTATGTTCAGTCCTGCAACAACTGAAACAGAGGGTGAGAAACAGAGGGGCTGAAACAGAGGGGCTGATACAGGGGCTGAAACAGAGGGCGAGAAGCAGAGGGGTAGAAACAGAGGGGCTGAACCAGATGGCGAGAAACAGAGTGGCTGAAACAGAGGGCGAGAAAAAGAGTGTCAGAAACAGAGGGGCTGAAACAGAGGGGCTGAAACAGAGGGTGAGAAACAGAGGGGCTGAATCAGAGGAGCTGAAACAGAGTGGCTGAAACAGAGGGTGTCAAACAGAGGGTGTCAAACAGAGGGGGAAAACAGAGGGGCTGAAACAGAGGGCGAGAACCAGTGGACGGGAAACTGAGGGACTGAAACTGAGGGGCTGAAAGTGAGGGGCAGAAACTGAGGGGCTGAAACAGAGGAGCTGAAACAGAGGGCCGGATCAGATATTTTCTGATCAACCAGTTTAGAAAGTATTGCATGTCTCAGAAGCAGAGAGGATATGAATGCAGGTCGATTGGCATAGAATGGAGACACATTGCACCACAAGAGCCCCAGTCAAGCCTGGCATGTTAATGTGCTTTTGTCACAATAAATATCAAGGCAGGTGATAAATATTCACACAAACAACCTGTTCAGACATGTTAATATGTGCATTTGAAGCAGATAGGATTTGAATCCAGGCTACCTGACTCAAAAGTATGCACTACAAGAGTTTCAGAAAAGCCTGGCATTGTTACAAAATTTATTGGAATCAAGTATCCTTTCTGGTAATAGATTAGATTACTTACAGTGTGGAAACAGGTCCTTCAGCCCAACAAGTCCACACCGACCCTCCAAAGAACAACCCACCCAGACCCATTCCCCTACACCTAACACTATGGGCAATTTAGCATGGCCAGTTCACCTAACCCACACATTTTTGGACAGTGGGAGGCAACCCACGCAGACATGGGGAGAATGTGCAAACTCCACACAGACAGTTGCCTGAGGTGGGAATGGAACCCAGGTCTCTGGCATTGTGAGGCAGCAGTGCTAACCACTGTGCCACACCAGGGCCTGATAATGTACATCCCAGAGTACTTAAGGAAGTAGCTGTAGAAATAGTTGATGTATTGTAGGTCATCTTCCAGATCATCAGGAGTCTCTTGCTGTGAAACTCAACTGTTTGGGAGTTTTCTACAAATGAATTTGCAACAATTGACGATGGAAGCTCTCCATGTTACAGATACATAATAACAAGCCAACATGCTTCCACAACAATAGCCTATTTTAGTTCAACTCAATATTCTTTCTAAATGGTAATAATTTACTATATTTTTAAAAGGTAACCTTATTTGATACCCACTTCAACAGGTAAGCATTCAATTGTCAAAGTTAATGCCTCACTGCTTGAGACCACAGAACCACAGAATCACAACATCATTGTGGGTATATCTATAGGAGTGGTTCAAAAAGGCAGCTCACCACAATCTTCTCAAGGAAACTAAGAATGTCTGGCTACCAAACTCATGACTGCCTTTTAAATTAATATTAAACTCTGCCTTCATAACTGTTACAAGAAAAGAATTGTATGGATGCATGAGCTTTTCTGAGAAAGAAACCTCCCTCATTTTTGTCAGAAATGACATTGCCAGGATACAAGAGTTTGAGCTATAGGGAGAGGCTGAATGAAGTCGTAGAGTCAGAGAGATGTACAGCACAGGATCAGACCCTTCAGTCTAACTCATCCATGCTGACCAGATTAATCGACTCCCCTTTCTCAGGATTTGGTGCGTATCCCTCTCAATATTTCTTATTCATATACCCATACAGATGCCTTTTAAATGCTCTAATTGTACCACCACTTGCTCTGACAGCTCAGTTCACACATGCACCACCCTTTGCATGAACCTATACCCTCTGGTTCCTGACTCCTCCACCCCAGGGAAACAACCTTTTCTGTTTAGCCTATTCATGCCCCTCATGATTTTATAAACCTCAATAAGGTCACCCCTCATCCTCCGATACTCCAAGGAAAACAGACTCAGCCTATTCAGCCTCTCCCAATAGCTCAAACCCTCCAACCCTGGCAAAATCCTTAAAAATCTTTTCTAAACCCATTCAAGTTTCACAACATCCTTCCTATAGCAGGGAAACCAGAATTGCACACAATTATCCAAAAGTGGCCTAAGCAATGTCCTACACAGCCACAACATGACTTCCCAACTTACTGCTCAACCAAGAAAGGAAAACATCCTAAATGCCTTCTTCACGATTCTATCTACCTGAGACTCTACCTTCAAGAAACTATGAACTCCAAGTTCTCTTTGTTCAGCAACACTCCTCAGGACCTTACCATTAAGTGTATCAGTCCTACCCTAATATGCCTTTGCAAAATGCACATTTATCTAAATTAAACTACATTGCCACCCCTTAGCCTTTAAGGCCATCTGATTGTAATCTGAGGTAACATTCTTCACTGTTTACTATACCTATCACCTTCATCCCCTCCCCCACTCACCTATTGTACTCTATGCTACCTTCTCCCCACCCGCACCCTCCTCTCATTTATCTCTCCACCCTTCAGGCTCTCTGCCTGTATTCCTATATGCCTGTTTTGCCCGAAACATCAATTTACTGCTCATCGGATGCTGCCTGAACTGCTGTGCATTTCCAGCACCACTCTAATCTAGACTCTGGTTTCCAGCATCTGCAGTCATTGTTTTTACCATTGTTCGCTACACTCCAATTTTGGTGTCATCTGCAAACTTACTAACTATATCCTGTGTTCACATCCAAATCATTTATATAAATGATGAAGAGTTGTGGACTCACATTGGAATGCCAGAGGCCTAACAGAATTTTATGAAATCAAGAGGGTAGATAGACAAAGACTTTTCCTGAGAGTGGGCAAGTCCGAAATGAGAACATATGTTTAAGGTGATAAGGGAAAGATTGAAAAGGGATCTAAGGAGCAAACTTTTCACACAGAGGGTGGTAAATATATGGAATGAGCTTCCAGAAGAAGTGTTGGAGGCTGGTACAGTTGCAACATTTAAAAGGCACCTAGATGGGTACTTGAATTGGAAGAGTTTAGAACGATATGGGCCAAATGCTGGCAAATGCGACTAGATTTATTCAGGATATCTGGTTGGCATGGACAAGTTGGACCAAAGAGTCTGTTTCTGCGCTGTGAAGGGTCCGACTCTATGACTCTAAAGAGCAGGCAGAGTCGCTGCTCTTAATGTTTTAGCTCCCAAAGACTCTTTGCGTGTGAATTCTCTTTGAATTCTTCTTTAAACTTCCCGAAGAACAATAATACTTGTCCTAAAATGTTAACTCTATTTATTTCACCACTGATGGTGCCAGACCTGCTGAGTTTTCCTCTCAATCAATGTTTTTATTTTAGTCAGGATGCAGTACTAGAAATGGCAGGAAAGTTTGTAATTGTACTTTGAATTATTTCAAAAATGGTTCTTCTCAATGCCTCAACAATAAATGTTTATTTTTTTCTGCTTTCTAACAGTAAATCTAATGCCAATTTGTGATCCTATCGCGATGTAGGTGTGGTCTCTCTAAATGCATCATTTCCTATCTGGTGGGAATGGCCGTGGCTGATTTTCTGGTCCTGATTTTTGAAGTCATATTGGGATGGATTGGTTTGCTTTATTTGCAAAATTCGTTCTTGCACATTGTATGTAGCATCATCTTTGTTCTGATTTATGTTGTCACAGATATTTCTGTCTGGCTTACAGTTGTGTTTACCTTTGATCAATTTGTAGCCATTTATTGTGTGAAACTAAAAACAAGGTATTGTACTGATAAAACAGCAGTTGTGATGACAACAACAATGCTGTGCTGAGCATTTTAAGGTGTCTACCCTGGTCCTTTACCTACCAACCAAACTACGTAAGTGATACTGTTCCCTGGGGCTGTAATTCTAAACCAAGCTTCCTTACATCACCAGCATGGGCAGCATTTGACATGTTTCAGCTTATTTTAACACCTTGTATTCCTTTCTTTCTGATTTTATTACTGAATACTCTTACCACCAGGCACATCCTAGCTGGGAATTAAGTCTGCAAAAGACTACGTGGCCACTGCAGTGGCAAGTTTCAAAGTGATACAGAGATGGACAGCTGAAGGAAATCCATTATTTTACTCTTCAGTGTATCAGGCAGTTTTATATTTTTGTGGATTATCGTTGTTATATTCTACATATATCAGCGAATTGTAAGTATTCGCCATTACCCCGCCTATTCTGACCCAAATTATGTTGCAGGGTCACTATGAAACATGCTACAGGTTCTCAGCTCCTGCACAAATACGTGCATTTATGTTCTGATGCAGAAAAAATTTAGGGAGAAGCTGATTAATGGAGTGAAATATCCAATCAATGTAATTATTAATCTGGCTAAATTATAGAGAGTACTAAAATCTTCAATTCATGCAATTATGCCACATTTTGTTATACTTAGGATGGGAAAGTGAGATTAATGTAAGTAGCAGTGTATTTGTTATAGGTTAAGAAGCAATGGCACAAAGTGCCTCTTCTGTATGCATGATTTGATGTTTTTTTGAACGTTCTGAGAAATTCATTCAGGATTAGCAAAACAAGCCATGAAATAACCTGCAACCATTTGTGATATAACATTTTATTGAAGATGTATCCAATAGCGACACAAATAATATGTGATTATTCAAAGGAATGGGATTAGATCACTTAGCCCCACAAGCTCGACCTGTCATTAAATAAGACTGTGGTTAATCTGACTCTTCTTTTCCTGCCTATTCCTGAAAATCTTGCACCTTCCTTCTTATTGAGAATCTATTGACCTCTGTGTTAGCATTTAGAGTTATAGAGTCAGAGAGATGTACAGCGCGGAAACAGATCCTTTAGTATAACTTATCCATGCTGACCAGCACTTGGCACAAAACCCTCCAAACATTTCCAAATCACATACCCATCCAGATGCCTTTAGATGTTGTAATTGTACCAGCCTCCCACTTCCTGTGGCAGTTTATTCTATATATGCACCACCCTCTGTGTGAAAAAAGTTGCCCCTTAGATCCCTTTTAAACCTTGCCCCTCTCACCTTAAACCTATATCCTCTAGTTTTGGACTCCTCTGCCTTGGAGAGAAGACCTTGACTATTCCCTATTCATGCCCCTCATCATTTTATCAACTTCTGCAAGATCACCCCTCATGTTTTCACTGCTTCAGACAAAATATTCCCAACCTATTCAGCCTCTTCCTCAGCTAAAGCCCTCCAACACCAGCAATAATCTGAACATTTTAAAGTTTAACAACATCTTGACTGTAACTAGGGGACCAAAATTGAATGCAGTATTCCAAAGGTAGTCTAACCTATGCCTGTAAAGCCAGAACATGACCTCCTAACTCCTGTACTAAATGCATTGACCAAGAAAGACAAGTGCACCAAACACTTTCTTCACTACGCTGCCTAACTGTTAATAACTCTAATTCAATCATTGAGACTAGATTCCCTACAGTGTGGAAACAGGCCCTTCAGCCCAACAAGTCCACATTAACCCAGACCCACTTCCCTCTGACTAATGCACCTAACACTATGGGCAATTTGACATGGCCAATTCACCTGACCTGCACATCTTTGGACTGTGGGAGGAAACCAGAGCACCCGGAAGAAATCCACACAGACATGGGGTGAATGTGCAAACTCCACACAGACGGTTGCCCAAGGCTGGAATTGAACCTGGGACCCTGGTGGTATGAGGCAGCAGTGCAAACCACTGAGCCACCATGCCACCCGTGCCATTGTTGAAGAAGTGATTTCCAAACACTGTGGAAAAAAGCACTCCTGATCCTTGTTATTCAATTGACATCCTCACATTTTAAATCAATGACCCATATTTCTAAATTCTCCCAGAAGGAAAAAAAAACATTCTTTGCAGAGTCATCTTTCAAGATGCCTCAGATATATATTTTTCAATTATGCTCCCTCTTAGTCTTCTAAACTCTCCAGGATACAAGCCATACCAGGCCAATGTATTCTCAAAATCATTTGCCCATTTAAGACATCAGTGAAGCAAGCCTTCTCTGAACAGTCTCCGTTGCATTTGCATGTTTCCTTAAATAAGGAGCTGAATACTGTAATCAGTATTCCAGACTCCCTAATTAAGGCAAAGATAGGATAGTCCATATAGTTTAGTTTAGTTGACATTTATTTCAAGAAAAAGATTGAGTATCAATTATAAGTCAATGGCATTTACAAAAATGCAGTTTATGACTATACAACCACAACCTCCCCGACTCCTTCCTTAACAGCAATTTATTTGCTACTCTTGCTTGTAGAATTTTCAGTACTTGGATAACAAGGCATACCTAGGGATCCTTCATGTTTATTCTTATTGTGATCCATGCCTCAATTCAGAATTGAGCTTATTGAAGCATGGCATCATTTGAAACATCTTTCAAACTTTTAGTCTTTCAGATGCCTATGGTTAATTTTCTTTTAAAATTAAACCCACGTGGATGAGAGAATTGACAAGTTGGCTAAACTTGAAGATCACACAAAAGTAGTTCAGGATGTATGCTGTGAATATGATATATCAAGGAAACACATCAATAATGAAGGATTTAATGCAAAATCTGGCAAATGGAAGGTGATGTAGGAAAATCTAAAGTTGTTCATTTGATTGTGCTATGGACCAGACCAAAGCCTCTATAAATTTATCATCAAAGAGCCAGCCTAGATCCTAAATTTTGCTTATTTAAAGGCAAGTGTGAACTGTTGTGTTCCATATGTAATTTGATCAGACTTGCTGCTTGGCTTTCAGCAAATGTTACAAAGATGTGAGTGTACTGTACCTTTAAGAGTTTAAAAGCTAGCAGTGACAGCATCAAGTGTTCTCGATCAGACCTGAAAATGTGTCTTCTCGATAAGACACAATGTAACATGTGCTTCAGCTAATGAGGTAGCTGGTTGCCTGGAAATGACAAAACAGATTCAAATTAGGCCAATCAGTTTAAATTTTACCCTAAAAAAAACAATCAAATTTCAATTGAGTATATTGACAATCTTAAAAGCCAATGGCACAATCTGATGCTTTGGGGGATAAGGCTAGGGATATTTGAACAGTTGGGAGGAGAATGGCCACAAGACCAATGAATGTAGACTTCTAGTCAGAACTCTCTGTGAGTTACTTGACTTGGAGGAGGAGTTTGCACAGAGAAAACGTCAACACTGACCTGCAGAGACAATCTACTGACGGAGGTAAAGAGAAGATTCGACCGCTGGCTGGTTTTAAGATTTGAATTTTTCTGTAAGTCTTAATTGGGAGTTTTATCAGACTAAAATTATTGAAGGGAAGGTAAAAGATAGGTTATAGAAAGGAATTTTAAATAGTTGTTAGTTAATTGTTCCCTGATATACTTTAAGAAATAAAGTTAATTTTTACTTTAAACAGTTTTGGCCACTCAAATTTTTACAGATTATTGCATGGGATAAATCTCTTCTGTGTTGCTGGTTTTAAATTAAACAGAAGGGTTTACCACATGTTGTAGCAGATTTGGGGTGTCCGGTCCATGAATTGAACTGGTTTAGACAGAGGAGAAAGTGAGGACTGCAGATGCTGGAGATCAGCTGAAAATGTGTTGCTGGAAAAGCACAGCAGGTCAGGCAACATCCAAGGAACAGGAGATTTGACGTTTTGGGCAAGGGCTTATGCCCAAAACGTCAAATCTCCTGTTCCTTGGATGCTGCCTAACCCGCTGCGCTTTTCCAGCAACACATTTTCAGCTCTGGTTTAGACAGATTTGGGTTTACGAAAAATCCCAGCAGGTTTAAACACTTGCAGGTTTGTGTCCTAGATCCTGAAGTAAAATGGAGGTGAGGCAACTTGGTAACGTTTGGTGACTTGTGGTTGGTTAAATTAAAAGTGAGACAAATGGCTTTTAATAATTGCTAAAGAGGTTCTGGGATTTTAAGATGATTCTCAAATTTGCCAAGAATATTTAGAAGGAAAGAAAAAGGCCATACTTTTAGAATTAGCAAACAAGTTAGATTTGGGTTTAACCTGGGATAAATTTAAACCTGAAATTGCAAAGGGAGTTACTCAAACACTTAGGTGTATCAGAGAAACAAACAAGTGCAGTAGAGATAGAAACACTTAAATTACAGTTGAGGAAAATGGAGTTAGAAGGTAAATGAAAACAGAGTAAGGGAAGACAGAGGGAGAGAAAAAGAGAAATAGAGAGAGAAGAGAGGGAGAGATAGGAAAAAGAGAGAGAAGGTTCTTGGCTGAGCAAAGAGTAAGAGAAGAAAGAAAGAGAGGAGAAGAGGAAAAAGAAAGAAATAGAAAGTTCTTAGCTGAGCAAAAACAGAGCATTTGAACTTGAGAAGTTGTGACTTAGTTAGCAAAGTAAAGTTAACAGGATGGAGATTAAAATTTATATATATATAAATATGTCGAAACTCTGCCATATTTTGATGAGAAAGATGTTGAAGCTTTCCTTATTTCATTTGAAAAATTGGCTCGGCAGATGGAATGGTCTGAGGATTTATGGCTAATGACTAAACTGGTGACAGAGCTAGTGAGGTATTTGCCGCACTGTCAGATGAGGTATGAAGAGGTTATACAGGCAATTTTAAGTGCTTATGAAGTGGTACCAGAAGCATATAAACAGCAGTTCATAAACACAAAGAAAGAACCAGGTCAGACTGATGTTGAGTTTGAAAGAATTAAACATTTTGATCGATGGGTGTGTGCTTTGAAAATAAATAGGACCTTTGAGGCTCTAAGAGAGATTATTCTGCACGAGGAGTTTAAAAACTCACTTCCAGAGATGGTGAGAATTCCCATGGAATTCAGGAAGTTCAGGAAGTGAAGGGCAGCAGAATTAGCAGATCAGTACATGTTGGTGCACAAGACAAGCTTCTGATCAGAATTGCATCCTGTGAGAGATAGAAGTTGGGAGAAGAGGTGATCCTACACTACTAAACCAAGAGTTGAGCACACTGGTAAGATTTCCCCACAGGTGAAAGAACCCAAAAGGATGGACAGGAGGTGAAAGGCTCCATGTGTTTTCACTGTAATGGAGTGGGACACAGAAACCACAGTGCCAGGGGAAAAAAAAATAAAAAAGAAAAGATAAAAAAAAAATTAAAACCAGGTGAGCATTGCCCTTTGATGTGAAGGGCACTGCTTGTCACTGGCCACTCGGGTGTTTTCCTATCTTCCTGGTGGTGGAAATTGAATAAAGATTTGTGCACTTTGTGTCTCTCACTGTGTCTCACACCTGCACACACACCATGGGTGCTGGGAGGAAAATAAAAAAAGATTAAAAAAAGAAAAAAGTAAAAAAAACCCAGAAGTGTGCAAAACAAAAAAAACAGGAGATCTTCATACCTTTAAAAAAAAACAACAGGAATTACTAGTGATAAACAGGTCCAGGCGGCAAGGCTGGGGAGGGGTTATTGGGGCCGATTGCCTGCCCCTCTTCCATGGTTACATTCATGCCTGGGTGTCCCTGGAGAAGGAGCACATGGTGTCCACCAACACTCTCCAGCTGTTCAGGGAGAGGTGGGCACCACAGGGAGTGGAATGTTTTATTTCCCCCTCCAACTCTATTTTGATTTAGTCCCTGCCCTCCCCTTCACTGTTTGTTCACACAGCATTGCCCTTTGATGTGAAGGGCACTGCTTGTCACAGGCCACTCGGGTGTTTTCCTACTTTTTCTGGTGGTGGAAATTGAATAAAGATTTGTACACCTTGTCTCTCACTGTGTCTCACAGCTGCACACACACACCATGGGTGCTGGGGATAAAAAATAATAAGCACTACCGCAGTTAGGCGGTAGTGTGGGGGTTAGAGAAAAAAAAAACAGGAACGTAAGGGCACTGCTTGTCACTGGCCATTCGGGTGTTTTCCTATCTTCCTGGTGGTGGAAATTGAATAAAGATTTGTACACTTTGTGTCTCTCACTGTGTCTCACACCTGCAAACACACACCATGGGTGCTGGGGAAAAAAAATAAGCACAACCACAGTTAGGCGGTAGTGCGGGGGTTAAAACAAAAAAAACAGAAGTTTGCCCTTTAAGAAAAAGAAAAAACAAATAAACAGAGAGAAAAAAAATAAACAGGAATTACTAGTGATAAACAGGTCCAGGCGGCAAGGCTGGGGAGGGGTTATTGGGGCCGATTGCCTGCCCCTCTTCCATGGTTACATTCATGCCTGGGTGTCCTTGGAGAAGGAGCACATGGTGTCCACCAACACTCTCCAGCTGTTCAGGGAGAGGTGGGCACCACAGGGAGTGGAATGTTTTATTTCCCCCTCCAACTCTATTTTGATTTAATCCCTGTCGCCCCCTTCACTGTTTGATCACACAGCATTGCCCTTTGATGTGAAGGGCACTGCTTGTCACTGGCCATTTGGGTGTTTCCTTTTTTCCTGGTGGTGGAAACTGAATAAAGATTTGTGCACCTTGTGTCTTTCACTGTGTCTCACACCTGCACACACACAACATCAGTGCTGGGGAAAAGATAAGCACTATCGCAGTTAGGCGGTAGTGTGGGGTTTAAAAAAAAGAAAAAAAAGGAAAAAAAATTTTTAAAAATAAACAGGATTTACTGGCCATAAACAGTCCAGATGGCAAGGCTGGGGAGGGTGTTATTGGGGCTGATTGCCTGCTCCTCTTCCATGTTTATGGTCAAGCCTGGGTGTTCCTGGAGAAGGAGCAAATGGTATCTACCAACACCCTTGAGCTGTTCAGGGAGAGGTGGGCATCACAGGGAGTGGAATGTTTTATTTCCCCCTCCAACTCTATTTTGATTTAATCCCTGCCTGCACCTTCACTTTTTTGATCACACAGCATTGCCCTTTGTTGAGGAGGGCACTACTTGTCCCTGGCCACTCGGGTGTTCCCTTCCTTCCTGGTGGTGGAAACTGAATAAAGATGCATGCACCTTGTGTCTTTCACTGTGTCTCCTCCTGAAGAAGGGCTCATGCCCGAAACGTCGATTCTCCTGCTCCGTGGATGCTGCCTGACCTGCTGCGCTTTTCCAGCAACACATCTTCAGCTCTGATCTCCAGCATCTGCAGTTCTCACTTTCTCCTAGAAGATCCTTACAGTCTTGACAGTCAACATAGTTGAACTCATTCTGGCTTGCTTCCTACGTTAAATTACGCTAAATACTAAACTTAAGCATTGCTATGCATTTTGACCAGAATATACAAATAAACAATGATGAGAATGGGAAAACTGCAACAGATTAGTCTCTCATCCAATTCACCTTAATTGCCAATTGAAGGTGAATGGTTAGTTGGGAAAACCAGTAGACTTATAACGGAGAAAATATATTTGCATAACTTGACCGAGTACTTTGTTAAAGAAACATTTAGTATTGATCAAAATACTTCTGTAGAACTGGACAAAAAGCATTGTCAAAACTGAATGGATGAACCAGCACCAAAAGAATATTTGTAAATGTGAAATAAAATATTCTTAAAGAGGTGGTGATGTCTTTACATTATTCTTTCATCCTCTTTGTGCAAAAGTACCTTCGGTGTGGAGTGTCATGAATATAAAATACAGAAATCCATCAAGGTACCTCATAATCATAACATCGTGTAACAATAGGATACCAATCTGGAAACCAAGTATTTAACAATGTTAGTTTGCCTTGACACTTTAGCTATTGGTCAAAGAATGTGGTGCTGGAAAAGCACAACCAGTAAGGCAGCATCCAAGGAGCAGGAGAATCGATGTTTTGAGCTCTTCCCTCTGCTCAAAATGTCGATTCTCCTGCTCCTAGGGTGTTACCTGACTGGCTCTCCTTTTCCAGCACTACACTCTTCGACTCTGATCCCCAGCATCTGCAGTCCTCAGTTTCTCTAAATTAGATATTGGTTACAACTCATTCTAACTGCATAACCTAGAGGTCAATATTGCTGTTGGTCCCTTTGGTTTCTCTACATTTCACCATTGTTCTCATTGCATGGAAGTCAAAATTCAGTTTTAGCATTGTGCTAATGATTCACAGCTCCAACTTAGCAACAAATACTTTGATGTCTAGCCTAACATTTAGTTTTCGGATATCTCACTTTATGCTCAGTACTCAAGAGCGACAATTTCGTGCCTCAAAACAACTTAGACAAAATACTTTATTCATTTGTCCCACAATGAAGTTTTCTGCCTTGCCATTGATACATCTCTAACTGCAAGAACTTTAGGCACTTAAACAAGATCAAGTGCAATCTTAACACTGCATTTAACCACAATATAATCTTCAGATCACATTACAACAATGTAATTAAGATCATTCATTCTACATCTGGATCATTCCTTCATTATACTTCAGCCTCAGCATAACTGCTGTTCAAACCCTCAGTCATACCTTTATTACTTTATGGCCTTTCTTTTCAAAATCTGAAGTGATATTAATTTTGCACCTCTGTGAAGTTCATACCTAAACCTCATATGTCCTACCTACCACCAAATAGATTCAGCCATTCTCATACTAACTAATACACTTGAGAATTCTTCAGTGAGCAACTCATCTCCAGTATCTCCACAGCGATTCACCATCTAAGATTGGTGGCATAGCAGGTAGTGAAGGGGACAGTCAGAGAATACAGCAAAATATAGATAGGCTTGGAGAGTTGTGCAAAAAAATGGCAGATGGAGTTCAATCTAGACAAATGCAAGGTAGTGTATTTTGAAATATCCAACTCAAGAGTGAACTATACAGTAAATGGAGATGTCCTGGGGAAGATTGATGTACAGAGATATCTGGTTGTTCTGGTCCATTGTTCCCTGAAGGTGGCAATGCAGGTCAGTAGAGTGGTCAAGAAGGCATATGGCATGCTTTCCTTCATCAAACAGGGTACTGAGTACAAATGTTGGCAGGTCATGTTACAGCTTTATAAAACTTTAGTTTGGCCATGTTTGGAATACTGCGTACAATTCTGGTCACCACATTACCAAAAGGATGTGGATGTTGTGGAGAGGATGCAGTGGAGGTTGACCAGGATATTGCCTGGTATGGAGGGTGTTAGACATGAGGAGCTGTTGAGTAGATTAGGATTAGTTTCATCAGAAATATGGAGGTTGAGGGGGGACTTGATTGATGTCTACAAAATCATAAGAGGTATAGGCAGGGTGGATAGCGGGAAGCGTTTTGCCAGAGTGGGGGACTGAATTACTAGAGGTTATGAGTTCAAAGTGAGAGGGGAGAAGTGCAGAAAGTACTTTGTGCAGAGGATAGTGGGTCCCTGGAATGCATTGCCAGCGGAGGTACTTGAGGTGAGAACAATAGTGTAATTTAAGATGTATCTGGACAGATACATGAATGGGCAGGAAGCAAAAGGATACAGTTACTTTCAGAAAATAGGCAGTAGGTTTAGATAAAGGATCTGGATTGGCATGGGCTGGAGGGTTGAAGGGCCTGTTCCTGTGCTGTAATTGTCGTTGTTCTTTGTTGTGTAGAACACAGCAAACTAGGCAGTATCAGGAGGTAGAGAATTCAACATTTTGGATATCACTCTTCTTCAGTCCTGAAAAATGATTATAGCTGAATCCTCCACCTCCTTTTCAAAACATCGATTCCCTTGCTGTTTGGATGTTGCCTGACCAGCTGTGCTTTTCCAACACCACACGTTTCAACTCATCTCCTAATGCTGTCTGGCTTGCTGTGTTCTTCCAGCCACTGGTTTGTCTACTTGAAATTGTGGCATCTGCAGTTGTCTGATGGAATGCTGTCCAATTCCTGGATGAGTTCAGCCTCCACAACACTTTGATGCCATCCAGGAGTAGACAACATGCTTGGATGGGACCACATTTAGCAGCTTCAATATTCACCCCCTTCACTACCCATGCACTGTGGCATCAGTGTCTACCATCTGCTGGAATAGTTCAGCAACTCACCAATGCTTCTCAGACAGCACCTTCAAAGTCTGTCACCTCTATCCTCCAGAGGGACAAAGGCAGCAGATATATGGGAACACTACTAACTGTAAGTTCCAATCCAAATCACTCTCCATTCTGATTTAGAATGTCACAGGTTAAAAATCTTTGAGATCGCCCACGAATTGCACAATGAGTGTCTCTACATCCCAAGGGTTGGAGCAGCTCACTGCATCTTCCATAGCGTTATTATGGATAGGCAAAAGGTGCTGCCCAAACCATTGATGCCCATGTCCCATGAACAATTAAAAATAATACATGGTTTGGCTCTCTTGCTAAAATGCACCTTCTTGCTTCCCACTAGCCTCATGGATTCTCACCTTTAGAGTTCTATGATGTACAAAATTCTTGTAACATATCGGCTTTTCTCTCACCATGATTTCTCAAACATCACTAATTTTATCCAATCCTGGATTCATCTACTCAGTTCTTATGGTCTGCAATTTGCCTTATTTCCCACCTGTTTTTCACTGCAAATCCATCTGTTCAGTTACGTTTTCATCACTGCTATAATACCTTATGTTGTTTGGTAGAAAATTCTGCTGCTTAAGACTTCTTTGCAGCTCCTTGGGATGTTACATTACATGCAGTATGCAATTACACATGAGCATTACGTCAATCCATTTCAACAGAACTTAGAAATGTTGACAAAATAAGCAATAAAGCAATAGAGATCATTGAGGTGATCCATTCTGCCATAAAGTATAGGAAGAGCTGATACAAACCAAATGCTTTATTACAGGCACAGAAAGAACCAAAAGTTAATTTGCCTAGAACTTTGAATATAGTCCCATGTATTGAAAATATAATTAGAATGAATCATTAGCTTCATTATCACTAGTATTAATTACAGAATTAGGAAAGTTATACTGAGCTTGCATAAAATGGGCAGCATGGTGGCTCAGTGGTTAGCACTGCTGCCTCACAGCACCAGGGTCCCAGGTTTGATTCCAGTCTCAGGTGACTGTCTGTGTGGAGTTTGCACATTCTCCCTGTGCCTGCATGGGTTTCCTCTGGGTGCTCTTGTTTCCTCCCACAGTGGAGGAGAAAGTGAGGTCTGCAGATGCTGGAGATCAGAGCTGAAAATGTGTTGCTGGAAAAGCGCAGCAGGTCAGGCAGCATCCAAGGAACAGGAAATTCGACGTTTCCGGCATAAGCCTTCTTGAAGAAGGGCTTATGCCTGAAACGTCGAATCTCCGATTCCTTGGATGCTGCCTGACCTGCTGTGCTTTTCCAGCAACATATTTTCAACTCAGTTTCCTGCCACAGTCCAAAGATGCGCAGGTCAGGTGAATTGGCCATGCTAAATTGCCCATAGTGTTGCATTAGTCAGGGGTAAATGGGACTGGGTGGGTTACTCTTCAGAGGGTCGGTGTGGACTTGTTAGGCCAAAGGGCCTGTTTCCACACTGTAGGGAATCTAATCTACATCTATTTGGGTGACAATCAGAATATGATATCATTCTGGTCATCACATTTGAAGATGAATGTAAAGAGCCTCAGTATACTTTTGTTTCAGTCTTTAAACCTGAATGTAGTTTAGAACACTTCAAAACTGGCTTTATGAGAGAAGGCTTTCCTGATGATTGTCCTGCTCCTCGAATGCTGCCTGATTGGATTTACTTTTCCAGCACTGCATTCTCCACTTTATGAAAGAGAATCAAGTTGCAGATTTAATCAGGGGCACTGCAGGTACAGAAGATAATCTGTGCATGTACCTGAATGCAGTGTGTACCCATCAATAAGTCGATAACATGTAAATAAGTTGGCAGGTATGAAGACTTTCAATTAATTTATTTGAAGTCTTTCAACTGAAGCCTATGTTGGATCAGCCTTGTATAGTAAAACATTTAGTTTTACGCCTGAAATGTGACTGAGTAGACTAATTGTCAGTGTTTGAGATAGTCATAATGGATCTGCTGCATTGTCTCTAAAGGACTAAACACTCATGGTGTAATGTGTTTGTTCAAGCAAGGATAAGTAATGTAAATGATCAAGAGTACAGCTGTGTCAGTGCAGAGAATAAATTAGGAAACACTGGCATATTCCAACTCTGTCCGCCTGTCTGACGAGTGTGTTCAAAACCAACTGAAATCACCGTTTCTCACAGAAATGGGAGATCTGCTCATCCCCTGCTTGGAGTGTATCTTCTACCGTGTGCTTGCAGCTATTGGAATTCCAGGTGAGCTGTGCACTTACCTGATAGACATGCATAGATTTGAGTAACTGATTTGGAAACATAAATCTTACTCTTCGCATGTTTTACACAGACACGCTTTTAATTGTATATTCATTGAATATTTGCAGATTTAATATTCAGTCCTGCAATAGCTATAGTAACATGTGGATTGATACTTGTCTGATCAGGTCTGGCAGATACTTTTTGATCAACTAGTTCAGGTATTATTGTATGTCTCAGAAGCAGAGAGGATTTGATGCAGTTCGATTGGCATAAAAATAGAGACACATTGCACCACACAAGAGCATCAGTCTAGCCTGGTACCTAAATGTGCTTTTGTCAGAATAAATATCAAGGCAGTTGATAAATATTTTCACAACCAGCCTGTTTAAACATGTTAATATGTGCATTTGAAGCTGATAGGATTTGAATCCAGGCTACCCGATTCAAAGGTAGGGACACAACAATGCACCACAAGAGGCCCAGTCAAGTCTGGTATTGTTACAAAATGTATTGGAATCAAGTATCCTTTCTGGTAGTAGGCATCAGATAATCAGGATTTCATGCCGTGTAACTCAAATGTTTGGGAGCTTTCCACAAAATGCATTTGCAGCAATTGACTGTGGAAGCTCTCCATGTTACAGATACAAAATAACAAGTCAACATGCTTCCATAGTAATAGCCTATTTTAGGTCAACTCGATAGCTTTTCTAAATGGTCACTAATTTACTATATTTTTAAAAGGTAACCTTATTTGATGCCCACTTCAACAGGTAAGCATTTGATTGTCAAAGTTAATGTGAAATTCAGTGTTATCGTCATCATCTTCCATAATGAATCTTTTACAACAATATCACAGATTAACCTGGCCTCACTGCTTGAGACCACAGAACCACAATGTCATTATGGGTCTATCTATAGGATATGGCCAGCAGTGGTTCAAGAAGGCAGTTCACCACAACCTTCTCGAGGATGATTAAGAATATCTGGCTACTATACGACACACTGCCTTTTAAATTAGCGTTAAACTCTTCCTTCATGATATTAAATAACTGTTTCAAGAAAAGAATTATATGATGCATGAGAAAGAAATCTTCCTCATTTTTATCAGAAATGGAAGAACATTAATGCATAAATGCTTTCCCTTAGTTCCTGTGTCTTAACAATGGATAACATTCTTTCAGAATGTACTCTATCATGTTATGGTATTTGTGAAACGGTGAACAAACTAACTATCCTAGACAGGCACATCTGGAATAAGTGTCAGCCACTGTACAATTGTAAGCTCTGATTTTTTAAAATCAAAAAGAAAATTAAGTAAATATGAGTGCTACAGTTGGGAAGGCAAATCAGAGCAGGACTAAATTACTTAATGCTAAGGTTGCTGAGCAAAGAGACCTTGTGAGGATGGGTTGATAATTCTTTGATGATGGAATCTTAGGTAGATAGGCTTTTAATTTGTTATTGTACTTCAAATCGTTTCCAAAAACGGTTCTTCTCAATGCCTCAACCTTAAATGTTTATTTTTTCTGCATTCTAACAGTGAATACAAAGCCAATTGTGATTCTGTCACAATATAAGTGTGGTCTCTCTAAATGCATCATTTGCTATCAGATAGGAATGTCTGTGGCTGATCTTCTGGTATTGATTTTTGAAGTCATATTGAGATGGATTTGTTTGCTTTATTTGCAAAATTCGTTCTTGCACATTACTCCCATAAGTAGCATCATCTTTGTTCTGATTTATGTTGTCACAGCTATTTCTGTCTGGCTTTCAGTTGCTTTTGATCGCTTTTTAGCCATTTGTTGTGTGAAACTAAAAATAAGGTATTGTACTGATAAAACAGCTACTGTGATGACAGCAACAGTAACTGTGCTGAGCATTTTAAGGTGTCTACCCTGGTACTTTACCTACCAACCAAACTACTTAAGTGACATGTTCCTTCAGCTGTAATTCTAAACCAAGCTTCCTTACATCACCAGTATGAGCAGCATTTGACATGTTTCAGCTTATTTTAACATCTTGTATTCCTTTGTTTCTGATTTTATTCCTGAATACCCTCACTACTAGGTACATCCTAGCTGCGAATAAAGTCCGCAAAAGACTACGGGGCCACTGCAGTGGCAAATTTCAAAGTGACATGGAGATGGATAGCCAAACGAAGTCCATTGTTTCAAATTTTTGTGGATTGTTGCTGTTATATTCTACATATATCAGCGAATTGTAAATATTCATCATTATTCCTCCTATTCTGACACAAATTATGTTGCAGGGTCGATATTTAGCATGCTACAGCATTTTGTGGAAAGCTCCCAAACAGTTGAGTTTCACAGCAAGAAACCCCTGATTATCTGATGCCTACTACCAGAAAGGATACTTGATTCCAATACGTTTTGTAACAACGCCAGGCTTGACTGGGACTCTTGTGGTGCATTGCTGTGTCCCTACCTTTGAGACAGGTAGCCTGGATTCAGATCCTACCAGCTTCAAATGCACATTTCACTATGCACATAGAGGTTTGCAAAAATCATGAGGGGCATGGATAGGATAAATAGACAAAGACGTTTCCTGACATCGGGGAGTTCTGGAGTCCAGAATTAGAGGGGAAAGATATAAGCCTTTGACTATGAGCCTTTCAGCTCACCGAGCAAACCTACAACCAAAACCTCAACCTGAGCTACAAATTTTCTCTAAACTCGCTAATATAAAAGAGACCTAAGCGGCAACTTTTTCACACAGAGGGTGGTATGTGTATGGAATGAGCTGCCAGAGGAAGTGGCAGAGGCTGGTACAATGGCAACATTTAAAAGGCATTTGGATGGGTATATGAATTGGAAGGGTTTGGAGGGATATGGGCCCTAGCTGGCAGGTGGGACTAGATTGGGTTGGGATATCTGGTCGGCATGGACGGGATGGACCAAAGGGTCTGTTTCCATGTTGTACATCTCCATGACTCTATGACTCTATGTGGTTGTCACTGCCTCAGCGTGGAGCTGGTGAACTGCATTCTTGTACTAGCAATCCATGCTGTACTCTACAGTGACCTAATCAGTTCCATTTCCCTATTTTATTACTGCAAGTTGATTTCTTTTCAGTGCTTAAAATCACTCACCACGTATTTTTTCCATCTCCTCTACTGTAGGTAGCAAGTTCCAGTTCATTACCACTTCATTTATGAAAATGTTTGCCCTCATATTCACCTTTGATTCTTACAAGAAAGTTAAATCTGTGTCCTTTGTCCTTTTACACTCAACTAATAGGAACAGATTTTCTTTGTCTACTTTAACTAACAAGTAGACAGTGAAGGTGGCAGATGCTAGAAATCAGTTGAAGCGCATGGTGCTGGAAAAGAGAAGTTCAGCATCTGAAGAGGAGGACAGTCGACGTTTCAAGCATAAGCTCTTCATCAGGAATGAAGGGGGTGGTCCAAGTTGGCTGAGAGATAAATGGGAGGGAGCTGGGGCTGGGGGGAGAAGATAGTTGGGAGATGAAGCTAGATGAAGGTGTGGCTGAAGGTGATAAGTTGGAGAGGAGGGTGGAGCAGATAGGTGGAAAGAAAGATTCACAGGTAGGACAGTTCAAGAGGGCGGTGTTGAGTTGGAAGATTGGATCGTGGATAAGGATGGGGGAGGGAAAATTAGAAAACTGGTGAAATCCACATTGATCTCATGTAGTTGGAGGGTCCCATATGTGGCTAGAGTTGGGCAGTGGAGGAGGCCCAGGACTTGCATGTCCTTGGTGGAGTGGGAAGGGGAGTTAAACTGTTCAGCCAAGGGGCGGTGGGATTGTTTAGTGTATGTGTCCCAGAGAAGTTCACTGAAATATTCCGCAAGTTGGCACCCTGTCTCCCCAATGCAGAGGAGACCACATCGAAAACAACGTCGATGACATGAGTGGAAGTACAGGTTGGATGTGGAAGGATCCTTTGGCATCTTGAAAGAAGATGAAGGGGGAGGTGTGGGTGTAGGTTTTGCACTTCTTGCGGTGGCAGGGGAAGGTGCTGGGAGTGAAGGGTGAGTTGGTGGAGGGCATGGTCTCTCCAGAACTTTAACTAACAAGTCATGTTTTTTAACAGCTGAATGAAATCTCCTCGACCATTTTGGTGGGGCCAATCTGGTAAATCTCCTTTGCATTTGAGTTGATGGTGACCAAACAGGTGAATGAGGGTAAAGTGGTTGTTGTGGATTTCAGTCCGGCACTTGATAAGATTCCCCATAGTAGGCTATTGCACAAATACCCGCACAGTGGCTCAGTGATTAGCACTGCTGCCTTACAGCACCATGGTCCCAGGTTCGATTACAGCCTCAGGTGACTATGTGGAGTTTGCACATTCTCCCTGTGTCTGCATGGGTTTCCTCCCACAGTCTAAAGATGAGCAGGTGAGGTGAATTGGCCATGCTAAATTGCCCATAGTGTTAGGTGCGTTAGTCAGAGTGAAATGGGTCTGGGTGGGTTATTCTTCGGAGGGTTGGTGTGGCCAAAGGTCCTGCTTCCACACTGTAGGTAATCGAATCTAATCTAAAATACAGAGGTATGGGATTGAGGATGATTTAGCGGTTTGGATCAAAAATTGGATCGCTGAAAGAAGACAGAGCATGGTGGTTGATAGGAAATGGTGATCCTGGTATACTGCAAGGATCTATTTTGGGGCCGCTGCTGTTTGTCATTTTTATAAATGACTTGGATGAGGGCCTAGAAGGATGGGTTAGTAAATTTGTAGATGACACTGAGATCGGTGGAGTTGTGGATCGTGGTGAAGAATGTTGTAGGTTACAGAGGGACATAGATAAGCTGCCGAGCTGAACTGAGATGGCAAATGGAGTTTAATGTGGAAAAGTGTGAGGTGATTCACTTTGAAACGAGCAACAGGAATAAAGAGTACTGGGCTATTGGTAAGATTCTTAGTAGCATAGAATAGATTAGATTCTCTACAGTGTGGAAACAAGCCCTTTGGCCCAACAAGTCCACACCAACCCTCTGAAGGGAAACCCATTTCCCTACCCTACATTTGACCCTGACTAATGCACCTAACACTGTGGGCAATTGAGCATGGCCAATTCACCAGATCTGCACATTTTTGTGATTGTGGGAGGCAACTGGAGCACACAGAGCAAGCCCATGCAG
Organism: Hemiscyllium ocellatum; assembly: GCF_020745735.1. NCBI lineage: Eukaryota > Metazoa > Chordata > Chondrichthyes > Orectolobiformes > Hemiscylliidae > Hemiscyllium > Hemiscyllium ocellatum. Next base: position 4,865,534 of record NC_083443.1, on the reverse strand, counting down.
ACATGGGGAGAATGTGCAAACTCCACACAGACAGGCGGGAATCGAACCCAGGACCCTAGTGTGACGATGCAGCAGTGCTAACCACTGAGCCACGGTGCCACTACAGAGATGAATAGAGATTTCTTGATGTCTATACACATAGATTCTTGAAAGTTGTTAAGAAGGTGTACGATGTATTAGCTTGGCAGGGGATTGAGTTTCGCAGCCATGAGTTCATGTTGTGGCTGTACAGAACTGGTGCGGTCGCACTTGGAGTATTGCACACAGTTCTGGTCAGTGCATTATAGGAAGGGATTGGAAGCTTTGGAAAGGGTTCAGAGGTTATGTTGTAACCGTGCAAAATTCTCAGAGTATGGTGTACAGTTCCAGTTGCCACATCAAGGGAAGGATGTGGAGCATTGGAAAGGGTGCAGAGGGGATATTCCAGAATGTTTCCTGGAATGGAGGCAAGGTGTTATGAGGAAAGGCTGAGGGACTTGAGGCTGTTTTCATTATAGGGAAGAAGGTTAAGAGGTAACTTAATAGAGGTATACAAGATGAACAGTGGATTAGATAGCGTGCACAGTGAGAACCCTTTTCCTCGGGTAGTGATGACGAGCATGAGAGGACACAGCATTAAACTGAAGAGTGATAGATATAGGATAGATGTCAGAGGTAGTTTCTTTACTCAGAGAGTAGTGGAGGTGTAGAATGCACTGCCTGCAACAGTAGTAGACTCACCAACTTTAAGGGCTTTTAAATGGTCATTGGATAGACATATGAATGAAAATAGAATAATGTAGGTTAGATGGGCTTCAGATTGGTTCCACAGGTTCGCGCAACATCGAGGGCCAAAGGCCCTGTACTGCACTGTATTGTTTTATGTTCTATGTTCTATTTCCTCAAAGAACTTCACATCAAAGACCTGAACATTTGGTGACCAGAATTGGATGTGACACTTAAGCTGTGACCCACCCATTCCTTTATAAACATCAAGAATCACTTCCCTGCTGTGTATTCAGTAACATTATTTCTGAAGTCTATGATCCAACTTTCTTTGCTAAATACTCTGTTCATCTGTCCTGCTGTGCCATGTAGTACAATAATTCTCCACCTCAGTGCCTTAACCCCATATGCCATTATATACTTGGGATTTAGAAATCTGAAAATCAATGGCAGATCTTTCAGAGAACTCTCAAGGTAGAAAACTAACTTTGTTCTTTGTTCTAATGTTGCCTGGACTGCAGAGTTTCAGTTATGAAGAGAGTTTGGATAGCCTGGTATTATTTTTTGGAGTAGGGGAAGCTGTGTTCTGGAAGCAGGGTGGGGAATGGTGGGGAGGGGGCGCGGTAAAACTAGATATGGTAGACAGGAGGATATTATCCCGGATGTAGGTTTGCTCGCTGAACTGAAAGGTTTATTTCCAGAAGTTTCGTCATCCTACTAGGTAACATCTTCAGTGGGCCTCAGCCGAAGCATTGCTGTTAATTCCTGCTTTTTTGTTTATATGCTTGGGTTTCTTTGGGTTAGTGATGTCACTTCCTGTGGTGAATTCACTTCCTGTTCTTTTTTCTCGGGGGCAGCAACAAATACAGAAAATGAAAAAAAAACTACCTGCAAATAAAACTAGACAAACTTACACAAAGTAACAACACTGACAACCCAGAAGCATGGATAAAAAATGTATCTGGCTGACCCTTAACAGACACGGAAAAAGCCGCTTTAGTAAGAGGATTAAATTACAGCTGCCAGGATCTGGACAAGAAAGATTTCTTAGCGGCACTAGAAACAAAACTAAAAGACAACCAACTCATAGAAGAAACCCAACAAACCATCAGACTGGTAGTCGCACCAACATTGAGCTGAAAAAAGGAAGGAAACACACTCAATACATAAGAAAGGAAAGCACTGGAAAGACTAAAAAAAGATAAAACCATCGCTATCCTACCTACAGACAAAGGACGCTTGACAGTCTTTCTAAATCAAAGAGACTACATTGAAAAAGTGAATGCACTACTTACAGATACCAACACTTACCAGTAAGTGGTGATAGGGCCGACCCCACAACTAAAGAACCGAATCACAGCCCAACTCAAAAATGTTTAGAAATCTGGAGAAATAAATAAGACCAGCTTCCAAAAAAATGAAACCAGATAGATCCAACACACCACACTTCTACTGATTACCCAAAATTCACAAACCAGGAGACCCCTAAGACCCATAGTCTCACGACATGGAACACCAACTTACAGATTGGCCAAAAAGCTACACCAAAGACTAAAACACTTAGTAGAAGACTCATGCCACTCCATCCATTCCACCCAAGAATTCCCGAAGATCATCAAAGACACTAAGATAGAAGAGGATGAAATAATGATCTCCTTTGATGTAATAGCCCTGTTTACATCAATCAACATTAACCTGACCAAGGAAACACTGACTACACTGTTAGAAGACCCAAGGACACATACAGAAAACACCACTAACTTCATCAACAAGGACAATATCATCAAGCTGGTAGATCTATGCCATATCACATACTTTACCTTCAACAACAAAACCTACGGACAAACCAACAGAATGCCTATGGGATCTCTGGGTTCTTAGCAGAGGCAGTAATGCACAGACTTGAACAAACAGCTCTGCCAACCATCCAACCCAAACTTTGTGCCCACTAAATGGATGACACCTTTGTCATCACGAAGCAAAAAATTAGAGGAAACTTTCAAGACCATCAATAATACCCTTACTGGCATAAAGTTCACTAAAGAGGAGGAAATCAATAACAAACTGCCATTCCTAGATATCACAGTAGAGTGAACAGCCAATGGGGAACTTCAAACCAGCATCTACAGGAAAACAACACATACAGAGCAAATATTGAACTACAGAAACAATCTTCCCAATATCCACAAACAAAGCTGCATCAGAACATTATTTCAATGAGCCAACACACACTGCAGCACAGAGGAACTATGCAGAGCACAGGAAAATCACCTATACTGTGTATTCAAACAGAATGGGTATCTAATGAATACAGTCCTCCAATTTCTCAGCAACAAAGCCAAACAAGCAGACAAAACACGTCCAGAAACCCCAGCCACTCTCCCTGACATCAAAGACATCTCAGAAATGATTGCCAGACTACTCAGACCCCTTGGCACCATTGTAGCCCACAAAACCATCAACACACTAATACAGCAGCTAATGAACTTCAAAGACCCTATACAGAGTACAAGCAAAACTAATGTCATTTACAAATTACCATGCAAGGACTGTAACAAACACGACATTGGACAAACAGGTAGAAAACTAAATACCAGGATACATGAATACCAACTAGCCACAAAAAGACATGACCATCTCTCACAAGTATCCTTACATATGGATGAGGAAGGACACCACTTCGACTGGGACAACACATCCATCCTACGACAAGCCAAACAAAGACATGCACGAGAATTCCTAAAAGCATGGCATTCCAATCAGAACTCTATCAACAAGCACATCAAGTTAGACCCCATCTACCACTCCCTGAGAAAAATAGAACAAAACATGACTTCACCACAGGAAATGACATCACCACAAGAAATGACATTACCAACCCAAAGAAACCCAAACATATAAATAGAAAGCAGAAATTATCAGCAGTGTTTCGCCTGAGGCCAACTGAAGATGTTACCTAGTAGGGTGATGAAACGTCTGGAAATGAACCTTCCAGCTCAGTGAGCAAACCTACATCCAGAGCCTCAACCTGAGCTACAAATCTTCTCAAAACTCTCTAGCATTTTATCCCTTTGGGAGAAGGATCAATGGCTAGGAGGCATAGATTTAAAATAAGGGGTAGACGGTTCAGAGGAGATGTGAGAGAAACCTTTTTCACCAGAGGGTGATGAGAATAGGGAACTTACTGCTTGTAAAAGCGGCAAAGTTAGAAACTCACATACCATCTAAAATGTATTAATATGTACACCTACGATGCCAAGGCATGCCAAGCTATTAGCCAAGTGCTGAAAATAGGATGTGAATAGCTAGGTAGTTGTTTTTGACTGGCACAATCTTGATGCACCAAAGGACCACTTTCTGTGCTGTATATTTCTCATCATCATCATTGGTAGTCCATTGCAGTTGAGGATGACTCTGTTCCCTGTTAGAGTGAGTCCAATGGTAGCTGTACAGACTCATGCAGCTATTACAGGTTCTTTTATACTTGGGGCAGGTTGTGGCTACAGGAAGGGCTGGATGGGGCATTGGTGAGGCAGGGCACTCCTTTGGATGCTTTCACCTTGCTTCCATTTTTCCAACAGCGAGTCTTGAGGTTTTTCCTAGAATGCTCTTTCTCCAACTTGGACAGCCTTGTGCCAGTGATTCCGACGTGTTTGTGGAATTGCTGCATTTTGCCAGTGAGGCTTTGAGGGTATCACTGAAGTGCTTCCTCTTTCTACTTGGGGCTTACCTGCTGTTTCAAAACTGGGTGTAGAGTGCATGATTGGGAGTCTCATGATAGTCATGCAACTGATATAGCCAGCCCATCGTAACCAATCAGTGATGCTGGGGATGTTGGCCTGGTCAAGGATGCTGGTGTTGGTGCATCTTTCTTCCCAGTGGATTCACAGGATCTTGCACTGGCAATGTTGATGGGACAGCTGAAGTACCTTCAGGTGTGTGCTTTAGAGAATCCACATCTCAGAGCCATCTCAGAGGGTGGAAACCACCACATGTCTCTGAAAATCCCTATGACTCAACTGATAACCATCTGAGTAGCAAAAGTTATCATCTCAGTCTTTCATGGCTTTCTCCTTATTTTGAAATTGTATCCCCTTGGTTCTAGACATCTCACCAGGCCAAACATCTCACCTACTTCCACTCTGCCTCTAGAAGAGCCCCAGGTTCTCTGTTCTTGCATATTCTTCAAAACTGCACCATGAATTAGATAAGGTAGATAACAACTACCATCTTCAGGGCTATTAGAGTTGGGAAATAAGTGGTAGCCTTGGCAGGATGCGCTCATCCCATGAGAACTAAAAACAAATCTCTTTTGTCAAAACACATCACCTCACTAAAGGAGATTTCCCAGGAATTTAGAATTAAAGGAGTGATTTGTTTAAAGTTTCTAAGAAATAAAATGAAATGGATTGGAAAGGGGAAATATTTTCACTAATTAGACAATGTAAGACGAGTCTAATGATTGGATCAGGTTCCAGCAACTTTTCAGATAAAACATTCCAGATCCTAATAGTTCTCTTGCAGAACCTGCTAAACTCTGAAAGAGGAGCTGCTGTTGCTGGATGACCCATCAAGCTTCAATGGAACAGCAGGTGGCAGAGGGCAAGAAGATCAGAGCAGGAGTGGGGCAGACAACTAAAATGACAAGTGACCAGTAGCTCAGAATCCAATTTGCAGTCAAAATAGATTGTTCCACAAAGTGATCACCTAGTCTGAGTTTGATCTCCTCAAAGCAGAGCAGGTCCCATCATGAGCAGCAAACACAGTAATTAACTTCCACAGGTCTTCTCACAAACTTTGAACAGGTATAGTAAATCATTGTTTGATTTCACCTCACAAAATGCTTCAAGTAACTTGAAGAAAAATACTTAATTTAAAGAGTTACAGTTAAAATAATGTAACCATTTTCATTCTATTCCAGCTACAGATCTTTTCAACAACCACAGACATAAACACAACAGTTAAAATGAACAAATTCCAATCCTAATGCGATTCAGGGTAAAAGTCAACCCTCTAAACACTAACAGGCTCAGTGGTTTCTCAGTAAATAACATAAATCAAGTGAATAAACTGATTCAACACAAATGAAGTGAATGGTCTATCTCTGGAATGTGTCACGAAGGTGATGCCTTTTCTCATTGCATCAGATGTTTTTCTTCTTCTTAGTGGTCAGTGTTGTCGATTAAGGAAATTTTGTTAAATTTCTGACTGAGTTGGAGATATATGAAGTGTGTCTCATTTCTCTCTCTGTCTCTCACCTATAACAGCTTGGGAACTCAGAGGCCATTATCCCTAAAGGACATTAGTGAATCAATGGGTTCTTTTAGAAATTCAGCAGCTTTCATTGTTATTTATTGAGCCCAATTTCATGGTCTGTTTCAGTTGTTGTCCCTCACTCTCTCATTTCTGTTTTAAACTCATTTATAGGCTACTTGGGAAAGGCAACATTTAAAGGAAGGAATCTCAAACAAAGCATCAAATCAAGACCTGATAGAGAAAATCAGTTCATTTGAACTTCAGTATCATTGACCTTTAAACATCGAAGGAAAAAACACCATTCACTCCAGTGAGAAACCATATATGTGTTTTGTGTGTGGACAAGGTTTCAGTCAATTGTCTGGCCTGTCAAGCGCTGTCACACTGGGGAGAAACTGTGGAAATGTATGGACTGCAGGAAGAGATTCAACTATCCTTCTGAGCTGGAAGTTCATCGATGCTGTCACACTGGGGACAGACCTTTAACTTGCCCTGAATGTGTGAGCTGTTTCACTTGCTCATCCACCATGCTGACACACTGAGGAGTTCACAGTGAGGAGAGACTGTTTGCCTGCCCTGAGTGTGGAAAGGAATTCACTCAGTTATTCAATCTGCAGACACACCACACCAGCGTGTTCACACTGGGGAGAAGACATTCACCTGTTCTGTGTGTGGGTCATGATTCACATAGCCATACAATCTGTGAACACACCAGCAAGTTTATACTGGAGAGAGACCATTTAGTTGTACTAAATTTGGGAAAGAATTCACTCAGTTATCCCATCTGCTCGCACACCAACGAATTCACACTCGAGAGAAGCCATTCATTTCCTTTGAGTGTGGGACAAAAGTGAATTCACAATGCTCTGACTGTGGCAAGGGATTCACTCTGTCATATAACCTGCTGTGAATTCATACTGTTTCAAAGAACATCTCCGGGACACATACACTGAACAATCCCACCGCCCCCGACCCAAAACTTTAACTGCACCCCGACAACTCTGCCAAGCGCATGTAGGTCCTGGGCCTCCTCTGCCGCCAAACCCTAACCATCCAACGCATCGTCTTCAGCCTTGGGACTCGCCAACCACATGGGATTAATGTGGATTTCACCAGTTTCCTCATTTCCCCTCCCCCCCCCCCCCAACATTATCGCAGTTCCAGCTTTCCAACTCGGCATCACCCTCTTGTCCTACCTGTCCATCTTCCTTCCCACCTATCCGCTCCAACCTCCACTCCAACCTCTCACTTTCACCCCCAACATCATCTACCTATCACATTCTCAGCTACTTCCCCCCCAGCCCCACTGCCCTCCCGTTTTTCTCTCAGCCCCCTTGGGCCACAAGCCTTATTCCTGCTCCTTGGATGCTGCCTGACTGGCTGTGCGTTTCCAGCACCACACCCTTCAAGTCATACTGTTCAGAGGCCATTCACCTGCTCTGAGTGTGGGAAGGGATTCACTTTTTAACTGTGACTCATACCATATTCATTGGGGTCTGTTGATAGTATCACTCTAGCACCCTAATAGGGAGCAAATATTCTGGAGAAAACTCAACTTAATCTGATTTAGATTAGATTCCAACAGTGTGGAAACAGGCCCTTCAGGCCCAACAGGTCCACATCGACCCTCCGAAGAGTAACCCACCCAAACCCCTTTTTCCCTCTGACTAATGCAACTAATTGACAATTTTTAAGCATGGTCAATTCACCTGACCTGCACATCTTTGGGCTGGGGGAGGAAACCAGAGCACCCGGAGGAAACCCACGCAGGCACAGGGAGAATGTGCAAACTCCACGCAGTCACCTGAGGTTGGAATCGAACCCCAACCCTGGAGCTGTGAGGCAACAGTTCTAATCACTGAGCCACCGTGCCGCCCACTGTATTAAACCTACTGTGTTAAGTCCTCTTAATATATTGAATAGAAGTTTTGAAGGGGTCATCCTCTCTTCTGACTCCTCCTGTTTCTACACTGTTGGAATTCTAATTCTGACAACAATCAGACTTTTATTGACAATAGTACTGCAGCAGTTTGGCTAAAACCTTGAGAGGGAGAGAGAGAGATAGAACTTAGAACATAGAACATAGAAAAATACAACGCAGTACAGGCCCTTTGGCCCTCGATGTTGCGCCGATCCAAGCCCAGATACAAGTCATTCTCTAATCTCTCTAAGATTTTGCGCCATTACAGAGAAAAAAACAGGATGTTATACTTTATTTCTGTCAATTGTCAAATAATTTATCATTAGCTATTCATTATTCATTATACTTGTAAACTTGAACTTTGAACTTAGTTGCCTTATTGACTTTCCCAAACATTGATTTACACATGTTATTTCATAATCTTGTTTTTGTATGTGAACATTTTCTTAGGCTAAAACCTGCATTTCAGTATGAACAAGGAACCATTAGAGAAGATTAGAGCAAGTTTAACAAGGCAACTTCTACCACCTGTCCTGGCTCGTTCCCCTGTACCATGCCCAATATGGCCCCTTCCTTCGTTGGACTATTGACACACTGCTCTAGAAAACTCTCCTGGACTCATCTTACAAATTCTACCCCATCCAGACCTCTAATACTAAGTGTATCACAGTCAATGTTGGGAAAATTAATATCTCCCATCACCACTACCTTATTGGCTCTACATCTTTCCATAATCTGTTTTACTATTTGTTCTTCTACATCACACCCACTCTTGGGAGACCTGTAATACAGCCCCAACAATATAACTGCACCCTTCTTATTTCTCAACTGCACCCATAATGCCTTACTACCCAAGACCTCCATTGTGTGCTCCTTTAGCACAACTGTGATATCAACCCTGACCAAGCAATGCAACTCCACCCCCCTTTTACTTCCCTCCCTGTCCTGTCTGAAGCGTCTATATCCTGAACATTTAGTTGCCAATCATCATCCCTTCCTTCAACCAAGTCTCTGTGATTGCAATAATGTCATACTTCCAGGCACCAATCCAAGCCCTAAGTTCATCTGCCTTACACACTATACTCCTTGCATTAAAGTAGATGCATTTCAGGCCACCAGCTTTTTTGCACTCATCTGTTCTCTACCTCCTCTTTCCTTTATTAATGGTATCTTCATAATTCTTACAGTTTCCAGTCTCCACCTTGCTGCTTACTTGTTTTCTCTTCGGGTTCCCAGCCCTTTTGAACCTCTGAACCTTTTCCAAAGCTTCCAATTCCTTCCGATAATGCGCTGGCCAGAACTGTGTGCAATACTCCAAGTGCGACCGCACCACAGTTCTGTACAGCCGCAGCATGAACTCGTGGCTCTGAAACTCAATCCATCTACCAATAAAAGCTCATACACCATACGCCTCCTTAACAACACTCTCAACCTGGATGGCAACTTTCAGGGATTAATGTACATACCAAGAAACCTCTGCTTATCTACACTACCAAGAATCTTACCGATAGCCCAGAACTCTTTGTTCCTTATGCTCTATTCAAAGTGAATCACCTCACACTTTTTAACATTAAACTCCATTTGCCACCTCTCAGCCCAGCTCTGCAGCTTATATATGTCCCTCTGTAACCTGCAACATCCTTCAGTACTATACATGTCCTCAGTGTCATCTGCAAATTTACTAACCTGTCCTTCTCGGCCCTCATCCAGATCATTTATAAAAATGACAAACAGCAGTGGGACCAAAACACATCCTTGCAGTATACCACGAATAACTGCACTTCAGGATGAACATTTCCTACCAACCACCACACTCTGTCTTCTTTCAGTGGGCCAATTTCTGATCCAAACCATTAAATCACCCTCAATCCCATGCCTCTGTATTTTGTGCAATAGCCTAATGTGGGGAATGTTATCAAATACCTTACTGAAATCCACATCAACCGCTTTATCCTCATCTACCTGTTTGGTCACCATCTCCTCAAATGCAATGGAGATTTACCAGATTGGCCCCACCAAAGTGGTGTGGGTGGTTTGATTCAGCTGTTTAAAAATATGACTTGTTAGTTAAAGTTCTGGAGAGTCCATTCCCTCTTCGAATAACTTGATAGGTTATTCGCCAATCCACCCTCCACTCCCAGCACCTTCCCCTGCTATCACAAGAAGTGCAAACTTGCACCCACACTTCTTTCAAGATGCCAAAGGATCCTTCCACATCCAACCTGTACTTCCACACATGTCATCGACTGTGTACCTTGCTTTCGATGTGGTCTCCTCTGCACTGGGGAGACCACAACTTGTGGAATACTTCAGTGAACATCTCTGGGACACACGCACTAAACAATCCCACTACCCCATAGCTGAACAGTTTGACTCCCCCTCTCACTCCACCAAGGGCATGCAAGTCCTGGGCCTCCTCCACTGCCAAACTCTAGCCACACATGGGACCCTCCAACTACATGAGATCAATGTGGATTTCACCAGTTTCCTCATTTTCCCTGCCCCCACCTTATCCAAGATCCAATCGTCCAACTTGATGCTGCCCTCTTGAACTGGCCTACCTGCGCACTTTCAGAATTCGGAAAACATGATATTAGATACAGAGTAATGATCCCTCTACATTGTCCCATCAAAAACTCCCAGGACAGGGACAATACAAAAAACAAAGAACAAAAAATGTACAGCCCAGGAACAGGCCCTTCAGCCCTCCAAGCCTGAGCTGATCCAAATCCACTGTCTCAACCTATCGCCCAATTCTGAAGCATCTGTTCTCCCCACCTACTCATGCATCTGCCCAGACACATCTTAAATTAACCTACCGTGCCTGCCCTCCTACCTCTGCTGGCAACACGTTCCAGGCACCCACCGCCCTCTGTGTGAAGTACTTTCTGTGTGTCCCCATTAAACTTTTCACCTCTCACCTTCAGTGCGTGACCTCTTGTTACTGAATCTCTCACCCTAGGAAAAAGCTTATCTCTATCAACCCTGTCTATACTCATCATGATTTTGTAGACCTCAGTCAGGTCCCCCCTCAATCTCCTTTTTTCTAATGAAAACAATCCTAACACACTCAACATCTCTTAATAGCTAGCACCTTCCATACCAGGCAACATCCTTGTAAACCTTCTCTGCACCCTCTCCAAAGCGACCACATCCTTTTGCTCATGTAGCGACCAAAATTGCACAAAGTATTCTAACTGCGACCGAACCAAAATCTTGTACAAATTTAACAGGATCTGGCATCTCTTATACTCAATACCCCATCTGATGAAGGCAAGCATAACATTTGCTTTCTTGACCACTCTATCCACCTGTGCAGCCACTTTCAGTTTACAATCAGTTTACTGATCAGACCAACAATGCCCTCTTCTGGATCATTTATGCATATTACAAACAACAGTGGCCCCAGCACTGATCCTTTTGGAACACCACTGGTCACCTTCCTCCATTTCGAGAAACTCCCTTCAACCACTATTCTCTGCCTCCTGTTGCTCAACTAGTTCTTTATCTAGCTAGAACACCCTTCACACCATGTAATTTCACTTTCTCCATTAGTTTATCATGGGGAACCTTATCAAATGCCTTACTAAAGGCCATGTATATGACATCTACAGCCCTTCCTTCATCTATCAACTCAGTTACTTCCTCAAAAAACTCTTTTAATTTGGTAAGACATGATCTCCCCTGCACAAAACCATGTTGCCTATCACTGATAAACCCATTCTTTTCCAGATAGAAATAGATTTTATCCCTCAATACCCACTGGTCTGTAGTTACCTGGAACATCCCTACTACCTTTCTTGTACAGGGTGACAACATGAGTAACCCTCTCGTCCTCTGGCACTTCACCTATGTTTAAGAATGCTACAAAGATATCTGTCAGGGCCCCAGCTATTCCTCTCCCTCAGCAACCTAGGATAGATCCCATCCAGTCCTTGGGATTTGTCCACCATAATATCCTTTGGCCTACCCAATATATTTTCCCTTCTTATGTCAACATGATCCTGAGTAAACAAACTTCTATCTCTACTCATTCATGGCGACCAGATATCCTAAATTAATCTAGTCCCATTTGCCAGTACTTAGCCCATATCCCTCTAAACCCATCCTATTCATACACCCATCCAAATGCCTTTTAAATTGTGTAATTGTACCAGCCTCCACCACTTCCTCTGACAGCTCATTCCATAGAACCACTACTCTAATCTTGAAACCACATCATCCGACGACATTTCCACCATCTCCAAACGGACCCCACCACCAGGGATATATTTCCCTCCCCACCCATTTCCACTTTCCGCAAAGACTGTTGCCTCCGTGACTACCTGGTCAGGTCCACGCCCCCCAACAACCCACCTTCCCATCCTGGCACCTTCCTCTGCCACTGCAGGAACTGCAAAATCTGCATCCAAACCTCCTCCCTCACCTCCATCCAAGGCCCCAAAGAAGTCTTCCACATCCATCAAAGTTTTACCTGCACATCCACCTATATCATTATTGTATCTGTTGCTCCCGATGCTGTCTCCTCTACATTGGGGAAAACGGATGCCTCCCAGCAGAGCGCTTTAGGGAACATCTCCCGGACACCTGCACCAATCAACCCCACCACCCTGTGGCCCAACATTTCAACTCCCCCTCCCACTCCGCCGAGAACATGCAGGTCCTGGGCCTCCTCCACCATCGCTCCCTCACCACCTGACGCCTGGAGGAAGAACACTTCATTTTCCACCTTGGAACACTTCAACCCCAGGACATCAATGTGGACTTCACCAGTTTCCTCATTTCCCCTCCCCCACCTCATTCCAGTTCCAACCTTCCAGCATTGTCCCCATGACCTGTCCTATCTGCCTAGCTTCCTATCCACTCCAACCTCCTCTCTGACCTACCATCTTCAACCCATCCCCATTCACCCATTGTACTCTTTGCTACCTTCCCCCACCCTCCTCTCTGACATATCACCTTCATCCCCACCCTCATTCACCTATTGTACTCTATGATACTTTCTTCCCACCCCACCCCTCTCTCCACTCTGCAAGCACCCTGCCTCTATTCCTGATGAAGGACTTTTGCCCAAAACGTCAACTTTCCTGCTCCTCGGATGCTGCCTGACCTGCTGTGCTTTTTCAGCACCACTCTAATCTAGACTCTGGTTTCCAGCGTCTGCAGTCCTTGTTTTTACCCAGTCTAACTGCCAGGCTGGAAAGAACAGAGCAGGATGCTGTGTTAAAATTACTGCATTTTAAGGTCAGGATCATATTTGCACACAGACCAGAGGTGTTCTGCAAAGCAGTCACACAGTTTTCGTTTGGTTTCTCCAATGTAGAGTAGGCTGCATTGGATTCAACACATTGGGGTGGCACAGTAGTGAGCACTGCTGCCTCACAGTGCCAGGGATCCGGGTTCGATTCCAGCCTTGGGCGACTATCTGTGTAGAGTTTGCTCATTCTCCCTGTGTCAGCGTGGGTTTCCTCCCACAGTCTAAAGATGTGCTGGTCAGGTGACTTGTTAATGCTAAATTGCTCATAGTGTTAGGTTCATTAGTCAGAGGGGAAAATGGGTCTGGGTGGGTTACTCTTCGGAAGGTCGGTGCAGACTTGTTGGGCTGAAGGGCCTGTTTCCACACTGTAGGGAATCTAATCTAATCAAATACAATATATGACATTGGATGAGGTACAGGTGAAATGCTGCTTCACCTGGAAAGATAGTTTGGGCTCTTGGATGGTGAGCAGTGAGGATGTGAAAAGGTATGTGTTACACCTTCTGCATTTACAGGAAAGAGGGGAAGAGGGGAGTGGTGTTTATAGTTGAGGACTAGGGTAGCTCAAAAGGAACGATTCTTACAAAATGGAGACAGAGGGAGGGGAAGATGTGTTTTGTGGTGGTGCTCTGCTGGAGTTGCCTATGTCATAAATACTGTCCCTGCTACACTTCATATCAACTCTGATGAACAAAGAACAAAGAAAATTTACAGCTCAGGAACAGGCCCTTCAGCCCTCCAAGCCTGAGCTGATCCAAATGTACTGTCTAAACCTATCAGTCAATTCCTAATCATCTATATCCCTCTGCTCTCCACCTACTCATGCATTTGTCCAGATGCATCTTAAATGAATCTACTGTGCCTGCCTCTACCACCTCTGATGGCAATGCATTCCAAACACCCACCATCCTCTGTGTGAAGTACTTGCCGCATGTATCCCCCTTAAACTTTCCACCTCTCACCTTGAAAGCATGACCTCTCATTATTGAATCCTCCACCCTGGGAAAAAGCTTGTCTCTATCCACCTTGTCTATATGCTTCATGATTTTGTAAACCTCAATCAGGTCCCCCTCTCAATCTCCTTTTTGCTAATGAAAATAAACCTAACCTACTCAACCTCTCTTCATAGCTAGCACCTTCCTTACCAGGCAACATCCTCGCAAACCTTCTCTGCACCCTCTCCAAAGCGTCCACATCCTTTTGGTAATATAGTAACCAGAACTGTACACAATATTCTAAATGTGGCCGAACCAAACATGACTTGCCAGCTCTTATACTCAATACCCCGTCCAATGAAGGCAAGCATACTATATGTCTTCTTGACCACTCTATCTACCTGTGCAGCAACCTTCAGGGTACAATGGACCTGCATTCCCAGATCTCTCTGCCCATCAACATTTCCAAAGGCTCTTCTGTTCATTGTATCATTCGCTCTAGAATTAGTCTTGCCTATATGCATCACCTCACATTTGTCTGGATTGAAAACCATCTGCCACTTTTCTGCCCAACTTTTCAGTGTATTGATATTCTCCTGTATTCTCTGACAGTCCCTTATGCTTTCTGCTACTCCACCAATCTTCATGTCATCTGCAAACTTGCTGATCATACCAACAGTGCCCTCTTCAAGATCATTTATGTATATCACAAACAACAGTGGCCCCAACACTGACCCCTGTGGAACACCACTGGTCACCTTTCTCCATACTTTCTGTCTCCTGTTACTCAGCCAGTTCTTTATCCACCGAGCTGCACACCATATGACTTCACTTTCTCCATGAGTCTACCATGGGGAACCTTATCAAACGCCTTACTAATGCCTGTGCATATAACATCAACAGCCCTTCCTTCATCTCTCAACTTGGACATTCCCTCTAAGTTGGTAAGGCACGATCTCCCCTGCATAAAACCGTGTTGCCTATCACTGATAAGCCCGTTCTTTTCTAAATATAAAGAGATCCTATCCCTCAGTACCTTCTCCGGCAACTTTCGCACCACTGATGTTAGGCTCACTGGTCTGTAGTTACCTGGAATATCCCTACTACCCTTCTTGTCGATGGGGACAACATGAGCAACCCTCCAGTCCTCCGGCACCTCACATGTATTTAAGGATGCCACAAAGATATCTGTCAGGGCCCCAGCTATTTCCTCTCTCACCTCCCTCAGCAACCTGGGATAGACCCCAGCCTGTCCTGGGGATTTGTCCACCTTAATAACCTCCAGCCTACCCAACACATCTTCCCTATTTATGTCAACATGATCCAGACTAATCCAACTTCTATCTCTAATCTCAACATTCATCAGGTTCCTCTCCTCAGTGAACACTGATACAAAGTAATTACTCAGAATCTCACCCATTTTCTCAGGTTTGAAGCCTTCCTTTGCTATCCTTTAGTGGACCAATCCTTTCTCTAGTTATCTGCTTGCTTCTTATATAAGAATAAAATGCTTTGGGATTCTCCTTAATTCTGCTTGTTAAAGCATGGTGGCACAGTGGTTAGCACTGCTGTCTCATAGTGCTAGACCTCTGATGTTAAGTGTATCTCAGTCAATGTTGGGAAAACTAAAATTTCCCATCACCACTACCCTATTGCCTCTACATCTTTCCATAATCTGTTTTACTATTTGTTCTTCTACATCACACCCACTCTTGGGAGGCCTGTGATACAGCCCCAAAAGTGTAACTGCACCCTTCTTATTTCTCAACTGCACCCATAATGCCTCACTTCCCAAGTCCTCCATTGCGTGCACCTTTAGCACAGCCGTGATATCATCCTTGACCAGCAATGCAACTCTACACCCCCCCTTTTACTTCCCTCCCTGTCCTGTCTGAAGCATCAATATCCTGGAACATTTAGTTGCCAATCATCAAGCCCTTCCTTCAACCAAGTCTCTGTGATTGCAATAATGTCATACTTCCAGGCACCAATCCAAGCCCTAAGTTCATCTGCTTTACACACTATACTGCTTGCATTAAAGTAGATGCATTTCAGGCCACCAGTTTTTTTGCGCACATCTACTCTCTGCCTACTTTTCCCTTTATTAATGCTATTTTCATAATTCTTACTGTTCTCCAGTTATCACCTCGCTGCCTACTTGTTTTCTCTTCTGGTTCCCAGCCCCCTGCTACATTAGTTTAAAACCTCCCCAACAGCAGTAGCAAAAACTCCCACTAGGACATTGGTTCCGGTCTGGTTCAGATGTAGACCATCCATTTTGTAATAGTCCCACCTTCCCTAGAACTATTCTAAATGTTCAACAAATCTGAACCCCTCCCTCCTAGACCATCTCTCAAGCCATATGTTCTTCCTGCCTATTTTATCATCTCTACGCTGGCAAGCATGTGGCACTGGTAGTAATCCCAAGATCACTACCTTTGAAGATTCATCTAGATTCAAAACGATACCATGCTGTCTCTCCATGGACACTGTCTGAACCACTGTGATCTACAGTACTGTTTGTTTTTGATACAACTAATAGGGAAATTGGAGTTTTGGAAATGCTTTGAATAAAATTATCTGACGATATCTTCTTAAATCTGAGATAGCTAATACAAAATAGGGTAGAGTCTAACAATGGAGGTCGGCTTTTCCTTTGTTCATAAAAGAATTACAATACATAGCTCTTATTTCTGTGCAGAAGGAAGCGAGGCTGTCGATATAATTATATCCAGGAGTTTTGCCACACCCCCTTTAAACCAGCAGTAAGTCACAACTAATTAACGCACCCTGCTTGAAGTAGAATGGACCAATACTGTTTTGTTTTTCAGATAATTGATGATGCCGAAGGCTTTCGCCAATGACTGTGATCTTCTGAACCTTTTGCAGACTTTCAACGTTGCAATCACGATGGACCAGGCTAGACCTCCCTCAAAACATTTCAAAAAGGTAGCCCAGACGTGATTTTTCTCGTTGTTTAAAGCAGGTGTAACGTGGGTATTCTAGGAGTAATGAAGCCAACCACTCAATTTCAAATAAAACAGAATTTAGTTACAAGCTACTGAATGAAATACGAACAAAAAAGATCCACATTTATATTATCTTAATCTATCTGAAAACCCAGTTGACTCTATCATAACTTAATGATGCTGTTCCAAATGCTCGCAACATTCCCATATACACACCCTTGGCAAAAAAAAAGTGAAACCAAATGCATGGTTCTTACAGGAGGGATATCAGAGAGAGATATCCCTCCTATCAACCAGAAAACATCTGTGGAATCAGTGAAGTTTCTTCCCAACTAAAACTTGACCAACAGCTTCCAAATGACTGCTTGCTAAAACCAAACCAGACCCTGAACAAGGAGAATTGGCCACACCCCTATCATTGTACAAGCATTTTAAAAGAAAGTCTAAAATGTATTCTCAAGTAGATATTTCAAGATATATCAGAACCTCTGCTTTTAGAACATAGAGTCATAGAGTCATAGAGATGTACAGCATGGAAACAGACCCTTTGGTCCAACTCGGACATGCCGACCAGATATCCCAACCGAATCTAGTCCCACTTGCCAGCACCTGGCCCATACCCCTCCGAACCCTTCCTATTCACATACCCATCCAGATGCCTTTAAATGTTGCAATTGTACCAGCCTCCACAACCTTCTCTGGTAGCTCATTCCATACATGCACCACCCTCTGCAAGCAAAGTTGCCTCTTAGGTCTCTTTTATCTCCTTCCCCTCTCACCCTAAACCCCTCTCACCCTAAACTCGAGTTCTGGACTACCACACTCCAGAGAAAAGACCTTGTCTATTTACCTTAACTTTGCCCTTCATGATATTATAAATATCTATAACGTTACCCCTCAGCCTCTGATGCTCCAAGGAAAACAGCCCCAGCCTATTCAACCTCTTTCTATAGCTCAAAACCTCCAACTATGGCAACATTCTTGTAAATCTTTTCTGAACCCTTTCAAGTGTCACAACATCCTTCCAATATTCCAAAAGTGGCCTAACCAATGTCCTGTACATCATTAACATGACCTCCCAACACCTATACTCAATACACTGAATAACAGAAAGGATACCAAATGCCTTATACACTATCCTATCTACAGATTACTATCCTATGTCCAGATTACAGAGGAGGAAGTGCTGGATGTCTTGAAACAGGTAAAGGTGGAAAAATCCCCAGGACCTGATCAGGTGTAGCCATGAATTCTGTGGGAAGCTGGGCCTCTTGCTGAGATATTTGTATCATCGATAGTCACAGGAGAGGTGCCAGAAGACTGGAGATTGGCTAACGTAGTGCCACTGTTTACGAAGAGTGGTAAGGACAAGTCTGGGAACTATAGACCAGTGAGCCTGACCTCGGTGGTGGGCAAGTTGTTGGAGGGAATCCTGAGGGACGGGATGTACATGATTTGGAAAGGCAAGGACTGATATGGGATAGTCAACACAGCTTTGTGCATGGGAAATCATGCCTTACAAACTTGATTGAGTTTTTCGAAGAAGTAACAAAAAGGATTGATGAGGGCAGAGCGGTAGATGTGATCTATATGGATTTCAGTAAGGCATTCGACAAGGTTCCCCATGGGAGACTGATTAGTAAGGTTAGATCTCATGGAATACAAGGAGAACTAGCCATTTGGATATAGAACTGGCTCAAAGGTAGAAAACAGAGGGTGGTGGTGGAGGGTTGTTTTTCAGACTGGAGGCCTGTGACCAGTGGAGTGCCACAAGAATCTCTGCTGGTTCCTCTACTTTTTCTCATTGACATAAATGATTTGGATGTGAGCATAAGAGATACAGTTAGTAAGTTTGCAGATGACACTAAAATTGGAGGTGCAGTGGACAGCGAAGAGGGTTATCTCAGATTACAACAGGATCTTGACCAAATAGGCCAATGGCCAAGAAGTGGCAGAAGGGGTTCAATTCAGATAAATGCAAGGTGCTGCATTTTGGGAAAGCAAATCTTATCAGGACTTACACACTTAATGATAAGGTCCTAGGGAGTGTTGCTGAACAAAGAGACCTTGGAGTGCAGGTTCATAGCTCCTTGAAAGTGAAGTCGCAGGCAGATGGGATAGTGAAGAAGGTGTTTGGTATGCTTTCCTTTATTGGTCAGAGTATTGAGTACAGGAGTTGGGAGGGCATATTGCGGCTGTACTGGACATTGGTTAGGCCACTGTTGGAATCTTCTGTGCAATTCTGGTCTCCTTCCTATTGGAAAGATGTTGTGAAACTTGAAAGGGTTCAGAAAAGATTTACAGGGTTGGCAGATTTGAGCTATAGGGGGAGGCTGAACAGGCTGGGGCTGTTTTCCCTGAAGCGTCGGAGGCTGTGGGGTGACCTTATAGAAGTTAACAAAATTATGAGGGGCAAGGATAGGATAAATAGGCAAAGTCTTTTCCCTGGAGTCGGGGAGTCCAGAAGTAGATGGCATAGGTTTAGGGCGAGAGGGGAAAGATATAAAAGAGACCTACAGGACAACGTTTTCACACAGAAGGTGGTACGGGTATGGAATGAGCTGCCAGAGGAATTGGTGGAGGCTGGTACAATTGCAACATTTAAGAGGCATTTGGATGGGTATATGAATAGGAGGGGTTTGGAGGGATATCAGCGAGTGCTGGCAGGTGGGACTAGATTGTGTTGGTCTGCATGAAAGGATTGGACTGAAGGGTCTGTTTCCATGCTGTACATCTCTATGACTCTATATCAGTGACCCCGGCACTGATCCCTGTGGAACACTGCTGGTCACCTTTCTCCATTTCGAGAAACTCCCTTCAACTACTACTCTCTGTCCCCTGTTGCTCAATCAGTTCTTTATCCACCTAACTAGAACACCCTGCACACCATGTGACTTCACTTTCTCCAGTAGTTTACCATGGGGACCCTTATCAAATGCCTTATTACACTGAAAGGCCAGTAAGTTTTAGGAAAATTAAAGCATGTCTTTCAAGAAGTCCATGGTGTCCCGGGTGCAGTGGAGGTTTATCTCCGTTTACATTCCTGGAACAGCTACTAGAGCACAGTCAAGTGTTACATCGATAAAAACCACTGTATCTTTCTACATACCTTTGCCAAAGCACATTTGAGAAGGAGAAGTGTGACAGTGTTTTCCTTCCCCACTACAGCCACCTCAAGGTGAGGAGGAAGTGAAATTGCAGGCACACAGGAAGGAGCTCTTTGGCCTCTCTTACCATCAGCTAGATTAACATTAGATTGAACATTCCGGCAAATGACTGACTATTTTCTCAGGGATCCATCTGACTGGATGTACCCTCTCCTTTTCCAACTGCACCTCAAGGTGAGCTGGTGGCTTCATGGTAACTAATAACCCAGAGGCTTAGCTAATGGTTATGAACATGGGCTTAGATCCCATTGTGACTAGCTAGTGAAATTTAAGTTCAGATTATAAGTCTGATATTAAAAACTTGGTAAAAATGACCACAAAACTGTCATCAATTCTTTTAAAGGCCCCATCTGGTTGTCTACTGCCCTTACCTGTTATGGCTTACTTCTGACACCAGACCAATACCAATGCTCTCAGCTCAAGGGGCCACAAATGCTGGCCTTGCCACTGATGTCCACATCCCATGAAAGGAAAGAAAAATTCCTTGCACACTACTGGTCATTATGTCCTTAATTTTATTCTTCATAAACATCTGACTAAGTTTACTTACCCGCACGGCCGATAGGTAAAAACGACAAAACTTTCTTCAATGGTTCGCTCCACAAACGTGACACAAGTGAACTTCTCCCAGTGTCTCATGGCTTGTTTCCTGGGTTCTCTGGGTTCCTGAACCATTTCAAACAAAACAATCACTTAGTCCAGACTACATACACAGCAAACAGTCAAATCAATAACATCCCATCACAGTGAACTCCTCAGTTAGAGAGTACGCTGCACCTTTGATTGTCGTAATAACACGAGTGGCCCTGTCTGCCCAACTGTGCTCCTGAGCAGTATTCTAACTGTTGAAGATTCAAGCAATATCAAGCTGAAACTATTCTATCACTGTGTGTGCACCATACAAGCCTCATGTTAATAACATTGCTGTAATGCATAGAACCATCAAATTACTACAGTATGGAAACAGGCTCTTCAGCCCAACAAGTCCGCACAGACCCGCTGAAGAGTAACCCACCCAGAATTGTTCCCCTACCCTACTACTCTACATTTTACCCCTGACTAATGCACCTAACCTACACATCCCTGAACACTATGGGGCAATTTAGCATGGCCAGTTTACCTAACCTGCACATCTTTGGACAGAGAGAGAGGAAACCGGAGCACCAGGAGGAAACCCACTCAGACATAGGGAGAATGTGCAAACATCACACAAATAGTTGCCCATGGCTGGAATCGAACCCAAGTCCCTGGCGCTGTGAGGCAGCAGTGCTAAACCATTGAGCCACCGTGTCACCCCCTCCTGCCTCTTGATTGTACTGGAGTCCACGTAAATGTTCCAAAATATTCCACTGAAGCGAAAGGCTGGGAATACCTGAAACTGTCAATTGGAACCTAACTCTAATCCGATCCCAATACTAAAAGGACTGCTGAAGGACATTGAAGAGGTCATACACGTGAGGGGGAACAGGCTTCTCTGGCTGAGCATGAGACAACTTGGCAGAGTACAGTACCAAACCACCCTCGGACAAGGGTTGCATGGGATTAGATACAGAGTGTAAACTCTCTCTACACCTTCTCCATCAAGAACTCCAGGATCAGTACAGCACAGTGTGACATACAGACTGAAGCTCCCACTACTCTTTAAACTGGAAGTAAAGGTGCCTCTACATTGGTACCCATCAAAGACTCCCTGGACTGAAACAGCATAATGCTAGATGGACAGTAAAGCTCCCACTTCTCTTAAATTGAAAGTAAATTTACCTCTACGCTGTCTCCATCATACAGTCTCAGGACGGGGACAACATGCAATCAGACACAGTGTAAATCTTCCACTACACTGTCCCCATCAAACACTCCCAGGATGGTACAGCATGGTGTTAAATACATAGTAAAGCGCTCACTTATCTTTTGAACTAAACGTGAAGAATCCTCTTCACTGTGTATACCAAACATGCCAACAGTTTCCAAAGGTTTCTCTGGTTGTGATTAATGCTGACATTAGCAATGAAATAATTCTAATCTAAAAACTCCTGTAGCACTGTATGATTGGAGAAGTCAGACTGTCTGCCTGACTCACACTGACCAGTGAAGTTTCCTCCGATGATGTAGGGAATAATTCCTAAGGCCAGATCCGCTCTGGCCATGAGGTGGCAGCCCGTCTGACTCTGCTGCGTGCTGCTGGAGCTCGGGGGCGCTGGTCTCTCTGCTGCACATTGCCCAGGTTTCCTACAAGAACGTTACTGCAGGAAGTCCATTCACAAGGCATGCCATGCAGACACCATTCACAAGACACACACTACACAGACAAAGTTAAAAATCACACAACAGGTTTATTTGGAAGCACTAGCTTTCAGAGCATTGCTCCTTCATCAGATGGATGTGTAAGTAGCACTCAGAAAGCTAGTCACCAGATGATATTACTACCTGAGAATCTTCTGTTCCTAGTTTAGTCATATCTCGGAACAGGTCTGATGAAGATTGCAGGAAGCTTAGTTTTCAGTAGGTATTAGCTTTTATTTAACATGGTAACTATAGATTTCAGTGAGAAACATGAGCAGAAGGAAACTAAAGTTAAATCAAATCATAGTAAAATAATAAAATAAACCAAAGGAAAATAAAATTAATCTGAATGGAATATTACTAGTAAGGTTCTATAATTATAGTTAATAATAGTTAATCTATAGTTACTCTCAGGGCAATAAATTGTATTTAGATTAATAAAAGAGAGAAGAATAGAACCTCCACCGTATGGAAGCAGGTCATTAGGACCATTGAGTCCACACAGACCTTCTGAAGAGCATCGCACCCAGACCCATCCCCTAACCTATCACCCTGCACTTCTCATGGCCAACCAACCTAGCCTGCACACCTCTGCAGTGGGAGGAAGCCAGAGCACACCCACGCAGACACAGGAAGAACGTACAAACTCCACACAGTCGCTAAAGACTGGAATCGAACCCAGGTCCCTAGCGCTGTACGGTAGCAGTGCTAACCACTGAGCCATTGCACTGCCCCTAGCTGCCACAGAATGGCAGTTCAGCTGGGCCAAGTGGATGGCACATCCTCGGGAATGTGTGAAGTCATGGACACACCAGCTGGAACTCCAAGTTTCAGAATGTGAGCAGAGGCTGAAGTCACTGTGAACTTCCATGAGGCTGAGGACATGGAAAGCACATACGGGGAGGTGGTCACACCACAGACTGGAGGTGTACAGAGGGACTGGGAATGGGTGACTACTATACAGCCTGAGTGATCCAGGCAGCGAGTGCAGGATTCCCCCGAGTCTATTATGCTTACTAATTGGTATTCCATCTTGGAAACTAGTCAAAACAATGGTTCCTCACAGGAGTGCAGTCAGAACTAGAATCAATCTGTGGCACCAAGAACTTTTCAGATATAGAGAGGGAGAAGATGAAGAATTGTAGGGTAATAATTATAGAGAATTCCATAACTGGGGAATCAGCCAGGCATTTGCGTATCGTATCATGACTCCAGGACGGTGTTCTCCCCCCCCCCCCCCCCCGACTTCCCTGGTTGTAGGGTCAAGGATCTCTCAGAGCAGTGACAGGATATCCATCTGCACAGGGTTGGTTGGGGGGTGGGTGCAGTGGAGGCCAGCTAGAAGTTCTCATCCACATCGGCACCAACTGTTGAGACTATCACTACTTTTAGTTTTTCTCATTTTTGGTTTGGAACTATGGGTTGCAGTTAAAAATTGAACTCTGAATGGCAGCTTTGTACCAAAAAGAGGAGAGGACAAAATTCTGATGTTTGCTGTTGGGAACTGGCCTGGAAAGATAATGCAAATTATCTAAAGAATTCTGTAGATGATTCAGCATCTGCTCAGGGACTGGCACCTGATTAGAAGTTGAATTGATCGATCAAGGGAGGAGTGGTGCAAGTCAACCAGGGAGAATGTTGAAGGAGGAAGAGAAGTAAAGACAGTCATACAGTCATACAATATGGACACAGACCGTTCGATCCAAATAGTGCACCAACGGGCTCTGACTGGGGTTTTTTTTGGTCAGGAGGCAGTTTTGGTTTGGAAGCTGTTTTTGGTTTTGCTCTCTCTAGTTACTCTCCAGTTATCGGGAGGTAAGGTCGGATAAGCGACTGGGATAGGCAACAATAGTGGTTGCCAGGTATTGCCACGGGACAGGGCACCCTGATTCGACCAGGTAACTCTTGTGCACAGACCAAGGTAAGAAAATTGACCTTTAAGTATTGCCTTGGTGGTCAGGGACGTACGAGAAATACGGGGAATTGGCAACATATAAAATAAAGTATTTAACTGGCTAGATTAATCTAACAAGTAAGGTGTCTGCCTGATTCGATCACCCAGCCTTTGACCGGTTGTTAAGAGGGGAAATCCCCCACGCGAAGGTGGGTGTGGAAGAAGGTGACACCAGACCTCAGTAAGGTTAACTATATTACATAAAGAAACAGCTGAATATTGAAATGGGGAATAAAAATAGTGATTTAAGTTTAGAAGGAGACATTAGAAGGGCGTCCGAGGACCACATCCCAATGGATAGTCCTTCAGGAAAAATGCTAAGAAATTGGAAGTACAATCCTCGGACGCAAGGAAAGGATAAAAAAAAGGATAAAATGTCAATGCAAAAACAGCCTTACAGTCAGGAGGAATCAGATTATTCTTTGTGTCAGAAGGGCTAGTAGCTGAAGGGCTACTGAGGGTGCACTTTGTAAATAACTTATGGCCAGATGTCCAGAAAAATATTCAAAAGCTAGAGGGGTCATTGCGGGAAACTCAAAGTGTCTGTGAGACATGGTGTCTGTGTGTGTGTGGTGAGAGAGAGAGAAAAAAAAAGCTGTACAGCTAACAGAAAGTTTAACCCTTTGTGATTCGGTATGAATGCACATTTGTTTGTTGGTGATTGAATGTTTGTGCTTTGTTCCCTGGAGCTTGAGATCTGGGACTGTTTTGAATCCGATTTCTATTATGGAAATTTTAACATGATTTCTTTTAAGGTTAAGGATTTTACAGATTATGAAATAAAATGTTAACTCCTGCTCTTTTTGTAGGTCATGACTGCCTTACTATCAGTTTCTAACTAATCTCTTTTATCCTTACATAAAAGTGATTTATGGAGAACAGTTGAAGTTTTAACTTGAATAGACAAATACTTTTTAAGGCAGCTCTGGTTATTTCACGACCTATAGCATTGCAATTGAGCAATGACTGGTCAGGACTACTTGGGAGGACTGGTTTTGGATTTGAACCGGGTGATTGTGGTGGATTTCAGAGTTAGGAATTGTGTGTATTTTGCATTTTGAATATTAAACACTGAATGAATGAATTTATAATATATAAATATATATTTGTAAGATTCCAAAATGTATAGTTAGGAACAGGCTTTAAAGTTAGACAAGCATAAATTGATAAATTGTATTTGAGATTACAGGGAGCAAGAAATATTGCAATTATTTTTAAGAAAAGATCAAGATCTAAACAAAACATTGGGTGATGAGGAATGGCCATGAGGAGGCCCTAAAGCTGTTCAGTTGGTTAAATCAGCTCAGCAATTGATCTGGCAACATAACATGAGAAGCAGAAACCGAAGGCAAAAATAATGATAGCCATAGTTGATGGGATAATAAAGCAAAGGACAAAACTAAAACGATAAGGAAACCGGAATGGTGGCGAGCAGCATGTTGAAAATAAAGGGAGGAGAAGGGATCGGGGAGGAGATGTTAAGGGGTCTGGTAGACAGGAACAAGGATCGAAGTGGAAATCCCCACAGGCGGGATGTTATTACTGTGGAAAGACAGGTCAATTTAAGAGAGTGGGTCCAGATCCGAAAAAGGAAGTAAAGGCACTGCCATTTATGAACCTTGATGAAAAATAGGGATGTCAGGAGTTCCTGCCTCCGGAGGCCCACCATGAACCCTTGATAAATTTAAAGGTGGGACCTTACAAAGAGTACGTAGTTTTCCTAGTCGATACGGGGGCAGCAAGGTCATCCTTAAAATTTAAGCCCAAGGGAGTGGGAATGAAAAAGTTAATTGGATTATGGCAACTGTTTTGTGATGAGAGGCACAAAGAATCGGTTTTGCGCTCATGACAAAATATTGCCACCAAATTGGGGATTGAATTAACTGCAAATGGAGCTATGGAATCTGTTGAGGTTCTTAAAAATGAATGTGCTCGAGCAAAACAATTACAGAAACAGAGTGAGAAGTCACAAGTGACTGGTAAACAAACAGAACTGCACAATTACAGTTGTTAAAATGTTTTAGTCACTTGTTACGTTTCCACCCTGAATTATAATATATATATTTTTTTAATAATTAATATTTATAATAAATCATTTGTGTTAGCCTGAATCAATATTAATTGGCAGGATACCTTCACACATTCTCAGTGACCTGTCATATTGATTCATGGTTAATTTAAAACATGACTGCATTCATTCATTGTTAATTAAAAAAATGTAAAGATACATTACCGACCCGAGTGTGTGCTGTCAGTGGCAGCAACAGTCTTATTGGTAGAGGAGAGTCGGAAACTTACTTTTGGGGGAGCCTTAATAGTTAGCACCCCACATCAGGTACGGACCATACTAAATCAGAAAGTAGGACAATGGCTCACAGACTCTAGGATCTTGAAATATGAGACAATCTTAATAGAGCAGAATGACTTTGTGTTAATTACGGACAGTTGCTTGAATCCAGCTGCATTTCATGGCAGAGAGAGGAGGGTGACCCTTGGCAATGCAGACCATGACTGCCTTGATATTACTGAATATCAGACTAAAGTGCGAATGAACTTAAGAGATGTACCGTTGCATGCGGGAGCTCAGTTGTTTATCAACGGGTCCTCCCGGATGATTGAGGGTAAAAGGCATAATGGATATGCTGTAGTAGACGGGATAGAGGGAAGCATTATCAAGGCTGAAAGACTGCCTAACGGCTGGTCATCCCAAACTTGTGAACTCTATGCCCTAGAAAGAGCTCTCAGAACCTTAGAAAACAAAAAATAAGGAACGGTATGTACAGTCTCCAAATATGCGTTTGGAGTGGTACACACCTACAGAAAAATTTGGCAAGAAAGAGGACTGATAAATAGCAGAGGAAAAGAACTAGCTCATGAGAAATTGATAAAACAGGTGCTGGAATTCCTGTTCCTCCCTAGAGAAATAGCGATAGTTACATTAGAAGGGGAATGAACCGGAAGTAAGAAAAAATAGACTGTCCGATGAGGTAGTTAAAGATGCGACCCTGAATCAACAAGGAGCAGTGAAATACTCCCTAATGCCTACACTTTCAGATCTTCAGGGTGCCTCGTTGTTTACTGTAAAGGAGGAAAAAGGACTAAAAGATTTAGGAGCTGCAAAGGCAGCAGATGGGTGCTGGATGTTACCCGATGGGAGGGAAATGTTGAATAAAATGATGATGCAAGAGATTATGGCTGTCCTACATCAGGGGAGTCACTGGGGAGCGCAAGCTATGTGTGACATAGTGTTAAGGAAGTACGCATGTAAAGGGATATACACCTTAGCCAAGCAGGTATGTGCAGGATGCCCGACTTGCCAAAAGATTAATAAGAAAGTAATGAGGGGGGGGCCAAGAGGTGGAAGAAACCCTGGGGTAGGACCTTTTCAAAGAATACAGGTAGACTACACAGAATTACCTCCAATAGGGAAACAAAAGTACTAATTCGTCCTCATGGATCACCTAACTGATGGAGGCATTTCCAATGTCCTCAGATACCTCGAAGGGAGTAGTGAAAACTCTCTTAGAACATATAATTCCCTGATATGGAGTGGCGGAAAGTATAGATTCAGACCAAGTTAGCCATTTTACCTCTAAGATCCTACAAGAAGTAATGGCGGGATTAGAAATCTCTTGAGAATTCCACACTCCTTGGCACCCGCCTTCCTCTGGACAGGTGGAATGAATTGCTTAAAGAAACAATTGTCTAAGCTAGTCCTAGAGACTCAATTATCATGGACAAAATGTTTACATATCGCATTGCTACACATTAGGACTGTGCCTAGACATGATATAGGCCTCTCTCCTTATAAGATGATGTTTGGATTACCTTTCTTGGGTGGAAGAAGGGAATTACCAACTGTAGAGTTCAATGATAAGTTTTTAAAGAACTATATTGTGGCGCTCAGCTCTTCTTTGTCTGTCCTTAGGAAGAAGGGTCTGTTGACCCAGACATCTCTACTTGAGTTCGACAACCGGGTGATTGGATCCTGATCAAGACCTGGAAAGATACCAAACTGCACCCGAGCTGGAGGGACCATTCGGGGCTGCACAGTGGCACAGTGGTTAGCACTGCTGCCTCACAGCGCCAGGGACCTGGGTTCAATTCCCAGCCTCAGGCGACTGACTGTGTGGAATTTGCACATTCTCCCCGTGTCTGCGTGGGTTTCCTCCGGGTGCTCCGGATTCCTCCCACAGTCCAAAGATGTGCGGGTCAGGTGAATTGGCCATGCTAAATTGCCCGTAGTGTTAGGTAAGGGGTATATGTATGGGTGGGTTGCGCTTTGGCGGGTCGGTGTGGACTTGTTGGGCCGAAGGGCCTGTTTCCACACTGTAAGTAATCTAATCTAATCTAACTCTCCTGATTACTGAAAGAGCTATCAGAACTGCTGAGAAAGGGTGGAGTCATCATACTCGTGTTAAAGGTCCTGTGAACGCCCCATTGGTGGACTGGCAGTCTCATCCTACAGATAACCCTCTGAAAATTAAGCTCAGAAAGAAGGAATGAACTGAGACAAAAGACTCTTTTAATGTTTGATGGTATCTTTTGTTATTAATTGTAAGGGCTGTGTGGACTCACCTCTCCCTGCCGCCTAAAAGATTAAGACAGATAGACAGGACGGTAGGCAGGGGTCAGAGATGGGTGGGTACTGGTATAGTAATGTAACATTAGTAGTATTAACTGTTCAAGGAGGTGGGAAAAATCTCTTCACTCCACTCTGCCAAAATTATGCTGAACAAGAGGGACTTGCCGACTGTTGGGTCTGTGCAGAGTCTCACACCATGGTGAATCTGGGATCCCCACCTCGGTAATACTGCTCACCAAAAGAGAAGTGTACGATATATAACAATTTGACTCGGGTTCAAATGATACAAAGTGGAGATCTGACAGGGGTAAATATAACTTTGCCGGATGGTTCCCTAGACCAGCCCCGAAAACTCTAGGTGCTATCGATGGCCTTAGAGTTTCCCCACCGAAAGGAGCAGTAACTACCACCTGTTTCTGTAAACAGAATTATACTGCACACTTCCAATAAGGAAAATCATCTTGTGTCTACACCAGCCAAGCCACTGCCACGAGCATTCCCCGAATATTAAGCGGAACGTATTGGGTATGCGGCCTGAAGGCCTATCCATTTATTCCTGGGAAAAATACATTCGCATGACCCAATGTATGGGAATACATGCATGTTATGAAGTCGATGAAACACTGCCTCAAGACCAGAAAGGCTGGAGTGGCTGCTGTTACTTCGTTTATGTAGTCCCTCACCTCCAAATAGAAAAACATGAGCCCAACCTGAGAAAGGAGGGGCGGAATAAGACATAAGACCCGTGAGGTCTCTGAAGGAGATCGTCTGTTGTGGACACTACTCCCAAACTATGGCGCTGCA
The DNA here is from genome assembly GCF_020745735.1 of Hemiscyllium ocellatum. Classification (NCBI taxonomy): domain Eukaryota; kingdom Metazoa; phylum Chordata; class Chondrichthyes; order Orectolobiformes; family Hemiscylliidae; genus Hemiscyllium; species Hemiscyllium ocellatum. The sequence continues at coordinate 4,835,701 of NC_083443.1, read as the reverse complement.
AGGGCAGGGGTAGAAATACAGAAACTGGCGGCTGCCCTTGAAAAGCTCATTAATCGTACCGCCGATGGAATGGAAGAAAATCAATCCCAAATATCGGGCATAACTACCGAAATGATTGCCACAAGACTAACAGCTTTACAGAATCGAATGGCTTTACACTATCTCTTGGCCGAAAAAGGGAGAACCTGTGCTCTGATTGGTAAGGAATGCTGCACTTTCATCCCAGACACCTCTTCCATAGTGGAAGATAAGGAAGAAAAAGATAGTAAATTGGGGATGAACTTTGAAAAGATGAGGGATCGGGATGGGGCGAATGGGGACTGACTGGTTGGGGAAAATGGTTAGTTAATTTAGGCATTTATGTATTACTAATAAGTCTACAACAATCAATAATGGTCATGACAATAGCACACGCGCAAGAAAGAGAGAGTAGCAGATTACTCCTAGAGTTTGAAAAAAGACAGATAGGGTGAAAAGAGGGCAGAAAATAAAATTGCAAAAACAACAAATGTTTTAAAAAAGAAATGAGGGAATTGTAAGGAATGTGTGTTGTTATTGCAGATATAGAAAAGCAAGTGTTTGTGCAGAAAAGGGGTACAGGGAAAAATATCAGCTAGGCAAGCATTAGGGAAATGTATCTTTATCTTTAATGTATAATTGTGGATAATTGAATACTAACTTTAGTGCAGAATTATTAAAACAATTTCTTTCATCATAATGTTTTAAATAATAGTCTCAGCAAAATAGCTGAAACGCATAAACTAGGCAAGAAAAGATACATTGTCAAAACGTATGTTCAGGAATGGAATGTACCTATGAATAATGGAAGATATTACAAGCAAAGTAAAAGAAAATCAAGATACAAGTTTAGCCTTATGTCAGCACTTACAGAGGGAAAGGTTGCCAACTTGGAGAAAAGGGAGCAATAAGGGCAGAGTGCAGCTGGGTAGTGGTAGAATACAATAAGAAAGATTGGGTAATGTAAGAGTCGGGAGAGATGACCTCACGCAGCTCAAAAGTATAACTGTGTCTTCGTTTGAATGTTCATTGCTCATTTGCTTCTGCATTTGATGCCCTTTCTTGCAAGCTCGTAGAATAAATAGTCTTGTTTCCAGTTTTGGTGGTCTCGTCTAATTTTATTAAAACTTGTTTCTAACACTGATGACTTCAGAATTCAAACAAGGTGCATAGTCCTGTATGCCTGCAATACAAACCATAATCCCAGGATTTCACGAAGGCCTAGTATTCATCATTGAAATGGTTACCAAATTGTCAAATTATAATTTTTAAAAACTTATGCCTGAAATATGTCTGTCGATGTGACAGAGGGGGTTTATGATCAAACAAGTTTAGGTCATAAATATTAATTATATTGCTTTGCTGTTCATCTGTGAGCTACTAAAATGACGTTCTTAATAATAAATTGCTAATTACTGTTTAAGTTATAAACTTGCCGTCCAAGATCTGTAATTTGTAAAGTCTAGGTCAGAACAATTGAGCAATTTTGAGGCCCATTGAATGCTTTAATTTCACTGTGTTGCAAATCCTGTAACAGTAAGGCTGACTTGGCTTGACTTGCTATTCCTATGTCATTACACCAATGAGGAAGAGGGAAGAGGTCCTGAAGGCGCTTTCAGGGAGTTAGGAAGGAAATTAAAAAGTAGGACCTCAAGGGCACTAATCTGAGGCATTGACATAAATGATTTGGATGCGAGCATAAGAGGTACAGTTAGCAAGTTTGCAGATGACACCAAAATTGGACAACGAAGAGGGTTACCTCAGAATACAACAGGATCTGGACCAGATGAGCCAATGGGCTGAGAAGTGGCAGATGGGTTTAATTCAGATAAATGCGAGGTGCTGCATTTTGGGAAAGCAAATCTTAGCAGGACTTATATACTTGATGACAAGGTTCTAGGGAGTGTTGCTGAACAAAGAGACTTTGGAGTGCAGGTTCAAAGCTGCTTGAAAGTGGAGTCGCAGATAGATAGGATAGTGAAGAAGGCGTCTGTTATGCATTCCTTTAATGATCAGAGTATTGAGTACAGGAGTTGGGAGGTCATGTTGCGACTGTACAGGACATTGGTTAGGCCACTGTTGCAATATTGCGTGCAATTTTGGTCTCCTTCCTCTCAGAAAGATGTTGTGAAACTTGAAAGGGTTCAGAAAAGATTTACAAGGATGTTGCCAAGGTTAGAGGATCTATAGGCTGGGGCTGTTTTCCGTGGAGCATTGGAGGCTGAGGAGTGACCTTATAGACGTTTACAAAATTATGAAGGATATAGGATATTATATAGGATAAATAGGCAAAGTCTTTTCCCTGGAGTCGGTGTGAGAGGGGAAAGATATAAAAGAGACCTAAGGGGCAACGTTTTCACGCAGAGAGTAGCACATGTTTGGAATGAGCTGCCAGAGGATGTGGTGGAGGCTGGTACAATTGCAACATTTAAGAGGCATTTGGATGGGTATATGAATAGGAAGGGTTTGGCGTGATATGGGCTGGGCGCTGGCAAGTGGGACGAGATTGGGTTGGGATATCTGGTTGGCATGGACGGTTGGACCGAAGGGCCTGTTTCTATGCTATACATCTCTATGACTCTATGACTCTATTAGGTAGGGCTTTTGTCTGAGACATCAATTTCCCTGCTCCTCGGATGCTGCTTGACTTGCTGTGCATTTTCAGCACCACTTGAAACTTGACTCTAATCTCCAGCATCTGCAGTACCCACTTCCGCCATGAGGAATATTGAATTAACTATGAATTGAACAGCAGAGCAGGCTCAGAGGGCAGAATGGTCTACTCTTGTGCCAATTCTGATGATCTTATGAAGTGTTTAGAACACAGCCAAGGAAACATAGAACATTGAAGATAGGCACAGGATAAGGCCACTTGGCCCTTTGAGCCTGCACTGATCATGCAATTTCAGTAAACCTTTCCCATCCTCTTCCTATACCTCTACATCCCTTTAACTACAAGGGTCATATTCAGCTCCATTTTGAATATATCTAACAAACTGACCCTCACAACATCTTCCTGTGTGAGAGAATTCCACGGGTGCACAACTCTCTGAGTGAAGAAATTCTTTCTCACCTCAGTCCTGAATGGCATATTTCTTATTCTTAGACCCCTAGTTCTGGACTTCCCCAATATCAGGAACATGCTTGCCCCATCTAGCCTGTCCAGTCCCATCAGGATTTTATATGTTTCTATGATATCCCCCCTCATTCTTCTAAATTCCAGAGAGTATAAGCCTCTCTTCTTATGTCAGTCCTGCCATCCTGGGAATCAGTCTGGTGAACCTTCGCTGGACTCCCTCAGTAGCAGGAGAATCCTTCCTCAGGCTAGGAGACCAAAACTGCACACTATTCTCAAGGTATGGCCTCCCTAAGGCCCTGTGTAACTGAAACAAGACGTCGTTACTGTGATACTCAAAGCCTCTTGCTATGAAGGCCAGTGTGCCATTAGCTTTCCTTACTGCCTCCTGCACTTGCACACCAACCTTCAGCGAGTTCATCAAAGTGTTTTTGCTACCAAAGTGTTTATCCACATTATGTTGCATTTGCCGAGTATGTGCCCACTCAGCCAGCCTGTCCAAGTCACCCTGCAGCCTCTTAGCACACACTATCACCCAGCTTAGTATCATCTGCCAATTTGGAGATATGGCTTTCAATTCCTTCGCCTAAATTGTTAATGTATATTGTGAACAGCTAGGGTTCCAACACTAAACTCTGTGGTACCCCATTCATCACTGCCTTCCACTCTGAAAAGGACCCATTTATTCCAACTCTCTGCTTCCTGCCTGCCAATCAGTTCTCTATCTACATTAATACATTACCTTGATTCCATGAGCTTTAACTTTACTTACTAATCTCTTGCATGGAAGACCAAGAAACATACATAGTATAACCAACTTGGCTGACAAGTCCTCACTATCTCTCCAGCCTAGTCCAACAAGGCCAAGATGGAACTTCAGCCTGGAAGATTAGGCCTACCTATTGTCCCATCCTGGCCAACAAGGTCTAGCTGGAATCACAAGCTAGATCGACAAGGCCTGGTCAAGTAACCCTCACTGCACCTCCAGCCTAGTTCAACAAGGCTTCACTGTATCCTAATGAAAGGTTCCGACCTGAAAAGTCGACTACCTTGCTCCTCTGATGCTGCTTGACATGCTGTGCTTTTTCCAGCTCCACGCTTTATCGACTCTCACTGTAATTGTAGCCTTACTAGACAGTCTCTCGTCTGCTAGCAGTGATAGTTATGATCTGATGGAATAGGAGCTTGTCTCCTATTTGCAGACAGACCATGAGGAGGGTACTAACTACAGCTTTATCTAAAATTACTATTTTTCAGCACTCAGATCTCAGGTTTCAAGTAATGACTTTTTCTTAGTGGGAGGATTAAATTCTTCCAATTCAGCCTGCTTTCCCATAAACAATAATTGGGAGTTGGTGACTTTTCTGAAGGATACCAGAAGGATTTGATTCTTCACCATTAATATGCACTCACTCATTTTTTTATCGGGTGTTCCCGCTCACAAATGCTAACCAGATGCCAGGGTCTCTTGAGTTGGTACGTGACCCGTTAATCCAGTGCGTCTGAGGAGAAGGTTGGAATACTCAGCGACATGGAGATGTAAAGAGGCTGTGTGATGGGTAGGCTGGTTAGTCCTTGTGTTCTACAACTGGCCAGCCAGACTGTGGCTCTCAAATGCTGTGACAGGGGCACAAGGACAAATTGTTGCTAATTCGAGCAGTTGGAGCTTTTGTCCTCCAGGGATGCTGCTCAGATGGCTAATCGTCAGAACTACTCAGCAAAATCACATTCTTCCTTAACAGGATAGACACTTGTAGAAAAAAAGAAAATTGAAGCTGAGGTGTTTATAAAACTAATTCCAATTTAGCTGAATGGCCTCTTTGACAGGAATCCTAGTTGTTAAATTTGTTACCTTGGTAACTTGCAGCTAGATTTTCTGTAAAGGTTTAAGACGTTTGATGTCATACACCTTAAATGAGAAGGCTCACAGATAGAGCCTGAGACAATCAGAGAGTGTCAAGAAGGTTAAAACGTTTTCAGAAGGTTGTGCTATTTAAGATCGATGAGAGAGACAGTGAGGGTCAATGATTTACCCAATCCTAGGCTTCAAAGCAGAAAGAGAGGAATCAATCCTGACTGTCAATGGCATAAAAAAGGATTTGGTGTCTCTTCAGGATTTTACTTCTGTCAAAGTCAGCAGGTGTCAGAAGCCACGGCAGACGTAAAGACAGCTCGAAACAATTTCACATTATCAAGAAAGACCATTAGCCAGCTCTAAAATTGCAGACTGTACAACTAATGGACAAATAGGGATCCATCACTCACCAAAGTCACATTCTAGAGCATCAGGAGCAAGGACCTGAAATCAGTTTCAGGTAGGTAGCCATCAAAGGCAGGGGCTGCCCTTGTCCATATTCATGTTACCTATATCTGTGTGGGTTTCCTCCCACAGTCCAAAAATGTGCAGGTCAGGTGGATTGGCAATGCTAAATTGCCTATAGTGATAGGTCCATTAGTCAGAGGGAAATGGGTCTGCGTGGGTTATTCTTCGGAGGTTCGGTGTTGGGCCGAAGGGCCTGTTTCCACACTGTGGGGAATCTAATCTAATCTCATTTTATGCAGGGTCAGCTTGCACACTGGCAGCCAGCCACAGCTACATTAATAAAAACTGCAAATTGAAAGCTGCTCTTCCTCCAGCACTCTGCCTATTTACAAAACAATAATCAATACCTTCCAGACTGCATTACAAAGGAGATTTCAACGTGAACTAATTTAGTCTTTAGATCAGAAACCTGAGACATAAATGGCAAAAGCCAATCACATTTCTCGAGACATTTAACATGCACTTACATTTAGACATTAGTGAATTTAACATTCCAGGCTTTTCAAAGATAAAAAATAAAAGGAACATAAGAACATAAGAAATTGAAGCAGGAATAGGCCATTCAGCCCCTCAGGTTTGCCTCATTAAAGATATCATGGATGATCCAATTCAAGCCTCAACTCCTCTTTAGTGCCAGCTCCTCACAGCAGTCACATACCCAATATCTGAAAATTATATCTATCTCCTCTTTCAGTACTTTCATTGATCTGGCCTCCACAACTCTCTAGGTCGGAAAAAGCCAGACATTCACTTCCCTCAGGAGAAATTCTTTCTCCTCCTAGTTTTAAATGAGTGTCCCTTTACTTTGAAATTCCCCATTAGACTACGTTCCCTACAGTGTGGAAATAGGCCCTTCGGCCCAACAAGTCGACACCGACCCTCAAAGAGTAACCCTACCCTATATTCACCCTTGACACTATGGGCAATTTAACATGGCCAATTCACCTAACCTGCACATCTTTGGACTCTGGGAGGAAACTGGAGCAAACCCAGACAGATACAGGGAGAATGTGCAAACTCCACACAGACAGTTGCCCAATGCTGGAATTGAACCTGTGACCCTGGTGCTGTGAGGCAGCAGTACTAACCACTGAGCCACCGTGCTGCCCCCAGTTAGTGGGGGGATCATCAAGACTGCCTTGATTTTAAACTCCAACCCCCTGGCAATAAGGGTCACAATCTTATTTGCCTTCTGAATGACATGCTGCAACTGCATGCTAACTTCTTGCATAAGAATACCCAGAGCTCTCTGCACTACACTTTTTTTGGAGTTTCTCTCCATTGGATAAGGCTGCCTCTGCCTCTTGATTCTTCCTATCAAAGAGGATGGTCCCACGTTTTCCTACATTAAACTCCATCGGTCAGTTTCTTTGTCCGCTCACTAAACTTATCTATATCGCCATGAAGATTCCTTATGCTTTCATTACAACATGCCCTCCCACCTTTTGTATCGTCAGAAATTGTTGATATTTTACCTCTACTTTATCCTGCAAGTCATTGATATAGATAATTGAGGCCCTAGGACTGATCCTTGTGGTCCCCCATTAGTTATGTCTTTCCAACCTGTAAATGACTCACTAACCCCAACTCTCTGTCTTGTGCGCGTTTAACAACCCTCCGAGCTGGGTTATATTGCAGGGGGAGTGAGGTGGGGAAAGGTGAGGAGGGATAGGGAAGAGGCCTTTTTTTGAGAAAGGGAGGGAAGTAGGGCAGAGGTGGAGGTAGGGCAGAGGTGGGTTATGTTGAGGGAGGGAGAGAGGGAGAGATATAGGGCAGAAGTGGGTAATGTTGAGGAGGGAGGGGGATTGGGGACAGGTGGGTAATGTTGAGGAGGGAGGGAGATAGGGCAGAGGTGGGTAATAATGAGGAGGGAGGAAAATAGGGCAGTGCCTTTACTAGCAGCTAAAACATCTAATCAGTGCCTGGAGGTGGGAGAGGAGGAAGGTATACAAAGTAATGGACATTCTGTATACCTACCACTCGCCAGTCTTGATGATCTCATTGATTCCATGATCCAAAAATGTTCTGAAGGGTCACTAAACCCAAAACGTTAGTTCTAATTTCACTCCATACATACTGCCAGACTGCGGAGCTTGTGTTTTTGTCTTGGTACCCAAAAATGTACATTTTAGCATTTTCATCTTGCTCTTCTATCACAATGCTTTTCTCCAGAACACATTCTATATTCCTTGCTGTCTTGAATGTCTAGCCAATAAGGACAGTGGCTACTTGCTGCCTTCCTCACTGATCCAGCTTCCCGACAATGTGTCCTCACCACGATGGGTGACACTGGCAAGTTTTTATATATTGTTCAAACCCAAAAATGCAGAACCGCTTTAAACTGCTTGCTGAATTTAATAAGCTTTCATTGTGAGACAGTAAGTGTAGGGGATGGAATATTGGAGAGGGAGTAGAGAGTGTGTTAGGAATTGTGATGACCAGCATAGATTAGAGGAAACACTGCCTTTGTAATGAAGGTAGAAAGATATCAAACATCTGGCTGTGAACATCAGAGGGTACCAGCAAGACATTGAATGATAAAAACAAGATTGATATCACCATTGTTGCATGTCACAAAACATAGTTGAGTTTGATGCTGCTCAGTAAGAATTTGTGATTTGGAGGTGCCGGTGTTGGACTGGGGTGTACAAAGTTAAAAATCTCACAACACCAGGTTATCGACAAAAGGTTTAATTGGAAGCACTAGCTTTCAGAACGCCGCTCCTTCAACCACCTGATGAAGGAGCACTGCTCTGAACGTTAGTACTTCTAATTAAACCTTTTGGACTTTTACCTGCTGTTGTGTGATTTTTGACAGGAAGAATTTGAGCTAGTTTCATGCCTGAGAGGCATTGTGACAGTTTACCAGATCAGTATCTGGTCAGTGGAGGTGTTAAAAACAGGGGAGTTATACTGAATAAGGTGCTAATTTCTGAGTTTTATTCATTTAAAGGGTAATTTGCTTTAAAGTGCTTGGAATAGATAAAGAGAAACCAATTCTGCTTGTTGGGGAATCTGGAATATTGTTGAAAATAAAGGCCAGGACTTTCAGCAGTAACCTGAGCAAATACTGCCAAGTGAGAGAGGTATGGAACTCAAATGTCAATTGACTAGCTTCCATCAAGGAACGTTAGGTTTCTAATAACAGAAAAGGCTGCAGCTCCATAGACTGTCAGGGAATTATTAATTGCTTTCAAACGTCCTCAGTGTTGTCTGCTCTAGAAAAATAACATATTCTTTCCAAATATTGGGTGCAGCAGGCCAATCTTTCCAAATAATGGCATCATGCAAGAAATTATTATTCCATTTCAAAGACACAAATGCGAGTGAGTTTCATCAGGAACATGCTTTTCTCCCATTGCCACTGAAATAACTCCACAAAGGGCAGCATCCCATCACCAAGTCACCCTTTCTTTACAAGTGCAAAGTTTTTGACTCTGGCACAACTTTGTCAGAGACAGCTTCCAGAGGGTCAGAAACAGATTTTTATCTGTCAGCTTGACACCCTGATTGGACCAGATGAATAGCCCCAAACTGGGAACTCATTTTTGATCGGGTCCATCTGGCTAACCGTTTTACAATCACTACATCAGCCCAGTCAATGACCCCTCTTGATTGAGAGAAAAAGTTTCTTCCTGTCAACCATGTCTATGCACTTCATAATTTCATACATCTCAGTCATGCCACTTTTCAAACTCCTCTGCTCTAAGGAAAACAACCTCTGTCTGTCCATTCTCTCTTCCCAACTGAAACTCTCTAGCCCAAGCAACATTCCGGTAATCCCACTACCAACACATTGTATGCATTCTTAACAACCCTATCAATCTTGGTGGCAACTTTCAAGAATCTATGTACCTGGACACCGAGATCCCTCTGCTGATCTACACCACCTAGAATCTTACCATTAGCCAAGTTCTCTGTATTCCTGTTACTCCTTCCAAACTGAATCAACTCACACTTTTTCGCATTAAACTCTATTTGCCACCTCTCAGCCCAGCTCTGCAGCTTATCTATGTCTCTTTGTAACCTATAACATCCTTCATCGCTATCCACAACTCTACTGACCTGAGTGTCATCAGCAAATTTACTAACCAATCCTTCGGTGTTTTCATCCAGGTCATTTATAAAAATGACAAACATCAATGGGCCCAAAACAGATCCCTGTGGTACACCACTGGTAACTGAACTCCAGGATGAATATTTCCCATCAACCACCATCCTCTGTCTTCTTTCAGCTAGCCAATTCCTGATTCAATCAGCTAAATCACCCTCAATCCCATGCCTCTGTATTTTGTGCATTAGCCTACCATGGGGAACCTTATCAAGCACCTTACTGAAATCCATATACACCACATCAACTGCTTTACCCTCATCAACCTATTTGGTCACCTTCTCAAAGAACTCAGTAAGATTTGTGAGGTATGACGTACCCTTCACAAAACCGTGTTGACTATCCCTAATCAATTTATTCCTTTCGAGATTATTATAAATTCTATCTCTTGCAATCTTTTCCAACACTTTACCTACACCCGAAGTAAGGCTCTTTCGTGAAAGATTAAGAAAAACTTAACATCGACTCTACTATCATCATTGACCCTCTCTCTGATTCTGTATCAATTTATTCAATAATTCTTAGATATGATTTTCCATGAACTTATCTTTGTTGCTGCTACATTTAATGCACAATTATTCCAAAGTACAATTTATTTTTTCCCAGGTTATGGACTCCAAAGATTTCCCTAATGTTGTATGGATATGAAGTTAACATGTCTCTAGATCTAAGAATTATCCCTCCCCTTTCATAAATAGCACACAGCACTGAAAATCCTCAGGCCCTCTGACAGCACTCTTATATCCAAGGAAGGCTGAATGATTAAGGTTAACTCCTACACTGTGTCCACCAATCCTTCCTTCACTGTCACATCCAGACTGAGTTGGATTGAAAAGTGTTAATTATATCTATTTGTTCAGTGACTACAATTTATGTCAGTTTCCATGGAGAATAATCTGTGTCACAAGAGGGTATCCCTTTTCTATTAATAGGGACTCCTTTCAGTGTTCTACCCATAATATCAGTGGGAGCATCATCTCCATAACTGACAGGGTTCCAGAAGGTGAGGAAAGACTAGAATCTGAGGACTACAGATTGGAATGATCTAGCAATGGATCAGAATCTGAGAGCATTAGATTGGAATGCTACAAAAATGGAGAGAAGTTTATCCTTTTGGTTACATTACATGTCTTCAGATTACTTTTGGATAACATTAGCTGATCAGATTGAATGGGCACTTTACATTATTCAACACTTCTACTATCCCATCCTGGCAATTGTTGGTGTCCCTGGTAAGTCTCTGTCTATCCAGTTATTACTTCTCTAATCAATGTTTGACTATTTTATTGTGCTTATTAATTAAGTTGCCCTCCTTACTTCTGTTGCTACTGTGTCTGAGTTGCCAGTTAATAATTCTGCAAACCAGTGTTTGAGTGATATTGTTCAGTCATTCACTCTCTTCCATGGTGAGTTTCTGTATTCAGCATTTGGATTTCTGAACCATGGTTCAATGTTTTCCTGTTGTGGTCATGCTAAATACAGGAGGACTATGTCCATCTATCTCAGTAGGAAACACAAACTCCATTCCCCATCCATCAACTCCACTCCATTCCCTGGCCTTTACCTAAGGCTGAATCAGGGTGATCTCTATAATCAGTGCTACTAGGGCATCAAGATCATTGAACTCTTTCTCCATGGAACTTAATCCAGATAAATGTGAGGTGATGCATTTGGGCAGGACAAACAAGGCAAGGGCATACATGATGAACAGTAAGACCCTTGGAAGTACTGACCATCAGAGAGATTTTGATGTGCATGTACACTGGTCCGTTAAAATATCAGGATAGACAGATAAACAGCTTGAGAGGGCTTATGGTATACTTGCTATATTAATCAGGGCATGTGGGTAAACAGCAGGGAGGTTATGTTGGAACTGTATAACATGTTGGTTAGGCCATAGCTGGAGTATTGTGTGCAGTTCTGGAGTCCGCATTATAAGATGGATGTGATAGGAGAGAGTGCAGAGGTATTTTACCAGAATGTTGCCTGGGCTGTAGAGTTCCAGTTATGAGGAGACGTTGGACAACTGAGCTGGTTTTCTTAGAGCAGAGGAGATTGACAAGGGACGTGACTGAGATGTATAAAACTATGAAGGGGCAGAGATAGGGTAGATGAGAAGAATCTTTCTCCCTAGGTGGAGGGACAAATGACCAAGGGAGATAAATTTAAGATAAGAAACTTCGGTTTGGTGGAGTAAGCAAAAACTTTTTCATCCAGTGAAAATCTTGTACTCCAAGAATTATCTTTAAGGTTGGTAGAACCCTCAAAACATTTAATAAGTTATTTGGAAAACTGTGAGGTGATTCACTTTAGAAGGAATGCAAAGTACTAGGTAAGCTTCTTGGTAGTATAGATGAGCAGAGAGATCTCGGTATTCAGGTACATAGATTCTTGAAAGTTGTCACCCAGGTTGATGGGGTTGTTAAGAAGGCATATGGTGCATTAGCTTTTATTGGTCAAGGGATTGAGTTTCAGAACCATGAGGTCATGTTGCAGCTGCACTAAACTCGGGTGTGGCCACATTTGGAGTATTGCATACAGTTCTGGTCACTACATTACAGGATGCATGTGGAAGCTTTGGGAAGGATCAAGAGAAGATTTACTAGGATGTTGCCTGGTATGGAGGAAAGGTCTTACAAGGAAAGGCTGAGGGGCTTAAGGCTGTTTTCATTCGAGAGAAAAAAGTTGAGAGGTGACTTAATTGAGACATAGAAGATAATCAAAGGGTTAGATAGGTTGGACAGTGAGCGTCTTTTTCCTATGATGTCAATGCCTTCCATGAGAGGACATAGTTTTCAATTGGGGGGGGGGGGGGGTGATAGATATAAGACAGATTTCAGAGGTAGTTTCTTTAGTCAGGGAATGGTAGGGGCGTGGAACGCACTACCGGCAACTGTAGTAGACTCGCCAACCTTAAGGGCATTTAAATGGTTACTGAATAGGCATATGGACAAGAATGGAATAGTGTAGTTTTGATGGGCTTCAGATTGGTTCCACAGGTCGGCTGAAGGGCCTGTACTGCTCTATAATGTTTTATGTTCTGTAAGTATTTAGATGCGTGCTTGCAATGCCAAGGCATCTAAGGTCATGGGCCAAGTGCTGGACAATGAGATTAGAGTAGTGAGGTGATTGTTTTTAACCACTGCAGTGTGACCAGGGTCTTTTCCTGTGCTGTAGATCTCTATGACTCTACAACTCTGATAATCTGTTGTTCCAATTCTCATCTCTGCCTTTCTGAAATGCAAACTCAAACATTAAAAATCTTTCCTGGTCATCCTCCTAGTTACAATTCTTTATAAATCATTCAGACGTTTGCTGACCATATCCAAACTCACACAAAATTTTTCATGGTCCCTGTACTCACCGAACTGCATCAGTGCAGTTTACTTCACTTTAATATTCTCATGTTTTCTGGGTAGTACCTAAGTTAAACATTGCTAAAAATAAAAGAGGCATGATCAAAGTTGGTTGACCTATCTAGTGGTGGTGAGCAACCTGCTGAAAAATATCATCCTCATCACTCACTATACTCACAGGTATAGGGTTGTCCCAGACATTTAAAAAATGTCGCTTTCCACTCTACTTTGTCTATGATTAATTCTGCAAAACGTGAACTGATCAAATGGTTCAGTGAGTTATTGCAATGAGTTAAAAGTGGGTTTTCTAGTCAGCCTTGGATGATTCCTTCCCTTTCACAAAAATCATGCAGTGTAGGGATGTTCATTATAACAGTCTCTTTCCACAATGCTTAACCTACTGAACAGCTTAGCTTTCAAGGATCCGTTGATATTAACACTATATTATTTTCTTGTGGTAATACAATTGTGCTATCATTGTCTGAATTGTATTCATCAAGCTTATGAATATGACATCTGTGGCTGAGTTCAGTTTTATTCATACCACCCATGTACATATACATGGTACCACAACAGGGTCCCCTCTCTGTCGAGTTCTAGCAACACCTTTGTTGGTTACCATTAGGAGTCATTAAAAACTGTAACTCATTGATCAGTTCCAATATCACCCTGTTGTGGTACCATGTATATATACATGAGTGGTATGAATAAAACTGAACTCAGCTACAGATGTCATATTCATAAGCTTGATGAATCATAGTATCATAATAATAGAAACAAGACTATTTGGCCTGTCGAGTCTGCTCCACCATGGCTGATCTATCTGTCGCCTCAGCACCTCCTACCTGGATTATTCCCATAGCCCTTAATTCCCCTACCATGCAAAAACCTATCCGACTGTGCCTTGAATATATTTAATGAAACTGCCTTTACTGCTTTCCACTACTCTCTAGGAAAAGCTGTTCCTCCACATCTCTACTAAATCTACTCCATCAATCTTGAGGCCGTGTCCCCTAGCCCAATCTCACTCACCAGCGGAAACAACTTGCCTGACTCAATCTTATCTAGCTCTTTCCACATTTTATACATTTTCAAAAGATCCTGTAGATCACACATTAGTTACATTTCAATCTACAAATGCATCCAGAAACTTCCTTGTTCACCCTAAAAGATTCTAGCCTGGACATAAATTTACCTTTGAAATTAGCAAGGTTTGAGAAGATTTGTAGCTCAGGTTAAGGTTCTGGACATTAACTAGCCACAAAACAACATGACTCTCTCTCACTAGTATCTTTACATACAGATAAGGAAGGACACCACTTCGACTGGGACAAACACATCTATCCCACGACAAACCAAACAAAGACACACAGAAGAATTCCTAGAAGCATGGCATTCCAACCGGAACTCTATCAATAAACACATCAATTTAGATCCCATCTACCACCCGAACAAAAAGAACAGGAAATGACATCACCACAAGAAATGGACATCCACACAGGAAATGACATCACTAACCCAAAGAAACCCAAATATATAGATAGAAAGCAGGAAATATCAGCAGTGCTTTGCCCAGAGGCCCAGTGAAGATGTTACCTAGTAAGCTGATGAAACATCTGGACATGAACCTTCCAGCTCAGCGAGCAAACCTACATCCATTACCTTTGAAATGAAGCAAACAAGATTCCTTTGCTCAACATGCAAGTTGAGGAATCTTCCAGTATGTGCCCAGTTAATTTCAACCACAAGCCGCCGGTTTCTGGCCAAAGTACTCATTGGGTTTAATGGTCAAGGTAGTAAGCCTTATCCACAAACATATAGACTCATAGAGCCATAGAGATATACAGCACAGAAACAGACACTTTGATCCAACTCATCCATACTGACCAGATAACCTAAATTAATCTAGTTCCATTTAGAGTCATAGAGTCGTAGAGCTGTACAGCATGGAAACAAATCCTTCAGCGCAACTCGTGGCGTGCTGACCAGATATTCTAAACTAATCTTGGCACATTTGCAAGCACTTGGCCCATATCCCTCTAAACCTTTCCTATTTATATACCTATCCAGATTCATTTTAAATGTTGCAATTGTACCAGCCTCCAACTTCCTCTGGCAGCTCATTTCAAGCACCCACCTCCATTTCATGAAAAGGTTGCCCCTTAAATCCCTTTTAAATCTTTCTCCTCTCACCTTAAACCTATGCCCTCCAGTCCTGGACTTATTCTTGCCAGGAAAAATACCTTGTCTGTTACCCTATTCATCCTCGTCATGATTTTATAAACCTCTGTAAGGTCACCTCTCAGCCTCTGATGCTCCAGTGAAAACAGCAGCAGCCTATTTAGCCTCTCCTTTTAGCTCAAACTTTCCAACCCTGGTAATATCCTCGTAAATCTTTTCTGAACTCTTTCAAGTTTCATAACATCCTTCCTTTAGGGCAGAGACCAGAATTGTACATGATATTCTAAAAGTGGCCTAACCAATGTTCTGTACCGCATTAATATGACCTCCCATCTCCATACTCAACGCTCTGATCAATAAAATAAAACATGCTAAATGCTTTCTTCACTATCATATCTACCAGAAACTCCACTTTCAAGAAACTATGAACCTGTACTCCAAGGTTTCTTTGTTCAGCAACACTCCCTTTCCATTGGCCCATAACCTTTAAACCCTTCCTTTTAGGCCCATCCACGTGCCTTTTAAATGTTGTAATTGTACCCAACTGCACTACCTCTTCTGCCAACTCGTTCCATATATGTACTACCTTCTGCATGAAAAAGTTGCCCCTCAAATGTGGCTCCAGCCATTTGTTTCCATTTAGGTTTAATACTGAGATTTGGCATATCAACTCAATACTGCGTGATAATGGCCACTTTAGTCAAATAATCACTTAGTGTAAATGAGAGAAACACGAGGAAATTTCAAGGCTACCAGTTTTGATCTTGAAATGTGTCCATTCTACCTTGACTCCATGGAAGGCAAAGGCGTCTCAACAATCTGGCCAACAGTTGAAGCCAGTATCTTTCAATGCAACTTTACAGTAAAGACAGAATGGCTTTTTTCAATAAACGATGCTGTCACATAATTGAGTATTATGGTATGTATTCCAGTATTGGGGTGATGCTAGGCATAAAGATTGGTCCAAATAAAATAAAAATGTCTTTTTGACTATTCACAGTGTGCAGTAACAGGCTGTGTCTAAACTGCATGTGTTTACAAAATCCTAAAGGTTGTGTTCAACATTGTTGTTGATAGTGAGGAAGAAGGTCTCATCCTACAGATTGATAATGACCAGCTGGTAAATTGGGCAGAGCAAGAGCAGATTTAATTTAATCCTGATATATAGGGTGGTACAGTGGCTCAGTCATTAGCACTGCTGCCTCACAGCGCCAGGATCCTGGGTTCAATGTCACCCTTGGAAGACTCCATGGAATTTGCACATTTTCCCTATGTCTGCATGTGTTTCCTCCAGTGCTCTCATTTCCTCACAAGTCCAAGATATGCAGGTTAGGTGGATTGGCTATGCTAAATACAATAGTGCATGGCACGGTGGCTCAGTGGTTAGCACTGCTGCCTCATAGCACCAGGGACCCAGGTTTGATTCTCGCCTCAGGTAATTGTCTGTGTGGTGTTTGCGCTTTCTCCCTGCATCTGCATGGGCTTCTTCCAGGTGCTCCGGTTTCCTCTTAAAATTCAAAGATGTGCAGGTTAGGTGAATTGGCCATGCTAAATTTCCATAGTGTTCAGGGATGTATAGGTTAGGTGCATTCGTCAGGGGAAATGTAGGGGAATTAGTCTGGGTGGGATACTCTTTGGAGGGTCAGTGTGGACTTGTTTGGTCAAATGTTTGGCCATACTGTAGGGATTCTAATTCTAAATTGCCGAAAGTGTCCAGGGATGTACAGGCTATGTGGATTAGCCATGGAAAATGTGGGGTTATAGGGGTAGGTTGGGTCTGGTGGGATGCTCTTTGGAGTGTTGGTGTGCACTCAATGGGCTCAATAGCTGCTTCCACATTGTTGGGATTCTATATATGAACTGATGCACTTTGGGAGGTCTAATAGAGAATGATAAATTCCTAGGGGGTACTAAGGAACATAAGGACCTGGACCATAGATTCTTTCATGTCCCAGCACAAGTAATCAGGATGGTGGAGAAGGCATACAGGATGCTTGCCTTCTTTAACCAGAGTGTAGAATATAGGAGCAGAAACATCTTGCTAAAATTTTATAGAGTATTGGCTGGAACAGAGATAAAATATTTAGTGCAATTCCAGTTGCATTATTGGAAGGATGTTATTGAACTGGAGAGGGTGCAATGGAGATTCACTAGGATGTTGCCTGAGATGGAAAGTCTCATTTACGGAGACTGGATAGGCTGGGTTCATTTCCCTTGGTGCAGAAGAGGCTGAGGTGCAGTCCCTGTTTGAGGTATACAAAATTATGTCATACATAGGGCATATCAGGAGATTTGTTTTCTCCATAGCAGACATGTCCAAGACCAGAGAGCAAAAGTTTAAGTTGAAGAGTAAGTCATTCAGAGGGGATGTGAGGAAAAGTTGTTTTCACTGAAAGGATGGGAGAAATATGGAACATTTTGCCGGAGAGGGTGATGAATGTCAGGGCATAGTGAACCATGGACAATTTACCATTCAGGTAAATGGGGTTAGCGTATTTTTGATGTTTGTTGGTCAGAATGGGCATTGCGAGCTGAAGGGTGATTTTGCTATTTGGGCATTTACTATTGGGCTTTGGGCATTTACTGAATAACCTAACAGAAGTATTACACTGAAGCCAATTTAAAGTTATCAATCTGATTCATTCACATACTAGAAGCTGAAATTGTTCATTCACAGTCCCTATCATTTGTAGGCAAAAATAATATGTCCAAACACTTCAACCTTTTCACAAAGTAAGGGGGTATAGAAACTGTCTTTCATTGATGCACCTCAATAGATCACTATGAGCAATCAGAGTTAACCTTTTCCACTTTGAATACAATATATTCCCTAAAGGCAGACAAAGGTTTATGCTTCGTCATCACAGGAAAGAGGTTGCAATCAATCAGCCTTTACTTTTCAACCAGTTCATAGGACCCTAGTTAGGCCAGGAAAGGACACTAAAAGAACTCAAGATAGTCTATGTGAAAGTTGGTTAATATAGAAAATAAGGACAAGACTGGCTGAGGTAAAGGAGGTGGAAGCAGCAGAACTGAATGGAGGACAACAATGTCTGAAGACAACAATGAGCAGAAAATTGCGTGGATACTTGTCAACTATTTTCATTAGTTCATGAAATATTGGTGATACTGGTTGTATTTATTGAACTGAATGGCTTGGTAAGTCATTTAAGATGTCAGTTAAGAATGAACTATATATGGCTGTGTATATTGCCAAGACCAGATAAAGACAGCTAAACAGCAACAGAGAAACTGGTTGAAAAATTTCCTCTAACTCTTTCTGAAATAATAGGTATGTACCAGTAACAACCAGAATAACTGGTTAATGCAACCAAAAACTTGATTTTGACAGCCAAGTTCAATGTGACCAGTTTTGATTTATTGGGAAATGTTAACTTGTGAACTGGGAAATGACTGTCTAAAGTTGTCCACTGCAAACTCCTGCCATTGCAGTCATATTGTTATAGTTGCCCAGCTTTTTTTTTAGATTAGACTTACAGTGTGGAAACAGGCCCTTGCCCAACAAGTCCACACCGACCCGCCGAAGCGCAACCCACCCATACCCCTACATTTACCCCTTACCTAACACTACGGGCAATTTAGCTTGGCCAATTCACCTGACCCGCACATCTTTGTGACTGTGGAGCACCCGGAGGAAACCCACGCAGACACGGGGAGAATGTAAACTCCACACAGTCAGTCGCCTGAGTCGGGAATTGAACCCGGGTCTACAGGCGCTGTGAGGCAGCAGTGCTAACCACTGTGCCACCGTGCCGCCCACTTTATTTTTGTTTTTTTTGCCAATGCAAATTGCAAAGCAGACTACTTAAAGTTCTGGCTCTACTGTTTATATTTCAAATGCATATGTTTTAGGTTGCACATTGCACACTCCCAAAATCAAGTTGCATTTGAGGTGCATGCAAAATCATTTTCTCATTTCCATTGTATTTTTTGCAAAAAAATCCAAAATTATACAAACAATATGTTCAGAAATTGAATTGTTCACAAAGATATAAGAAATGTGGAGGGATGCTCATATTCAAATACAAATTTTGCAAGATGCCTACGTGGTCAAGTATTTGGATGAATACAGCTGAACAGACACCTGCTGTGCTGCCTGACAGCAACTGGTGTGACTGAAAGTTGATTAACATGGAGAATCGGGACAAGACTGGTGGAGAGGTAAAGGAGGATAGAAGTGGCATAGCTGAAGGGAGGAGAGCTCAGATTTGACTGTGGACAACAGCCCGCATAAAATTCCCTGAGCACTTGTTGCTTTTTGACCAGTTTGTAGAATGTGGGTGGCACTGGTTGGTCCAGCATCTAATGCCCATCTTAAATTTCCTGAACTGAGTGGCTTAATCAGCCATTTCAGAATACAGCTAAGAACCAATTACATTTTTATGGGTATGGAGTCAAATGTGGGCCAGACCAGGAAAAGACAGAAAATTTCTATCTATGGATTTGCACAATAATCAATAATTGTTTCATAGTCATCATTTGCCTCTTAATTCCAGATTTATTTCATTGAACTCAAATTCTACCAACTACAATGATCTGCCAAAACTGGGTCCCTAAGACATTTCTTGGGTCTCTGAATTGCTAGTTTAGTGAAAATACCACTACGGCATTGCTTTGAACACTGCTACCTCCTGGTCAGACTTCACTCCATTAAGTCACTCCGTTTCATGCAGTTTGCAGGAGCAAAAAGGAGCTCTAGAATCAGGTTGAGTGGACTGTGGCCTGCAGTGAGAATATCAATGGCCTCCTGCTAGTGAAGAATTACTGAGAAAGTGGACTGGACTTGGAATGCATCTGTAACTGAGAAAGTATGAGGACATCTGGAGAAGTAGGATGACGGTCTTAAGAACAGTGCTGGAGTAAAACCTAGTGAAGTAGTGACCAGTGAAAGAAAGGGGAAGACTGTTTTTGGGTAGCAGTAAGCAAACTGCTTTTTGATTAGAGTATTTCAGATTTGTTGCAGCTGGCAAAACAAGCAGGACTCCTCCTGCTGAAAGCTTGACTCCTGTTATGGATCAGGTCAGACCCCCTCAAAACATTTCAACAAAGTAGCCCAGACCCTCTCTTTGCTAGTTGTTTTAAGCAGGTATAACACGGATATTCCAGGAGGGATGCAGTTGTTCAAACCATGTAGTTTAAACTAATAGAATTTATTTACAAGACTACTGAATGAACCACAACTAAAAGAGAACAGACTACGAAAAACTTAACCTATCCAAAAACCCAGCAGATTATCCAAATTATTGATGCTGTTCCAAATACTTACAACAATCCCCATGAACACGTCTTGGCACAAGAGGTAACATTAAACCCAAGGTCTTACAGGAGACATGTCAGAGAGAGAGAGAGAGAGAGAGTGTGTACCAGCCTGGATCTGCTTCTTTGGGTCCAGCAGCTTCCAACTTTTGCTGTGCTAAAACCAAACCAAACCAAACCAGAGTTAAAGCTGAGCTGGGAGAACTGGCCACTCTCCTTCCATTGTACATGAAGTTTTTTTTTACTTAAAAGCTTGCCTGAGGCAGGACCTATTAGCTATAATCGAACTGGACCTAAAACCCTTCAACTTAGACTTTTTGGAATCTTTGTCTTTTACAACCACTCTGAAAAATAACCTTGTTAAAGGAGCAGCATTGCCCCAGTCCTAATTTGGGAAGTCCATTTGTTTGGTTGTATGTTTGATACCTGTTGCTGACCCGCTCCTACGTTTGAAACATGATGTCCTGTCCTTGCTGTTTTCATGGATAGTCCTAGCGCTGAGACAATCTGAGAGCTGATTGACCTTGAGACAGATTTACCAGAGACAGTTGACTTTAATTCAAGCCTAAATGATACCAGCCATGTGAATTGTGGGGGCTTGATATAGAGAGGCAGAGAGAGAGGTGGAGAAGGTGATTTCAGTCCACCATCAATAATCCATAACGTGCTGCAGGTATGTGGTTACCTGGCATGTTATGGAAGTTATGTTGATTTTCTTACATTTTCTTTGCAGAAATTTATAGAGAAATATAGAGTGACAAACATACAACGTTGTTGCTCCTGGAGACAAAAAGGGAGAGAAAAAGTTCAGCCTACAAGCAATAATCTTTAAAGTTCTGCAGGTACGTAGTCACCTAACATGTTGAGGGACTTACATTTTTAATTTTCTTGTATTTTCTTTACAGACATTTGTAGAGAAATACAGGCTCTTGGGAGTACTTAATTTAGGAAACAGGTTTGCTACAGCTTTAATGATTTATTTGTGCTCTCCTGAGACCATTCTGTGATTTTTTTTGGATATCTTTTGTTTTGCTTTGCATTAAAAATTGAAAGGAACATTTTCCAAGATGAATGCACCTACATATAAACTTTATGCAGAAAGTATTAATTTGTAGGATGCTTAACTTAATGATGTTTGTTTAGTTAATCTTCTCCCAAGAAAATGATTGAAACTTACAGCAGCAGTCAATGTTTCTTTCAGTTTCTTAACTGAGTTTCAAATGTGCACACATTATGCTGATGCACAAGGCCTTCATTTGTTAGGGATGCTTTTTTGATTTTTCCCTTTTGTATAAGTTGTGTTCAACTTGGATAACAAAAAAAGATAAAAATGTGACCAGAGCATTTTTGGCATGGAAAAGCCAATAACTGATGACCATTTCCAACATATCATAGCTGCCCAGATGCAAGTGTCAACCACTTCCAATTGCCAAAAGCTGGCTAAAGATAACCAGTGCCAGCCATTTCCAACTGGTGATAGTTGCACTGGTCACAGCCAATGTTGACCATGTCTGGTTAGAAATATGCTAATTAGTAGCAATCATTTTCAACTGGTCTCAAGTACTGGTTGGCAACTGTTTCAACCATTCCATTTAAAGTGTCTTTTTTTCCATCTGTAGATGCTATTGTTCAATAAGACCTGCTGCCATTGCCCTTCCAAACTATAGACGTTGTGGATTTGGGAGGTGCTTTTACAGGATCGTTACTACTCTGCTGTAGCGCATCTTGTGCATGGTGCACCCTCCTGCCTTTGTGTGTCAGTAATGATAGGTTTGAAATGTGAAGGCGTATGAGGTGATAATCAATGTGCTGCTGTCTTAGATAGTGTTCAGCATCTTAAATATTTTTTGCAGGTACACCAATTCTGGCAAAAGTAGAATATTTCATCTCATTCCTGGTTCATCCTTTTTGGTGGCAAACAAGTACTTGGGAGACAAGTGATGAGTTCTTCACTGCAGAATTCCAAACATTTAGCCTGCTTTTTAAAAAAAATCTGACCTTATTATGAAGGGAAGGACATTATTGAAGCAATTGAAGGTGGTTGTACGTAGGATGCTACCCAGATGAACTACTGCAGTGCTGTCCATCGTTAGAGGACTGAAAATAGACCTTTCAGCCCATTGCATCTGTATTGAGTAAAGTAGTTTCCTGTCCTAATCCCATTTTTCAGGACCTAATCCACAGCCCTTCAGCTCAGATCTAGGCTCTTTTTAAACAAGTTGATGGTTTCAATCTCAGCCACCAAACAGGGTGAGAAATTCCAGAAACACGCCACCTTCTAACTGAAATAGGTTTTCCTCATCTCATTCAGGACATTCAAAACACAAGGTTTTGGAAGTGCTGGTGTTGGACTGGGGTGGACAAAGTGAAAAATCACACAACACTAGGTTATAGTGCAACAGGTTTATTTGGAGGCACTAGCTTTCGAAGTGATGCTTCTTCATCAGGTGGTTGTGGAACAGAATCATATAACACAGAAGTTTACTTCACCACTGCATGCATAAGCAAGAAGAATCACACACACACACACACGCGCGCGCGCGCATGCACACATGCATGCACACACACACGTTTTAAATTTTAAGTTAATTAAATCTAGATGTGTTAAAAAATTCTTCCTGGACATCAGTGCTCAAGATTACCATCCACTATGAAATAGGTCCAGATAAAATTTAGGCTTCCTTTCAGCCAGCAAATTAGTGACAGTGATGGAGGGTCTGAGGTAGGTTGCCAATTCAGTCTGGAATTATAATTTCCCTCTGGCTAATTACGCTGAATTTAATCCCCAAAATGTATATTAATGCATTTCAACCAGTTCTGATTTCAGTCATGTGACAAATAAAAGCATTTCAGGTGTTGATAGACAACTTTAGTGAGCTAATTTTAAAGTCATTAATTTAGTATTGTAGCTTTACTTTCCTATTGGAGATTACTTTTTTAGGGGATAAGGTAACTGTGAAAGCATCACAGTTTGTCTTAACATAATGGGTTTTCAGGTTTCCGTTTGTCAAAACTGGCTGAAAGCAGATGGTTCATATCTAGTCTTTTTTGTCACCTTCAGCTGGAATGTTTACATATAGCAGGGGTATCAGAAGCTTCCAGAAATAGAATCATGTGGTCACCTCCAGTTATTTTATGAGTCCAGAAAGGTTGTCCATTTTCCAAAGAAACAGAATTTAAACCTAAAAATATATAAGTGAACATTATCTCTCATGGGATTTCTCTTTATTGCCTGTCGTCATGAAACCTATAATGACCCTTTACTCATTTGTAATTGTCCTCATTGTGAACATTTATACTGCCTGACCTGCTGTGCGTTTTCCATGCCACATTTTGTTACACTTCCCCACGTTTATACCTGTGGAAATTTTGCCATTCATTTAACCTATCAATATTCTTTGCTGACTCCCTATCTCCTCTAGACAACTCACATTCCTACTTATCCTGGTGCCATTGGTAAAATGGCTTATACATTCAGTCACTCCTGAATAGATTAATTTTTAAAATGGGTTCCCTGGTTCTAAGCCCTCTCCATCCTGTCACTTTCTTTCATTTGTTTAAATAAAATAAGCTCTCACTTTTCTAAACTGTGTGTAGGTCCATGCTGCTAACGCTTTTAATTCAATAATTTGTTGATTGCAACATATTGGAATTGTTTTCAAGTAATTTCTGTGTAAAAAGACAAAAGTTCTTCGCAAACATTCTCCAAGATGTGATCTTGCAAACAGCTTTTCACTGCCTTGGTATGTTGTGGAGGTGCTGGTGTTGGACTGAGGTGAACAAAGTCAAAAATCATAACACTAGTTTATAGTCCAGCAGGTTTATTTGGAATTTCAAGCTTTCAAAACGATGCTCCTTCGCCAGATACAGTGACAGAGGGCACACTGACACAAAGTTGATCAGCACAGAGATCAAAGAATCATACAATTGGTGGAAGTGTTGTGAACAAATCTAAAATGGCTGATGGAGTACTCTATTAGAAAGGAGATGCAAGTTTCGATTAAGATACAAATTCAGAATCTGTTTCATGTCACTGCCCCGAGATAATTAAAGACTTTATCAGGGTCTACCTAATGTTCCAAACTTCAATCAGGCACAGATATAAAAGGTGACATCTCAGGTCAGACACTGAGTTATACGAGTGAGCCTTTGTTCAGAGCTTGTCTCCGAGTTTTGTTCCGAAAGCAGGAATTTCAAAAATGCCACAGAGAGAATGAATGTGAGTGTGAGAGAGTGTATGTGTGTGAGAGAGTATGTGTGTGTGAGAGAGAGTGTGGGTGTGGGTGTGTATGAGAGAAAATGTGAGTGTATGTATGTGTGTGCGTGCACTTGAGAACGAGAGAGAAAATGTAACTGAGTGTAAGAGAGTCTAAGTGTGTGACAGAGAATGTGTATGTGAGAGGGTATGTGTGTGTGGGTGTGTGTGAGAGAGAGACTTTGATTATTTACCCTATAGAAGACCCTCATGATTTTGTAAGCCTCAATAAAGTCACCCCTCAGCCTCCGAATCTCCAGGGAAAACAGTCCCAGCATATTCAGCCACAGTCACCCCTCAGCTCAAATCCTCCAACCTGGCGACATCATTGTAAATCTTTTCTGAACCCTTTCAAGTTTCACAACATCTTTCCAACAGGAAGGAGACCAGATATGCATGCAATATTCCAAAAGTAGCCAAACCAACATCCTGTACAACCACAACATGACCTCCCAACTTCTATACTCAATACTTTAAACAAGAAAGGAAAGCATACCAAACAACTTCATTACGATCCTAGCTACCTCCAACTCTACTTTCAAGGAAATATGAATCTGCACTGCAAGGTCTTTGTTCAGCAACACTCCCCAGGACCTTAGCATTAAGTGTATAAGTGATGCTCTGATTTGCTTTTCCAAAATGCAGTACCTCACATTTATCGAAATTAAACTCCAGCTGCCACTCCTCAACCCATCTGATCAAGATTACATTACTTGCAGTGTGGAAACATGCCCTTCGGCCCAACAAGTCCACACCAACCTGCAACCCACCCAGACCCATTCCCCTACACTAACACTACGGGCAATTTAGCAAGGCCAATTCACCTGACCTGCACATTTTTGGACTGTGGGAGGAAACCAGAGCACCCAGAGGAAACCCATGCAGACATGGGAGAATGTTACAAGTGGAGTTCCGCAGAGATCCTCTGCTGTTTGTAATTTTTATTAATGACTTGGAAGAGGGAGCCGAAAGGTGGGTCAATAAATTTGCAGACGATACGAAGATTGGTGGAGTTGTGGATAGTGAGGAGGGCTGTTGTCAACTGCAAAGGGACTTAGATATGATGCAGAGCTGGGCTGAGGAGTGGCAGATGGAGTTCAACCCTGTCAAGTGTGAGGTTGTCCATTTTGGAAGGACAAATAAGAATGCGGAATACAGGGTTAACGGTAGGGTTCTTAATAAAGTGGAGGAGCAGAGGGATCTTGGGGTCTATGTTCATAGCTCTTAGAAAGTTGCCACTCAGGTGGCTAGAGCTTGTAAGAAGGCCTATGGTGTATTAGCGTTCATTAGCAAAGGGATTGAATTCAAGAATCGTGAGGTGATGTTGCAGCTGTACAGGACCCTGGTAAGGCCACATTTGGAGTACTGTGTGCAGTTCTGGTCGCCTCACTTTAGGAAAGATGTGGAAGCTTTGGAGAGGGTGCAGAGGAGATTTACCAGGATGTTGCCTGGAATGGAGAATAGGTCATACGAGGATAGGTTGAGAATGCTAGGCCTTTTCTCATTGGAACGGCGAAGGATGAGGGGTGACTTGATAGAAGTTTATATGATGATATGGGAAATAGATAGAGTAGACAGTCAGAGACTTTCCCCCCGGGTACAACAGAGTGTTACAAGGGACATAATTTTAAGGTGAAGGGTGGAAGGTATAGAGGGGATGTCAGGGGTAGGTTCTTTACCCAGAGAGTGGTGGGGGCATGGAATGCGCTGCCTGTGGGAGTGTCAGAGTCAGAATCATTGGTGACCTTTAAGCGGCAATTGGACTCAGGTGAGTGACTCCCGACTTAGGCGACTGACCGTGTGGAGTTTGCACGTTCTCCCCGTGTCTGCGTGGGTTTCCTCCGGGTGCTCCGGTTTCCTCCCACAGTCCAAAGATGTGCGGGTCAGGTGAATTGGCAATGCTAAATTGCCCGTAGTGTTCGTGTAGGGGAATGGGTCTGGGTGGGTTGCAGGTCGTTGTTAGGTAAGGGGTAAATGTAGGGTAGGGTAGGGTATGGGTGGGTTGCACTTCGGCGGGTCGGTGTGGACTTGTTGGGCCAAAGGGCCTGTTTCCACATTGTAAGTAATCTAATCTAATCTAAGCTAGGACAAATGTTCGGCACAACATCGTGGGCCGAAAGGCCTGTTCTGTGCTGTATTGTTCTATGTTCTAATGTGCAAACTCCACACAGATAGTCTGCCTGAGGCGGGAATGGAACCTAGGTCTCTGGCGCTGTGAGGCAGCAGTGCTAACCACTGTGCCACTGTGCCGCCGTTGTACTCTGAGGTACTTCTTCGCTGTCCACTGCACCTTCAATTTTGGTGTCATCTGCAAACTTTCTAATTATGTCACTTGTGTGTTGCTGGAAAAGCACAGCAGGTCAGGTAGCATCCAAGGAACAGGAAATCCGACGTTTCGGGCATAAGCCCGAAACGTCGAATTTCCTGTTCCTTGGATGCTGCCTGACCTGCTGTGCTTTTCCAGCAACACATTTTCAGCTCTGATCTCCAGCATCGGCAGACCTCACTTTCTCCCCCAACTATGTCACCTGTGTTCACATCAAAATCATTTATATAAATATTGAAAAGTAGTAGACCCAGCATCCATCCTTGAGGCACTCGACTGGTCACAGGCCTCTAGTCTGAAAAACAACCCTCCACCACCACCCTCTGTCTTCTACCTTTGAGCCAGTTCAGTATCCAAATAGTTAGTTTGCCCTGTATTCCATGAGATCTAATCTTGCTAATCAGTCTCCCATGGGGAACCTTGTCGAATGCCTTATTTATGTCCATATAGATCACATCTACTGCTCTGCCCTCATCAATCCTCTTTGTTACTTCTTCAAAAAACTCAATCAAGTTTGTGAGACATGATTTCCCACGCATAAAGCTATGTTGACTATCCCTTGCCTTCCCAAATACATGTATATCCTGACCCTCTGGATTCCCTCTAACAACTTGCCCACCACCGACGTCAGGCTCACTGGTCTATAGTTACCTGCCTTGTCCTTACCAACCCTCTTTAAACAGTGGCACCACATTAGCCAAGCTTCAGTCTTCCGGCACCTCACCTGTGACTATCAATGATACAAATATCTCAGCAAGAGGCCCAGCAATCACTTCTCTAGCTTCCCACAGAGTTCTCAGGTATACTTGATCAGGTCCTGGGGATTTATCCACTTTTACCCATTTCAAGACATCCAGCACTTCCTCCTCTGTAATCTGGACATTTTGCAAGATATCACCATCTATTTTCCTACAGTCTATGTCTTCCATATCCTTTTCTGCACCTGACAAAAGAGTAATGCTTTGAAAGCTTGTTATTTCAAATAAACCTATTGGACTATAACCTGGTGTTGTGTACTTTGATATGTCATTTCCCAGTAGTTAACCCGAACATTCCAATTACCTCCTGTTCATATGTAACAAGCTCAAGAGGGCTGTAGGGTCACCTTGTGATTTCATGTAATAGTGAAAGGACATGGAATAAACACCATTAAATACTTCGTAATAGACTCATGGAGCAAAGGGTTTATTTCTATTCCTTTTTTATAGTGTCAGCAGATGAATGATTTTCTCATCATTATGCATAAAATATTTAATGTGGGTAGGGACCTCCTTTTTTACCCAATCTAACAATCTCACAAGGTTTGGTGACAGCCTCCCATTCCTATATAATGGACTTGAGGGTCTGTTGATCCTCCTAGTGTTCCTATGAAATGTGTTCAACCATAATATCATAACCATAATGAATCTTAAAACCCTTCTGTTCTTAAGTGACAGTTCTTGGAGATTGTATGGTCACCTCCTGTTTTTAAAGAACACACTATCAAAGCTTAATGGTCAAGCAATACAAAATTAAAACATAGAACATAGAACAGTATACAGACCCTTCAGACCATAATATTGTGTCAAGCATTTGTCTTAATCTACGATCAACTTAACCTACACACCCCTCCATTTACTGCCGTCCATGTGCTTGTCCAGCAGTCGCTTAAATGTCTCTAACGTCTTCGATTCTACTACCACCGTTGGCAGTGCATTCCACACACCCACCACTCTCTGTGTAAAGAACCTACCTCTGACATCACCTTAATCACCTTAAAATTATGATTCCTCATGACAACCATTTCTGCCTGGGGAAAAGTCTCTAGGTATTTACTCTATCTATGCATCTCATTGCCTTGTACACATCTAATAAGTCACCCCTCTTCCTTCTTCTCTCTAGTGTGAAAAGGTCTGGCTCACTCAGCCTCTCTTCATAAGACATGCCCTCCAATCCAGGCAGAATCCTGGAAAATCTCCTCTGCACCCTCTCTAAAGCATCCTTCCCATAATAAGTAAACAAGAACTGGACACAGTATTCCTAGTGTGGTCTAACAACGGTTTTATAGACCTGCAGCAAAATCTTGCAGCTCTTAAACTCAATCTCCCTGCTAAAGAAAGCCAAAGCACTATACGCCTTCTTAACAACCCTATACACTTGGGTGACAACCAATGTTGTGCTGACCTTTTATCCTACTCTAAGATCAAGCTAACCAACATACTCTACATTTTACTATCATCCATTTGCCTGTCCAAGAATCGCTGAAATGTCCCGAATGTAACTGACTCTACTACCACTGCTGGCAGTGCATTCCACATACCCACTACTCTCTGTGTAAAGAACCTACCTCTGATATGTCCTTTAAACCTTCCTCCAATCACCTTATGGCCCCTCTTGATAGCCATTTTTGCCCTGGGAAAAAAAAGTTGTCTAGCCATCTATGTCTCTCATCATCTTGTACACATTTACCAAGTCACCGCTCATCCTTCTTCACTCCAACGATAAAAGCCCTAGCTCACTCAACATTTCTTCATAAGAAATGCCCTCCCCTCCAGGCAGCATCCTGGGAAATCTCCTCTGAATCTTCTCTAAATCATCCACATCCTTGCTATAATGAGAAGATAAGAACTGAATACAATATTCCAAGTGTGGTTTATTCAGGGCTTTATAGAGATGCAGAATAACCTCGCTGCTCTTAAACTCAATCCCCTTGCTAAAGAAAGCCAACATACCATATGCCTTCTTAACAACCCTATCAAATTGGGTGGAAACTTTGAGGAATCTGTGGATATGGACCTCAATATCCCTCTGTTCCTCCATACTGACAAGAATCCTGCTTTAATCCTGTAATTTGCATTTAAATTTGACCTTACAAAATGAATCACTTCACTCTGTTCCAGGTTGAACCCCGTCTGCCTCTCCTCAGCCCAGTTCTGCTTCCTGTCAATGTCCCATTGCAACCTACAACAGCCCTCCATACTATCCACAACTCGACCAATTTTTGTGTCATCAGCAAATGTTCTAACCCACCCTTCCATTTCTTCATCCAGGTCAATTATAAAAATCACAAAGAGCAGAGATCCCAAAATGGATCCTTCAGATCCCAGAACACCACTGGTCATTGAGCTCCAGGCTGAATGCTTTCCTACTACCACCCTCTATCTTCTATAGGCCAGTCAATTCTGTATCCAGACAGCGGATTTCTCTGTGTCCCATGCCACCATACTTTCTAAATAAGCCTACAATGGAGAACCTTATTAAACGCCTTGGTAAAACCAATGTACACCGCATCCACTGCTCTGTGTTTTGTCATATCTTCAAAGAATTCAACAAGGCTTGTGAAGTGTGACCTGCCCCTTAAAAAGCTATGTTGACCATGTCTAATCAAGCTATGCTTTTCCAAATAATCCTTAATCCTGTCTATCAGAATCCTCTCCAATAAATTGTCCACCACTGATGTAAGACTCCCTGTTGTGTAATTAGGATTATCCCTTTTCTCTTTCTTGAACAAAGGAAATAACATTTGCTCCCCTCCAATCATTTGGTACTACTCCTGTGTTCAGCAAAGACACAAAAGATCATTGCCAAAGGTTTAGCAATCCCTTCTCTCGCTTCCTGTATAAACTTTGGGTACATGCCGTGTGGTCCAGGGGACTCATCTGTTTTTCATGTTTTTCAAAATTTCCAACATATGTTTCTTCTTAAAATCAACCTGTTTGAGCATATCAGACTGTTTCATGTGTTCTCACAAATGACAATTGAATACCGAAGTAAAGTATTCATGAAGGATCATCCCATATCTCCTCCAACTCTAGGCACAAGTTCCTTCCACTATCCCTGATTGGCCATACCCGAACTTTGGCCATCCTCCTCTTCCTCACATAAGTGTCGAACGCCTTGGGAACATTTATCTTTCGTGCTTCTCTACAATTGGAAAATATATGATTGTGCGTGAAGTCCACTTTGTTGTCTAATGCCTGCAACAGGTGATTCTCTTTTTAAGCAAAAATCCATTAATCAAATCCTAGAATATATTTAAGAACTTAATCTCCGTGGCTGTCTGGGGAAGAGTAATCCACAGATCACATACACAAAGGAAAAAAGATATCCTTAACCTTCAAATTGGAATCACAATTTATTAATACTGTGTCTTGAATTCCAAACTCATTTCCTCCTTTTGATTTGAGAAAAGAACAAAAAGGAGCAAGAAGAGCCCATTCAATCAAAACTATCCAACACAACCATTTGCTCACAGGTCAATGAATTGTCTATCAAAGCCAGCCTCCTCTGCTCTCTGGGGAAGACAACTGAAAGGTGGGGATGCCAATGACCATCCTTACACCTTTCTTAAATGGAATACCCCACATTATTAAATTGTGTTTCCTGGTTCTCAACATATCTAATGGGAAACTATCTCTCAACCTTCACCCTGTGAGGTCCTTTCAGATCTTAGAAGTTAGAATAAGTTTGCCTCTCATTCTTGTAAACTCTAGTCGCTATTAACCCAAGCTGCTCAATAATTTGTCTTAAGATAAATCTTCATCACAGTCATCAGTCAAGGGAAACTTTTCTGAATTGCTCCAATGCAATTATATACTTTCTCAAGTAAGAAGACCAAAATTCCAAACAGTACACAGATGCAATCTTAGGCAAATGTTGTTCAGACATCAGTGCATTCCCCTTGATGAATAGAGATCAACATTTGAAAGTTTCTCCTGTTCAATTGTAACAGCATGTGAAGGCTGTGTATCCACCTATTGTTCTGGTAGATGTGTCATAAGGTAAGAACTATTGCCTTGTGTTCTGGTTCAATATGATCTAGAGCCTGAATGAAAGTGTTCATTGAATGTGTAAAAGGCTCAAGAAGCTAAATGGCTTTCTGCTATACCTTTGTAATTGGTTTCGATAATCTAATTGCTTTCTGCCCATTTCTATGTGAAGAACAAAATGGCCCCTTTCAAATGATGTGTAATTTGCTCAATGGGCTGAATAGATCCTTCCCCTTTCTCTGTAACAGGTTCCCGGGAATAGAGCGCATTGTCTGTTCCTCTGCAATGATCCCAAAAGGCTGAATTCTCATTACTGTGTAATAGGTTTGTGAGGATAAATAACTTGCAATAGGCTTGTGATGTTTTCCAACCCTTCTGTGTCACAAGCTGTACAAGGGTCTCTCTTTTTTATTGAATACAAGGATAAGGAGGATGAATAGCCTTCTCCTGCTCTTAGGTAAAATCCATTTTCTGTGTGACTGACAACTCCAACCTTCACTCTGTTCCTGAACAGCAGGAATGTGGGACTGAATGAAGATCTTCCTTTGCTGTCTAACATACTTGAGGGGCTGAATAGGCTCCCACATTCTTGAGTAAATGGTACAGCAGTGGCAGATTTACTGATCATTATCCTCCATGTGATATTGACACACTTTCTGATTCATTTTAAGGGAGAAGTTTCATTTTGCTTTATTCCATCCCCATAGACAGGATAAATGCATATAGTCTTCTTTCCCAGGGATGGGGAATTGAAAACTAGAGGGCATAGGTTTAAGGTGAGAGGAGAAATATTTAAGAAGGACCTGGGAGCAACTTCTTTACACAGAGAGTAGTGCGTACATGGAATGGCTGCTAGAGAAAGTGGTTAAGGCAGATACAATAGCAACATATAAAAACACATCAGGACAGGTACATGGACGGAAAGTGTTTAGAGGGATATGGACCAAACATGGCCAGTATGAACCGGCTGAGTGGACACCAGGGTCAGTGTGGATCTGTTTGGACTGAAGGGCTTGATTCCATGCTGTTTTACTCTATGACTGTTTGTGTAAGATCCAAGCTATCTCACTTTATGGATTCACTCACAGTTCTGTAACAGGATTAAGGGGCAGGGTGACCTTGTTGTTTTATTGGTTTTGTTTGTGGCTTGTATGCATCTGCATGTGTGTGTGAGTACAGGCATCAGTCCTTTCATCATTTCTGACTCCCTCTATTGCCTGTTGTTTCCTTCATCCAATGCTCCCATCAGAACTAATCATTTCTATTCTCAAGCCATTACAGCATCATCATATTGCTATGAAACTTCTCAAGGTGAGGGACGTTTATGGTATATACATAAAACACGAAAAGCTAGCATAGAGATGCAGCAGGTAGTTAGGAAAGCTGGTAATTAGGAATATTGGACTCTTATTTCAAGAAAGTTGGAGATTAGGGATGATTTGCTGCAACTGTACAAGGTGGTAGTGAGACTGCATCTGGATTACTGGAGCAGTTTTGGTTCCCTTATTTGAGGAAATCAATCAATTCAGTGGAGGCAGTTCAGAGAAGGACGAGCCCTGATATAGAGAGATTATTTTATGAGCAAAGGCTAAATAAGTTGGGACTGTACTCACTGGAGTTTTGAAGGATAAGAGGTGACCTCAGGGAAAATAAGATTCTTTAGGTGTTTGGCAGTGTAAATACAGAGAGGATGTTTTCCCTCTCGGAGCAGAAGGCAAAATCTCAGAATAAAGAAGCATCAATTTAAGGCTGAGATGGGAGGAAGTTCTTCCTTCAGAGAGTTGTGAGTTTTTGGAAAACCTTGCCACAGACAGCTGTGGCGGCGAGAGACTTGTGTACATTTAAAGCTGAAATAGATAGTTTTTTCATCTGTCAGGGAATCAAGGGTTATGGGGAAAATGCAGGAAAATGGATGTGAGTAATGATGGATCAGCCATCATCCTGTTTGAACAGTGAAGCAAGCTCCAGTGGCAGAACAGCCTATTCATGTTCCTATTTCTTATGGTCATATGTTCTTATGGAGTAGACAATGGATAGCTGATATGATGGTTATGTGTGAGGGCAACAGTTTATAATTAATAAAATTGACATTCTAGAACTGACATCAGTTTGGATATTCTATGACTTACATTATTTTTGTATGATCAGTTAATTGAACAGAACAAACAGCTCCTTGGCAGTGAAGTGAAAAGGTGACACCATTTATAAGACACTTCAGGCGGTTAACTGGGTGAATATATTTTCCCTGCTTTTACATTTTCCCATGACAGAATGTAGGCTACAGCATAAGCAAAACTCCAAAAAATTCCATCCTCCATTTTCCCTCAAGGTACTTGGAGATAATATTTCAGGTTACCAACGTTTTCAGTTACCATCTCAAAATCTGCAGAGACCTCAACCTGATCTCTAGTAATACAGTTTATGTTACTTTATTAGAAGTCATCTATTCTTATGGGTGCATGGGTGCTCAGGGATGAGGTGCTTCTTATGCTTGGTGTTTCATAGTTTCAAATAAATGAAACCTTTCTTCTTATTATGTTTGGTGCAATTATCTCAATTAATCATTGACACAAATGAAAATCTTACCACGTCCAAAATCAATGTGATAACTTTGCAGATAAATTGATGTATAATAACATTATTTGTTTGTCTTCCTCACAGTTAACTTAGCGACACTTGCAATTCTGTTTAATGGAAAGTGCGGACTATCTAACTGTGTCACTCGTTACTTAGTGGCTATGGCAATGGCAGATCTACTGGTGACTATCCTCGACTTAATACTGCGACACATCCCAATTGTTTATAGGGATAAGTTTAATTTTCTTCATTTTTTCCCAGTGTGTAATATCCACGCCGTCCTACTTTATGCAGCCACTGACTGTACTGTCTGGTTTACCGTCACTTTTACCTTTGATCGTTATGTGGCCATTTGTTGCCAGAAGCTGAAAAGTAAATTTTGCAGTGAGAAAATGGCAGCTGTGGTCCTGGGAACAATAACTGTGCTGAGCTGTTTAAAGGACATTTTCTGGTTTTTTATGTTCAAAAAGCGATTTATCCTGGGGAACATTCCCTGGTTTTGTTCTGTAACAGTCAAAGCTCTGGAGTCTCCAGTAATGGTATCAATTGAGTTCCTCTACAACATTCTAACTCCAGGGATGCCATTTGTCCTGATTCTGCTGTTTAATGGTTTCACCATCAGACACATTTTAGTGGCCAGTAGAGCCCGCAGGAGACTCTGGGCTCACAGCATTGGGGAGAGTTCCAGAGATCCAGAGATGCAGAGTCGAAGAAAATCCATCATTTTACTCTTTGTTATCTCTGTTAATTTCTTTGTATTATGGTCAACATTTATGATTTATTCTATATGGATCCGTATGTTTTGGTTGGGGTATCGATCTGTACTGATGCACAACTTTGTGCGGGAATTGGGCTTTATGTTGCAACTCCTGAGTTGCTGCACAAACAGTGCAATTTATGTTGTAACCCAGGCTAAGTTCAGAGAACAATTGAAGAACATGCTGAAATTCCCTTTTGCTCAAATTTATCATTTAATCAAATTAGTTAATTAATGCTTCAGCATTTTCTTACTTTATTCCATAATTCTAGCAATGAGTAACCTATCATTATGGTAACAGACTATGGATGTACCTTGTTGCTAGAATAAAATACAGGGCCTGAGCATTTCATTCAAGTTTTAGTGCAGACGAAGCCTGCATTTTGAGGAGACCAGAGAAGTGATGGGGCCTTTTGTTTTGGACTTTTTTTAAAGCATTGAATTGAAAATTCCCTGAACTCCATTGTTACTCATTTCCCACTGGTCAGTTCCCAAGTTCATCATCCACTCCTTTGCCCAAGTTGACAGAGTGCACTCCCTTTCCCCAACCTCACTCTGTTCCTCTATGTATTGGCCTCTATATCCATGTCGAAGAGTAATTTATTGGTGAACAGGACTTGATATCTGCAACAGAGCAAGAAGCAAGGGAGAGAATGATAGTTATAGAAACCGATATAGACTCACACACACACACAAACACACATTCACACAGAAAAAGTGAGATAGTAACAGCAACAATAAATTGGTTAGTGTGAAAGACATTGGCAGGTAGACTGACAAAGTGAGACACTTGACAATGGGACCAAGAGGAAAAAATTAGTGAGCGAGATAGAGAGAACGAGAGAGGGAGCAAGTAGGAATGATGCAAATAGACAGAAGTAGGGAGATCATAAAGACAGAGGAAGAGAGACATACATACGGAGAGAATAAAAATAAAGAAATACAATTAGAGGGGGAGTGACAGGGAGAAAGGCAGAGGAAAGCCTGCGCACATGTGTGAGACTGAGAGAGAAATACATACAGAGGGACAGTCAAGAAGAAGGGGGCGGGGAGGAGGTAGAGAGATGACGAGATGAGAAAGAGACAGAAACAGTGAAGAAATAAGAGACACACAGAAAGACAAAAACAAAAGAGGACAGATACAAATGGAGACATCAAAGGAGAAGGCAGTGAGAGATGGAAAACAAGAGACAGGAAGAGAGAGTGAGAGCCAGAGAAAAATAGATAAAGACAGGGACTTATTGTCAGAGAAAGACAGATAGAGAAAGAGAAACACAAAGAATGAGAGAAAATGCAACAGAAACAAAGAAAATGAGGTGACGCAATGGCTGTGCACAGGAACCTGGGTTCGATCCCACTCTTGGGAGACTGTCTGTGTAGAGTTTGCACATTCTCCCTGCGTCTGCATGGGTTTCCTCCAGGTGCTATGGTTTCCTCCAACAGTCTAAAGATGTGCAGGTTAGGTGAATTGGCCATGCTAACTTGCCCATAGTGTTCAAGGATGTGTAGGGTTGGTGTGTGATTCAGGGGAAATGTAGAATATAGGGGAATAGGTTGACGAGATTAGATTACTTACAGTGTGGAAACAGGCCCTTCGGCCCAACAAGTCCACACCGACCCGCCGAAGCGCAACCCACCCATACCCCTACATATACCCCTTACCTAACACTATGGGCAATTTAGCATGGCCAATTCACCTGACCCGCACATCTTTGGACTGTGGGAGGAAACCGGAGCACCCGGAGGAAACCCACGCAGACATGGGGAGAACGTGCAAACTCCACACAGTCAGTCACCTGAGGTGGGAATTGAACCCGGTCCCTGGCGCTGTGAGGCAGCAGTGCTAACCACTGTGCCACCGTGCCGGTCTGGGTGGGTTACTCTTTGATGGGTCAGTGTGGACTTATTGGGCCAAATGACCTGCTTACAGGATTCTATGACTTCTATGAAATAAGAAAAAGACAGAAAGAGTAGCAGAGTGATGGTTAGAGAAGGAGACAGAAACAGAGAAGGTGATAAACAGGGAAGGTGAGATAGAAAGAGATTTGGAGGGTCAGAGAGGGAAACAAAGAGAGCGAGAGGCAAGTAGAGAGAGTTGGTTAGCACTGCTGCCTCACAGCGCCTGAGACCCGGGTTCAATTCCCGACTCAGGCGACTGACTGTGTGGAGTGTGCACGTTCTCCCCGAGTCTGCGTGGGTTTCCTCCGGGTGCTCCGGTTTCCTCCCACAGTCCAAAGATGTGCGGGTTAGGTGAATTGGCCATGCTAAA
Organism: Hemiscyllium ocellatum; assembly: GCF_020745735.1. Lineage (NCBI taxonomy): Eukaryota > Metazoa > Chordata > Chondrichthyes > Orectolobiformes > Hemiscylliidae > Hemiscyllium > Hemiscyllium ocellatum. The sequence continues at coordinate 4,798,427 of NC_083443.1, read as the reverse complement.
TTGCCCGTAGTGTTAGGTAAGGGGTAAATGTAGGCGTATGGGTGGGTTGCGCTTCGGCGGGTCGGTGTGGACTTGTTGGGTCGAAGGGCCTGTTTCCACACTGTAAGTAATCTAATCTAATCTAATAGTGAGAGACACAGCAAAGCACAGAAAGAGACAGAAAGAGAAGGAGACAGACAGAGAAACTGACACAGAATGACAGAAATGGAGAGAGACAAAAGTAGAAAAAAGAATGATATAGAGAGACAGAGATAAATAAACAGAGGGATGAAGAGACAGAGAGTGGGTGAGCATGAGCCAGAGAGAAAGGGGGTCAGAAACAGTGGGTTTAGGAGTATGTTTACCATGAGTGTTTGCAAGTCAGAACACAAGGCAAAAAAGCACATAAAGCACTGAAGTACAAAAAAAATTGAACTCAAATTGAACAAGATTGAACAAAACATTAAAACCATGTGAGAGATCACATTCGTAAGTATAAGTGTTTGTAAGTCAGACATTCATAAATCAGGACCCCTGACTAGTAATGACTCGTGGTAAGGTTAATGAAATATATGAAATATATAAAAGCAAATGTAAGTCAATGAATAATGTAATAAAATAATTCAAACACATTAAGGATGGCAATTTGTTTGGTTTGTTAAGGCTGCAGCATGTTGGACCCCTAAGTACCAAAGTGAACCAGGCAAATACATCTGCAGCAAGTGTTTGAAATTTGAGCAACTTTAGCTTAGAAGTATGAGCCTGAAGTTGAAGTACAGGCATTGTGACACATAAGGTAAGGAGAATGTACCCTTTTTTAATAACAGGAGGTATCCACACCCATGTTAGGGTATTCTAATTTGGTCAGCAGTCAGAGACAGGAGAGTGTGACTCTGAGTGATACTAATGAGGAGACCCACAGGACAGGGGTAAACGAAAGTCAGTCTTAGCAGCTATCCAATAGTTTTGAGGCTTTCTCAATCTGTTTGGTTAACCTGCATACTCACCTGCAGAGTGAGTATACAAACTGATGATAGTACCATGGTACTGGATGCCAATCAAGTATTGGGAACAATAGAAATATTGGCAGTAGGAGATAGTAAAGTGAGGGGGATTGATGCTATTCTGTGTAGCAAAAGGCCTGAGTCCAGAAGACTGCATTACCTGCCTTGGCTGAGATTTAGGACATTAAGTCAGGGCCAGAAAGGAACATGAAGAAAATGTAGATAGCTTGCTCAGAAATAAACAAAACCTGATGGCAATAAATTGATTTCTATCTTACAAAATAAGCAACTAATTAACATGGGAATTATACAATACCAAGCAACAGCTTTTCTTTCCATCTTTCATTTAAGAAGCAGAGGTAAGGAAAAACAGGCTAAGTCCTAAATTGCAATGGAAGGAGAGGGAATAGGGATCATGCTGAGGAATTGTGTCTAACTAACAATGATCTTGTATTTGCCTTTAGTGAAACACTGAACTAACCTTGGTGAAATTCATAGAAAATCTTTGTTCGGAGTTGGGTTGACTTTCAGTCTATGTTTTCCTGCTGTCAGAGCTTGGATATGTTTTTGGAGAGAGATGGAGAGAGAGAGAGAACAAGAAGAACTTGTATGTATTTTTGGAAGTGTTCACATCAAACTTTGCATGCATTTGCATAGTCTGCATGTGCACGCGTGTGTGTGCATGTGTATTTGATGAAGTACCACTTGAAAGGTAATGTGCATGGTTCAATTATATAGGATTAGTGGTAATTTATAAGCTTTAATAGAGAATTGGCTAACCAAAAGAATGCAGAGAATCAGATACATTGAATGTTTATCTGGTTGGCAAGATTTAACTTGCGTGGGTTTTCTCCAGGTGCTCTGGTTTCCTTCCACAATCCAAAGATGTGCAGGTTAGGTGACTTGGCCAGTATAAATTGCTTATAGTGGTCAGAGATGTGTTGGTTTGGTTTATTAGTCAGGGTAAATGTAGTATAATTAGGGAGAGAAATAGGTTTGTATGGGCTACTGTTCAGAGGGTTGGTGTGGACTCTTTGGGCCAAAGGGGAAAATGGTGACTGCAGATGCTGGAGATTGGATTCAAGAGTGTGGTGCCAGAAAAGCGCAGTATACCAGGGCCTAAGAGTCTGTTTCCACACTGTAGGAATTCTATTCTTTAAGTGGTGCCACAGAGTTTGGTTCCTATTTATAATTGTGACAATGCTGTCATTTCAGAAAGGTTATTTTGTCTTGGGCTTTTTTGAAGAGAGGGTGCAAAGGTTGAGGTACCAAAGTAGCTACAGGAGATGGCCTGAGTCAACAATCAGAGAAGCCTTTCAGCATCTGTTTTAAGAAACAATTGCAACAATTGCATGGCCAGTTCTCACAGAGTAGGCTTTCTAGTGTTCTTTAGTTGTAGTAGTCAACAGGTGTTTGGATCCCAAAAGAGCTTCAATAAAATGATTCTGAGCTGCTATATTCCCTGAGATGTTTCTTGATTTTATTTTCTCCTGAATTCGAAAATTACCTGTAAGAATCTGTCTGAATTTACCTTTCTGCCAAGGGGTTCATAGGATGTTACCATACAGAAAAGTTACTTATTGACATGTACTGTAACTATTATTCAATTAAGTTTTCCAGTTTAGTTATCCTAAATTCCTCTTTGTTTGTATTTTAACTACAGTATTTAAATAACTTAAGTCATATCTGGAACATGGACTTCACATCTACCTTTAAAATAAGAAAAATTTAGAGTCTAAGCCACCTCTTAAAAATATTGAAGGGGTCTTGTTTGGTCCACAACACACTCTAAAGGAAATAACTGCACAGGGGAGGCCAATTCCTGTTCCCCTTTATTTACTAGTGCACGGTAACCTGGCTGTGGCCAGCCAGCTTGTCGTCAGTCCTCAGCTAAGAAAATTCAAATCTCCTGGTTATATTTTATGAAACAGTAACAGTTAACAACAAGCAAAAAGCAGCAGTTCACAAAAAAAACACTATTTACAGGGGAAGGGGCAGTAAAGCTAAACCCCAAAGTCTACCATTCAATCAGTTAACGGAAATGTGGATGAACCTCAAATCCAATTTTCAGTTAAAAAGGTAACATTAACAAACAGACAAGGCAGGCCAATCAAATGAGAAAAAGTGCATGAAATATAGGCCCCTCTCCACCCGCATCAACCTAGCAAGCCACCATCCGTTCGACCTTATTGCCTCTCAAAGACAGCCCGTCCCTATGCCCCTTCAGGTTCTCAGTCCACACCAGACTTCTCTGTCCGCCCCTCACTCAACTGGCTCTCACTCATCTGGCTCTCACTCAACCTAGTACACCATCTGGCCTGTGGACTGCCCTGACACACTTTCCAGCCACCTCTAGGACAGCCCATTCCCCCTCCCTGGGAAGAGGGCTCACAGGGCAGCCTACACACCTTCTGGACCCAGGGCCTGCCTCTACACACTGTCTGGCTCTCTGCTGCCTTGACAGACCTTCCAGCCACCTCATGGGCATCTCATCCCGGCCTTTCTTCAGGACGACAGCACTCACCTCCCAGCACACACACACAGGTGTTCAGTCTTTATAGAGGCCTAATCCACCCAACGCGGGCCAGGTCTACCCACAGAAAGGTGCAGTTGACTCACAAGGGCTCAGACAAATGCCAAAAAAGTGAAAACACATGCAAAAATGTAAGTGTAGACACTAAAATTCAGAGTATAAGGGCTGAGTCGAGACACAAAATCAGTATGGTCCTTTCTCAAAGTAAAGCACAAAAAAGAGGAACAGACAGGCTGTAACTAGCCAGTCAGACAACAGTTCCCTAATGAGAACTGAAATATACATGGAAGACATTGACTGTGTGGACCAGTCCACAAAAAAGAGATACCAATAACAAACTGGATGTGTAAATCAGCCAGTTCAGGAATCAGGTTACCCCCAAAAAACAGAAACCAGCAGCAGCAGTACACACTGGCTGTGTGGCCAGCCAGCTTGGAGTCAGTCCTCAACTGAGAAGATCTTAATCTCCTGGTTATATATTCTTTTCCAGGTGACATATATATTCAAAGTTTGTGAGAAAATTTGTAGCTTGGGTGCTCGTTGTTGTGGTTCTGTTCGCCGAGCTGGGAGTTTTTGTTGCAAACGTTTTGTCCCCTTTCTAGGTGACATCTTCAGTGCTTGGGAGCCTCCTGTGAAGCGCTTCTGTGCTGATTCCTCCGGCATTTATAATGGTTTGAATCTGCCGCTTCCGGTTGTCAGTTGCTGTCCGCTGCAGTGGCCGGTATATAGGGTCTAGGTCGATCTGTCTGTTGATAGAATTTGGGGATGATTGCCATGCCTCTAGGAAATCCCTGGCTGTTCTCTGTTTGGCCTGCCCTATAATAGTGGTGTTGTCCCAATCGAATTCATGTTGTTTGTCCTCTGAGTGCATTGCTACTAGGGATAGCTGGTCGTGCTGTTTCGTGGCTAGTTGGTGTTCATGGATGTGGGTTGTTAGCTGTCTTCCTGTTTGTCCTATGTAGTGTTTTATGCAGTCCTTGCATGGGATTTTGTACACTACGTTGGTTTTGCTCATGCTGAGTATTGGGTCCTTTGTCCTGGTGAGTTGTTGTCTGAGAGTGGCTGTTGGTTTGTGTGCTGTTATGAGTCCTAGTGGTCGCAGCAGTCTGGCTGTCAGTTCAGAAATGCTCCTGATGTATGGGAGTGTGGCCAGTCCTTTGGGTTGTGGCATGTCCTCATTTCGTTGTCTTTCCCTTAGGCATCTGTTGATTAAATTGCGCGGGTATCCGTTTTTGGTGAATACCTTGTATAGGTGTTCTTCTTCCTCTTTTTGTAGTTCTGGTGTGCTGCAGTGTGTTGTGGCCCTTTTGAATAATGTCCTGATGCAACTTTGTTTGTGCGTGTTGGGGTGGTTGCTTTCATAGTTCAGGACTTGGTCTGTGTGTGTGGCTTTTCTGTATACCTTTGTGGTGAATTCTCCGTTCGGTGTTCTTTGTATCATCACATCTAGGAATGGGAGCTGGTTGTCCTTTTCTTCCTCTCTCGTGAATCGTAATGCAAAGGTTAGAAAAAACAGTTTTAATGTAATTACAACCCAAACTCTGGATCAGATACGTGAACGACACCTTTGTAATCATTAAAAACACAGAAATAGAGAACACACATTGGATCATCAACGCCACACTCACGGGAATCCGATTCACGAGAGAGGAAGAAAAGGAAGCGGCAGATTCAAACCACTATAAATGCTGGAGGAATCAGGACAGAAGTGCTTCACAGGAGGCTCCCAAGCACTGAAGATGTCACCTAGAAAGGGGACAAAACGTTTGCAACAATAACTCCCAGCTTGGCGAACAGAACCACAACAATGACACACACACACACATATATATATATATATATATATATATATAAAAAATATTATAAACCACTACAATTACCATCAGTGAACAATAAACAAAAAGCAGCATTTCACAAAAAAACACAATTTATGGAGAAAAGGCAGAAAGGCTAAACCTCAATCAGTTAACAGGGATATAACGGCGAACCTCAAATCCCACCTTCAGTCATCACAACAGTAACAGTAACACATACAGGACAATTCAATCAAATAAGACACAATGCACAGAAGTCAAGCCCCCTCAGCAACCCAGTAAACCACTGTGCCTCCCACCTTCTGACCACTCAAAGGCTGCCTGCCCCGATGCCGCTTCTAGTTCTCGGTCCAGCCCATGCTCCCTCTGGCTTTTCAGTCTACCCCTACGCACCATTTGGCTCTCACCTCACCTGATGCATCATGCTGCCTGTGAACCTCCCCAACATACCTTCTGACTACCTCTAGGACAGCCTGTTCCCCCTCCCTGGGAAGATGGTGCACAGGGAAGCCCTCTGGCACCACGGCGTGCCCCTACGCACATTCAGGCCACCTCTAGGACAGCCCATCCTACCCTTTCTTTGAGGCAACAGCGTTCAGGACAGCCTACCCACCTCCTGCTTCTCGGAGATATGCTTTTGAATGGTCTACCCACCTTTTGGTTCTCAGGGGGCTGGCCTCCCCACTTTCTGGTTTTCCAAGGCGACTGGCATGTGGATCTCCTTCTTGGGTCAGCCTACACACCTTCTTGTTTACATGATGGCCTATCCACCCATCGGCTCTCAGGGTGACAGCTTTTTGGGATGACCTTTGAGAATCCCGGCTCACAGTGAGGCCTCCCAGACCCAGGGATACAGAAAACAGTGCAGATGATAAATTCAACAAGCAAAATAGCAGAGTCAATTGCCAAAAACAGAGCCCCCTATGGTACACACAGTCCATGATCAGAAACAGAGTTCTTTTGAGTATGCACAGTCTGTTACCAGGAATAGAGTCCACTCCAGTATGCAGAGTCCATGTCAGAAACAGAATCCACAACCGAAGGCAGAATCCAATCCAGTTTGCAGAGTCCACGTTTGAAGGCTACAAATGCACATCCAACAGCACACACACAGATATTCAGTCTCCATAGTGGCCTAGACCATTCACAGGGTATCAGGCCTACTCACAGGAATACAGTTTATTGTAAAGGTGCAGTTCACTCACAGGTGCTTGGTCCACTCCCGAAAGTAGAGTCCACTCCAGCATGTAGCAAATGCTCACCTTCCAGTAAAAACACACACACACACACACACACACACACACACATCTGTTGAGTCTGTACAGAGCACTAATCCACCCAGAGAGTGCCAGGCCTCCCTACAGAGGAACAGTTCATCTGGAAAGATACAGTTAACTCACAGGGGATCAGTTCAAACACCAGAAAGTGAAAACACATACAAAAAGAAAAGAAACCAGAGTGCAAGAGCTAAGCCCTGCCACAAAATCAGCATTGTCTTTTTCTCACAGTACAAGAGAAGAGTAACCCTACAGGCTGTAATCATCCAGTGAAACAACAGTTCCCTAATGAGAACTGAAATGCACCAACAACATATTGACTGCGTGGATCAGCTAGTTTGGAAACCAGTCCTCAATAAAGAGATGTCAGTAACAAACTGGATGTGTAAATCAGCCAGTACAGGAATCTAGATCTATCAAAAAATCAGAAACCAACAATAGAACATAGAACACAGAACAATACAGCACAGAATAGGACCTTCGGCCCTCAAAATTGCGCAAACTTGTGAAGTATTCAGAACTTGTCCCCCTACACTATCTCTGCGCTTATCCAAGGATTGTTTAAATCCCGCTAATGAGGCTGAGTTAACAACATTGGCAGGTCAGGCATTCCACTCCCTTACCACTCTCTGAGTAAAGAACCTGCCTCTGACATCTTCTTAAATCTATCATTCCTCAGTTTGTAGTTATGCCCCTTCGGCAAGCTGACGTCATCATCCGAGGGAAAAGACTTTCACTATCTACCCCATCTGATCATCTTGTATGTCTGTACCAAACCCCGTCTACTTTCCAATGCAACAGACCCAAGTCTTTCAGCCATTCCTCATAAGACCTTCTCTCCAGACCAGGCAACAGCCTGGTAAATCTCCTCTGCACCTTTTCCAATGCTTCCACATCCTTTCTGAAATATGGCGACCAAAACTGCACACAATATTCCAAGTGTGGCTGCACTAGTGTTTTGTATAGTTGCAGCATATTATTGCGGCATTGGAACTCAATCCCTCTACCAATGAAACCTAACACACCATATGCCTTCTTAACCGCACTATCAACCTGGATTGCAACTTTCAGGGATCTATGTACATGGACTCCAAAATCCCTCTGCACATCCACACTACCAAGAATCTTTCCATTGACCCATCTGCCTTCCTGTTATTCTTCCCAAATATGCACCTCACATTTAGCTGCATTGAACTCCATTTGGCACTTCTCAGCCCATTTCTGCAGCTTATCCAAGTCCCCCTGGAAACCTGTAACATTCTTCCAAACTGTCCACTACTCCACCAACTTTAGTGTTGTCTGCAAATTTACTAATCCACCCATCTATGCCTGCATCTAAGTCATTTATAAAAATGACAAAGTTGACCCAAAACAGATCCTTGTGACACATCATTAGTAACCAGACTCCAGGCTGCATATTTTGCATCAACCACAACTTGTTGCCTTCTTTCAGAAAGCCAGTTTCTAATTCAAACCGTTAAATCACCCTCAATTCCATGCCTCTGCATTTTCTCCAACAGCCTACCTTATCAAAGGCTTTACTGAAGTCTATGTATACCACATCAACTGCCCTACCCTCATCTACATGCTTGATCACCTTCTCAAAAAACTGAATGAGGTTTGTGAGACATGACCTGCCCTTGAAGAAACCATGTTGACTATCTGAAATCAAATTGTTGTTTGCTAGATGAGTATAAATCTCATCTCTTATAATCCTTTCCAAAGCCTTTCCTGCAACAGAAATAAGGCTCACTGGTCTATTATTACCTGGGTCATCTCTACTGCCCTTCTCGAACAAGGGCACAGCATTTGCAATCCTCTAGTCCTCTGATACTAAACCTATAGACAATGATGACTCAAATATCAAAGCCAAAGGCTCTGCCATCTCCTCCTTAGCTTCCCAGAGAATCCTCTGATAAATCCCATCCAACCCAGGGGGCTTCTCTTCTTTCACTCGTTCTAGAATTGATAACACCTGTTGTAACTAACCTCGATCCTTTCTAGTCTAATATCTTGTATCTTATTCTTCTCTTCTACAATATTCTCCTTTTCCTGAAGGAGAAATATTCATTTAGCACCTCTCCGATCTCCACAGGGTCCACATTCAACTTCCCACTTATGTCTTTGACTGTCCCTATTCCTACCCTAGACATTCTTTTATTCCTCACATACCTATAGAAAGCTTTAGGATTCTCCTTTATTCAATTTGCTAAAGACTGTTAGTGTCCTCTCATTGCTCTTCTTAACTCTCTCTTTAAATCCTGTCTAGCTGATCTGTAATTCTCCATCACCTCATCTGAACCATTTTGCCTCATCAACACATAAGCCTCCTTCTTCTGCTAAACAAGTCATGCAATTTCTTTAGTAAACCATGGTTCCCTTACCTTATCACTTCTTCCCTGCCTGACAGGGAACATGCAATATCTGTCCCTTAGATCAGCTCCACATTTCCATTGTCTGCATCCCCCGCATTTTGCTACCCCATTCTATGCATTCTAATTCTTGCCTAAGAATTACAGTCATAATTGTACTTGCCCCTGTGGCATGTACCTATCCCTTTCCATCGCTAAACTAAAAGTAACTGAATTATGGCCAGAAACTGGCTGTGTGTCAAGCCAGCTAGGAGTCAGTCCTCAACTAAGAAGATAGTTCAAAATACACAGTACAAAATACACAGTCAAGAATGTGATTCTGGAAAAGCACAGAAGATCAGGCAGCATCCGAAGAGCAGGAGAGCTGCCATTTCAGATACTGGCTGCTGCGCAGTTATTTTAGTCACGAGTGTAAGCTTCTGAAGAACATTCATTCACAACAGTTGTCTTTTGAGTTGGGCTAAGGAGTTGTGAGGGGTAAGTTTTTTACACAGCAAGTGATAGGAATCTAGAACATGCTGCCAGGAGCAGTGATGGAGGCAGATATGATACTGGGTTTAAAGGACTTTTAGTTAAGCACATGAATATGCAAGGAGTAGAGAGATATGGACCAAGCAAGCAGAAACGATGAGTTGTTTTTGGGGTCAAGTACAGCAAAACATGGTGTGTCAAAAGGCCCATTCCTGTGCTGAACTGTTCTATGTTCTTTTTCTGGCACCATGCCTTTATCTGGGAAGTTTGAGTCATTTGATCCTGCCATTTAAGACTGGGCTTGTTATGTGGAAAGAATTCTTTCTGGGTGAATGACATTGGGGCAGATGAAAAGCAACATGTACTTCTCCTGACAGCATTTTCAGTATCATGAGTCTAACTTTCCCTGAAGCAACATAATAAAACTTTTCAAGACTTGACAGATTCAGTTAAGGAAAATTAAAACCCCAAACCTCCTCTAATTCAGAGAAGCCATTTTGAGTTCAAGAATGAGGGGAATCCATATTGGGATTTTTGGTGAAGTTAAGATATTACAGAGGGAAAGGATTTTGAGTTCATCCTGGATGAGATGCTGAGATGCAAAAGCTGAAGCCCAACTGTTCTTCAAACAGGAACGATAACTGACTTTATCATTAAAAAATGCAGCAAGTGGAACAAATGAGTTATTAGATTAGATTAGATTCCCTACAGTGTAGAAGCAGGCCCTTCGGCCCAACAAGCCAACACTGACCCTCCAAAGAATAACCCACCCAATCTCATTTCCCTCTGACTTATGCACCTAACACTATGGGGCAATTTAGCATAGCCAATTTGCCTGAACTACACATCTTTGGACTGTGGGAGGAAACCAGAACACCCGGAGAAAACGCAAACACAAGGAGAATGTATAAACTTCACACAGACAGTCGCCTGAGGCTGGAATTGAACCTGGGACCCTGTGAGGCAGCAGTGCTAACCACTGAGCCACCGTGCCACCCCACACCAGGGTATCCCTCATGAAAGTGAACACTCTCACCTGTCTGACTGTGAGCCTGGGAAACACCACTTGCAGTCAATTGCAGAGCCTTACATAAAACATATCAACAAGAAAACCCTAAAAAGAAGCTGAGCCTCAGCAAAATGGTGAAAATGTTCTTCAGGAGTTGGGCTGGCAAGTCATTGTAGTTGCTGTTGGTACATCTTTGATTTAGCAAAGGAGTCCTATAAGGCCTTGAATAAGAGAACTCATAGACCTGGATCCAGGAGAGTGAACATGTGGTTTGGAATGATTAAATTGCTGAGCAATATCCAAATCAGAAACAATCAAAATAAATGTCTGGTTAAACAGTCACCTAGTTCTCATGGAGATGCTACCGGCAGAGCTGTATCAATGGTTGCAGAAACAGTTTAAACAAGATTTGCTCTGGACACCAACCCTTAAATTTTCAGAAGACTTCAGCCAGACTGAGAATGTATACGGGGGAACTATTAAAGATGAAGGGTATAACTTCACTTTTGGTCTTTTATGAGAAGCAGTTGGTGCAGTTACCACTGATTGTAGTAAAAGGGTAGGGCCCAAGCTTGACGAGGTAGAATTGTTTGAGAAAGATACACCTTCATTGGCTTGACATTTTTCAATTAGAAAATGGCTGCCTGAATGAATTCCTAAGTAAATATCCAGAAGTTTTTCGGGAAGATCTAGGGAGTATCAAAGGAGCCAAGGCCACTTTACATGTTGACCAGGAAGAAATTCCATGATTTTGCAAGCTCCGCTCCATTTGCCTTCTGTGCAAAAGTAGAGGCAGAAATTCGGAGGCTGGAAAGTGAAGGAATCGTCAAAACAGTTTGCGGAATGGGCAGCACTGGTCATACCAATTCTGAAACCAGACAGGTCAGTTCACCTTTGTGGAGGTTTGAAACAAATGATAAATGGCTCCTCGCAGCTGGATAAATAGAATCTCATGTAAAGAGGATTTGTATGCAAAACTGGTGGGGCAACTGTCCTTCATGAATCTGGAGATGAGCCACGCATACTCACAATTGTGACAGAAATATGTCACAAGTAATACCATAACAGATCGTAGCACTATAAAAGATTGCCATTTGGGGTATGCCATTTGAAACCATAGCGTATAGCATATTATTAAGGGGAGCAGAGTTGCTGTTTGGGAGAAGGCTTTGCATCAGGTTGTACGTGATATTCCTGGACCTGGGGGAGAATGGTGACATGTCATCAGGAACACCAATGACAGCCACATGCCACCCTTAAGCAACAGACAGTTTACTGCAAAGGATGAAGTTTGGTATTGAAAACAGGGAAATGGCTTTGCATGGGTACGAGGCACGATCACTGTGAGGTCACATCACATTTGGGAATTTAGAACAGTGGGGATGCAGGTTAGGGCAGCTGAATGTTCCTCCTGTAGAACGTGGGAGGTAAGATCACCACTAGTTTCCCTGCTGACTTCATCTGCGGGAAGTGCACCCAACTGCAGCTCCTTGAAAACCATGTTATGGAATTGGAACTGGAGCTGGAGCTGGATGAACTTCAGATCATTCAGGAGGTGGAGGGGTTTATTGAGAGGAGTTACAGGGAGGTAGTGACACCTCAGGTACAAGAAAAAGACAAATGGGTTACAGTAAGAGAGCCGGCAGGCAGTACAGGCATCCTCTGTGGCAGTTCCCCTCAATAACAAGTATATTGTTTTGGAAATTGTTGGTTGGACGTTGGGGGTGGGGGGGGGGGGGGGGGGGGGGGATGGTGGTGGTGGTGCTGGTGGTGGTGACTTACCACAGTAAGCCCTGAGGTGCATGTTTCTGGCACAGAATTTGTTTGTCCCTGTTGCTCAGAAGGGAAGCGGGGAGAGGAGCAAAGCATTAGTCACTGGGGACACCATTGATTGGGGGACAGATAGGAGGTTCTGTGGGAATGAGAGAGACTCACAGTTGGTCTATTGCCTTCCAGGAGCCAGGGTTCGGGATGTCTGGGATCATGTTTTCGGGAGCTTTGAGAGAGAATGGGAGCTGCTTCAAATCATGGTCAACATAGGTAGGAAGAAAGGTGGTAATCCAAAGCAGAAATTCAGGGAGTGAGGGTGGAAGCTTAATGCTACAATAAACAGAGTTATTATCTCTGGTTTGTTGCCCATGCCACATGCTAGAGGTGAAAAATAGGGAGAGAGAGAGAGAGAGAGAGAGGAGTTGAATATGTGGCTACAGGGATTGTGCAAGAGGGTTAGCTAGGGCTCATTCTGGGGTAGGTGGGACCTCTACAAATAGGATGGTCTACACCCGTACCAGAGGGGTACCAATATCCTGGAGCTGGGGGAGGGGTGAGGGGGGGGCAAAATTTGCTAATGCTCTTTGAGAGGGTTTAAACTAATTCAGTGGGGGGATGGGAACCTAAATTGTAGTTTCAGTGTCCAGGAGGTTGAGAGTAGTGAGGTCATAAATGAGGTTTCAAAGACTCAACAGTTCACAGGCAAGCAGGAAGGAGGTTTGAAGTGTGTCCACTTCAATGCCAGGAGTATCCAGAATAAGGTGGGTGAACTTGCAGCATGGGTTGGTACCTGGGACTTCAATGTTGTAACCATTTCAGAGACATGGACAGAGCAGGGACAGGAATGGTTATTGCAGGTTCTGGGATTTCGATGTTTCAGTAAGAACAGATTGTGCAGAAGGTTGTGTAAAAGGGGGAAAGGTGTGTCATTGCTAGTCAAGGTTGCAGAAAGGATGTCGACCAAGGTAGTGTGAGGTTAGAAACAGGAAAGGAGAGGTCACCCTGTAGGGGGTTTTCTATCGGCCTCTGAATAGTTCCAGAGATGTAGAGGAAAGGATAGCAAAGATAATTCGGGATAGGAGTGAGAGTAACAGGGTAGTTGTTATGAGGTCTTCAACATTCTAAATATTGACTGGAAATACTACAGTTCAAGTAGATTAGATGGGTTTGTTTTTGTCCCATTTGTGCAGGAGGGTTTTCTGACATAGTATAGACAGGCCAAGACGGGGCGAAAGCCACATTGAATTTGGTACTGGGTAATGAACCTGGCCAGGTGTTAGATTTGGAGGTAGGTGAGCATTTTGGTGATAGTGATCACAATTTGGCTATGTTTACTTTCATGCTGGATAATGATAGGTATATACCGCAGGGGAAGAGTCATAGCTGGGGGAAAGACAATTATGATGTGATGAGGCAAGATTTAGGATGCATAGGATGGGAAAGAAAACTGCAGGGAATAGTCACAATTGAAATGTGGAGCTTATTCAAGGAACAGCTTCTGCGTGTCCTAGATCAATATGGCAGGGAGGGAGGAAGTGGTCGAGCGAGGGAGCATGGTTTATTAAAGACTTTGAATCTCTTATAAAGAGGAAAAAGAAGGTGTATATAAGGATGAGATATGAAGGTTCAGTTAGAGCGCTTGCTAGTTACAAGTTAGTCAGGAAAGACCTAAAGAAGAGATAAGAAGAGATGGGAAGTTATTGTGAGATACAATCAAGGAGAATTCTAAAGCTTTCTGTTGGTCTATCAGTTATTAAAGAATGACTTGAGTAAGATTAGGGCCAATGAAGGATAGAACACAGGACATAGAAAGGTACAGCATAGAACAGGCCCTTCAGCCCATGATCTTGTGCCAAGGATTAATCCTAATGTAAATAAAATAACCCAACCTATGCACCCCTCAAAATTCACTGTTGTCCATGTCCATACCCAGCAGTCACTTAAATGTCCCTAATGACTCTGATTCCATCACCACCACTGGCGACACTTTCCATGCATTCACAATTCTCTGCATAAAGAACCTACCTCTGACATCTGCTCTATATCTTCCTCCTAATATCTTAAATCTATGACCCCTCATGTCAGTTAATCCTGCCCTGGGAAAAAGTCTCTGGCTATCCATGCCTCACATTACCTTGTATATCTCAATCAGGTCACTTCTCTTCCTCCTTCCCTCCAGGGAGAAAAGTCTGAGTTTAGTCAACCTCTCTTAATAAGAAAATGCTCCAGTCTAGGCAGCATCCTGGTAAACCTTCTTTTCACTCTCTTCAAAATCTCCGTATCTTTCCTATAATAGGGTGACCAGAATTGGACATAATATTCCAAGTGTTGTAAAGCTGCAGCAAAACCTCCCAGCTTTTAAACTTGATCTCTCTGCTAATGGAAGCCAAAACATCATATGCTTTCTGAACAACCCTATCCACTTGGGTGGCAACTTTGAAGAATCTATGCACTTAAATACCAAAATCCCTCTATTTCTCCAAACTGCCAAGAATCCTGTATTTAATCATATATTCAGCATTCAAGTTTGACCTTCCAAAATGCATCACTTCGCATTTATCCAGGTTGAGCTCAATCTGCCATTTCTCAGCCCAACTCTGCATCTTGTCAATGTTGCGCTGCAGTTGCAACATCTTTCGATACTACCATCAACTTTGTGTCATCTGCAAATTTACTAACCCACCCTTCAACCTTGTCATCCAAGTCATTTATAAATACACACAAAGAGTAGATGTCCAAGAACAGACCCCTGTGGGACACTACTCACACTGACCTCCAGGCAGAATATTTTCCATCTATAACCACTGTCTTCTGTCAGCCAACCAATTCTGAATCCAGACAGGCAAATCTCCCTGTATGCCATATCTCCTGACTTTATGAATGGGCTTACCATGACAACCTAATCAAATGCCTTGCTAAAGTCCATATACACCACATCCACTGCTCGACCTTCGTTGACCTGTCTCGTCACCTCCTCAACGAACTCAATAAGATTTGTGAAGCATGACCTGCCTCTCATAAAGCCATGTTGACTGCCTTTAATCATACTATGCTCTTCCAAATAGTCATAAATCCTATCACTCAGAATTCTTTCCAAATCCTTGCTGACTACAGACGTAAGACTGACTGGTCTATAATTGCCATTGATTAGGGATAGTCAACACTTTTTTTGTGAAGAGTAGGTCGTGCCTTTATTGAGTTCTTTGAAAAGATGATCAAACAGGTGGAGGAGGGTAAAACTGTTGATGTGGTATATATGGATTTCAGTGAGGAGTTTGATAAGATTCCCCATGGCAGATTATTGCACAAAATACAAAGACATGTGATTGAGGGAGATATAGCAGTTTGGATCAGAAACTGGCTAGCTGAAAGAAGACAGAGGGTGGTGGTTGATGGGAAATCTTCATCCTGGATTTTAGTTACAAGTGGTGTACCACAAGGATCTGTTTTTGTCCACTGTTGTTTGTCATTTTTAGAAACGACCTGGATGAGGGTGTAGATGGATTATTAAATTTATGGATAAGATAAATTAAAAGTTGGTATAGGTCTGGATATTGCAGAAGGACATTTGCAGTTTAGAGGGGACATAGAATAGCTGGGCTGAGATGTGGCAAATGGTAGAGGGATTGAGTTTCTGAGCCATGAGGTCATGCTGCAGCTGTTCAAAACTCCAGTGAGGCCGCACTTGGAGTATTGCATTCAGTTCTGGTCACTGCATTACCAGAAGGGTGACATGGTGGCTCAGTGGTTAGCACTGCAGCCTCACCATTCCAGTGACCTGGGTTTGATTGGGCGATTGTCTGTGTGGAGTTTGCACATTCTCCTTGTGTGTGTGGGTTTCCTCTGGGTGCTCCAGTTTCCTCCAGTTATGTTAATGAAACATGCCTCTAACTGCAAGAACAAACTGGCCAAATTTGCTCAATATGTCCAAAGGTGATACAGATGTAAATGCAGTAAAATTCAGGGAGTATTCCTTGGATGCTGCCTGACCTGCTGTGCTTTAACCAGCAACACATTTTCAGATATAGATATCATCCACACTTTTGTCAACCAAATGAATGAAGGTGCAGGATTTGGAGATTGGAGTCTTAGTTCATGGCAGCACGGCAGCACAGTGGTTAGCACTGCTGCCTCACAGCGTCAGAGACCCGGGTTCAATTCCTGCCTCAAGCGACTGACTGTGTGGAGTTTGCACATTCTCCCTGTATCTGAGTGGGTTTCCTCTGGGTGCTCTGGCTTCCTCCCACAGTCCAAAGATGTGAAGAACAGGTGAATTGGCTATGCTAAATTGCCTGTTGTGTTAGGTGAAGGGGTAAATGTATGTATGGATGGGTGGCAGATCAGTGTGGACTTGTTGGGCCGAAGGGTCTGTTTCCACACTGTAAGTAATCTAATATGGCTATCTATGCTGCTATTTTAAGATGGTCTTTTTGCTGGTATTGCTATTATTAAGTATTATTGCTAAAATATTAGCTTCTATTGACAACATTGATTCCACCCAGAAAATGCTTCTTCTACACTTAAATTATGATGAGGAAACACCATTGCCTGCCCTTGGTTCCTCTTCGGAGGAAGACGAAGTATGGCAATCTTTCGCTGCCATCGAATTGGATATTTTGACCCATGCCTTTATGGTATGGGCATGGAATGACCAAAGCGGGGAATGAGGATCTAAAATTTGAACTTAGGTTATTATTAGTAGCAACAAGTATATGTGGATTCTTACTAACCACAAATTGGCTGTTCAATTTAAAAGAATATAAGAAAATGGTTGAGAGTAGTGATTGAACCCTGTGAACTTGTACTGCTGTTTTGCAGAATTAAGCTGAAATCCAAAGATAAGAGGACAGTTTGCATAAAATGAATACTGACACATCAATTAACCATTCAATCTAACCTTGAACTGCTACCGTGGCATGGTGATTTGCGTAAATAATAATCTTTTCCCAGGAAATATCATTGGATTAACTTGCTATAAATCACGTCACCTTATTATATGTGATTGGTCTTTTCCTGCATCTTATAAAAGCATATAAATAACGTGTAATTTTTGAATGTTATTGCTCAACTTCACCATCGAACACAGAAGCTTTAACCTCTGTATTGCTGGATAGAATTGCGTCAAGGTACCTTAATTCAATAAACTAATGACCCTTGCTTTTGAACAGACTGTGTTTGTCGATTCTTTGACTAATCTTGAACCAAGAGGCCCTCTTGAAGAGTCACAGATCTTCAAGGGATGTGGGGCTGTTTTCATTAGAGAGAATAAGGTTGAGAGGTGACTTAATGAGACATATCAGATAATCAGAGAGTTAGGTCAGGTGGACAGTGGGAGCCTTTTTCCTCCGATGGTAATGGCTAGTACGAGGGAACAAACCTTTAATTTGAGGGGTGGTAGATGTAGGACAGATGTCAGAAGTAGTTTCTTTACTTAGAGAGTAGGCGCATTGAACACCCTGCCTGCAACAGTAGTAAACTCGCCAACTTTACAGGATTTAAATGGTCATTGAATAGACATAAAGAAGACAATGGAATAGAGTAAGTTAGATGGGTTTCAGATTGGTCTAACGGTTCGGCTCAGCATCAAGGTAAAAGGACCAGTACTGCACTGTAATGTTCTGTGTTCTACGTTTTACGTGATGTACAAAGTTCAGGTTGAAGAGGGACTCCTGAATAAACGTGGATCGCATGAAAATTGTAACCTCACAAATGAGGCAGGAGGAAATATACTTGGCTTATCAGTGCAACCAGAAAGGCTGTCAGACACTGTAGGATCTTCTCCTCTGTCTCCCATTGGAGAACATGGACTCTGAGATGGAGGAGCTGATGTCATAGCATTGATACCATTACCACCTGAAAAAGAGTTGTAATTTCACTCAAGGTGCCCCAGGCACAAGAGGCAGGTTATTGTCCAATACACACTGCTTGTGTCCAAGTCAGATCAGAGGAACTAGACCTGGGGTGAAAATGTGTCAGAAGAAATCACAAGGAATAGAAGAGCCGTCATCTTGGTCTTAGAGGGGAGGGATGTCCTGATT
Organism: Hemiscyllium ocellatum; assembly: GCF_020745735.1. Classification (NCBI taxonomy): domain Eukaryota; kingdom Metazoa; phylum Chordata; class Chondrichthyes; order Orectolobiformes; family Hemiscylliidae; genus Hemiscyllium; species Hemiscyllium ocellatum. The sequence continues at coordinate 4,780,160 of NC_083443.1, read as the reverse complement.
GGAATGAGGTTGGTCAAGTGGATCGTGTTGAGTTTAGGTCCCTGATTTTGGCTGTTGACCTGGCCCAACCAGGAAGCCCTGGGTGACCAATATAGACAAGACTTACTGGCCATAAATGGGTCCAGGCAGCAAGATCATGGAGGGGGTTGTTATGGCCTATTGCCTGCCCCTCTTCTGTGGTTATGTTCAAGCCTGGGTGTCCCTGGAGAAGGAGCACCCAATGTCTACCAACACCCTTTCAGGGAGAGTTGGACCCCGCAGAGAGTGGAGTCTCTTATTTCCCCTTCCAACTCTGTTATGATTTTAATCCCTGCTTGCCTCTTCACCTTTTGATCACACAGCATTGCCCTTTGATGAAAAGGGCACTGCTTGTCACTGGTCAGTCGGGTGTTTCCTTTCTTCCTGATGGTGGGAATTGAATAAAGATTTGTACACCCGCTGTCTTTCACTGTGTCTCACACCTGCACACACACGACAATGGAGAAGCACTGCCACAGTTAAACAATAGTGTGGGGGGAAGAAAAAAATCTAGCCAGGACATTTAGAATCTCCTCAGTTTAGGTGCTGACTCTGTGCTGGCTGAGCCACAGTCAGGATGTAAAAGAATGTATAAAACAGGAATTACATTCGGGTCGAGGTGCTCCTGGAGAAGGAACACCCTGTGTCTACTAACATTGTTGAGGTTTTCAGGGAGAAGTGGGCACTACAGGATGCGGAGTGCTTTATTTCCCCCTCCAACTCTGTTGATTTAATCCCTGCACCCCCTTATATTTTTTGATCACTCAATATTGCCCCTTTTTGAGAAGGGCACTGCTTGTCACTGACGACTCGGGTGTTTCCTTTCTTCCTGTGACTTAGGTTTTCTGCATTGTTTTTCACCGAAGCGCAACCCACCCAAACCCATTCCCCCACACTCTGTCCCTTCACCTAACACTCTGGGCAATTTAGCAATTTAGCATGGCCAATCCACCTAACCTGTACATTTTTGGACTGTGGGAGGAAACCGGAGCACCCAAGGAAAGACATGGATGCTGGGAAATATAAACAGGAGTGTCAGAGCAGTTTGAGAGCTGGAATGGTCCTGGGACAGTCAGCCCTGTGGCCGGAATCTGGGAGGGGTAGGTGGTTTGCTGGGTTGACAGAGGTGCATTGTTTAATTGGACTGTGTTGTATGAGGTTGTGTTCTCTTTCCTTCTTGATAACTTAGGATAACATTTGAGTTTGGTCCCTATTTCCCTGTGAACTTGTTGCCCCTTACACTGTAAATTGCTGTTTGTTGTAAACTGATGCTTACAGTTTATTGTTAACTGCTTGTTTGCATTTTGTACTGTTGCATAAAATTAAAACTATATATAAACAGGAGTGTCAGAAAGAGGCTCCTCACTTTAGGGTCAGCCTCAGAGCCAGTTGGTCAGAGCCATCTGCTGTGCATGTGTAAATAAAAGGTGACTTGGTGATTGGATACCGGCTTCTGTGCAATTATATCATCTGAGATTCCCAGTATCTGGACTTTCATTAAATACTCCCTCATCTTGTTTCTTTTTCCAAAGTACATCACCTCACACTTTTCAAAGTTAAATATCATGTACCACTGTTTTGCTCATCCATCTTTCAATCCATCTCTATCTTCCTGTAATCTACAAACGTCATCTTCACTATTAACTGCTCTTTCACTCTTGGTGTCATCTGCAAACGTGTTAAACAGTCCCCAGTATTTTATTTGATATCATTCATCTTAATAACAAATAATAAGGGTGCCAGTAATGATTATTGTAGTTCATCACTGGGCACTGGCCTCTTATGTTGTTTGATGGGAAATTCTGCTGCTTAAGACTTCTTTGCAGCTCCTTGGAATGTTACATTACATGCAGTATGCAATTACACATGAGCATTGCATCAATCCATTTCAAGAGAACTTAGATATGCTGACAGAATAAGCAATAAGTGGCATCTTAGAGATCATTGAGGCGATCCATTTTGTCATAAAGTATAGGAACAGCTGACATAATCCAAATGGTATAATACAGAGACAGAAAGAGTTAATTTGTCTAGAACTTTGAATATGATCTGATGTATTGAAAACATAGTTAGATGGATCATTATTACTAGTATTAATTACAGAAGTAGGAAAGTTTTGTTCAGCTTGTAAAAAAATCCAGTTGGGTGACAATTAGGATATCAGCATGGTCATCATATTTGAAGATGAATGTAAAGATTCTCAGTAAGTGCAGAGAATATTTCCCAAAGGACATTGGGATGGAGAATTTTAATTTCAGGGTTAAGTTGTGTTTCTACATCTGAATCATAGAATGTGAAGTGGAACATGTTGTATCTTTCAAGACAGATGACACATGCTACATGGACAGATTGGCCTCTTTCTAGAGGTCATAAATGCTAAACAGTAACATTTGTGACATTTTGAGATCTTGGAGATTTGATTCATGAATATAAGGAGATGAGGCAGGGAAAGAGGAGGCTTTTTATTGTGATGGAGGATTTGTGGTGGAAGTGTATGCACTTTAAAGCCTTATCCTGAATAAAGATAACAGCAGGCTTGTAAAATTAAAAAGAAAGCAACGCTTGATCACACACAGTTGACATTTGAATCATTATGTATTAAAAATTTATGTATACAAGTTTATAAAAGTTGACCAATTGGTTTTGAGACAGAAAGTCAGTTCCAATAAGTGAGAATTTCAGTGACTAAATTAGGACTTGGTGTGAGTTTACCTGTCAGAGCAATCATGTCCTACAGTAGTCGAAAATACGGGGCCATGCCTTGTAACCAATGGAAGTGTATTACTACAATCTGTTGGGAACATACAATTTTCATTGAAGCCAAATTAAACTGAGAGCGAGGGAAATACAGAGCATGTGAATTTATGGAATAACTTCATTCAAATTGCTCAGTGATGTTATTCTACAACTCTGGAGCAGACAGGACTTAAACCTGATCCTTCTGGCTCAGTGATAGAACTATACCATAAAACCCCCATTTCTGACAACTTTGTCATTTTTAGGTATTCTAATCAACCTATTCAGTGATGTTATCACACACCACTGCAGCAGTTGGGACCTCAATCCAGGGTCCTGACTCAGACATAGGGACATTAACTGTGTCATAAAGCCCCCACATTGCGCTGATTTTAATACACTGATGAGAACATGTAATTGCATTAAATGTGTGCTAAGTATTAGCAATTAATCCTCTAATGTAACCAAAATACTTTTGTTTCATTCTTCAGACCTGGATGTAGTTTATAACACTTCAAAACTGGCTTTATGAGAGAGAATCAAGTTGTAGATTTAATCAGTGGCGCACTAGGAACAGAACAAAAATAATCCATGCGTGTATCTGGTTGCAATGTCTACCATCAATAACTTGTCAACACGTAAATAAGTTGGCAGTATGAAGACTTTCAGCAAATTTATTTGAAATCTTTGAATGGAAGCCCCTATTGGATCAGCCTTGTATAGAAAAGCATACAAGGGGGCAGCACAGTGGCTCGGTGGTTAGCATTGCTGCCTCACAGCGCCAGGGTCCCACGTTCCACTCCAACATTGGATGACTATCTGTGTGGAGTTTGCACATTCTCGCTGTGTCTGCATGGGTTTCTTCCAGGTGCTCTGGTTTCCTCCCACAGTCCAAAGATGTGCAGTGAGGTGAATTGGCCATGCTAATAGCCCATAGTGTTAGGTGCATTAGTCAGAGGGAAATGGGTCTGGGTAGGTTGCTCTTTGGAGGGCCTGTTTTCACACTGTAGATAATCTACTCATTTAATGTTATCCCTGAAATGGGACTGAGTAGGCTAATTGTCAGAGTTTTAGATAGTCACGATGGATCTGTTGCATTATCTCTCAGGAAATAAACACTCATGGTGTAATGTGTTTGTTCAAGTAATATAAATGATCAAGAACATGGCTGTGTCAGTGAGGAGAATAAATTACGGAACACTGGCATATTCCAACTCAGTTCACCAGTCTGATGGGTGTTTTCAAGACCAACTGAAATCACTGTTTCTCACAGAAATGGGAGATCTGCTTGTCCCTTGCTTGGAGCGTATTTTCTACCCTGTGCTTGCAGCTATTGGAATTCCAGGTAAGCTGTACGTTTACCTGATAGACATGCATAGATTTGAGTTACTGATTTGGAAACATAAGTCTTACTCTTTGCATGTTTAACACGGACACACTTGTATATTCATTGAATGTTTGCACATTTTATGTTCAGTCCTGCAATAACTACTTCTATATGTGGAGCGATATTTGTCAAGTCTGGCAGATATGTTTTTATCAACCAGTTCAGATAGTATTGCATGTCTCAGAAGTAGAGAGATATGAATGCAGGTCAACTGGCATAGAATGAAGCCACGCTGCACCACAAGAGTCCCAGTCAAGCCTGGCACGTTAACGTGCTTTTGTCATAATAAATATCAACTAGGTAAAAACAATGACTGCAGATGCTGGAAATCAGAGTCTAGATTACAGTATGCTGGAAAAGCACAGCAGTTCAGGCAGCATCCGAGGAGCAGTAAAATCGACGTTTCAGGCAAAAGCCCTTCATCAGGAATACATGCAGAGAGCCTGAAGGGTATAGAGATAGGCTTGTCTCTCCACCCTTCAGGCTCTCTACCTGTATTCCTGATGAAGGGCTTTTGCCCAAAACGTTGATTTTACTGTTCCTCGGCTGCTGCCTGAACTGCCGTGCTTTTCCAGCATACTCTAATCTAGACCCCCACAATAAACATCAAGGCAGTTGATAAATATTCTCACAAATAACCTGTTCAGACATGTTAATATGTGCATTTCAAGCTGGTAGGATTTGAATCCAGGCTACCTGACTCAAAGGACACATTTTTGGACTGTGGGAGAAAACCAGACATGGGGAGAATGTGCAAACTCCACACAAACAGTTGCCCGAGGCAGAATTTGAACTCAGGTCTCTGGTAGTGGAAGGCTGCAGTGCTAGCCACTGTGCCACCATGCCACACCAGGGCCTGGCTATCTACATCCCAGAGTACTTAAGGAAGTGGCTGTAGAAATAGTTGATGTATTGTAGGTCATTTTCCAGATCATCAGGAGTCTCTTTCTGTGAAACTCAACTGTTTGGGAGCTTTCCACAAATGAATTTGCAGCAATTGACTATGGAAGCTCTCCATGTTACAGATACATAATAACAATACATAATGCTTCCACAACAATAGCCTATTTTAGTTCAACTCAGTATTCTTTCTAAATGGTACTAATTTACAATATTTTTAAAAGGCAATCTTATTTGATGCCCACTTCAACATTTGATTGTCGAAGTTAATGTGAAATTCAGTGTTATCATGATTAGTCTTTCACATGTGAATCTTTTACTCCAGTATCACAGATTAACCCCGCCTCACTACTTGAGACCAGAGAACCACAGAGTCACAATGTCATTGTGAGTCTACCTATAGGATATGGCCAGCAGTGGTTCAAGAAGGCAGCTCACCACAATCTTCTCAAGGACAACTAAGAATATCTGGTTACTATACTCATGACTGCCTTTTAAATTAACGTCAAGCTCCTTGGGCTGCCCGGTGGCACAGTGGCTAGCACAGCTGCTTCACAGCACCAGAGACCCAGGTTCAATTCCTGACTCAGGCAACTGTCTGTGTGGAGTTTGCACATTCTCCCCGTGTTTGCATGGGTTTCCTCCCACAATCCAAAAATGTGCAGGTTAGATGAATTGGCCATGATAAAATTGCCCATAGTGTTAGGGACGTAGGGGGTCTGGGTGGGTTGCTCTTCGGAGGGTCGGTGGACTTATTGGGCCAATGGGCCTTTTTCCACACTGTAAGAAATCTAATCTTCCTTCATGATATTAAATAACTGTTTCAAGAAAAGAATTGCATGGATGCATGAGCTTTTCTGAGAAAGAAATCTTCCTTATTTTTGTCAGAAATGGAAGAGCACTTATGCTTATGCTAATCTTTCTTTTAGTTCCTGTGTTTCAACAATGGAACATTCTCTCAGCATCTCTATCAAGTCATGGCATTTGTGAAATAGTGTGAAATATCTATCCTGGACAGGCACATCTGGAATAAGTGTCAGTAACTGTACAATTGTAAGCTCTGATTTTTTAAAATCAAAAAGATAATTAAGTAAATATGACTGCTGCATTTGGGAAGACAAATCAGGGCAGGACTAAGGTGCTCAGGATTGTTGCTGAGCAAAGAGACCTTGGAGTGCAGGTTCATTGTTCCTTGAAAGTGGAATTGCAGATAGATAAGATAATGAAGAAGGCATTTGGAATGCCTTGCTTTATTGGTCAGTGTATTGAATATAGGAGTTGGAAAGTCATGATGTGGCTATACAGGATGCAGGTTAGGCACTTTTGGAATACTGCATGCATTTCTGGTCTCCCTACTATTGGAAGGATGTTGCAAAATTTGAAAGGGAAAGGGTTCAGTAAAGATTTACAAGGACATTGCCAGGGTTCAAGAGTTTGAGCTATAGGGAGAGGTTGAGTGAAGTCATAGAGTTAGAGAGATGTACAGCACAAGTATAGACCCTTCAGTCTAACTCATCCATGCTGATCAGATATCCTAAATCAATTGAGTCCCCTTTCTCAGGATTTGGTCCATATCCTTCTAAATATTTCTTATTCATATACCCATCCAGATGCCTTTTAAATGCTCTAATTGTACCACACTTCCTCTGGCAGCTCATTTCATACATGCACCATCATTTGCATGGAAAAGTTGCCTCTTAGGTTCATTTTAAATCTTTTCCATCTCACTCTGAACCTATACCCTCTGGTTCCTGACTCCCCCAGCCCAGGGAAATGACCTTTTCTGTTTAGCCTATCCATGCCCCTCATGACTTTATAAATCTCAATAAGGTCACTCCTCAGCCTCCGATACTCCAAGGAAAAAAGACTCAGCCTATTCAGCCTCTCCCAATAGCTCAAACCCTCCAACCCTGACAACATCCTTAAAATTCTTTTCTAAACCCTTTCAAGTTTCACAACATCCTTCCTATAGCAGGGAGACCATAATTGCACACAATTATCCAAAAGTGGCCTAACCAATGTCCTACACAGGTGCAACATGACTTCCCAACTCAATGTTCTACCAACAAAGGAAAACATACTAAATGCCTTCTTCACTATTCTGTCGAACTGAGGCTCCACCTTCAACGAACTATGAACCCGCACTCCAAGTTCTCTTTGTTCAGCAACACTCCTCAGGACCTTACCATTAAGTGTATAAGTTTTGTCCTAATATGCCTTTACAAAATGCAGCACCTTACATTTATCTAAATTAAACTGCATTGCCACCCCTCAGCCCTTAAGACTGTCAAATCAAATCCTATTGTAACCTGAGATAATATTCTTCACTGTTCGCTACACCTCCAATTTTGGTGGCATCTGCAACTTACGGAGTATATCCTGTGTTCACATCCAAATCATTTATATAAATGATAATGGACTCAACATTGGAATGTCAGAGGCCTTACGGAATTTTCTAAAATCAAGAGGGCAGATCGACAAGGATTTTTCCCTAGGGTAGAGAAGTCCAAAATGAGAAGGCATAGGTTTAAGGTGATAAGGAAAAGATTTAAAAGGGATCTAAGGAACAACATTTTCACACAGAGGGTGGTAAATATATTGAATGAGTTCCCAGAGGAAGTGTTGAAGGCTGGTACAGTTACAACATTTAAAAGGAATCTGGATGGATACTTGAATTCGAAGAGTTTAGAAGGATATGGGCCAAATGTTGGCAAATGGGACTAGACTTATTTAGGATATCTAGTTGGCATGGACAAGTTGGACCAAAGAGTCAGTTTCTGTGCTGTGAAGGTCCAACTCTATGCCTCTAAAGAGCAGGCAGAGTCACTGCTCTTAATGTTTTAGCTCCCAAAGACTCTCTGTGTGCGAATTCTCTTTGAATTCTTCTTTAAACCTTCTAAAGAAGAATGATACTTAACTTAAAATGTTAGCTCTGTTTGTTTCACCACAGATGGTGCCAGACCAGCTGGGTTTTCTCTCAATCGCTATTTTTATTTTAGTCAGGATACAGTATTAGAAATGGCAGGAAAGTATGTAACTGTACTTCAAATCCTTTCCAAAATGTTTCTTCTCAATGCCTCAACAATAAATTTTTTTTGTGCTTTCTAACAGTAAATATAATGCCAAGTGTGATCCGATCGTGTAAGTGTGGTCTCTCTAAATGCATCATTTGCTATCTGGTGGGAATGGCCATGACTGATGTTCTGGTCCTGATTTTTGAAGCCATATTGGGATGGATTGGTTTGATTTATTTGCAAAATTCATTCTTGCACATTACTCCCATATGTAACATCATCTTTGCTCTGATTTATGTTGTCACAGATATTTCTGTCTGGCTTACAGTTGTGTTTATCTTTGATCGATTTGTAGCAATTTGTTGTGTGAAACTAAAAACAAGATGTTGTACTGATAAAACAGCAGTTGTGATGACACCAACAGTAACTGTGCTAATCATTTTAAGGTATCTACCCTGATACTTTATCTACCAACCAAACTACATGAGTGATAATATTCCCTGGGGCTGTAATTCTAAACCATGTTTCCTTATGACAGCATTTGACATGTTTCAGCTTATTTTAACACCTTGTATCCCTTTCTTTCTGATTTTATTACTGAATACTCTCACTACCAGGCACATCCTAGCTGCGAATAAAGTCTGCAAAAGACTACGTGGCCACTGCAGTGGCAAGTTTGAAAGTGATACAGAGATGGATAGCTGAAAGAAATCCATTGTTTTACTCTTAAGTGTATCAGGCAGTTTTTTTTTGTGGATTGTTGCTGTTATATTCTACATATATCAGCGAATTGTAAATATTCACCATTACTCCTCCTATTGTGACCCAAATTATATCGTTGGGTCTATATCAAACATGCTACAGGTTCTCAGCTCCTGCACAATTACGTGCATTTATGTTCTGAAGCAGAAAAAAATTAGGGAGGAGCTGATTAATGGAGTGAAATATCCAATCAATGTAATTATTAATTTGGCTAAATTATAGAGATTATTAAAATCTTCAATTCATGAAATTGCACCACATTTTGTTATCATAATCAGTTTGGGAAAGTGGGATTAATGTAGGTAGCAGTGTATTTGCTATAGGTAAAGAAGCAATTGGACAAAGTGCCTCTTCTGTGTGCATAATTTGATGCTTTTTTGAACGTTCTGAGAAAATAGTCTTGAAATAACCTGCAACTATTTTGAGATATAACATTTTATTGAAGATGTATCCAATGGAGACACTAATAATATGTGATTATTCAAAGAAGGAATGGGATTAGATCACTTAGCCCCACAAGCTAGACCTGCCATTAAATAAGACTGTGGTTAATCTGACTATTCTACATTCCTGCCTATTCCTGAAAATCTTGCACCTTCCTTCTTATTGAGAATCTATTGACCTCTGTCTTAGCATTTAGAATCACAGAGTCAGAGAGACATGCAGCACAGAAATAGACCCTTCAGTATAGCTTGCCCATGCTGACCAGCACTTGGTCCATATCCTTCCAAACCCTTCAAAATCATACATCCATCCAGATGCCTGTTAGATGTTGTAACTGTACCAGCCTCCCACTTCCTGTGGCAGTTTATTACATATATGTACCACCCTCTGTGTGAAAAGGTTGCCCCTTAGATCCCTTTAAAACCTTGCCCCTTTCACCTTAAACCTATATCCTCTAGTTTTGGACTCCTCTACCTTGGAGAGAAGACTTTGACTATTCCCTATTCATGACCCTCATCATTTTATCAACTTGTGCAAGATCAGCCCTCACATTTTCATTGCTTCAGACAAAATATCCCCAACATATTCAGCCTCTCCCTCAGCTCAAACACTCCAACACCAGCAATAAACTTGTAATTTTTTTCTGAACATTTTAAAGTTTAACAACATCTTGCCAAAAACTAGGGACCAGAATTGAATGCAGTATTCCAAAGGTAGTCTAACGAATGCCTATAAAGCCAGAACATGATCTCCTAACTCCTGTACTTAATGCATTGAGCAAGAAAGACAAATGTACCAAACACTTTCTTCTCTACCCTGCCTACCTGTTAATAACTCTAATTCAATCATTGTTGAACAAGTGATTTCCAAACACTGTGGAAAAATGAACTCCTGATCTCTGTTATTCAATTTACATCCTCACATTTTTAAATCAGTGACCCATATTTCTAAATTCTCCCAGAAGAAAAAAACATTCTTTTCAGAATCATCTTTCAAGATGCCTCAGATATATATTTTTCAATTATGCTCCCTCTTAGTTTTCTAAACTCTCCAGGATACACACTAGACCAGGCCAATGTTTTCTCAAATTCATTTGCCCATTTAAGACATCAGTAAAGCAAGCCTTCTCTAAACATCTCCATTGCATTTTCATGTTTCCTTAAATAAGGAGCCGAATACTGTGATCATTATTCCAGACTCCCAAATTAAGACAAATAAGGATTAAGGATAGTCCACATAGTTTAGTTTAGTTGACATTTATTCCAAGAAAAAGATAGAGGAACAACTATAAGACTCTGGCATTTACAAAAATGCAGTTTATGACTATACAACCACAACCATTCCTGACTCCTTCCTCGACAGCACATTATTTGCTACTCTTGCTAGTAGAATTTTCAGTACTTGGATAGTAAGGAATACCTTGGGATCCTTCATGTTTATTCCTATTGTGATCCATGCCACAATTCAGAATTGAGCTTATTGAAGCATGACATGATTTGATACATCTTTCAAAATTTTAGTCTTTCAGGTGACTATGGTGGCCTTAAATTTCTTTTAAAATTAAACCCATGTGGATGAGAGAATTGACAAGTTGACTAAACCTGAAAATCACACAAAGGTAGTTTAAGATGTATTGTGTGCTTATGACATATCAAGGAAACACATCAATAATGAAGGGTTTAATGCAAAATCTGGCAAATGGAAGATGATGTAGGAAATCTAAAGTTGTTCATTTGATTGTGCTATGGACCAGGCCAAAGTCTCTACAAATTTATCATCAAGGAGCCAGCCTAGATCCTAAAGTTTGCTTATTTAAAGGCAAGTGTAAGCTGTTGTGTTCCAGATGTAATTTGATTGGACTCGTTGCTTGGCTTTCAGCAAATGTTATGAAGATGTGAGTATACTGTAACTTTAAGAGAATAAAAGTTAGCAGTGACAGCATCAAGTGTCCTCAATAAGACACAACGTAACATGTGCTTCAGCTAATGGAATAGCTGGTTGCATGGAAATAACAAAACAGATTCAAATTAGGCCAATCAGTTTAAATTATACCCCCAAAAATACCAAATGCCAATCAAGTTTCAATCGAGTATATTGACAATCTTAAAAGCCAATGGCACAATCTGATGCTTTGGGTATAAGTCCAGGGATATTTGAACAGTTGGGAGGAGAACTGCCACAAGACCAATGTATATAGACTTCTAGTCAGAACTCTCTGCAAGTTACTTGACTGGAGAAGGAGTTTGCGCAGGGAAAACATCAACACTGACCTGCAGAGCCAATCTACCGACGAAGATAAAGAGAAGATTCGACCGCTGGCTGGTTTTAAAATTTGAATTTTTCTGTAAGTCTTAATTGGGAGTTTTATCAGACTTGTATTATAGAAGGGAATGTAAAAGATAGGTTATAGAACGAAATCTTAAATAGTTGTAAGTTAATTGTTCCCTGCTATACATTAAGAAATAAAGTTAATTTTTACTTTAAATAGTTCTTCGCCATTCAAACTTTTACAGATTATTGCACGGGATAAGTCTCTTCTGTATTGCTGGTTTTAAGTTAAACAGAAGGGTTTACCACATGTTGTAGCAGATTTGGGGTTTCTGGTCCATGAATTGAACTGGTTTAGACAGATTTGGGTTTACGAAAAATCCCAGCAGGTTTAAACACTTCAGGTTGGTGTCCTAGATCTTGAAGTAAAATATAGGTGAGGCAACTAGTTAACTTTGGTGACTTGTGATTGATAAAATTAAAAGTGAGACAAATGGCTTTTAATAATTGCTAAAGAGGTTCTGGATTTTAAGATGATTCTCAAATTTACCAAGAATGTTTAGAAGGAAAGAAAAAGGCCATACTTATAGAATTAGCAAACACGTTAAATGTGGATTTAACCAGCACCAAACTTAAAGCTGAAATTGCAGAGGGAGTTACTCAAACATTTAGATGTGTCAGAGAAACAGACAAGTGCAGTCGAGATAGAAACACATAAATTAAGGAAAATTAAGTTAGAAGATAAATGAAGACAGAATAAGGGAAGAGAGAGGGAGAGAAAAAGGAAAATAGAGAGAGAAGAGATGGAGAGATAGGAAAAAGAGAGAAGGTTCTTGGCTGAGCAAAGAGAAAGAGAAGAAAGGGAGAAAGAAAGAGACAGAGGAGAGAGAGCGGGGGAGAGAAAAAGAAAGAAATAGAAAGTTCTTCACTGAGCAAAAAGAGAGAATTTGAATTTGAGAAGTTGTGACTTAGTAGCAAAGTCAATGGAGATTAAAATTTTTATATATATATGTCAAAATTCTGCCATATTTTGATGAGAAAGATGTTGAAGCTTTCCTTATTTCATTTGAAAAATTGGCTAGTGACAGAGCTAGTGAGGTATTTGCCGCACTGTCAGATGAGGTATGTAGAGATTATGAAGAGGTTATACAGCTATTTTAAGTGCTTATGAAGTGGTACCAGAAGCATACAGATAGTGGTTCATAAACACAAAGAAAGAACCAGGTCAGACTAATGTTGAGTTCGAAAGAATTAAACATAGTCATTTTGATCGTTGGATGTGTGCTTTGAAAATTAATAGGACCTTTGAGGCTCGAAGAGAGATTATTCTGCAGGAGGAGTTTAAAATTCACTTCCAGAGACGGTGAGAATTCCCATGGAAGAACAGAAAGTTCAGGAGGTGAGAAGGGCAGCAGAATTAGCAGATCAGTACATATTGGTGCATAAGACAAGCTTCTGATCAGAAGATCCTGTGGGGGATAGAAGTTGGGAGAAAGGTAATCCTACACTACTAAACCAAGAGTCGAGCGCATTGATAAGATTTTACTGCAGGCGAAAGAAACTCAAAAGGATGGACAGGAGGTGAAAGGCTGCATTTATTTTCACTGGAATGGAGTGGGACACAGAAACCACAGTGCCAGTGGTTTCAGAACGGCACTGGGAAAAGATGTTTTCACTGCCAGAGGTGGGACACGTAAAGACACATTGCTGGTTGTTAGAGAAAGGCACCGTTGGGAAAGATGTGGCAAAAGAAGCACAAGGTAGTGGCATTAGTGAAGGTAGTAGAGGAGACCCCAAGAAAAGCTGAAGAGCTGCAGGAGAGTGCACAGCCTAGGCAAGAGCTGGGTATGGAGTTAATACTTGGTCTCGACAAAGAACTTGCCTCTCTGGATAAAGTTTACTCAGAAAGATAAGGGGAGAAGGCCAAGAAGTTATAATTTTGAGAGATACAGGATCTAACCAGCCACTGATAGTAAGAGATGAGAGAATATGCACTCTTTCTGATTTGTTACTCAAGAGTGTGGTAACTTGTAGGATAGATGGATAGAAATTTAGCATTCCCCAATGTATGATCAGGTTGGAGTGCCAACCTAAGACAAGGAAAGTTACAGTGGAAGTAATTGACAGAATGTCAGTTCCAGGAACTTTGTTTTTGGGAATGATTTGTCAAGATCCAAGGTGGGAGTGACATCCCTTGTTGTGGAGAAGCCCAAGGAAGCCCAAAAAACTGAGGAGTTAAAATAGAAATATCCTGGTATTTTCCCAGACTTGTGTGGTAACCAGATCCCACTATCATATGTCACAGCATGAAGTGAAAAGTGAAAGATGAAGGAGTTGAGGTTCCTTGTTTGATGTAATGCTGCAGGAACAGCCTGAACAGGCAAAGGGTCAGACAGAAGTTTTTAGTCCTGAAAGGCTAAGGGACTTGCAACAGCAAAACAAGACGATAAAAGATATATATATATATGGATGCATACTCTGAAAAGGAGACAGAGAATATTCCAGAGGGTTATTATCTGACAAATGGAATACTAATGGAAGAATTGAGATAGAGATCACAGCAAGTTAGTACAGAGGAGAAATGGACTGAAGTGTACCAGATTGTGTTGCCAGTAGCATGCAGACAGGAGGTGTTACGGGTAGCACATGAACTACCTGTAGAAGGTCACCAAGGGGTATGAAAGACTAAGGTAAGGTACAAAAAGGTTTTTATTGGCATGGAATGTGGTTAACTTTTGCCGTATGTGTCATACATGCCAGATGGGAGGTGAGCCACAGGTGGTAATAAAACCAGCACTTTTGTTGCCAATTTCCACATTTGAAGAAGCTTTCATGTGAATTATAACTGACTTGTGTAGGTCCTCTCCTGATAATCTAAATTGGGAACCAGTACTTGCTAACCATAATGGTTGTGTCTACAAGGGTAGCTTTCTTCACATGGTATTGGCTACACTGAAGGGTTCAGTTGGAACAAGGGTCAAATTTTACTGATGTGCTTTTTAAGGAGGTTATGTGTACGACACTTTAAATCCAATGCATATCATCCTGAATGACAGGAAGCTTTAGAAAGGTGGCATCAAACCTTGAAGACTATGTGGAGAGCATACTGTCAGCATTACCCGAATGATCGGGATAAAGATATTCCATTCATATTGCTAGCCATTAGAGATGCCCCAAATGAATCTACTCAGTTCACTCCCTTTGAGTTAATATTCTGTCGTGAAGTAAGAGGCCCTTTGAAATTAATTTTTAAAAAATTGATAGGACCAAAGTCAGAAATGCCACACTTAGATTATGTATCTGAGGTAATTGAAAGATTAAATAGCATCGGTGAGTTAGCTAAAGCACCGAAAAAGGGCACAGTATTGAATGAAACAGGTGGCAGATACAAGCTCTGAGACTTGGACATTTTCCCTAGGGGATAACACGTTAGTACTGTTACCACTGATAGGAGATCCCTTCAAAGCTAGGTTTAGAGGTCCTATAAAATTGCAAAAAAGTTAAGTCAGGTGAACTATCTAGTAAAGATGCCAGGTAGAAAGAAATGTATTGCGTATGTCATGTGAACATGTTGAAATCATATTATACTAGAGAGAAAGAACTGGAGAAACAACTGTTAGTTACTGTCCCACAGAGTGAAGAATTAAATCCAGATAATATGGATTTTGATCTGCCTCGAAATCGATGAAAAAGAGAAGTCCTTGAGGAGTGGGAGAGGTTAGTAAGATATCTGTCTCAGGAGCACAGAAAGTACTTGAAAGATTTGTTCCTGCAGTACAAGGAAATTTGTAAGAATTAGGTGGGGAGGACTAATGCTATTGTACATGAAGTAGACGGAGGGAATATTGCTCTGATAAAACAACACCCCTATCGGCTTAATCCTTTCGAAGCCAAAGAGGTCCAGATGAAGTGACTTTTTCCACACCTGAGCCACCAAAAAGGCACATTCTATTTAAATCAACTGAATGTAACAGCCAAAAAAAGTCCATGCTCGATGAGGACATCATTGAACCAAGCCAGAGCAAGTTTAGTTTGCAGATCAGATGGGTCTCAATGATTCTGCATGGATTATTGGAAAGTCAACAAAATCAGACTCTGGTCTAATTCTTAGCTTGGAGGAATGTATCGAGAAAGAAGCCATGGTAGCCCACAAACCTACTAACACACTAAAACAGCAGGTAATGAACTTGAAAGACCCTATACAGACAACATGCAAAACTAATGTCATTTACAACATAACTTGCAAGAGCTGCAACAAATACTACATTGGACAAACCAGCAGAAAACTAGCCGCAGGACACATGGACATCAACTAGCCACAAAAAGCCATGACCCACACTCTCACTAGTATCCTTAGATATAGATGACGAAGGAAACCACTTTGACTGGGACAACACATCCATCCTAGGATAAACCAAACAGAGACATGGACAAGAATTCCTAGAAGCATGGCATTCCAACTCGAACTCTATACACAAACACATTGACTTGGAGCTGAAAATGTGTTGCTGGAAAAGCGCAGCAGGTCAGGCAGCATCCAAGGAACAGGAAATTCGACATTTTGGGCATAAGCCCTTCATCAGGAAACTCAGATTTCTCCAGTTTCCTCATTTCCCCTTCCCCCATCTTTTCTCGGCCAAATCCCTCAAACACAGCACCACCTTCCTAACCTGCAATCTTCTTCCTGACCTCTCCACCCCCACGCCACTCCGGCCTATTACCCTCACCTTGACCTCCTTCCACGTATTGCATCTCCAATGCCCCTCCCGCAAGTCCCTCCTCCCTACCTTTTATCTGTACACACTTTCCTCTTTACTGAAGAAGGGCTTAAGCCTGAAACGTCTAATCTCCTGTTCCTTGGATGCTGCCTGACCTGCTGCGCTTTTCCAGCAACACATTTTCAGCTCAGTATCGACCACTGCTTGTGTCCAAGTCAGATCAGAGGAACTGGACCTGCGGTGAAAATGTATCAAGAGAAATCACAAGGAAAAGAACAGCTGTCATCTTGGCCTTAGAGGGGAGGGATGACTTGATTGGAATGAGGTTGGTCAGATGGATCGTGTTGAGTTTAGGTCTCTGAATTTGGCCATTAACCTGGCCCAATCAGGGAACTCTGGGTGACCAATATAAGCAGGACTTACTGGCGATAAACAAGTCCAGGCAGCAAGGCTGGGGAGGGGATTATTGGGACTGATTGCCTGCTCCTCTTCTATGGTTACGTTCAAGCCTGGGTGTCTCTGGAGAAGGAGCACATGGTATCTACCAACACCCTCGAGCTGTTCAGGGAGGGATGGGCATCGCAGGGAGTAGAGTGTTTTATTTCCCCCTCCAACTCTATTTTGATTTGATCCCTGCCCTCCCCTTCACTGTTTGATCACGCAGCATTGCCCTTTGATGTGAAGGGCACCGCTTGTCACTGGCTACTCAGTTGTTTCCTTTCTTCCTGGTGGTGGAAATTTGAATAAAGACGTGTGCACCTTGAGTCTTTCACTGTGTCTCACACCTGCACACACGCAACATGGGTGCTGGGGAAAAAAATAAGCAGTTAGGCAGTAGTATGGGAATACAAAGGAGAAAAAACAATAAAAAAAAGAAGAGAAAAAGAATCAGGACTTACTGGCGATAAACAGAAAGGCTGGGGAGGGCGTTATTGGAGCCAATTGCCTGCTCCTCTTCCATGGTTACATTGAAGCCTGGGTGTCTCTGGAGAAAGAGCACATGGTATCTATCAACACCCTCGAGCTGTTCGGGGAGAGGTGGGTGCCGCAGAGAGTGGAGTGCATTATTTCCCCCTCCAAATCTATTTTGATATGATCCCTGCCCTCCCCTTCACTGTTAGACCACACAGCATTGGCCTTTGATGTAAAGGGCACGCTTGTCACTGGCCACTTGGGTGTTTTCTTTTCTTCCTGGTGGTGGGAACTGATTAAAGAATTGTGCACCTTGTGTCTTTCACTGTGTCTCACACCTACGCACGCACAACATGGGTGCGGGAGGAAAAATAAGCACTACCGTAGTTAGGCGGTAGTGTGGGGGTAATGAAAACAAAGAAAAATAAACAGGACTTACTGGCGATAAACAGGTCCAGGCCGGTAGGCTGGGGAGGGGGTTGTTGAGGCTGATTGCCTGCTCCTCCTCCATGGTTACATTCAAGCCTAGGTGCCTCTGGAGAAGGAGCACATGGTATTTGTCAACACCCTCGAGTTGTTCAAGGAGTGGTGGGCACCACAGGGAGTGGAGTGTTTTATTTCCCCCTCCAAATCTATTTTGATTTAATCCCTGCCTGCCCCTTCACTATTTTTGATCACAAAGCATTGCCCTTTGATGAGAAGAGCAGTACTTGTCACTGGCCAGTCAGGTGTTTCCTTTCTTCCTGGTGGTGGGAATTGAATAAAAATTTGAACACCCATTGTCTTTCACTCTGTCTGACAACTGCACACACGTGAGATGGGTGCTGGGGAAAATATAAGCACTACTGCAGTTAGGCAGTAGTGTGGGGGAAGAAAAAAATAGAGTCATAGAGACGTACAGCATAGAAACAGACCCTTCGGTCCAACCCATCCATGCTGACCAGATATCCCAACCCAATCTAGCCTCACCCGGCCCATATCCCTCCAAACCCTTTCTATTCATATACCCATCCAAATGCCTCTTAATTGTTACAATTGTAGCAGCCTCCACCACTTCCTCTGGTAGCTCATTCCATACATGTACCAGCCTCTGCGTGAAAAAGTTATGCCTTAGCTCTCTTTTAGGTCCCTCTCATCCTAAGCCTATGCCCTCTAGATCTGGACTCCCCATCCTCAGGGGAAAAACTTTGTCTATTTACCCTATCCATGCCCCTCATAATTTGCAAGAGATTTAGAATTTCCTCAGTTTAGGGGCTGACTCTGTGCTGGCTGGGCCATAGTCAGGATGTGAAAAGGGTATAAACATGAATTACATTCGGGCCAAGGTATCCCTGGAGAAGGAGCACCCGGCGTCTTCTAACACTCTCACGGATTTCAGGGAGTGGTGGGCACCACAGGGTGTGGAGTGCTTTATGACTCTGACTCTATTTTGATTTAATTCCTGCCACCCCCTTCACTTTTTGATCACTCAGCATTGCCCTTTGTTGAGGAGGGCACTGCTTGTCACTGCACACTCGAACGTCTCTTTTCTTCCTGGTGGTGGAATATGAATAAAGTTTTATGCACTGGCTGTTCATTCACTGTGTCTTGCAAAAGTACACACATGACATGGACGCTGGGGAAATATAAATAGGAGTATCAGGGCAGATTGAGAGCTGGAAGGGGCATGGGACGGACAGCCTTGTGGCCGGAAGGTGGGAGGGGTGGGTGGTTTGCTGGGTTGCCAGGGGTACTTATATTCTATGCACTGTTTGATTGGGCTGTGTTATATGGGGTTGTGTTACTCGTTACTTTTTGATCATTTAGGGTGGGATTTGAGGTTGGTCCTTATTTCCCTGTAAACTGGGGTTAGGCCTTGCTGCCCCTTCTCCTGTAAATTGCTGTTTATTGTAAACTGCTGCTTACTGTGTGTTGTTAACTGTTTGTATTTTGTACTGTTGCATAAAATAAAAAAAAGGAGCATCAGAGAGAGGCTCCTCACTTTAGGGACTGGCTCAGAGCCAGTTCGTCAGAGTCTGTGTGCAATGCATGTTTAAGTAAAAGGTGACTTGGTGATGAGATACAGCCATTTCATTAAATATTCCCTCATCTTGTTTCTTTTTCCAAAATGCATCACCTCACACTTTTCAGGGTTAAATATCATGTACCACTGTTTTGTTCATCTGACCAATCCATCTATGTCTTCCTGTAATCTACAAACATCTTCTTCATTATTAACTGCTCTTCCAAACTTGGTGTCATCTGCAAACTTGTTTAACACACACCCAACATTTTCATCTATATCATGCAACTTCATAATAAATAATAAGGGTGCCAGTAATGATTCTTGTGGTATATCACTGAAGACTGGCCTCCAGTCACTCGACTTTGTGTCCTAGGACAAAGCCAGTTTCTGATCCATCTCACCAAGAATTCCATGTGATTTAACCTTCTTAATCAGTCTCCCATATTGTAACCTTGTCAAAAGCTTAGCTTAACTCCACATAAAGTACATCAACTCATCTTCTGTCATCCACACCTTTGACCACATTTTCCAAAAATTTCAACAAATTTGTTGGGCATGACTTCTGTCTGACAAAGCAATGCTGACTACTCTAATTAAATCATATTCTTCCATGTGAATACTGTCTCCTTCAGATTTTTCTACAATAATTTTCCTACTACTGACATGAGACCCACCAGATTTAATCTTACTGGTTTTTCTCTGCATCCTTCTTGAAAAGCAGAACCACATTAGCCATGTTATGTTGGGAAAATTGAAATCCCCTCATATGATTACTTGATTATTACTCTTACACACTTCTGTGAACTGTCTACATATTTGCTCCTCTATTTGACACTGATGCTTTGGGGGGTGATAATACTCTCTCAGTAATGTGACCATCATATTAACATTCTTAAGTAAATTACCAGTGCTACTCCACCACGCTTTTTACATCCTTCTCTGTCTTACTTGAAGATCTTATACTCCGAATGTTGAATGGCCAGTTCTGCGCTGCCCTCAGCCATGTTTCTGAATGGCACTATTATCATATTCCATGTGTCAAACCATACATTTAATTCTTCAGTCTTAACTATTACATACCAACATTAAAGACCAACTAGCCTGCCTTACTGTCTTGACAGTCAACATAGTTGAACTCATTCTGACTTCCTTCCTATGCTAAATTACGCCAAATACTAAACTTAAGCACTGCTATGCATTGCGACCAGTAAAACCTGAAAACACAAATAAACAATGATGAGAATTGGAAAACTGCAGCAGATTAGGCTCTGATCCAATTCACCTTAATTGCCAATTGAAGGTGAATGTGAGGACTGCAGATGCTGGAGATCAGAGCTGAAAAATGTGTTGCTGGAAAAGCACAGCAGGTCAGGCAGCATCAAAGGAACAGAAGAATCGACATATCGGGTTTAAGCCCTTCTTCAGGAATGTGAAGGTGAATGGTTAGTTGGGAAAACCAATAGACTTATAATGGAGAAAATATATTTGCATAACTTGACTGAGTACTTTGTTAAAGAAACATTTAGCATTGATCAAAATATTTTGGTAGAATTGGACAAAAAGCATTGTCAAAACTGAACGAATGAACCAGCACCAAAAGAACATTTGTAAATATGAAATGAAATATTCTTAAGGGATGGTGATGTCTTTACATTATTCTTTCATCCTCTTTGTGCAAAAGTACCTTCGGTGTGGAGTGTCATGAATATAAAATACAGAAATCCATCAAGATACCTCATAATCATAACATCATGTAACAATAGGATATCAATCTGGAAACCAAGTATTTAGCAATGTTAGTTTGCCTTAACGCATTAGCTATTGGTCGAAGAATGTGGTGCTGGAAAAGCACAGCCAGTAAGGCAGCATCCAAGGAGCAGGAGAATCGATGTTTTGAGTTCTTCATTATGCTCAAAACATCGATTCTCCTGCTCCTAGGGTGTTACCTGACTGGCTGTCCTTTTCCAGTAGACTTATAATGGAGAGATCCCCATTCGACTCAGATCCCCAGCATCTGCAGCCCTCACTTTCTCTAAATTAGATATTGGTTACAACTCATTCTAACTGCATAACCTCGAGGTCAATATTGCTGTTGGTCCCTTTGGTTTCTCTATATATCACATTGTTCTCATTGCATGGAAGTCAAAATTCAGTTTCAGCATTGTGCTTAATGATTCACAGCTCCACCTTAGCGACAAATACTTTTATGTCTAGCTTAACATTTAGTTCTTGGATGTCTCACTTAATGCTCAGTACTGAAGAGTGACAATTTCGTGCCTCAAACTACTTAGACAAGACACGTTCATTCATTTGAAGTTTTCTGCCTCGCCATTGATACATCTCTATCTGCAAGAATTTTGGACATTTGAACAAGAGTAAGTGCAATCTTAACACTGCATTTAACCACAACATAATCTTCAGATCACATAACAACAATGTAATTAAGATCATTTATTCCACATCTAGATCACTTCTTCATTATACTTCAGCCTCAGCGTAACTGCTGTTCAAACCCTCAGTCATACCTTTATTACTTTATGACTTTTTTTTCCAAAATCTGAAGTGATATTCATTTTGAACCTCTGTGAACCTCATATGTTCATGTCCTACCTGCCACCAAATAGATTCAGGCATTTTCATATTAACTAGGACTCTTGAGAATTCTTCAGTAAGCAACTGACCTCCAGTATCTCCACAGCTATACACCATCTAAGTTTGGTGGAATACCAGACAGTGAAGGGTACCAGTCAGAGAATACAGCAAAATATAGATAGATTTGGAGAGTTGGGCAGAAAAATGGCAGATGGAGTTCAATCTAGACAAATGCACGGTGGTGTATTTTGGAAGATCCAATTCAAGAGCAAACTATACAATAAATGGAAAAGTCCTGGGGAAAATTGAGGTACAGAGGTATCTGGTTGTTCTGGTCCATTGTTCCCTGAAGGTGGCAACGCAGGTGAGTAGAGTGGTCAAGAAGACATATGGGGGGATCCAAGATGACGGCGACCCAGCAAGTCTGAGTCTATAGTGCTCTTCCCAAGACTTGGGTAAAGTGGGTCACCCACCCCCACCACACTCACCAAATCATTCATAATAACTGTTAAATTTAAATAGTTGCTTAGTATTATATTTAAATAGTCTAATATTTAGTGAAAAATGACCAAAGGGAAGGGAGCCCGCAGCTCTCAACAAGCAGGACCCCCTCCCCAACCCTCTCCCTCTTCAGCTGCAGCAGAGGCGTCCACAGCCGCCCCGGGGGACTTAGCGACGGTAAGAAGCCTTGTAGAGATGATCACCAAGCTGGATGCGAACATCGATGCATTTATCGAGGAGTCCTGAAATCGATGGGAATCACTCTCGGCCGCGCTGCAGACGCACGGCCGAGACATCCAGGAACTCGAGCGCCGAGTCGGAGGGGCGGAGTTAAAGGCCGCGACCTCCGAGACTGCAGCTCAATCGGCCGCGGATCATAATGGAAAATCATATTGACGACCTCGATAATCGAGGTCGTCAAAAAAATATTCGTTTGCTGGGCCTTCCCGAACGGGGAGAGGAAGGCCAACTTACAGCATTCCTGGAGCAGTGGCTGCCACAGCTTTTAAATCTGCATGCTGGATCAGGCCAGGTCAGGATGGAATGGGCCTACCGGGTTGCAATACGTGGGCTCAAACCAGCGCCCACGCCCGGTCCTGTTCCAGCTGCAGAGCTATAGGGAGAGGCAGATGCTCCTAGAAGCCTCAAGAAATCTTGCAGAAGATCCCCAAGCCATGATCTATGATGGATCCAAGATCATGCTATTCCAGGACTTTTCCCCAGCTCTGGTCCGAAAGAGGAAGGCATTCGAAGAGGTGAAGAAGCGTTTAAGGGACTTAAATATTCAGTATTCCTTACGCTATCCAGCAACTCTACGCTTTAACCACGAAGGATCCATATATAACTTTGGATCACCAGAGAAGGCTATGGAATTCTTGGACTCTCTTAGATAAACTGTAGGCAATAGTGGATGTTGTTTTGCCTTCCCCCCCCCCCCCACTTTGGTCTATATCACCCCCCCATTTTTTCTTGTCTCTCTTTTTTCTTACCTTATTGTTTAATATTATCACGGGGGGTGGGGAGAGGGATTTGATTTTCTCCCCCTCCCTGCCCGCTTGGGGTTGTTTTCTTTTATTACTTTATGTATATATGTGGGTATGTATGTATGTATATATATATGTTGGGGCATTTGGTTAATGTTGGTGGGGGGAGGTGGTTACCTTATTCTATTTTATCTCTGTCTTTAGGAGCGGGGTTGTTTCTCCCCTGTTATTTTGTATTATTATATTTAATTATTACTTGTTGAGATTGTAATTTTATAGTTATATATTTATATATGGTATTAACATTCTCAAATATATCCAGGTGTTGGTGTGAGCGGGGGTAGGGTGCTCACTGTTAACTCTAGCTTTGTATTATATTTGAATTCTCCTCATTTTATTGAGGAGCACCTGGGTCAAGGGTGGGGCATTGGTTAGGAGAGGATAAGATGGACTTTTGGAGAGGAAGTGACACTCCCTGGGAACAAGGGGGGAAATCTCCACTTAGGTACGTTTTGTATTTTTTTTATTTAGAAATAGTTTTTATTATACTATTAGAGAGTGTATTAGAGAGCCTTTATTTTTGTAAATTTTATATGCTCTATGCTCGGGATGTTCCAGATAGGGTTTCCCCTCCCGAGGGGTCTTGGATTTGCCCAGATGATTATGGTTGATCAGTCGGTTAAGTGGTGCACCTGGAATGTCAAGGGGAGTAATTCGCCAGTTAAAAGGAAGAAAATATTATCAAATCTTAAGAAAGAGAGAGTTAATATAGCTCTCCTACAGGAGACACACCTGTCGGATAAAGAACACTTAAAATTATGACAGCGTGGATTTGATCAGGCCTTTTTCTCTTCGTTTAGCTCAAAAAGCAGGGGAGTTGTTATTCTTGTTCGGAAGAATTTCCCTTTCAAAATCCTAAATCAGATAAAAGACGAATCTGGACGATATATTTTGATTAAAGCCCTCATAAATGGAGGGCGGCACGGTGGCACAGTGGTTAGCACTGCTGCCTCACAGCGCCTGAGACCCGGGTTCAATTCCCGACTCAGGCGACAGACTGTGTGGAGTTTGCACATTCTCCCCGTGTCTGCGTGGGTTTCCTCCGGGTGCTCCGGTCTCCTCCCACAGTCCAAAGATGTGCGGGTCAGGTGAATTGGCCATGCTAAATTGCCCGTAGTGTTAGGTAAGGGGTAAATGTAGGGGTATGGGTGGGTTGCGCTTCGGCGGGTCGGTGTGGACTTGTTGGGCCGAAGGGCCTGTTTCCACACTGTAAGTAATCTAAACATCTAAACATGAGAGGGATATGGGATTTTAAATCTGTACTGCCCCCCGGCACACCCCTTTAAATTTATAATGGAAGCTTTTTCAAAATTGGTGCCCGTCATACAATTATAGGGGGAGACTTTAATTGTATTATGGATCCAGAAATAGATAGGATTCCCAAGAGTGCTGCCGGAGTGTCTCCCAGATCTAGACAACGGGCGGATCTGAATAAAGAATTAGGATTGGTAGATGTATGGAGATGTCTTCATCCACAGGGCAGAGATTTTTCTTTCTACTCTAATCCACATAAATGTCATACTAGAATTGATATGTTTTTTGCCCCCTCGATTTTTTAAAATTCCATATCATCCTGTAAAATAGGTACTATAGCAATTTCCGACCACGCTGCCGTATATATGGAAACTAAGGCGAGGAACAATGGGACATCCACTCGGCATTGGCGTATGGACCCCTTCCTGATAAAAGATAGTAAATTTGTAAAGTACTTCTCTCAAGAATTTAAAACTTTTTTAGAAATTAATTCAGGTACGGCTAGCAACCCATGATGTGGGAGACCATCAAAGCTTATGCACGAGGTTTGATCATCTCCTACTCAGCGACCCAGAAAAAAATTGAAGGGAGAACAACAGCGCCTGCTTGAAGCTCGCTTAAAAGCAGCTGAAACAGCATAGGCTGATAGACCTTCTATTATAAAATTGCAGAGGATTATGGCTCTTAGGACAGCTCTAAACACTACGCTTACTCAAACGGCTAAGAGGGAAATATTATTTGCAAAACAAAGGTTATATGAATATGGCGACAAACCGGGTAGATACTTAGCATTTCTTGCAAAGTAAAAGAAGGCTCCTCAGACTATTACGTGTATTAAGGAAAGTACAGGTACTTTGACTCATGATCATAAAAAGATTAATGCAATCTTCAGAGAATTTTTTTCTGAGTTATATAAATCGCAGGATTGTGAAGATAGGACTAGGAGGATGCAGTCATTTTTTTAATAATTTGACCTTTCCGGGTCTAACTCCAGAACGGTATCGGTCCTTAATGCTCCTCTAACAGTCCAAGAAATACTCCATGCAATTAGGCAACTCCAGAGCGGAAAGGCACTGGGCCCAGATGGTTTTCAAGCTGAATTCTATAAAGAATTTACAGAAATATTGGCTGATCCACTTATGGACATGTGTAACTATGCATATAGTCAGGGCTGTCTCCCGCCTTCGCTGAAAGAGATCTCTCTTATCCTTAAAAAAGGAAAAGATCTCAGAAGACTGTACATCATATAGACCAATATCCTTGCTAAATGTAGATTTTAAAATCCTCTCTAAAATGTTAGCACTGAGACTAGAAAGGGTACTGCCACATATTATAAAGGAGGATCAGACAGGATTTATTAAGGGCCGTAGATTATCCAATAATATTAGAAGGGTTTTGAATATGATTCAAGCCTGTCATCAGGAAAAGATACCAGGAGTAGTAGTTTCATTAGACGCAGAAAAGGCATTCGACAGGGTTGAATGGTCATATTTGTTTTACACATTGGAAAGGTTTGGCGTTGGACAGGTGTTCACCAAATGGGTCTCAACATTGTATTGTGATCCCAAAGCAGTTGTGGTTACCAATGGATTAGGTTCGGATAGCTTCAGTGTGGGTAGGGGCTGCCGTCAAGGATGTCCTTTCTTGCCATTGTTATTTACACTAGTAATTGAACCACTAGCAGAAGCTATATGGACTGATCCTAATATAACGGCCCCTAGGATTGGTACAGGTAAACATAAAATTACCCTTTATGCCGATGATGTTCTTTTATTCCTCAGTAATCCTCTGATGTCCGTACCTCATCTAATCCAAGTTACTAATACATTTAGTGCATTCTCAGGCTATAAAATTAATTTTTCAAAATCGGAGGCTATGCCAATGGGTGGCCTGGTTATGACACCCCACTTAGTGGACGGATCCCTTTTTCCCTTTCGTTAGTCCCTGGAGGGTTTCTTATATTTAGGTATTTTTATTACTCCAGTATTTGGTCAGTTGTATAAGGCTAATTTTGTGCAATTACTGGAAAGGATAAGGCAGGAGCTCCAGCGATGGGGAGACCTTCCAATTTCTTGGTTGGGTAGAATAGCACTAATTAAAATGAATGTTCTGCCCCGTCTCCTATATCCTATGAGAATGTTTCCGGTGATGCTGCCAAGGCTGGCACTACGTAAGTTATATGGCTGGCTGGGTTCCTTTATTTGGAATCATAGATGGCCCCTCATTAAGCTGAAGAAGCTACAGCTTCCACAGGCAAGGGGAGGACTGGACTTCCTAGACTTTAGGAAATATCAGTTAAGTTCCCTATTAAGTTACATAGCTGATTGGGTCTTGTCTGATCCACAATCAATCTGGCTGGACATCGAGGCCTCTCAAGTAAAATACCCACTTATTAACCTCTTATTTTCAGACAAGAGGAAAATCATTACAGATCACTGTAAAAACCCCATAATACTAAACACAATTAAGGCTTGGAATATAATGCGGCAAAATGAGGGTAATTAACATAAAACATCCCCCTATGCACCGATAGTAGGAGCATGGAGATTCCAACCGGGGGTTACAAATGCCACTTTTAAACTCTGGAGATCCAGAGGTATCTCATGTTTAGGGGACCTATTTAAAGATGGGGTCCTGATGTCTTTTAACAGTTGTGTCAGAAATTCGGATTACCTAATGGAGACCTCTTTCGATACTTCCAAATTCGAGATTATATACAGAAGAAGACTACGTTATTAGATAGCCTTTATAAATCAGATAGAGAATGTAATGTCCTACGACCAGTGGGGGTATCCTCCGTCAGCACTATTTATCATTTACTAGATGATGAAGTATGGGGAGATATGGACAATCTGCTTAAAACATGGGATCAGGATTTGGGACTAGAAATATCTATAGAAATGTGGGATGATATTTGGGAAAATGCTAGAAGAATTACTATCTGTAACAGAACCCAGGCTATCCAGCTGAAGATACTTCATAGGGCCCATATAGCACCGTCTCGATTGGCAAAATTTAAGGCAGGAGCATCTCCAATGTGTCCCAAATGCAAAATAGAGCTAGGCACTCTTGTACATTGCCTATGGACTTGTCATAAGATCCGTAGATATTGGACTAAAGTAGCAAGTACCCTGACAGAAATTTTAGCAACGGAAATTAGAGTGGACCCTATATCTCTCCTTTTGGGCTTTTCGAACTTTCCCTCCCTGGATATGCACGGGAAGAGACTATTTTCTATTCTCTCTTTCTGTGCAAGGAAAAATATTTTGGTGAACTGGGTAGCTGAGGGCCCCCCTGGACTTTCAAACTGGCACAGATTAATTATGGAATGTATTCCCCTTGACTTCCTTACAAATATGGTGCACCGAAAGACTGAATTATTTTATAAAATATGGCAGCCCTTCTTGAATTACATAAATGCAGATATTTCAGCCATCCTAACAAGGGCTTTTATTTAATGGAGATTACAAACCTGGCTGCTCCGGGGCCCCTTAGGAGAGGAATCCCGCACGAATACGGGTTTTATTACATTTGATGTTAATACATTCCGAGCACGTAAGAGACTTAAGTATACACTCTGGTTAGTTGTAGGTTAGATTAGTAGAAAGTTGAGTTTTGGTTTTTTTTCTATTTCGGTATTTTTTTTCCTTTGTTAAATTTTGACTATTGTATATTTGATTTAATTGTATATCAATGTTTGTATTTGAGAGTTTTGTTTATTTTTGTAAACTTGTAAAAATGTTAAATTTCTAATAAAAATATCTTAAAAAAAAATACATATGGCATGCTTTCCTTCATCAAACGGAATACAGAATACAAGAGTTGGCAGGTCATGTTACAGTTTTATAGAACTTTGCTTTGGTCATGTTTGGAATACTGCGTACAGTTCTGGTCACCACATTACCAAAAGGATGTGGATGCTGTGGAGAGGATGCAGTGGAGGTTGACCAGGATATTGCCTGGTATGGAGGGTGTTAGCTATGAGGAGAGATTGAGTAGATTAGGATTATTTTCATTAAAAAGATGGAGGTTGGGGGGGGGTGTACTTGATTGGTGTCTACAAAATCATAAGAGGTATTGATAGAGTGGATAGCAAGAAGCTTTTCCCCAGAGTGGGGGACTGAATTACTCGGGGTTATGAGTTCAAAGTGAGAGTGGAGAAGTTTAGAACAATATCCGTGTAAAGTACTTTGCGCAGAGGTGAATGTGTTGTCAGCAGAGGTGGTAGAAGTGAGAACAATAGTGTCATTTAAGATGTATCTGGACAGATACATGAATGGGCAGGGAGCAAAGGGATACAGTTACTTAGAAAATAATCAGTAGGTTTAGATAGAGAATCTGGATTGTCATGGGCTTGGAGGGCTGAAGGGCCTGTTCCTGTACTGTAATTTTCGTTGTTCTTTGTTTTTTGTTCTGCAAAACACAGCAAACTAGGCAGTATCAGTAAGTGGAGAATTCAACATTTTGGATATAATTCTTCTACAGCCCTGAAAAATGGTTATAGCTGAAGCCTCCATCTCCTTTTTGAAACATTGATTCCCTTGTTCTTCAGACGCTGCCTGACTAGCTGTGCTTTTCCAACACCACACTTTTCAACTCATCTCCTAATGCTGTCTGGCTTGCTGTGTTCTTCCAGCTGCCGGTTTGTTTACTTGAAATTGCAGAAAATGCTGTCCACTTCCTAGATGAGTTCAGTTCCCACAACACTTTCATGCCATCCAGGAGTACACAGCATGCTTGGATGGGACCACATTTAGCAGCTTCAATTTTCACCCCCTTCACTGTGGCATAAGTGTCAACCATCTGTTGGAATAGTACATCAACGACTAATGCTTTTCAGACAGCACCTTCAAAGTCTGTCACCTTCATCCTTTTGTGGGTCACATTTAGCAGATATATGGGAACACTACCACCTGTAAGTTCCGATCCAAATCACTCTCCATCCTGACTTAGAATGTCACAGGTTAAAAATCTTTGAGATCGCCCACGAATTGCACAATGGGTATCTCCACATCCCAAGGACTTGAGCAGCTCACTTGCATCTTCATTTGCGATATTAAGGATAGACAAAAGGTGCTGGCCAAGCCATTGATGCCCATGTCCCAGGAACAATTAAAAATAACACATTGTTTGGCTCTCTTGCTTCCCACTAGCCTCGTGGATTCACACCTTCGGAGTCCTATGATATTCAGAATTCCTGTAACATATCTGCTCTTCTCTCACCATGATTTCTCAAACATCACTAATTTTATACAATCCTGGATATTTGATGGGACATTCATCTACTCAGTTCTTATGGTCTGAAATTTGCCTCAGTTCCACCTGTTTTTCACTGCAAACTATTTGGTTAAGTTTTCATCACTGCTGTAATATCTTATGTTGTTTGGTGGAAAATTTTGATACTTAAGACTTCTTTGCAGCTCCTTGGGATGTTAAATTACAAGCAGTATGCAATTACACATGAGCATTACATCAATCGATTGCAATAGAACTTAGATATGCTGACAGAATAAGCAATAATTCTTCATAGAGATCATTGAGGTGATCCATTCTGTCATAAAGTCTAGGAAGAGCTGATACAAGCCAAATGTTTTATTACAGAGACAGAAAGAACTGCAAGTTAATTTGCCTAGAATTTTGAATGTAGTCCGATGTATTGAAAACATAATTAGAATGAATCATTAGCTTCATTATTATGAGGATTAATTACAAAATTAGGGAAGTTATGCTGAGCTCGCATAAAACGGGCAGCACGGTGGCGCAATGGTTAGCACTGCTGCCTCACAGCACCAGGATCCCAGTTTTGATTCCGGCCTCTGTGTGGAGTTTTGCACATTCTCCCCGTGCCTGCGTGTGTTTCCTCCGTGTGCTCGGTTTCCTCCCACAGTCCAAAGATGTGCAGGTCAGGTGAATTGACCATGCTAAATTGCCCATAGTGTTGCATTAGTCAGGGGTAAATGGGATTGGGTGGGTTACTCTTCAGAGAGTCAGTGTGGACTTGTTAGGCCAAAGGGCCTGTTTCCACACTAGGGAATCTAATCAAAATCTATTTGGGTAATAATCAGAATATGATATCAGTATGATCATCACATTTGGCGATGAATGTAAAGATCCTCAGTGTACTTTTGTTTCAGTCTTTAAACATGAATGTAGTTTAGAACACTTCACTTTACGTTGACAGGCCGACGAGGGGAGAGGCTATTCTAGACTCAGTGCTCGGAAACGAGCTGGGGCAGGTATCAGATCTTGTGGTGGGAGAGCATTTTGGAGATAGTGACCACAACTGCCTCACATTCTACATAGCTATGGAGAAGGAGAGGATTAGGCAAAATAGGAGGATATTTAATTGGGGAAGAGGAAACTATGATGCGATTAGACAAGAATTAGGAAGCATGGATTAGGAGCAATTGTTCCATGGTAAAGGCACTATAGACATGTGGAACAGTTTAAGGAACAGTTGTTGCAAGTGATGAATAAATATGTCCCTCTGAGACAGGCAAGAAGTGGTGAGATAAAGGAACCTTAGTTGACGAGAGCGGTGAGCTTCTTGTCAAAAGGAAAAGGGTAGCTTACATAAGGTGGAGGAAGTTATGTAGGTTTAGGAGTTACAGGAAAAGCGCAGCAGGTCACGCAGCATCAAAGGAGCAGGAGAGTCGACGTTTCGGGCATGAACCCTTCTTCAGGAATCTTTGAAAGTGAGGACTGCAGGTGCAGGAGATCAGAGCTGAAAATGTGTTGCTGGAAAAGCGTAGCAGGTCAGGCAGCATCCAAGGAGCAGGAGTCGACGTTTCAGGCGTGATTCCTGAAGAAGGGCTCAAGCTCGAAACGTCGACTCTCCTGCTCCTTGGATGCTGCCTGACCTGCTGCGCTTTTCCAGCACCACATTTTCAGCTCAGATCTCCAGCATCTGCATTCCTCACTTTCTTCTAGAGAGTTACAGGCAGGTGAGGAAGGAGCTCAAAAATGGTCTGAGGAGAGCAAGGAGGGGGCACGAGAAAGGCTTGGCAGAATGGATTAGGGAGAACACAAAGGCATTTTACACTTATGTGAGGAATAAGAGAGTGGTCAAAGAAAAAATAGGGCCAATCAGGGATAACATAGGGAATTTGTGTGTGGAGTCTGATGAGGTAGGGGAAGCCCTAAATGAGTTTTTTACGAAAGAAACAAACTTTGTAATGAATGAAACCTTTGAAGAGCAGGTGTGCATGTTGGAATGGATAGAGATAGAGGAAGCTGATGTGCTGAAAATTTTGCCAAATCTTAAGATTGACAAGTCGCCACACCTGGACCAGATTTGTCCTTGGCTGCTTTGGGAAATGGGAAATGCAATTGCTTCACCACTTGCGAAGATCTTTTCATCCTCGCTCTCCACTGGAGTCGTACCTGAGAACTGGAGAGAGGCAAATGTATATCCTCTCTTCAAGAAAGAAAATAGGGAAATCCCCAGCAATTATAGACCAGTAAGTCTCACGACTGTCGTCTGCAAGGTGTTAGAAAGGATTCAGAGGGATCGGATTTATGACCATCTGGAAGAGCATGGCTTGATTAAATGCAGTCAACACGGCTTTGTGAGTGGCAGGCCATGCCTCACAAACCTTATCACGTTCTTTGAGGATGTGACTAGAAAAGTTGATGATGTGGATGTGGTGTATGTGGACTTCAGCAAGGCATTTGATAAGGTTCCCCATGGTCGGCTCATTCAGAATGTCAGGAGGAATGGGATACATGGAAACTTAGCTCTCTCGATACAGAATTGGCTGGCCAATTCAGTGAGTGGTAGTAGAAGGAAAATATTCTGCCTGGAAGTCTGTGGTGAGTGGTGTTCCACAGGGCTCTGTCCTTGGGCCTCTATTGTTTGTAAGTTTTATTAATGACTTGGATGAGGAGATTGAAGGATGGGTCAGCAACTTTGCAGACTACACAAAGGTTAGAGGTGTCATTGACAGTATAGAGGGCTGTTGTAGACTGCAGTGGGACATTCACAGGATGCAGAGATGGGCTGAGAGATGGCAGATGGAGTTCAACCTGGATAAATGCGAGGTGATGCATTTTGGAAGGTCAAATTTGAAAGCTGTGTACAGGATTAAGGATAGGATTCTTGGCAGTGTGGAGGGACAGAGGGATCTTGGTGTGCAGGTACATAGATCCTTTAAAATGGCCACCCAAGTAGACAGGGTTGTTAAGAAAGCATATAGTGTTTTGGCTTTCATTAACAGGGGGATTGAGTTTAAGAGTCGTGATATCTTGTTGCAGCTCTATAAAACTTTGGTTAGACTGCACTTGGAATATTGCACCCAGTTCTGGTCAGCCTATTACAGGAAAGATGTGGATGCTTTGGTGAGGGTTCAGAGGAGGTTTACCAGGATGCTGCCTGGACTGGAGGGCTTAACTTATGAAGAGAGGTTGTCTGAGCTCGGACTATTTTCATTGAAGAAAAGAAGGGCGAGAGGGGACCTAATTGAGGTATACAGGATAATGAGAGGCATAGATAGAGTCGATAGCCAGAGACTATTTCCCAGGGCAGAAATGACCAACACGAGGGGTCATAGTTTTAAGCTGGTTGGAGGAACGTATAGAGGGGATGTCAGAGGTGGGTTCTTTACACAGAGAGTTGTGAGAGCATGGAATGCATTGCCAGCAGCAGTTGTGGAAGCAAGGTCATTGGGGACATTTAAGAGACTCCTGGACATGCATATGGTCACAGAAATTTGAGGGTGCATACATGAGGATCAGTGATCGGCACAATATCGTGGGCTAAAGGGCCTGTTCTGTGCTGTACTGTTCTATGTTCTACGTTCTATGTTTTATGTTCTATGTTCCAGAACTGGCTTCATGAGAGAAGGCCTTCCTGACGATTGTCCTGCTCCTCAGATGCTACCTGATTGGCTTTGCTTTTCCAGTACTGCATTCTCGACTTTATGAAAGAGAATCAAGTTGCAGATTTAACCAGGAGCATTGCAGGGACAGAAAATAATCTGTGCATGTACCTGAATGCAATGTATACCCATCAATAAGTCGATAACATGTAAATAAGTTGGCAGGTATGAAGATTTTCAATTAATTTATTTGAAATCTGTCAACTGAAGCCTATGTTGGATCAGCCTTGTTTAGTAAAACATTTAGTTTTATGCCTGAAATGTGACTGAGTAGACTAATTGTCAGTGTTTGAGATAGTCATAATGGATCTGCTGCATTATCTCTAAGGGAATAAACACTCATGGTGTAATGTGTTTGTTCAAGCAAGGATAAGTAATATAAATGGTCAAAGAGTACAGCTGTGTCAGTGCAGAGAATGAATTAGGAAACACTGGCATATTCCAACTCAGTTCGTCTGTCTGAGGTGTGTGTTCAAAACCAACTGATATCACCGTTTCTCACAGAAATGGGAGATCTGCTCGTCCCCTGCTTGGAGCGTATCTTCTACCCTGTGCTTGCAGCTATTGGAATTCCAGGTGAGCTGTGCGCTTACCTGATAGACATGCATAGATTTGAGTTACTGATTTGGAAACATAAGTCTTACTCTTTGCATGTTTTACACAGACACACTTTTAATTGTATATTCATTGAATATTTGCAGATTTAATATTCAATCCTGCAACAACTATATTAAAATGTGGATTGATACTTGTCTGATCAAATCTGGCTGATACTTTCTGATTAATTAGTTCAGATATTATTGCATGTGTCAGAAGCAGAGAAGATTTGAATGCAGGTTGACTGGCATAGAAATAGTGATACATTGCACCACACAAGAGTTCCAGTCTAGCCTGGTACCTTATTGGAATTTTGTCATAATAAATATCAAGGCAGTTGATAAATATTTTCACAACCAGCCTGTTCAGATATGTTAATACATGCATTTGAAGCTGGTAGGATTTTAATCCAGGCTACCTAACTCAAAGATAGGGACATAGCCATGCACCACAAGAGTCCCAGTCAAGACTGGTATTGTTACAAATTTATTGGAATGAAGTATCCTTTCTGGTAGTAGGCATCAGATCATCAGGATTTCTTGCTGTGTCACTCAACTGTTTGGGAGGTTTCCACAAAATGCATTTGCAGCAATTGACTGTAGAAGCTCTCCATGTTACAGATACAAAGTAACAAGTCAACATGCTTCCACAGTTATAGCCTACTTTAATTCAATTCGATAGCTTTTCTAAATGGACACTAATTTACTATATTTTAAAAAGGTAACTTTATTTGTTGCCCACTTCAACAGGTTGTCAAAGTTAATGTGAATTTCAGTGTTATCATCATCAGTCTTCCACAATGAATCTTTTACAACAATATGACAGATTAACCCCGCCTCATTGCTTGAGACCACAGAACCACAGAATCACAGAATCACAATGTAATTGTGGGTATATCTCTAGGATATGGCCGCAGTGGTTCAAAAAGGCAGCTCACCACAATCTTCTCAAGGACAACTAAGAATGTGTAGCTACTACATGACACACTGACTCTTAACTTCATGTTAAACTCTTCCTTCATGATATTAAATAACTGATTCAAGAAAAGAATTGTCAGGATATATGAGCCTGTCTGAGAAAAAAATCTTCCTCATTTTTGTCCGAAATGGAAGAGCGCTTATACTTAAATGCTTTCCCTTAGTTCCTGTGTCTCAACAATGGATAACATTCTTTCAGAATCCACTATATCAAGTCATGGCATTTGTGAAATAGTGTACAAACTAACTATCCCAGACAGGCACATCTGGAATAAGTGTCAGCAACTGTACAATTATAATCTCTGATTTTTTAAAATGAAAAAGATAATCAAGTAAATATGAGTGCTACAGTTGGGAAGGCAAATCAGGGCAGGACTTAATTACTTACTGGTAAGGTACTGGGAAGTATTGCTGAACAAAAAGTGTGGGTTGATAATTCCTTGATGGTGGAGTCTCAGGTAGATAGGATAGTTAATCAAGCTTTTCATTTGCTATTGTACTTCAAATTCTTTGCAAAATGGTTCTTCTCAATGCCTCAACAATAAATGTTTACTTTTTAAACTTTCTCACAGTGAATCTAATGCCAATTATGATCCTCTCACGATGTTCATGTGGTCTGTCTAAATGCATCACTTGCTATCTGATAGGAATGGCCGTGGCTGATCTTCTGGTATTGATTTTTGAAGTCATATTGGGATGGATTAGTTTGATGTATTTGCAAAATTCGTTTTTGCACATTACTCCCATATGTAGCATCATCTTTGTTCTGATTTATGTTATCACAGATATTTCTGTTTGGCTTACAGTGGCTTTTACTTTTGATCGTTTTGTAGCCATTTGTTGTGTGAAACTAAAAACAAGGTATTGTACTGATAAAACGGCAGTTGTGATGATAACAACAGTAACTGTGCTGAGCATTTTCAGATGTCTACCCTGGTACTTTACCTACCAACCAAACTACATAAGTGACAATATTCCCTGGGGCTGTAATTCTAAACCAAGCTTCCTTATGTCACCAGTATGGGCAGCATTTGACATGTTTCAGCTTATTTTAACACCTTGTATTCCTTTCTTTCTGATTTTATTACAGAATACTCTCACTACTAGGCACATCCTAACTGCGAATAAAGTCCGTAAAAGACTACGTGGCCACTGCAGTGGCAAGTTTGAAATGATACGGAGATGGATAGCCGAAAGAAGTCCATTGTTTTACTCTTCAGTGTATCAGGCAGTTTTATATTTTTGTGGATTGTTGCTGTTATATTCTACAGAAATCAGCGAATTGTAAATATTCGCCATTACGCCTCCTATTCTGACCCAAATTATATCGTTGGGTCTATATCAAACATGCTACAGGTTTTCAGCTCTTGCACAAATACGTGCATTTATGTTCTGACGCAGAAAAAATTTAGGGAGGAACTGATTAATGGAGTGGAATATCCAATAAATGTAATTATTAATCTGGCTAAATTATAGAGAGTACTAAAATCTTCAATTCATGATATTGTACCACATTTTGTAATAAAAATCAGTAAGGGGAAGTGGGATTAATGTTGGTAGCAGTGTATTTGCTATAGGTAAAGAAGCAATTGGACAAAGTGCCTCTTCTGTGTGCATGATTTGATGATTTTTTGAATGTTCTGAGAAAATAGCCTTGAAATAACCTGCAACCTTTTTGAGATATTGAAGATGTGTCCAATGGAGACACCAATAATATGTGATTATTCAAAGAAGGAGTGGGATTAGATCACTTAGCCCCACAAGCTAGGCCTGCCATTAAATAAGACTGTGGTTAACCTGACTATTCTACATTTCTGCCTATTCCTGAAAATCTTGCACCTTCCTTCTTGACATAGATTCTAAGTCATAGAGTCAGAGAGATGTAATCACAGAAACAGACCTTTCCGTGTAACTTATCCATGCCGACCAGCATTTTGCCCAGATCCCTCCAAACCCTTCCAATTCATATACCCGTCCAGATGCCTGTTAGATGTTGTAATTGTACTAGCCTCCCACTTCCTGTGGAAGTTTATTCCACATATGCACCACCCTCTATGTGAAAAGAGTTGCCCCTTAGATCCCTTTTAAACCTTGCCCCTCTCTCCTTAATCCTATATCCTCTAGTTATAGACTCCTCTGCCTTGGAGATAAGACCTTGCCTATTCCCTATTCATGCCTCTTATCATTTTACCAACTTCTGCAAGATCACCCCTCACATTTTCAATGCTTCAGACAAAATATCCCCAACCTATTCAGCCTCTCGCTCAGCTCAAACCCTCCAACATAACAACTTACTTGTAAATCATTTCTGAACAATTTAAAGTTTAACAACTTCTTTCCTATAACCAGGGGACCAGAATTGAATGCAGTATTCCAAAAGTAGCCCAACCAATGTCTGTAAAGCTAGAACATGACCTCTTAACCCCAGTACTTAATACGTTGACCAATAAAGGCAAGTGTACCAAACATTATCTTCTCTACCCTGCATACCTGTTAATAACTTCAATTCAATCATTGTTGAAGAAGTGATTTCCAAATATTCTGTGTAAAAAAGAACTCCTGATCTTTGTTATTCAATTGATAGCCCCACATTTTGAATCTATTTCTAAGTTGTCCCAGAAGAAAAAAAATTCTTTGCAGAGTCATCTTTCAAGATGCCTCACATATATATTTTTCAATTGTGCTCCCTCTTACTCTTCTAAACTTTCCAGGATACACGCCAGACCAGGCCAATATTTTCTCAAAATCTTATGTCCACTTACAAAAGCAAGCCATCTCTGAACAGTCTCCATTGCACTTATATCCTTCTGTAAATAAGTAGCCAAATACTGTGA
This sequence comes from Hemiscyllium ocellatum, assembly GCF_020745735.1. Lineage (NCBI taxonomy): Eukaryota > Metazoa > Chordata > Chondrichthyes > Orectolobiformes > Hemiscylliidae > Hemiscyllium > Hemiscyllium ocellatum. The sequence continues at coordinate 4,742,322 of NC_083443.1, read as the reverse complement.
ACAGTATTCCACACTCCCTAATTAAGGCAAAGATAGGATAGTCCACATAGTTAGTTTAGCTGAAGTTTATTACAAGAAAACTAGAGTAACAACTTTGAGACAATGGCATTTACAAAAATGCAGTTTTTGACTATACAACCACAGCCCTCCCTGACTCCTTCCTTGACAGAAGTTTACTCTTGCTTGTAAAATTTTCAGTACTTCGATAGCAAGGACTACCTTGGGATCCTTCATGTTTTTCCCTTATGGGACTAATGCCTCAATTCAGAACTGAGCCTATTGAAGCATGACATGATTTGAAACAGCTTTCAAAATTTTAGTCTTTCAGGTGCCTATGTTGTCCTTAATTTTCTTTTAAACTTGAACCCATTTGGATGAGAGAATTGACAAGTTGGATAAACTTGCAGATGACACAAAGGTAGTTCAGGATCTATGCTGTGAATATGACATATCAAGGAAACACATCAATATGGAAGGGTTAAATGCAAAATCTAGTAAATCAAAGGTGATGTTGGAAAACCTAAAGTTGTTCATTTGATTGTGCTGTGGACCAGAAGAAATCTCCTTCAAGTTTATCATCAAGGAGATCGCCTCAATCCTGGTTTTTATTTAAAGGTGTGTGTAAGCTGTTTTGTTTCAGATGTAATTCAATTAGACATGCTACTTGGCTTTAGCAAATGTTATGAAGATGTGAGTATTGTACCTTTAAGAGAGTAAAAGCTAGCAGTGACAGCATCAAGTGTTCTAAAAAGACACAATAAAACATGTGCTCCAGCTACTGGGGTAGTTCCTTGCCTTTAAATGACAAAATAGATTCAAATTAGGCCAATCAGTTTAAATTATATCCCAAAAATACTAAACTCCAATCCAGTTTGAATTGAGCATATTAATAATCTTAAAAGCCAATAACACAATTCCATGCTTATGGGTATAAGACCAGGGAAAATTGAACAGTTGGGAGGTGAGCTGCCACAAGACCAATGGATGTAGACTGCTAGTCAGAACTCCGAGACATACAGAGAAAAATATCAACGCTGACCTGGAGAGCCAATCTACCGACGAACATAAAGAGAAGATTCGACCACTGGTTCGCTGTAAAATTTGAATTTTTCTGTAAATCTTAATTGGGAGTTTTATCAGACTACTACTATAGAAGGGAAGGTAAAAGATAGGTTATAGGAAGGAATTTTAAATAGCTGTTAGTTAATTATTTTTGGTTATACTTTAAGAAATAAAGTTGTTAATTTTTAATTTAAATAGTTTTTGGCCACTCGATGTTTTTTTACAGATTACTGCACAGGATAAGTCTTTTCTATGTTTCTGCTTTCAAATTAAGCAGGAGGGTTTACCCCGTGTTGTAACACAAAACACCTTTCTTCTCACACCCAAATGCAAATACAAGAAAGAGGATTTGGTATAACATTAACTCTGTTGGAAAACTTAACAAAGTAATAGATTATTTAACTAATGAAATGCAACAGTTACAATGTAGTAACATCCTATAAATTCCTGGAAAAAGCACATTCAGTAAAATAGATTGCCTCACATGATATTTCTTCAGTTGAGGAGAAAGGAGAAATTTTTGGCAGAGAGAGAGAAGCCAAGTTTTTTGTTATGACAAGTGATGTCCAGCAGCTTCGAAGAGCAACTTCAAAACCCCAACAAATAAAAGCTAAACTGCAGAAGCTTGAACTCAACCATTTCGTGCTGCTTCTATTGTTGTAACTTTGTAAAAACCAATGGCCTCACAAGTGGTTCACTTTATTGGCTTGGAAGAGACAACTCACCACCACAGTTTCAAAACCCCTCTTTGTGGGCGGCACGGTGGCACAGTGGTTAGCACTGCTGCCTCACAGCGCCAGAGACCTGGGTTCAATTCCCGCCTCAGGCAACTGACTGTGTGGAGTTTGCACGTTCTCCCCGTGTCTGCGTGGGTTTCCTCCGGGTGCTCCGGTTTCCTCCCACAGTCCAAAGATGTGCAGGTCAGGTGAATTGGCTATGCTAAATTGCCCGTAGTGTTAGGTAAGACGTAAATGTAGGGGTATGGGTGGGTTTCGCTTCGGCGGGTCGGTGTGGACTTGTTGGGCCGAAGGGCCTGTTTCCACACTGTAAGTCTAATCTAATCTAAAAAAAAATATAAGAACAAATACAACTCATAAAGCCATAAAATTGTCACAACTCCCTCCATAAAAATTGCACCATCAATATACAAAGAGACTCCATTTTTAAAACATTTAGTCTTACACTATTACTATACTACAATACTGCAAATGTGTTGCTGGTCAAAGCACAGCAGGTTAGGCAGCATCTCAGGAATAGATGAGGAATATACTACAATACATACACATTACATTAACTCTAAGCAGGCGAACATTCAATTCAGTATGTTTCTTCTGCTCTCGGTCACCCTCATCTTCCTTCATCAATGGAGTGACAATACATCAGCAATTACATTCTTTCATCCTGCCATGTGTATAATTTCAAATTAAATGGCTGTGACAATAAATTTCATCTGAATAATCTGGTATTTTTATCTTTAATTTTTTTTCCAAAAATGTTAAGGGTTGTGATCAGTACATACAATTTGCTCCAGCACATTACTGGCAAAATCAAGGCAACGCCATGGATCAGTACTTGAAACTATGATACTTTGGCCAGAACGGAGACATGGATATCACAGGGACAGGAATGGTTGCTGGATATTCCTTTAAAAAGAGCAAGGTAAAAGAGGAGGGGACCTAATTGAGGTACACAAGATAATGAGAGGCATAGATAGAGTCGATAACCAGAGATTATTTCCCAGGGCAGAAATGACCAACACGAGGGGTCATAGTTTTAAGCTGGTTGGAGGAAAGTATAGAGGGGATGTCAGAGGCAGGTTCTTTACACAGAGAGTTGTGAGAGCATAGAATGTGTTGCCAGCAGCAGTTGTGGAGGCAGGGTCATTGGGGACATTTAAGAGACTCCTGGACATGCATATGGTCATAGAAATTTGAGGGTGCATACATGAGGATCAGTGGTCAGCACAACATCATGGGCTGAAGGGCCTGTTCTGTGCTGTACTGTTCTATGTTCTATGAAATAACCTTGTTAACTAGAGAGTGCATCACAGCTATAGAAAAGGAGGTTGTTGAAGAAGGTTTGTCTATTGCATCAGTGGAAGTCAGTAAAAGGAAAGGAGCAGTAACGTAATTGAGTGCTTTATATCGACCTCCCAATAGCAGCAGAAAGTTGGAAGAACAGATTGGACAGCAGATCTTGGAAAGGTGCAGATGTAACAGAGTTGTTGCTATGGATAACTTCAACTTGCCCAATATTGATTGGAACCTCTTTAGTACAGATGGCCCATTTGGAGCTGATTTTGTCAGGTGTGTCCAGGAAGGATTCCTGACTTAATATGTAGATAGGATGACTAGGGGAGAAGCCCTTTTGGATTTTGTGTTTTGCAATGAGCCAGGCCAATTTTCAGATCTCTCAGTGGAAGAGTATTTCAGTGACAGTGACCACAAATGTTTCACCTTTACCATAGCCATGGAAAGGGGTAGGAACAGATAATATGGGAAGGTATTTAATTGGGAGAGGAGAAATTATACTACCATTGACAGGAGCTGTGGAGCATAAATTGGGAACAATGTTCTATGGGAAATGCAAAACAGAAATTTGGAGGCTATTTAAAGAGATTTGCAAGTGTTGGACAACTTTGTTCCTGTGTTGGATAACTGAGAAAGGCAAGGAATGTTAGATGAAGGAGCCTTGGGTGACAAGTAAAGAGGGGCTTCTCATCGAGAGGAAGAAGGAAGCTTATTTAAGATTGTGGAAACACAGAACTAGCGCAGGTTTAGCAGAGCAAAGGGAAGATAGGAAAGAACCCAATAGTGGACTGAGGGCAACTAGGAGGGGGCATGATAAAGCTTTGTTGGGAAGGATTAGGAATCACCCAAGGCGTTCTAGACTTGTGTGAGGAATAAGAGAACAATCAAACAGAGGGTAGGGCTGAACAGGGATAATGGAGCGAGCTTGTGCCTGGAGTCTGAAGATGTAAAGAGGGCCCTAAATGAGTTTTTTGCTTCAGTATTCAATAGAGAGAGGGACCTTGTTGATAGTGATAACACCGTGGTTCATGTTAATAGGCTTGACCAGAAAGGGGTAGAGCTGGAAATTCTGACAATCATCAAGATAGATAAGTCCCCAAGGCCAGATATATCCGAGGTCACTACAGGACGTGAGGAATGAGATTGCAGCACCTCTGGTGATGTTCTTTGCACCAACCCTCCACAGGAGTAAGTACTGGATGATTGGAGGGAGGCAAATGTTGTTCCTCTGTTCAAGAAAGGGAATAGGGAAATCCCTGGGAATTCCACACCAGTGAGTCTTACATCTAGTAAACAAGGTACTGGAAACGATTCTGAGAGATAGGATTTATAACTATTTGGAAAAACATAGTTTCATTAAAGATAGCATGGCTTTGTGAGAGACAGGTCATGCCTCACAAGCCTTATTGAGTTCTTTGACGACGTGGTGACACAAGTTGACAAAGGTTGAGCAGTGGATATGGTGTATATGGATATCCGTGAGGTATTTGATAAGGTTCCCTATGGTAGGTTAATTCAGGAGATTAGGTGGTATGGGATACAGGCAAATTTGGCTGTCTGGATACAGAATTGGCTGGTCAAAAGAAGACAATGAGTGGTAGTAAATGGAAAGTATTCTGCCTGAGGGTTGGTGACCAGTGATGTTCCACAGGAATCTGTTCTTGGGTCTCTGCTCTTTGTAGTTTTTATAAATGAATTGGATGAAAAAGTGGATGGGTGGATTAGTACATTTGTCAATGACACAAAGGTTAGTGGTGTTGTAGATAGTGTCAAGGGTTAGAACATAGAACATAGAAGGATACAGCGCAGTACAGGCCCTTCGGCCCTCGATGTTGCGCCGACCGAATCCTACCTAACCTATACTAGCCCAATAACTTCCAAATGCCTATCCAATGCCCGCTTAAATGACCATAAAGAAGGAGAGTTCACCACTGATACGGGCAGGGCATTCCATGAACTCACAACCCGCTGTGTGAAGAATCTACCCCTAACATCTGTCCTATACCTACCACCCCTTAATTTAAAGCTATGTCCCCTAGTAACACCTGCCTCCATTAGCGGTAAAAGGTTCTTAGTATCTACCCTATCTAAACCCCTAATCATCTTATACACTTCTATCAGATCTCCCCTAAACCTTCTCTTCTCCAATGAGAACAGCCCCAAGTGCCTCAGCCTTTCCTCATAAGATTTTCCTACCATTCCAGGCAACATCCTGGTAAACCTCCTCTGCACTCGTTCTAAAGCTTCCACATCCTTCCTATAGTATGGCGACCAAAACTGCACACAATACTCCAGATGAGGCCGCACCAGAGTCTTATACAGTTGCAACATGACCTCAGGACTCCAGAACTCAATTCCTCTGCCAATAAAGCCCAGTACACCATATGCCTTCCTCACAGCACTATTTACCTGGGTGGCAACTTTCAGAGATCTGTGTACATGGACACCAAGATCCCTCTGCTCATCCACACTACCAAGTAGCCTACCATTAGCCCAGTAATCCATCATCTTGTTATTCCTACCAAAGTGAACGACTTCGCACTTAGCTACATTGAATTCCATTTGCCACATTTCCGCCCAGCTCTGCAACTTATCTATATCCCGCTGTAACCTACCACTTCCTTCCTCACTATCCACAACTCCACCGACTTTTGTGTCATCCGCAAACTTGCTTACCCAGCTTTCAAGTCCTTCCTCTAGATCATTTATAAAGATAACAAAAAGCAATGGTCCCAAAACAGATCCTTGTGGTACACCGCTAGTAACTGCACTCCAAGATGAACATAATCCATCAACTACTACCCTCTGTCTCCTTCCAGCCAGCCAATTCCTAATCCAAACCTCTAATGTATCCTCAATGCCATACCTCCGAAGTTTTAGCATTAGCCTACCATGGGGAACCTTATCGAACGCTTTACTAAAATCCATATACACAACATCTACTGCTTTACCCTCATCCACTTCCTTGGTCACCTTCTCGAAGAACTCAATAAGGTTTGTGAGGCACGACCTGCCCTTCACAAAACCATGCTGGCTATCCCTGATCACGTTATTCCTACCCAGATGTTCATAAATCTTATCCCTTACCATTCTCTCTAAGACTTTGCCCACCACTGAAGTCAGACTCACTGGCCTATAGTTGCTAGGGCTATCCCTACTCCCTTTCTTGAACAATGGGACCACATTCGCTATCCTCCAGTCCTCTGGTACTATTCCTGTTGACAATGACGACATAAAAATCCAGGCCAATGGCTCTGCTATCTCCTCCCTAGCTTCCCATAGGATCCTGGGGTAAATGCCATCAGGCCCAGGAGACTTATCTATATTCATCCTTTCCAATATTCCCAAAACCTCTTCCCTGCATATTTCCAGGGCATCCATTCTAATTATTTGTGATTCCATATTCACATCAGCAACAGTGTCCTGTTCCTGAGTGAATACTGATGAAAAGTACTGATTTAATGTCTCTCCAATCTCCTCCGCCTCCACACACAACTTCCCACTACTATCCTTGACTGGACCGATACCTACCCTAGTCATCCTTTTATTCTTGACATACCTATAGAAAGCCTTTGGGTTTTCCCTAATCCTACCAGCTAAAGACTTTTCATGTCCCCTTCTCGCTTTTCTTAACTCCCTCTTTAGCTCCTTCCTGGCTACCTTATAACTCTCAATCGCCCCTACTGAACCTTCACGCCTCATCTTTACATATGCCGCCTTCTTCCCTTTCACAAGGGACTCCAATTCCTTACTAAACCACGGCTGCCTCACAAGGCCCTTTACACCATGCCTGACTGGTACATACCTATCGAGGACACGCAGTAGCTGCTCCTTGAACACTCCCCACATCTCATTAGTGTTCTTCTCTTGAAGCCTGTTTTTCCAATCCACACATCCTAAGTCATGCCTCACTGCATCATAATTTCCCTGCCCCCAGCTATAGCTCTTGCCCTGCGGCACACGATTATCCCTCTCCATCACTAAAGTAAAAGTCACCGAGTTGTGGTCACTGTCCCCGAAGTGCTCACCTACCTCCAAGTCTAACACCTGGCCTGGTTCATTACCTAGAACCAAATCCAATATAGCCTCCCCTCTTGTTGGCCTGTCGACATATTGTGTCAGGAAACCCTCCTGCACACATTGTACAAACACCGCCCCATCTAATGAACTCGAGCTATAGCTCTCCCAGTCAATATCTGGGAAGTTAAAGTCCCCCATAACAACCACCCTGCTACCTTCACTCTTTTCCTGAATCATCCTCGCAATATTATCCTCTACTTCTCTAGGACTATTAGGAGGCCTGTAGAAAACACCTAACAGGGTGACCTCACCTTTCCTATTTCTAACCTCAGCCCAAACTACCTCAGATGGCAAGTCCTCTTCCATCGTCCATTCCACTGCTGTGATACTGTCTTTGACAAGTAATGCCACGCCTCCCCCTTTTTTACCCCCATGTCTGATCCTACTAAAACATTTGAACCCTGGAACGTGCAACAGCCATTCTTGTCCCTGTTCTACCCACGTCTCTGTAATGGCCACAACATCGAAGTCCCAGGTACCAACCCACGCTGCAAGTTCACCTACCTTATTCCTTATACTTCTGGCATTGAAGTATACACACTTCAATCCACCTTTCTGGTTACAGGCACCCTCCTTAGAGATCGCTGCATTATTCCTAACCTCCCTACACTCAAGGTCCTGTACCCTAAAGCTACAGTCCTGGTTCCCATGCCCCCGCGGAGTTAGTTTAAACCCTCCCAAAGAGCACTAGCAAACCTCCCCCCAAGGATACTGGTGCTCCTCAGGTTCAAGTGTAGACCATCCTTTTTATAGAGGTCCCACCTTCCCCACAAAGGACCCCAGTTATCCAGAAACCGGAATCCCTCCCTCCTGCACCATCCCTGTAGCCACGCATTTAACTGCTCTCTCTCCCTGTTCCTCGACTCTCTATCACGTGGCACGGGTAACAAACCAGAGACTACAACTCTGTTTGTTCTAACTCTGAGCTTCCAACCTAGCTCCCTGAAAGCCTGCCTTACATCCTCACCCTTCTTCCTACCTATATCGTTGGTGCCAACGTGGACCACGATCTGGGGCTGCTCCCCCTCCCCCTTAAGGACCCGGAAAACACGATCAGCGACATCACGTACCCTTGCACCTGGGAGGCAACATACCAAACGTGAGTCCCTGTCGCCCCCACAAAACCGTCTGTCTGTACCCCTCACTATCGAGTCCCCAAGAACAATTGCTCTACCTTTCTCCACCCTACCCTTCTGAGCAACGGGGCCAGGCTCCGTGCCAGAGGCCTGAACCTCGTTGCTTGCCCCTGGTAAGTCATCCCCCCCACAAGTATCCAAAACGGTATACTTGTTCTTGAGGGGAATGACCGCAGGGGGTCCCTGCACTGGCTTCCTCCTCCCACTCCCCCTCACTGTCACCCATCTATCTTGAACTTTCGGAGTAACTACTTGCCTATAGCTCCGATCTATGACCTCCTCTGCCTCTCGAATGATCCGCAGTTCATCCAACTCCAGCTCCAGTTCCCTAACACGGGTTTGGAGGAGCTGGAGATGGGTGCACTTCTTGCAAGTGTACTCAGCAGGGACGCTGATGGCTTCCCTCACCTCATACATGTTGCAAGAGGAACATTGCCCTCTCTGCACTGCCATCCCTCTAAAAGTAAGCTTTCCTTAAAAAAAACAACAAAAACCAACTAAATCTAAAGAAACAAACAAGGAAAATGCAGCACTTACCCGCTAGTCACAATTGGTCTTATTATTAGGTTAGAGGAGGTGGAAGGGTGGGAGGCACTACTCGTGTAGTGCCTCGGGTGACTCGCCTGTGCGTTTAAATAAGGGGAGAGAGAAAAAAACCTTACCCAGGTAACCTAGCGCGCCTTCCGGGTCTGCTACCGCTTTTTTAAAGGAAAACTTTAAATTTTTAACTATTAAATAAACGACCAAACTTACCCACCAGCCGTCGCGAAGTCTTCCGAGAGACTGAGGCCTACAACTCGGAGCCCGCGTTTAAATAAGGGGAGAGAGAAAAAATTAGGTTTGCAGATTAGGTTGTTGCAGGCTACACTGTCAGGATGCAGGACTGGGTTGAGAAGTGGCACATGGCGTTCAACCTGGATAAATTTGAAGTGATTCATTTTGGAAGGTTGCATTTGAATGCTGAATACAGGGTTAATGGCAGGATTCTTTGCAGTGTAGAAGGACAGAGGGATCTTGGGGTCCATGTGCTTAGATCCCTCAAAGTTGCCACCCAAGCTGATAGGTTGTTTTGATTTTTATTTACAGGGTGTTTGAGTTTCAGAGCAGCAAGATTTTGTTGCAGCTCGATAAAACACTGGTTAGACCACGCTTAGAATATTGTGTCCCGTTCTGGTGGCCTCATTATAGGAAGGGTGTAGATGCAGAGAGGGTGCAGAGGAGATTTGCCAGGATGCTACCTGAACTGGAGGGCATGTCTTATGAAGAGAGGTTGAGTGAGCTAAGGCTTTTCACACTGGAGAGAAAAAGGAAGAGAGGTGGCATGATAGAGGAGTACAAGATAATGAGACGCATAGATAGAGCAGATAGCCAAGGCCAGCCCCAGGGCAGAAATGGCTGTCAAGAAGGGTCATAATTTTAAGGTGATTGGAGGAAGGCATGGGGTGATGACAGAGGCTGGTTCTTTATGCAGAAAGTGACGGGTGTGTGGAATGCACTACCAGCGGTGTTGGTGGTGCCAGAGACATTAGGGACATTTAAGTGACTGCTTAACAAGCACATGGATGGCAGTAAATTGAGGGAGATGTGCAGATTAGGATGATCTTAGATTAAGATAAATGTTTGGCACAACATTGTGGGCCAAAGGGCCTGTACTGTGCCGTACTGTTCTATGTCCTATGTTCCAAAATAAATGCTGGCGGTTTACAATACCAACACTAAACTCAAGGTCTCCTTTTCAATTATGAAATATTTCTGTTGGTGAATATTCAATTTAATGGAAAAATAACTCATAGATCTTTCCATCTTCTCTTTCTCTTATTGCAAGACTACAGCCACTAATACCCACATCACTCACTTCAATAGCCACCTTGAATGGCATTGCATACTTAGATGTGGTGAACACGGGGGTGGTTGTAAACATAGTCTTTTGACAATCCTTCATCTACTGAAATGTTTTGCACTTCAACAAAGTTAAAAATCACACAATACCAGGTTCTCGCCCAACAGCTTTAATTGGAAGCACACTAGCTTTTGGAGCAACTCCTTCATCACCTGATGAAGCTAGTGTGCTTCCAATTAAACCTGTTGGATTATAACATGGTGTTGTGTGATTTTAAACTTTGTACACCCCAGTCCAACACCGGCATCTCCAAATCAGCACTTCAACAAGTCAGTCAATGGAGCAACGCATTGCTAAAATATGGTACAATGTTTTGAGAAAAGCCACTGAGTACCAGGAATCACAGTACTTTCCAATTCATCAATAATTGATCAATAGTTTCATCCCCAGTCACCTTTGTTTTCACATTCCCTGGGGCCATATGTCCATATCCAATGCTATAGAACATGACTTGGACTTTTGCAAACTCACCCTTAGCCAAGTTTATCACCAAGCTTCCTTCTGAAGGCGACCAAATAATTCCAATAGATGGTCCAAATGTTTCTTCTAAATGTGACTAAAAATCACCAGATCATCTGTGCACACCACAGAATTTGATAACCCCAAAATGACTTTATTGGTTCACCTTTAAAATGTAGTTGGTGTACTTTTCATATCAAATGGCATAACTTTAAATCAATATAGTCTATTTGTGTCATGATAGCTAAAATTTCAGATAAAGGAACCGGCCAGTATCATCTGACTAACTCCAGCTTAGAAATAATTTGGTGATATCATTCTATTTCTCCTTACAATTCTGGATAGTACACAGTTGATTTTCTTTTATTCCGGATCTATCATAAATTTCTTGAATAATTTTGATGTGAAATTTGACCTATGATCTGATCGTAATTCTTTGGGTTTTGTTGTTTCTCTTGGAAAAGTTGGGTATTTCTTCTCCAATCCTATTTGCTGTGATGTTGCATTTTGGAATGCCCTCGAGAAATCTAAAAGACACATCTATTATGGTCAGCAAATATTGATTCCAACCGAGGTTATTGACTTGTTCGCTGAGTTGGTAAGTTTGTTCACAGTTGTTTCCTCACCATACTAGTTAATATCATCAGTGCCACTCCAGTGAAGCAATGGTGTTCTGTCCCATTTGCTATTGATGTGTCTGGTTCTGCTGGGGTTGCTGATGTCTTTACTGGATTTTGGTGTTGGTTCTCTTTCTTCAACAATAATGGAAATGACACTACCAGACACATAAATAGCAATTAGGACAGAACACCAACACTTCTCTGAAAGCGCACTGATGATGTTACCAAGCATGGTGACAAAATGTCTGCAAATGAACTTATTGGCTCAGCGAGCAGGTCAACAACTCACCCACAACTTGAACCACGAATTGATTCCCACTTTTCGATTTCGGAAAGCATCCTTTGCAATCAATTAAAACTTTTGCAAAAGCATAGAATCGCTACAATGTGGAAAGCAGGCCATTCAGCCCATTGAGTCCACATTAATCCTCCAAAAAGCAGCCCAACCAGACTCACCACCACCCACCCCACCCTATCCTTATAACTGTGCATTTTACATGGCTAATCCACCAAGCCTGCATATCCCTTGGATACCTGGGAGATAATGCAAACTCATGGAGAATGTGCAAACCCCGCACAGACAGTCACCCAAGGGTGGAATCGAACCCAGGACCCTGACAGGGAGCTGTGCTGATGACTGAGCCACTGTGCCACCTCAAAAAGGTTCCTCTGTAGATATGAACCATGCTGATTTTGACACTTCTTGAGATTTTGCTATTATCTTACATGTGCGACAGGTTTATCAACATTCAATCACATCTTTATGTAGTCCAGGCTTTTATGTGAGGATTGAGCTTTTCTTACTCCTGAATGACCTCCTATTGGTACCTTATGGGCTACCCAGAACACTGCCTTTCTAGAAGCCACCAGTAATACAACTTGACGAATCTCTGCCCATTTTTCATATGCCTGAATATGCAATGGTCTCCATTCCCTTATCAAGATGTCATTTTTAAGATTATAATATTCTGGAATACACTCAGATTCTTCTTCTGTGTCTGCTTTTTGATACAACTGGAGTAATGTTTCATTTTTTTATTGTAATTCTAGGAATTAAAAATATCCACTTTGTCCTCTATCTGTTCTTGTTTTTCTCAAACATTTGACCAAACATAATTTCTGACAATTGAACTTCAACTTCCTTGCCATTCTTCATTGATTTCTCCTCTTTTTGATCTTGTTACCACACAATCAAGAAAAATCCCAGGATATACTTCCTGTAACATCTCAGTTTTCTGATTTTCCGCTGGTTTTTCAACCACCCATGATGGAGCTAAATCATTCCCTCGGATTAACTGTATCTCTGGAACAGAGAATTTCTCGATTACTTCCATCACTACTACACCATTTTTCATCAGCCTCTCCAATCTCACCCTATTCGGTGGAACACTAATGTTCTTATCATGAATTCCACCTTTTCTCGCAATATTATTTCCAAAGTATGGTACCTTCTCATTTCTCACCATCAAAGACTGACTTGCTCCTGTAGCTCCCAAATTTTTAATTTCTTTACCTTCTCCTCCTGGTACACATGAGTAAACCTTACGCACCCAGGCACATTCTTTAGAGATCTGGTACTTCCTTATTAACCAAATCCTGAGAAGGCTACATCTTCTTTAGTAGCTCTTTAGCTCCCTCTGGGATCTCCTTGACTACTTCAAGAAACCCATATGACTTATTCTGTAGAAGTCAGGACTTTGTGGTATGGTACTAATTTGGATACTGTACTGTAAGTAGGACTGGCATGTTCCAGTAAGGATGAAGGACAAGGAAGCCAAAGTAAGGGACATTGTGAACTTAGTGAAAAGGTAAAAAATGAGCATCTATAAGATTTAGGAGGCACTGTAAGAAATATAAAGAAAGAAGGAAAGAACTCAAGCAGGGAAGTAGTAGAGCAAAAAAAGGTCACAAAATAACCTTGACAATAACATTAAAGAGAATCCCAAGGCATTCTTTACATACTTTAAAAAGGAGAAGGTAAGACAACTCAAAGATAAAGAAGGGAAGCAGAGGGTGTGGGTGAGACCCTAAATGAGTACTTGGCATTGGTATTCATCTAAGAGAAGGAAATGGAGGATAGTGAGATTTGTATGTAGCATGCCAGTGTGGCATAGCATTTTGAGATCCAGAAAGAAGTGGTGTTGTGTCTCTTGAGGAGCATTTGTGTGGATAAGTCCTCAGGTCCTGATGGTGTCTAGCCCAGGTTTTGAGAAGGCATGAGAGGAGGTTGTGGGACCTTGACCAAGATATTTGCATCCTCGCTAGCCACTGGAGAGCTCCTAGAGGACTGGCAAGTAGCTATTGTTGTTCCTCTATTCATGAAGAGAAATAGGGATAATCCAGGAAACTATAGATCGGTGAGCCGGAAGCTATTGGAGAGAATTCTTCATGATGGGATTTACGTGTACTTGAAAAAGCATGACCTAATTAGGGATAGTCAGCAAGGCTTTGTGTGTGGCAGGTCATGTCATATTAACTTGATTGAATGTTTTGAGGAGGTGATGAAGGTGATCAATGAGAGTAGAGCTATGGGTGTTTGAACTAAAGTACACGAACTTTAGGAAGGCGTTGAACAAGGTCCCTCATATAGGCTTGTCCATAAGATGCATGGGATCCATTGGTGACTTGGTTGCGTGAATTCAGAATTGGCCTGCCCATAGAAAGCAGAGGGTGGTTGTAGAGGTGTGTTTTTCTAGCTGAAGGTCTGTGACTAGTGGTGTTCACCTGTACTGGGGCTTCTGCTGTTTGCATTTATATACATACCTGTATATAAATAAATTTAGACAGTTAGTAAGTTTGCAGATGGCATTAAGATTGATGGAGTTGTGGATGGTGTAAAAGGTTGTCAAAGGATACAGTGGGATATAGATCACTTATGATATGGGTGGAGAAGTAGCAGATGGAGTTTAATCCAAATAAGTGTGTGACGTTCTGCAATTTGGGAGATCAAACGTGAAGGAAATGTAAAATTAATGGCAGAATCCTGAACAGCATTGAGGTACACAGGAATCTTGGGGTTTGAGTCTATAGCTCCTTGAAAGTGGTCGTGCAAGTAGATAAGATGATAAAGAAGGTGTACGGCATGCTTGCTTTTACTGGGAACTGAGTACAAGAGTCAGACTGTCATGTTGCAGCTTTATAAGACTCTGGTAAGGTCACACTTACAGTTTTGCATTCAATCCTAGTTGCCACATTACAGGGAAGTTTATGCAGGATTTAGAGAGGGTGCAAAAGAGGTTTACCAGGATGCTGCCTGGATTGGAGAAAGTGAGCTATAAGCAGAGGCTAGGACAACTTGGGTTGTTTTCTCTGGAGCGGCAGAAACTGAGGGGAGACTAGCTTGAAGTCTATAAAACTATGAGATGAATAGATAGGGTTGACTGTAAAAATGCTTTTTTTCCCCCAGAGTTGAAATGTCTAAGATGAGGGGACGTGGATTTAAGGTGAAAGGGGAAATTTCAAAGGAGGTGTGGGGATAAGTTTTTTACACAGAGACTGGTAGAAGTCTGCCAGGGTGATGTTGGAAGCAGATACGATAGAGATGATTAAGGGACTTTTAGTTAAACACATGGATTTGCAAGGAATGGAAGGATATGGACCAAGGGCAGGCAGAATGGATTAGTTTAATTTGGCATCATGTTTGGCACAACATCATGGGCCAAGGAGCCTGTTCCGGTTCTGTACTTGTACGTTCTACCACATTTATTTTCTCAGGACCTTTCTTAAACGACCAAAATGGTTATTTCATGTGGCCCACTTTAATATACCTGAGCTTCTTTACTTCTCTTTTTGCCTCATGGGTTTCCTTTTTAAGCTGAAGTAAACTATCTTTACTATCATCAATGAGATTGCAACAAGGTTAGAATGTGCATTCCCTGATTGGGGTTGTTAACCTGGTCATCTCAATCATTCCATTCACTCTGAGAGTTGGCTCTGGGGAAGCCAGATTAGAGTCAAGTATTTTGTACATGTAACTAAAGGGTAACTTGAAGACGGGATACCGGCCTCTATGGAGTTAAAAACATATAGTCCTGAAGAAATTCTCTCGCAGCAGTTTTATTTGAGTTGGGGAAGCATTTCCGGAATCATGCTGTCATTTGGGAAGCTTGAAATGTTCAATCCTGTAGTTGAAGATTGTGTTCAGTCTGCATTATGTTTTCCTGGCAGATGAGATTAGGTCAGATGAAAAACAAGGAATAATTTACCTGACACCTTGTGGAACTGCGGGTTTTTTTGGTTATTTGGAGCCTAATGTTTCTCTATTTTGAGTGCGAGCAGCAGCGGAGGTAAGACAAACCCGGAAGACTGCAGCTAAGGTAAGGCAGTTTTTTTAAAAATTACTTACTGGTAGCGGACAGCAGTGTTTTACCTTTCACAGAAGGAGCGGGAGCAGCGGGGGAAGTGACAAGGACCAGAGGGGCAGTCGGGAAGGAAAGCAGTGAGTATAAATACTCGCCCTTCGACGCCAACGGCCATATTGAGTTTGAGCAGTAGCGGAGGTAAGATGAACCCGGAAGACTGCAGCTAAGATAAGACCGTTTTTTAAAAATTACTTACCGGTAGCGAACAACAGTGTTTTCCCTTTCACAGAAGGAGCCAGAGCAGCGGGGGAAGTGATGAGGACGAGAGGGGCAGCCGGGAAGGAAAGCAGTGAGTATAAAAGCAAGGCGGCGAAACCCAAGACTGTACAATTGTAGAGTCTCCTACCTGCCCTCCTCCTCTAACCTAGTTAATAAGGTAAGGTTCATTCTAAACTTCCTCTATTGAATATAAGTTTGTTATTGATTTTATAGCAACTTGAACTCAGCTTTCTACTATAGTACAGAGTGCGTGTTCAGATAAAGTCGGGTATGGATGCTAGGGCAGTTGCTTGCTCCTCCTGCAGAATGTGGCAGGTGGAAGACATGGCACATGTCTCTGCTGGCTACATCTGTGGGAAGTGTACACAACTCCAGCTCCTTAAAAACCGTTTTAGGGAATTGGAGCTAGAGCTGGATGAACTACGGATCATTCGGGAGGCTGAGGGGGTAATTGAGAGGAGTTACCGGGAGTTGGTCGCTCCTAAGGCTCAAGACAAGGATAAATGGGTTACAGTTAGGGGGTAGGAAAGGGGACAGTCAGACAGTGCAGAGATCCCTTGTGGACATTCCCCTCCGCAATAAGTATACCATTTTGGATACTGCTGGGGGGGATGACCTACCAGAGGAAAGCCATAGCAGTCAGTTCTCTGGCACTGAGCCTGACACTGTGGCAAAGAAGGGAAGGGGGCAGAATAGAAAAGTACTCGTGGTAGGGGACTTGATAGTTAGGGGAATCAACATGAGATTTTCTGGTCAGGATCGGGATTCCCGGAAGTTATGTTGCCTCCCTGGTGCCAGGGTCCGGGACGTCTCCGATCGGGTGTATAAGATTCTAAAAGGGGAGGGCGAAAGCCAGAAATCTTGTTACATATTGGCACTAATGAGATATGCAGGAAAAGGATTGAAGATATAAAAAGTGATTTCAGGGAGTTAGGGTGGAAGCTGCAAAGTAGGACGAACAGAGTAGTATTCTCTAGTTTACTATCGGTGCCATGAGATAGCAAGGTGAGGTACAGGGAGTGGGCGCAGCTTAATACATTGCTGCGCAGCTGGTGTAGGAGGGAGGGATTCAGATATGTGGATAATTGGGATGCCTTCTGGGGAAGGTGGGACCTGTACAAGAAGGACGGGTTGCATCTGAACTGGAAGGGGACCAATGTCCTGGGTGGCTTGCTCGAGTAGTTCAAGAGGGTTTAAACGAGTGTGGCAGGGGGGTGGGAACCTGAGCTGTATACCGGAGGTGAGAGTTGATGCAGATGAGGCAATACCAACAGGTAGACCAGCTAATGGGAAGGATTTTCCTGGCAAGGAACCAAGGTATCCGTTAAAGTGTGTTTGCTTTAATGCAAGGAGTATCAGGAATAAAAGTGACGAACTTAGAGCATGGATCAGTACCTGCCGCTATGATGTTGTGGCCATAATAGAGACATGGGTTTCTCAGGGGCAGGAATGGTTGCTGGATGTTCCAGGGTTTAGAGCATTTAAAAAGAATAGGGAGGGGGAAAAAGAGGAGGGGGTGTAGCACTACTAATCAGAGAGGGTATCACAGCTACAGAAGCTTGCATTGTCGAGGAAGATCTGCCTACTGAGTCAGTATGGGTGGAAATTAGGAACAGCAAGGGAGCAGTCACCTCGTTAGGTGTTTACTACAGGCCCCCTAATCGCAGCAGGGAGATGGAAGAAAGCATAGGTCAGCAGATTTTGGAAAAGTGTGGAGGTAGTAGGGTTGTTTTAATGGGTGATTTTAACTTTCCCAACATTGATTGGAACATCCTTTGAGCAGAAGATTTGAATGGAGCTGTTTTGGTAAGGTGTGTTGAGGAGGGTTTCCTAACTCAGAACGTAGACAAGCCGACAAGGGGAGAGGCCATTGTAAACTGAGTTCTCAGAAACGAGCTAGGGCAGGTATCAGATCTTGTGGTGGGAGAGCATTTTGGTGACATTGACGACAACTGCCTCACATTCTACATAGCTATGGAGAAGAAGAGGATTAGGCAAAATGGGAGGATATTTAATTTGGGAAGAGGAAACTATGATGCGATTAGACATGAGTTAGGAAGCATGGATTAAGAGCAATTGTTCCATGGTAAAGGCACTATAGACATGTGGAACAGTTTAAGGAACAGTTGTTGCAAGTGATGAATAAGTATGTCCCTCTGAGACAGGCAAGAAGTGGTAAGATAAAGGAACCTTGGATGACGAGAGCAGTGGAGCTTCTCGTCAAAAGAATAAAGGTAGCTTACATGTGGTGGAGGAAGCTAGAGTCAAGCTCAGCTCTAGAGGATTACAGGCAGGGGAGGAAGGAGCTTAAAAATGGTCTGAGGAAAGCCAGGAGGGGGCACGAGAAGGGCTTGGCAGAACGGATTCGGGAGAACATAAAGGCATTTTACACTTATGTGAGGAATAAGAGAATGGTCAAAGAAACAGTAGGGCCGATCAGGGATAACATAGGGAACTTGTGTGTGGAGTCTGAGGAGGTAGGGGAAGCCCTAAATGAGTTTTTTGCTTCTGTCTTTATGAAAGAAATGAACTTTGTAATAAATGAAACCTTTGAAGAGCAGGTGTGCATGTTGGAATGGATAGAGATAAAGGAAGCTGATGTGTTGAAAATTTTGTCAAACATTAAGATTGACAAGTCGCCAGGCCCAGACCAACAGATTTGTTCTCGGCTGCTTTGGGAAACGAGAAATGTAATTGCTTCGCCACTTGCGAAGATCTTTTCATCCTCGCTCTCCACTGGAGTCGTACCTGAGGATTGGAGAGAGGCAAATGTAATTCCTCTCTTCAAGAAAGGAAATAGGGAAATCCCCGGCAATTACAGGCCAGTAAGTCTCACGTCTGTCGTCTGCAAGGTGTTAGAAAGGATGCTGAGGGATAGGATTTATGATCATCTGGAAGAGCATGGCTTGATTAAATGCAGTCAACACGGCTTTGTGAGTGGCAGGCCATGCCTCACAAACCTTATCACGTTCTTTGAGGACGTGACTAGAAAAGTTGATGAGGGTCGAGCTGTGGCTGTGGTGTATATGGACTTCAGCAAGGCACTTGATAAGGTTTCCCATGGTAGGCTCATTCAGAGGGTCAAGAGGAAAGGGACTCAGGGGAACATAGCTGTCTGGATACAGAATTGGCTGGCCAACAGAAGACAGCGAGTTGTAGTAGAAGGAAAATATTCTGCCTGGAAGTCTGTGATGAGTGGTGTTCCACAGGGCTCTGTCCTTGGGCCTCTATTGTTTGTAATTTTTATTAATGACTTGGATGAGGGGATTGAAGGATGGGTCAGCAACTTTGCAGACTACACAAAGGTTGGAGGTGTCGTTAACAGTATTGAGGGCTGTTGTCGGCTGCAGTGGGACATTAACAGGATGCAGAGATGGGCTGAGAGGTGGCAGATGGAGTTCAACCTGGATAAATGCGAGGTGATGCATTTTGGAAGTTGAATTTGAAAGCTGAGTACAGGATTAAGGATAGGATTCTTGGCAGTTTGGAGGAACAGAGGGATCTTGATGTGCAGATACATAGATCCCTTAAAATAGCCACCCAAGTGGACAGGGTTGTTAAGAAAGCATATGGTGTTTTGGCTTTCATTAACAGGGGGATTGAGTTTAAGAGTCGTGAGATCTTGTTGCAGCTTTCTATAAAACTTTGGTTAGACCGCACTTGGAATATTGCACCCAGTTCTGGTCGGCCTATTATATAAAAAAGATGTGGATGCTTTGGTGAGGGTTCAGAGGAGGTTTACCAGGATGCTGCCTGGACTGGAGGGCTTATCTTATGAAGAGAGGTTGTCTGAGCTCGGACTTTTTTCATTGAAGAAAAGGAGGAGAAGGGGGACCTAATTGAGGTATACAAGATAATGAGAGGCATAGATAGAGTCAATAGCCAGAGACTATTTCCCAGGGCAGAAATAACTAACACGAGGGGTCATAGTTTTAAACTGGTTAGAGGAAAGTATAGAGGGGATGTCAGAGGCGGGTTCTTTACACAGAGATCTGTAAGAGCATGGAATACTTTGCCAGCAGCAGTTGTGGAGGCAGGGTCATTGGGGATATTTAAGAGACTCCTGGACATGCATATGGTCACAGAAATTTGAGGGTGGATTCATGAGGATCAGTGGTCGGCACAACATCATGGGCTGAAGGGCCTGTTCTGTGCTGTACTGTTCTATTAGTTTCTATTAGTTTAAATGTTTCTTGAGGAACCAAGTATAAAATCTATCAAGACTTCATGGACTTAGTTAAGGAATATTATAACCCCAAACCTCTTCTAATTCTGAGATTCTATCAGTTTTACTCAACAGATTGAAAACAACAGGAATCCATGTTGGGGTTTTTGATGAGGTTAAGATGACTGGCAGAGACATGTTACTTTGGTTTATCATTTAATGAAATATGACTACATGTGACTCCAGACACACAGTAATGTAGTTGACTCTGGGCAATTAGAAATGGCCCAGCCAGCGACACCCTCATCTCCTGAATGAATAAAAATACTGCTGAGAGACTGTTTGGGGTGTGGGATTTATGAGGTAATCATCCAAAAGTTCCTATTAGCTCAAGCCCAATTGGACTTCAGTCAGGCACTACACTGTCTTTGTCATTAGAAGAGCATAGGAGTTACAGGGTATGCTGATGGGAGTGGGCACCCTCATAAAGCTGACTGATCTTAGGGGACACCACTTGAGTGAATGCAATTGTGTAGTCTCATTCAAGGTATATCCTGAACAGAGGGATTCTAGGTCAGCTCACAAAAAAAAAGGCTAAGCCTCAGACAAATGGTTAACATTTTCTTCAGGGCCTGGGCCTGAAAACCCATTGTAGTTTCTGTCAGTACATGGACTTGAGACAACAAAAGAGGCCCACTAGAACTGAATTATGTAAGAGAACTCCGGTATTCAGGAAAGTGCGCACCCTGGAAAGCCCAACAACACCTGGCTTGGAACAGTTAAATTGCTAAGCAACCACCAAATCAGAACTAATCAAAATAAACCTCTACGTAAATGTCACCTGGTTATAATGGAGGTTGATATTGGCACGACTGTATCAGAGATCACAGAACTAGTCTTTAACAAAATTTTCCCTGGACTCTTGGCTTGTGGAAGACCTTGGCTAGATGGAGAAACTCTATGGATCAAGGATACAACATCAATTCTGGTCTATTATAACATGTAGCTTGTTAAATTACCATTGATTGCAGTAAAAAGCTCGTGCCCAAACCTGATAGGGTGAAATTGGTCGAGAAAGATTCACCTTGATTGGCTCAACATTTTGCGATTAGAAAATGGCTGTCTGAGTGAAGTGCTGATTAAATACTCAGTAGGTTTTCAAGGCAGTTGAGGGACTACAAAAGGAGCAAAGGTCACCTTGATGAGGAAGCAATTTCACTATTCCATGGTCTGTCCAGTGCCATTTGCCTTTTGTACATAAGTAGAGGCAGACTTCAGGTGTCTGGAAAAGGAAGGAATCATCAAACCAGTCCAGTTTGTGGAATGGGCAGCACCAGTCATGACAGTGCGGTGACATGATGGCTTTATGGCGAGCACAGGGACTTGTGTTCGATTCCAGCATTGGTCGACTGTCTGTGTGGATTTGATTTGACTTACAGTGTGGAAACAGGCCCTTCGGCCCAACAAGTCCACACCGACCCGCCGAAGCGCAACCCACCCATACCCCTACATTTACCCCTTACCTAACACTACGGGCAATTTAGCTTGGCCAATTCACCTGACCCGCACATCTTTGGACTGTGGGAGGAAACCGGAGCACCCGGAGGAAACCCACGCAGACACGGGGAGAACGTGCAAACTCCACACAGTCAGTCGCCTGAGTCGGGAATTGAACCCGGGTCTACAGGCGCTGTGAGGCAGCAGTGCTAACCACTGTGCCACCGTGCCGCCCACAGAGTTTGCTCATTCTCTGCATGAGTTTCTTTTGGGTGCTCCTGTTTCCTCCCACAATCCAAATATGTGCAGGTTCAGTGAATTGGTCATGCTAAACTGCCTATGGCATTCAGGGATCCGTGGGTTAGGTACATTAGTCAGCATTAAATGTAGAGTGGGAGGGGGTTGGGTCTGGGTGGGTAACTGTGTGGAGGATCAATGTGGACTTGTTAGGCCAAATGGCCTGTTACTACACTATAGGATTCTATGAAGCTCAACGGGTCAGTTTGTCTTCATGGGGATTTTAAAAAATAGTAAACCACTTTTCACAAGTGAAGAAATACCCAGTCCTTTGCACAGAGAAATCATAGAGTCATAGAGATGAACAGCAGAGAGGATCGTTCGGTCCAACCCGTCCATGCCAACCAGATATCCCAACTCAATATAGTCCCACCTACCAACAACCAGTCCATTCCCTACAAACCCTTCTAATTCATATACGCATCCAAATGCCTCTTAAATGTTGCAATTGTACCAGTGTCTACCACTTCCTCTGGCAGCTCATTCCATACATTGGACAGAGTACTGAGTACAAGAGTTGACAAGTCATGTTACAGTTGTATAAGACTTTGGTTCAGCCACATTTGGAATACTGCGAATAGTTCTGGTCACCACATTACCAAAATGATGTGGATGCTTTGGAGAGGGTGCAGAGGAGGTTCACGAAGATGTTACCTGGTATGGAGGGCACTAGCTATGAAGAGATGTTGAGTAGATTAGGATTATTTTCATTAGAAAGACGGAAGCTGAGGGGAGACCTGATTGAAGTCTACAAAATCATTAGAGGGTGGATAACAAGGAACTATTTCACAGCATGGGGACTCGATTGCTAGAGGTCACAAGTTCAAAGTGAGATGGGAGAAGTTTAGGGGAGGTATGTGTGGAAAGTTCTTCACGCAGAGGATGGTGGGTGTCTGGAACACATTGCCAGCAGAGGTTGTAGGGCTTGGAACAATAACATCATACATAATATGTATCTGGACAGATACATGAATGGGAAGGGAGCAGAGGGATACAAAACCTTAGAAAATAGATGACAGGTTTAGATATAGGATCTGGATTGACACAGGCTTGAAGGGCTCAAGGGCCTCTTCATGTACTGTAATTTTCTTTGTTCTTTGTCTTGGAGTATGCATTCAATCTCCTTTAAAACCTGTGCCAACTTTAGAGGGTTATGCTATAAGGATGTTGCTTGATTAGAACAGCATCTCTTATCTCTACATCATGTGAAATTAGGTTAGTACTTCCCAACTCATTTCCACATTTCTCCTTATGTGATCGTAACAACTCTTTCAGGCCATTTTGATTTTCCTCTGGAAGGCAACTCGATAATTTATCCCAATTTTTGACAGCGTCCTCATTGTTCAATTTAATTTGAGAAATGTCCAATTTAGAAACTTCTGAACTTGGTTCTTCCCTCTGTCTTATCACACATTGCCTCCTTAATTTCCTTTCCTATCAAAATACCTTTTGAGCATATTCACGTGACACATTCTGTGAGATTTCTTTCTGTCTGTCAAATAGTTCACTTCACTCAATTTCCTTTCAATTTGATAAGGTCCACTAAACCTTGCTTTTAAAGATTCACCTATCACTGGAAGTAACCTTACCTCTGATCACAAAATTGCTTTTTTTGTTCTTCATCTACTTCCTGGTTCATTGTATGCTGTGATATTTTTAAATGCTTTCTAATCAACTCCTCCACCCTTCTTAATCATTCCCTAAAATTTGACGCATCGTCCAAACATGTGGTCTCTGAACTCTGACTTACCAATTTCTCCTTAATCATCTTTAGCAAACCTCTTAAACTGCCCAAAAACTAATTCAAATGGACTGAATTTGGTTGATTCATTTGGTGCATCTCTGATCGCAAGAAGTACAAACAGAATTTCCTTATCCCAACCATCCTCCATTTTGACAGAGTGGCGAGGAGAGAAGGTTGAGTGAAGCGAAGGGCCCAGGAAGGGTACATTTTCCCACTTAAAAAGGGACTTAACTCGGGAGTCGGGCCTCCATTTTGACAGAGTGGTGAGGAGAGAAAGTGGAGTGAAACGAAAGCTGTCAGGAAGGTAAGGGTTTAATTATATTTGGGCAGTTGTTAAACCTGAGATACTACATGTGTAGTATCCCACGCCCCGCTCTTCTAACCAGAAGAAAAAGACTCTGTAAGGTAAGGCTTTTATTTTTTCTTTATCTTTCTTTTTCATACATTTAAGTGCATTGTTTGGTTTTAGTTATTTCAATGGCTTACAATGGCAGGGGACCTCAGACCCGTTGCATGTGTCTCTTGCTTGATGTGGGAGCTTCGGAACATGTCTGATGTTCCTGACTTTTACACTTGCAAGAGGTGTGTCCAGCTGCAGCTCTTGTTTGACCAAATGATGGCTCTGGAGCTGCAGATGGACTCACTGTGGAGCGTCCGCAATGCTGAGGAGGTCGTGGATAGCATGTTTAGTAAACTGGTCATACCACAAGTTACAGTTGCTGAGGGAGATAGTGAATGGGTGACCAAAAGACAGAAAACGAGTAGGAAGGCAGTGCAGGTGTCCCCTGCGGTCATCTCCCTCCAAAACACGTATACCGTTTTGAATACTGTTGGGGGAGATGGCTCATCAGGGGAGGGCAGCAGTTGCCAGGATCATGGCACCGTGGCATGCACTGCTGTTCAGAAAGGCTGGAAAAACACTCATAGGGCCATAGTCATAGGGGAATCTATTGTGAGGGGGAGTAGATAAACGGTTCTTTGGCCGAAAATGGGACTACCGGATGGTATGTTGCCTCCCAGGCGCTCGGGTCAGGGATGTCACCGATCAGCTGCAGAGCATTCTAAAAGGGAGGGTGAACAGCCAGTTGTTGTGGTGCGTATAGGCACAAATTATATAAGTAGAAAACGAGATGAGGTCCTGAAAGAAGTATTCAGGGAGCTAGGAGAGAAGTTAAAGAGGAGGACCTCAAAGTTGGACATCTCAGGATAACTACCTGCTAGCCAGCATAGAAATGAAGAAAATAGGCAGGATGAACCCTGGCTTGGGAGATGGTGTAGGGGGGAGGAGTTCAGATTTGTTGGACATTGGGACCAGTTCTAGAGCTATTACAAAATGGATGGTCATCATCTGAAACAGACCGGACCCAATATCCTTGGGAGGGTTTTTGCTACAACTGTTGGGGAGGTTTTAAACTAATGTGGCAGGGGACTGGGAACCAGAAGAGAAAACAAGTAGGCAGTGAGGTGTAGACTGGTGACTGTCAGAATTATGAAGATAGCATTAATAAAGGGAAGAGCAAGCAGAGAGCAGATGAGTGCAAAAAACCTGGTGAAATGCATCTACTTTAATGCAAGGAGTATAGTGTGTAAGGCAGATGAACTTAGGGCTTGGATTGGTGCCTGGGAGTATGACGTTATTGCAATCACAGAGAAGGGCATGATGATTAACAATTAAATGTTCCAGGATATAAATGCTACAGATAGGACAGGGAGGATAGTTAAAAGTGGGTGGGGGAGTAGCATTGCTGGTCAAGGATGATATCATGGCTGTGCTAAAGGAGCACACTATGGAAGTCTTGGGTAGTGAGGCATTATGGGTGGAGCTGAGAAATAAGAAGGGTGCAGTCACACTGTTGGAGCTGTATTATAGGCCTCCCAACAGTGAGCCTGAGGTAGGAGAACAAATAGGTAAACAGATTATGGAAAGATGTAGAGGCAATAGGGTGGTGGTGATGGGAGGTATTAATTTTCCCAACATTGACTGGGATACACTTAGCATCAGAGATCTGGATGGGGTAGAATTTGTAAGAAGCGTCCAGGAGAATTTTCTAGAGCAGAATGTTAATAATCCGATGAGGGAGGGGGCCATATTGGACCTGGCACCAAGGAACAAGCCAGGACAGGTGGTAGAAGTTGCGGTTGGGGGGGGGGGGGGTGGAGGGGCGGTTTCTTTGGGAACAGTGACCACAATTCTGTAAGTTTTAGAATACTTTAGATAAAGAAGAGAGTAGTCCTAAGGGAAGAGTACTAAACTGGGACAAGCCCAATTATATCAAAATTAGGCAGGAGCTGGGAGATGTGAATTGGACACAACTATTTGAAGGGAAGTCCACATTTGAGATGTGGGAGGCTTTCAAAGATAGGTTAAAGATAGTGCTGGGTAGGCATCTCCCATTGAAGGCAAAGGATAGGAAGGGAAAGATTCATGAACCATGGATGACAGGCAAAATTGTACGACGAGGCAAGAGGAAAAGGTAAGCATACAGAACAGAACAGAACAGGTTGAGGCAGAACAGAATGGGCCCTGGAAGAATATCGGAAGAGTAAGACAAGTCTTAAATGAGGAATCAAGTGGGCAGCTTAAGCGAGCAGAATTAAGGAGAATCCCAAAGCATTTTATTCTTATATAAGAAGCAAGCAGGTAACTAGAGAAAGGATTGGTCCACTAAAGGATAACGAAGGAAGGCTGTGTGTCGAACCTGAGAAAATGGGTGAGATTCTGAACGATTACTTTGCATCAGGGTTCACTGAAGAGAGGAATATGATGAATGTTGAGATTAGAGATAGAAGTTTGATTAGTCTGGATCGTATTAACATAAGTAGGGAAGATGTGTTTGGTAGAGGTTGTTAAGGTGAACAAATCCCCAGGGCCGGATGGGATCTATCTCAGGTTGCTGAGGGAGGCAAGAGAGGAGATAGCTGGGTCTCTCACAGACATCTTTGTGGCATCCTTAAATACAGGTGAGGTGGTGGAGTACTGGAGGGTTGCTCATGTTGTCCCCATGTACAAGAAGGGTAGTATGAATATTCCAGGTAACTACAGGCTGGAGACTGTACTGGGGATAGGATCTATTTATGTCTAGAAAAGAATGGCCTTATCAGTGATAGGCAACATGGTTTTGTGTGGGGGAGATCGTGCCTTACCAACTTAATAGAGTTCTTTAAGGAAGTGACCAAGTTGATGGATGAAGGAAGGACCGTTGATGTCATATATGGACTTTAGTAAGGCAATTGGTAAGGTTCCCTATGGTAAACTAATGGAGAAAGTGAAGTCACATGGTGTGCAGGGTTTCTAGCTAGGTGGATAAAGAACTGGTTGAGGAACAGGAGACAGAGTGTAATAGTTGAAGGGAATTTCTCAAAATGAATAAAGGTGACCAGTGGTGTTCCACAGGTGTCAGTGTTGGGGCCACTGTTCTTTGTAATATACATAAATGATTTGGAAGAGGGACTGTTGATATGATCAGCAAGTTTGCAGATGATACAAAGATTGGTGGAGTAGCAGAAAGCATAAGGGGCTGTCAGAGAATATAGGAGGATATAGATAGACTGAGAGTTGGGTGGAAAAGTGGCAAATGGTTTTCAATCCAGACAAATGTAATGTGATACATTTAGGCAAGACTAATTCTAGAGTGAATTATACAACGAACGGAAGAGCCTTGGGAAATATTGATGGGCAGAGAGATCAGGGAGTGCAGGTCCATTGTACCCTGAAGATTGCTGCACAGGTGGACAGAATGGTCAAGAAGGCATATAGTATGCTTGCCTTCATTGGACGGGGTATTGAGTATAAGAGCTGGCAAGTCATGTTAAAATTGTACAAGACATTAGTTTGGCCACATTTAGAATACTGTGTACGGTTCTGGTCACCAAATTATCAAAAGGATATGGACGCTTTGGAGAGGGTGTAGAGAAGGTTTACAAGGATGTTGCCTGGTATGGAAGATGCTAGCTAAGAAGAAAGGTTGAATAGATTAGGTTTATTTTCATTAGAGAAAAGGAGGTTGGGAGGGACCTGATTGAGGTCTGCAAAATCATGAAGGGTATATAGACAGGGTGGATAGAGACAAGTTTTTTCCCAGGATTCAATAACGAGAGGTCACGCTTTCAAGGTGTGAGGTGGAAATTTTAAGGGGGATATACGCGGCAAGTACTTCACACAGAGGATGGTGGGCATTCAGAGCGCGTTGCCAGTGGAGGTGGTAAAGGCAGGCAAGGTAGATTCATTTAAGATGCATCTGGACAAAGCATGAGTAGGTGGGGAGCAGAGGGATACAGATGCTTAGGAATTGACTGACAGGTTTAGACAGTACATTTGGATCAGCTTAGGCTTGGAGGGCCGAAGGGCCTGTTCCTGGGCTGTAAAGTTTCTTTGTTCTTTGTTCTTTGTATTAACTATCAACATGGTTTTTAATGTCTGATGTCACCTTTCTAGTGCTCCCTGTGACTCTGGATGGGTATGCAATAGATTTAAATCGTCTTAATCCAAAACTGTCCACATTTTCCTTGAATTATTTTGATGTGAAGTTTGCCCCTTGATCTGATTGTGTCTCTGTGGGTAGTCTGTATCTTGTGAAGAATTTAAATATCATGTTTATAGTTTTAGCTGTGATATTGATTTAATTGCGTTAAATTTTCATTTTTCTACTGTAACTCAGTTAATTTCTCTGAGCTAAAGATATCGACTGCATCATCTATCTGCTCCTGGCTTGTGTCAACCATCTGATAAAACAGGATCTCTCCTAATTCCACTTCAACTTTCTTATCTGTACTCTTTGATTTGCCCTGTTTAAACTGGTGACTTTGTGACTTCATTACCATACAGTCAGGGAAATCCAGGGATTTGGGACCTGCAATTGGTTCAGTTGCCTGAGTTTCCATTGCCTTTTCAACCACAGTAGGTAGCAATCCTACCTGTGAACCACCCATATCATCATTAAGGGCAAATTGTATTCCTGGAGCTGAGAGTTTGTCCAGTACTCCTGCCACGAATTTCCCACTCTTCACTGAACACTCTAACCTCACTTTACATAATTGAATGCGTCTTGTCTCACCGTGAATTCCCATTACAAGTTCCTTTTCTGGCAATAGTCTTCAAAGATACATATCTACTCATCTTTCAACATCACGGTTTGAGAGGACCTTGTGTCTCTTAGTATTATAACCGCCTTACCTCCTGCTACGCCAGTAAACTTCACCCTCACAGGTATATGGTTTAAGAGGTTCTAGCATTTCCTCCTTAATCAACCTCTGACCAGGTTATTTCTGGTAGCAACTTTCTAGCCTCCACTGTTACCTCGCCAACAAAATCCATTGTCTTAACCTATTTTCCTACATTTGGTTTCCGAGTGCTTTTCCTAACTCACCAACACCGTGATTTCATGTGGCCTATTTTATTGCAGTGAAAATACTGGAGCTTTTTAACTTCTCTTTCCCCTTCAAGGGTTTCCTTTTTACCCTGTGGTATGTTATCCTTATGATCTTCACTAAAATCTGTCTTTCCCTTTTTACGTGAGTATTTCTCTTCCCCCAGTTTCTATCCCTCATGGAATGAAATTGACTTTGGAAGCCAAACTTTGATTACTGGATCCACTCATAATCATCTGCCATTTCAGCTGTTAATCTTGCTGTTTTAACTCTCTGCTCTTTCACACGGAGGTTCTTCTCAGGACTTCAGAGACTGAATTGTTGAAGTCCTGTCGAAGTGTGAATTTCTGAAGTTCAAACTTCCTCCCTTTCTTCCTTTCCTGTCTCTTCTCAATCTTCTCTCTCTCTCTGTTTCCTCTGCTTTTAATCATAATTCCTCGTCTTTTACCTTGAATTCAAGCTGTTCATTTTCAATTGAATTTTAGTCATCCTTAAAGATTCTGATAGTGTTTCCAGCAAATTTAAATGCTGAACTATTGCTGCAATTATCTTTCCTTTCCTCTTGGAAGAAGGCAGCTCTAATTCCACTTTGTCTGCTAATTCCAGCAGCTCAATCACTTTTTGTAAAACCCCCAAGGTCAGCACGGCCCTGAAGGGCAGCACGGTGGCACAGTGGTTAGCACTGCTGCCTCACAGCGCCAGAGACCTGGGTTCAATTCCCGCCTCAGGCAACTGACTGTGTGGAGTTTGCACGTTCTCCCCGTGTCTGCGTGGGTTTCCTCTGTGTGCTCCGGTTTCCTCCCACAGTCCAAAGATGTGCGGGTCAGGTGAATTGGCCATGCTAAATTGCCCATAGTGTTAGGTAAGGGGTAAATGCAGGGGTATGGGTGGGTTGCACTTCGGCGGGTCGGTGTGGACTTGTTGGGCCGAAGGGCCTGTTTCCACACTGTAAGTAATCTAATCTAATTTCCTCCACCCCGAGATAACTCTTGGTGACTGAAAGAGCTATTGTATCCCAAGCACAGTTTAAACTAACTAACTTCAAAATCCAGAACAAAAAGATACTTACACCTACCACTTGCTGCCTTTGAGTGCAACATCCCTAAACCCAATTTGGAACTATGGAACAAATCCCGAAGAAGCCCCAGTCTGTTATGAACCAGGCCAGACCCCCTCAAAACATTTCTAGTCCTGATCCAAACTTTGCTAATTTGTTTAAAGCAGTTATACAGTGGATATTCCAGGAGAGACTCAGCTGGTCAAACCACTTAGTTATAGACAAAGCAGAATTTATTTACAACATGAAACACAAACAAAGGAGAATAGAATGGAGCAGCTCCGTGGCTCAGTGTTAGCACTATTGCCGCACAGGACCACGGTGCGATTCCTGCCTCCGGCCACTGTCTGTGTGGTGTTTGCACATTCTCCCTATGTCTGTGTGGGTTTCCTCCGGGTGCTCCGGTTTCCTCCCACGGTCCAAAGATGTGCAGGTGAATAGATGAATTGGCCACTCTAAATTGCCCATAGTATTCAGGGATGTGTGGATTACGTGTATTAGTCTGGGGTAAATGTAAGGGAATGGATCTGGGTGGATTACTCTTCGGAAGGTTGGTGTTGACATTTTGGGCCAAAGGGCCTGTTTCCACACAGTAGGGATTGTATAAGAATATGGAATAACTTCACCTATCTAAAAACCCAACAGATTATCCCAGCTTAATGATGCTGTTCCCAATGCTTGCTACAATCCCCATAAACACCTCTTGGCACCAAATATAAAATCAAACCCAGGAGGGATGTCAAAGGGAGAGTATAAGCATTGTCCTGCTTCTTTGGGTTGAGTAGCTTCAGAAGACTACGTGCTAAAACCAAACCAAAGCAGAGAAATGCTGAGCTGGGAGAACTGGCCACTCCCCTTTTATTGTACATTTTTTTTGAAAACCCTGAAAGCCTTTTGCCTGAGGTAGTATCTGCAAGCTATAATCAAACTGACCCTAAAACCCATCAACTTAGACTTTTTGGAGTCTGTAAATTTTACAACCTCTTAAAGGGAAATCAAGGAGCAGCATCACCACAATTTACAGAAACTTCTTTTTCATGGATACAATACGGGTGAGGCAAACATAAGTGTTGACTTGCAATTGAATGTAATTTTGTTCACAAAGTACATACACAAAATGGACCGTGTGGTCAAACATTTTCTAAAAGTCTGTTCTTTTTTGATAAAACTTCTGATCCTTACGTTAGTTACTCTACCACCGCAATCCTTAACTAAATTGCGACTGGAACCAGACTAGGACAATGTAATACCCAAGCAGTTGAAGTTGACCAGGTTGTGTAATCAGCTCTGATGAACTTGGCAAAAGTTTGTCTCATGCTGCTACCTTGTCTCTTTCTTCACCGTATTATAGGAAGGATGTGGAAGCTTTGGAAAGGGTTCAGAGGAGATTTACTGGGATGTTGTCTGGAATGGAGGGAAGGTCTTACAAGGAAAGGCTGAGGGACTTGAGGCTGTTTTCATTAGAGAGAAGAAAGTTGAGAGATGACTTAATTGAGACATATAAGATAATCAGAGGGTTCGATAGGGTGGAAAGTGAGTGCCTTTTTCTTTGGATGGTGATGGGTAGCATAAGGGGACATAGCTTTAAATTGAGGGACGATAGATTTGGACAGATGTCAGAGGAAGTTTCTTTACTCAGAGAGCAGTAGGCATGTGGAATGCACTGCCTGCAACAGTAGTAGACCCACCATCTTGAGGGCCTGTACACTGCTGCATATTCTGTGTTCTATGTTCAGTTGGTGATTGGAGCTCCACTGCTGGGCCAGTATTGAATCTTCACTGAGGAAATGGCTACCAGATGTTCTATCTTATCTCTTCCAGATTGTTCTGTGGCCATCAGCCAACTGTCTGTGTCAAGGTCATCACATCCAATGTGATTCCCAATGTCATGTATGGAAGACACTTCGGTACCCTCATTGTTCATCCTCTGATGCTCATGGTAGGAACTGGGGGTGCCAGTGAGTCTGTTCACTAAGCAAATCACCCTTCTTTTCCAGGGAAAGTTTGATTTGGCTTTATATGCACATGTCTTCTGTGGATGCTTTGTACATGACCTGTCCTGAAAGTGCCATTTGGACTGGTTGCTCAAAGGTTCCCATTCTAAGTTTATACCTTCTCTAAAGTCTCCATAAGCTTTCTATGGTCAGGTGACCAAAACTGCACACAATACTCGAAATGTGTCCTAACTAAAATTTTGTACAGCTGTAATGAAACTTTCAAACTTTATTATTCAATGCCCCAATTGATGAAGTCAAGCATGTCCAATATGTCTTCTTTTACCACCTTATCCAGTTGTGTTGCCAGTTTCAGGGAGCTATGGACTTGAACCCTAATGTCCCTTTGTACATAAATGTAGCTAAGGGGCCTGTTTGTACTGTATACATTGAATTTGACTTCCCAAAATGCATGATCTCAAACTTGTCCAGATTAAGCTTCGTCTGCCATTCCTTCTCCCAACTTACCAATTGATCTGCTGTGTCCTTTGACATATTTCCTTGCTATCAATAATTCCACCACTTTTTATACCATAAGATCATAAGACATAGGAGCAGAAACTAGCCAATTCAGCCCATTCTACTCCACCATTCAATAATGGCTGATAAGTTTCTCAAGAGAAAGTGAGGACTGCAGTTGCTGGAGATCAGAGCTGAAAATGTGTTGCTGGAAAGGCGCGGCTCATGCCCGAAATATCGATTCTCCTGCTCCTTGGATGCTTGCCTGACCTGCTGCGCCTTTCCAGCAACACATTTTCAGCTCTGATAAGTTTCTCAACCTGATTCTCCAGCTTCCACACACCTCCGCCACCATAACCTTTGATCTCTTGACAATCAAGAACATCTGTCTTAATTATATTCAATGACCTGGCCTCCACAGCCTTCTTTGACAGTGAATTCCATAGATTCACCACTCTGGCTGAAGAAGTTTCTCCTTATCCCTGTTCTAAAAGGCCTTCCCTTTATGCTCAGACTGTGCCGTTGGGTCCTAATCTCTCCTACCAATGGAGATATCTTCCTAACATCCACTCCGTCCTGGCCATTCAGTATTCTGGAACTTACTATTGGATCGCCTCTCATCTTTCTGAACTCCATTAAGTATAGACCCAATGCTCTCAAACATTCCACAGCCTTTCTTTGCTGGGAACATTCTCATGAACCTTCTCTGAACACTCTCCAGGGCCAGCACATCCTTCCTGAGATATAGGGCCCAAACTGTGCACAATACTCCAAATATCATCTGCAAACTGAATAAATAGATCACCCACATTTTCATCCAATCATTGTATCCAGGGATGTGCAGTATAGGTAGATTAGCCATGAAAAATGTAGGTTTACAGGGATAGAGTGGGGGATAGGGAGGGGGTTAGATTGGGTGGGATGCTCTTCAGACAGTCTCTGTGCACTTGATGAACTGAATGGTCGACTTCCACACTATAGGGATTATATGAATTACTCATATTTCCAAATGTGAATAAACACTATCCCTAAAAATTTTCTCCAGCAATTTTCTTACCACTACTTAAGGTTCACGAGCCTATAATTTCATGGATTATCCCTTTTGTGCTTCTTAAACAAAGGAACAACACTGGCACTTCCCCAGTCTTCTGGGCCTTGTCTGTGGCTAAAAAGGATACAAAAATCTCTGTCAAGGCCCCAGCAATCCCCTCCCATGCATCAACCATTACCCTAGGATAGATCCCATCAGGTCCTTGGGACTTACTACATTAATGCTTCTTAAGACACCCAGCATTTCCTTCTCCTTAAAATTGATTTATCAACATACACTTATTTAATCTTACCATCATCTATGACCTTCTTCTTATGAATACCAATACGAAATACTCATTAAGGAACTCACACATGTCCTCTGGCTTCAGACATAAATTCCCTCTTTTGTCTTAGATTAGATTACTTACAAGTGTGGAAACAGGCCCTTTGGCCAAACAAGTCCACACCAACCCGCCGAAGCATACCCACACAGACCCATTCCCCTACAGTTACCCTTGCACACCTAACACTATGGGCAATTTAGCATGGCCAATTTATCTAACCTGCACATTTTTTGGACTGTAGGAGGAAATCGGAGCACCCAGAGGAAACCCACGCAGACACAGGGAGAATGGGAATTGAACCAGGGTCTCTGGTGATGTGAGGCAGCAGTGCTAACCGTTGGACCTCCCTTTTCTCTTGCTCTTAAAATACATAGAAAATGATCTGGTATTCTCCTTAGTCCTAGCTGCCAAGGACATTTCATGGCATTTTTTTAACCTCCACATTCCTTATTTAAGTTCTTTCCCGTTTCCTTCATATTCCTCAAGGGCCTTATCCAATTTCAGTTTCCTTAACTTTATGTTTGCTTCCTTTTATTTGCTGACAAAATTTTCAATATCTCTTACAAGTTCATAAGATATAGGGTCAGAATTAGACCATTATTCGATCATAGCTGATATGCTCCTCACCCCTATTTTCCTGCCCTCTCTCCATTTCTCTTCACCTCATTACCAATTAAAAATTACCAATAACCAACACGTCCTTAAATTTAGTCACTGTCCCAGCATCCACTGAACTTTGGAATATCAAATTCCATTGATTCCCGACCCTTTGAGAGAATAATTTCTCCTCAACTATGTTTTAAATTTGCTCCCCCTTATCCTAAGACCCCATGTCCGGGAATGCCCCAAAAGAGGAAACATCCATTCCATATCCATTTTATCCATACCTTTAATCATCTTGAATACCTGAAATTGATCTCCCCTCATTCTTCGAAATTTCATAGAGTACAGTGTTAAATTTGGTGATAGATCCTTCTATCCCTGAACTAAGTCATAAAGTCATAGAATCACAGAGTCACAGGGATTTACAGCTAAGAAACATACCCTTCAGTCCAACTCATCCATGTCAATAAGATATCCTAAATTTCTCTTCATATGACAAACCCCTCATCTCTGGGATCAATCTAGTGAACCACCTCTGCCTCCAATGCTACTACATGTTTCCGCAAATGAGGCAACCAAAACTGTACACAATACTCCAGGTGCAGTCTCACCAATAGTTGCATAGTTGCAACAATACTTTCTTGCATTTATATTCTACGACTTCAGCTATAAAAGTCAACTTTCCATTCACTTTCTTTATAACCTGCTATACCTGCATGCTAGTTTTCTGTGACTCTTGAATGAGTCCACCTAGATCCCTTTTCACTGGAGCACCTTGAAGTCTCTCACTATTGAGATAATCAATTACCACCCATTTTTTCAACCCAAATGACCGCACACTTATCCATGTTAAACTCCATGCACCCCATTTTTGTCCATTCTCCGAAACTATCTATATCCATTTGGAAGGTTTTTATTTCCACATTGCAATTTATTTTTGTGTCATCCACAAATTTGGTGATAGAACATAGAACATAGAACAATACAGCACAGAACAGGCCCTTCGGCCCACGATGTTGTGCCGAACATTTGTCCTAGCTTAAGCAACTATCCATGTACCTATCCAATTGCCGCTTAAAGGTCACCAATGATTCTGACTCTGCCACTCCCACAGGCAGCGCATTACCTGCTCCCACCACTCTCTGGATAAAGAACCTACCCCTGACATCCTCCCTATACCTTCCACCCTTCACCGTAAATTTATGCCCCCTTGTAACACTCTGTTGTACCCGGGGAAAAAGTCTCTGACTGTCTACTCTATCTATTCCCCGATCATCTGATAAACCTCTATCAAGTCACCTCTCATCCTTCGCCATTCCAATGAGAAAACGCCTAGCACTCTCAACCTATCCTCGTACGACCTATTCTCCATTCCAGGCAACAGCCTGGTAAAATCTCCTCTGCACCCTCTCCAAAGCTTCCACATCTTTCCTAAAGTGAGG
The DNA here is from genome assembly GCF_020745735.1 of Hemiscyllium ocellatum. Taxonomy (NCBI): domain Eukaryota; kingdom Metazoa; phylum Chordata; class Chondrichthyes; order Orectolobiformes; family Hemiscylliidae; genus Hemiscyllium; species Hemiscyllium ocellatum. Next base: position 4,706,454 of record NC_083443.1, on the reverse strand, counting down.
CATCCAGAACTACACACAGTACTCCAAATGTGGCCTTACTGAGGTCCTGTACAGCTGCAACATCACCTCACGACTCTTGAATTCAATCCCTCTGCTAATGAACGCTAATACACCAAAGGCCTTCTTACAACTTTTATCCACGTGAATGGCAACTTTCAAAGAGCTATGAACATAGACCCCAAGATCCCTCTGCTCCTCCACCTTACTAAGAACCCTACCGTTAACCCTGTATTCTGCATTCTTATTTGTCCTTGCAAAATAAACAACCTCGCATTTGACAGGGTTGAATTCCATCTGCCACTCCTCAGCCCAGTTCTGCATCATATCTAAGTCCCTTTGCAGCTGACAACAGCCCTCCTCACTATCCACAACTCCACCAATCTTCGTATCATCTGCAAATTTACTGACCCACCCTTTGACTCCTTCTTCCAAGTCATTAATAAAGATTACAAACAGCAGAGGACCCAGAACTGATCCCTGCGGAACTCCACTCGTAACTGGGCTCCAGGCTGAATATTTACCATCTACCGCCACACTCAGACTTCAACCAGTTAGCCAGTTCTCTATCCAACTGGCCAAATTTCCCTCTATCCCATGCCTCCTGACTTTCTGCATAAGCCTACCATGGGAAACCTTATCAAATGCCTTACTAAAATCCATGTACACTACATCCACTGCTCTACCCTCATCCACATGCTCGGTCACCTCCTCAAAGAATTCAATAACACTTGTAAGGCAAGACCTACCCCTCACAAATCACAGATAGATCCTTCTATCTCTGAACTAAGTCATAAAGTCATAGAATCACAGATTCACAGGGATGTACAGCACAGATACATACCCTTAAGTCCAACTCATCCATGTCGACCAGATATCCTAATTTAATCTAGTCCCCTTTGTTAGTACCTGGTCTATAACCCTCTAAGGCCTTCTTAATCATATACCCATCCAGACGCCTTTTAAATGCTATAATTATACCAGCCTTCACCACTTCCCATGGCAGCTCATTCCAGACATGCACCAACCTCTGGGTGAAAATGTTGCCCTATAGGTCCTTTTGAGGTCTTTCCCCTCTCACCTTAAGCCTATGCCCTCTAGCTCTGGAATCCCCCAACCCAGGGAAACAGCGCTGTTGATTCACCCAATCGATATCCCTCATGACTTTATAAACCTCTAGAATGTCACCCCTCGGTCTTTGGTGCACCAGGGAAAACAGCCCCAATCTAATCAGACTCTCCTTGTAGCCCAAACACTCCAACCCTGGCAACATCCTTTTCTGAACACTTTCAAGTTTCGCAACATTTTTCCTATCAGAGGGAAACCAAAATTGCGCATAATATTCCAAAAGTGGCCTACCCAATGTCCTCTGCAGCCAAACCATGACCTTTCAGCTCAGTTGTATGACTAATAAAGGACAGCATACCAAATGCCTTCTTCACTATCCTATCTACCTGAGACTCCACTTTTAATAAATAATGAACTACATTCCAAGGTCTCTTTGTTCTGCAACACCCCCTTGGACCTTAACATTAAGTGTATAAGTCCTGCTCTGATTTGTGTTTCAAAATGCTACACCTCACATTTATCTAAATTAAACTCCATCTGCCACTCCTCAGTCCATTGGCCCATCTGAGCAATATCCCATTGTACTCTGAGGTAACCTTCTTCACTGTCCACTACACCTCCAATTTCGGTGCCATCTGCAAACTTACAAACTATATCTCCTATTTTCACATCCAAATCATTTATATAAATGACAAAAAGCATTGGACCCAGCACCGATCCTTGTGGAACATCACTGGTCACAGGACTCCAGTCTGAAAAGCAACCCTCCACCACCATTCTCTATCTCTATCTTGAGCCAGTTCTGTATCCGAATGGCTAGTTATCTCTGTATTCCATGTGATCTAACCTTGCTAACCAGTCTATGATAAGCCTTAGTGAAGCCCACATAGATCATGTCCACTGCTCTGTACTCATCAATCCTCTTCCTTAATTCTTCAAAAATCAAGTTAGTGAGACATGATTTCCTATATACAAAGCCATGTTGATTATTTCTAATCAGTCATTGCCTGTCCAAATACATGTTAAGTCCTCAGGATTCTCTCCAATAACTTGCCCACCACCGATGTCAGACTCACCAGTCTACAATTCCCTGGATTTTCCTTACCACCTAAATAGTGGTACTACATTAGTCAGCTTCAGGTCTGCTGGCACCTCACTTGTGAATATTGATGGTGCAAATATCTCAGCAATCACTTCCTTAGCTTCCCACAGAGTTGTAAAATACAGGGCAGCATGGTGGCTAATAATGCCAGGAGCCTGGGTTTGATTCCATCCTCAGGCGATTATCTATGTGGAGTTTGCACATACTCCCTGTGTCTGCGTGGGTTGCCTCCGGGCGCTCCGATTTCCTCCTACAATCCAACAATGTGCAGATTTGGTACATTGGTCATGATAAATTGCCAATAGTGTTCAGGGATGTGTAGGTTATGTGTATTGTTCAGGGGTAAATTTAGGGGAATGGGTCTGGGTGGGTTGTTCTTCGGATGGTTGGTGTGGACTTGTTAGGTCAAAGAGCCTGTTTCCACACTGTAAGGATTCTATGACCTGATCAGGTCCTGGGGATTTATCCACCTTTGTGCATTTTAAGACACCCACCATCTCCTCTGTAATATGGACATTTTTCAAGGGTTGAAGCCTTTGCTGTTTGAATTTGTGTATCGTTGGAGTGTATTTGGGAAAATTAACAAACAGTGAAATTCACAACTAATCTTGGAGGAACTGTGGGCGAAATTCACAGCACAGAATCAGATGAGTTAATTGTTGTTTTAAGTCTATCCAAGAGAAAGGCTGCAGTAGAGAGTACAGTGGATTCTTTCTTGATTATATGGTTTTGGAGATAAGTCTTTTGATTAAACTTAAAATATAAGCCATAACTATTAATTTAACCTGGGACAGTGTTTGTAGAGGAATAAGACAGTGCTATTTTCTGGGTCTGTAGATTGTGAAGGATCAAAAATGGCCTTTGCAGTGATATGTACTTCTTGTCAGATGTGGGAGTTTAAAGAGAGTTTAAAGGTTTCTGCGGATTATATCTCCCATAAATGCTGGTGGATATGAATCTTATCAGATCAAGTGGATCGGTTGGAGAGACAGATAAAAGCAATGAGGAATTTGCAACAGCAACATATGTGATTGATGGCATTTATAGGAAGGGGGGGAAAATCACATAGATGAGTTAACTCCAGGAAGGATAAGAGAGGTAGGCAGCTACTGCAGGAGTCTTTTGTGGATATATTCATTTCAAATAGGTGTGCTGTTTTGGAAAATGTAGGGGGTGATGGATTCTCAGGGGAACGTAGCACAAACAGCCAAGTTTCTGGTATTGAGACTGGCTCTAATGCAATGAGGGGAACATCGGCTTCCAAGAGATCAATTGTTTTAGGGGATTCTGTAGTCAGAAGTACACACATACATTTCTGCGGCCAGCAGAGAAAAAGCAGAATGATGTGTTGCTTCCCTGGTGCCACAATCAAGGATTCTCCGAGAGGGTGCAGAATGTTTTCACAGGGGAGAGGGGCCAGCAGAAGGTCACTGTCCACATTGGAACCAACGACTTTGGAAGGGAAAAGGTTGAGATTCTGAATAGAGATTATACAGAGTTAGGCAGGAATTTAAAAAGGAGATCTTTGAGAGTAGTAATATCTGGATTACTCCCAATGCTACGAACTAGTGAGGGCAGGAATAGGAGGATAGAGCAGATGAATGCATGGCTGAGGAGCTGGTGTATGGGTAAGGATTCACATTTTTGTACATTGGAATGTCTTTTGGGGTAGAAGTGACCTGTACAAGAAGGATGGATTGCACTTAAATTGGAAGGGGGACTAATATATTGGCAGGGAAATTTGCGAGAACTGCTTGGGAGGATTTAAACTAGCAAGGTGGGAGGGGAGGGTGGGAGGGGAGGGTGGGACCCAGGGAGATAGTGAGGAAAGAGATCGATCTGAGGTGGGTACACATGAGAACTGAAGTGAGTCAAACAGTCAGGGCAGGCAGGGACAAGGTAGGACTAATAAATTAAACTGTATTTATTTCAATGCAAGGGGCCTAACAGAGAAGGCAGATGAACTCAGGGCATGGTTAGGAACATAGGACTGAGAGATCATAGCAATTACGGAAACATAGCTCATGGATGGGCAAGACTGGCAGCTTAATGTTCCAGGATACAAATGCTACAGGAAGGATAGAAAGGGAGGCAAGAGTGGAGGGGGAGTGACATTTTTGATAAGGGATAGCATTACAGCTATACTGAGGGGGGATATTCCCAGAAATACATCCAGGGAAGTTATTTGAGTGGAACTGAGAAATAAGAAAGGATGATCACCTAATTGAGATTGTATTATAGACACCCCAATAGTCAGAGGGAAATTGAGAAACAAACTTGTAAGGAGATCTCAGCTATCTGTAAGAATAATAGGGTAGTTACAGTAGGGGATTTTAACTTTCCACACATACACTGGGACTGCATAGTGTTAAAGGTTTAGATTGAGAGGAATTTCTTAAGTGTGTACAAGACAATTTTCTGATTCAGTATGTAGATGTACCTACTAGAGAAGGTGTAAAACTTGACCTACTCTTGGGAAATAAGGCAAGGCAGATGACTGAGGAGTCAGTAGGGGAGCACTTTGGAGCCAGCGGCCATAATTCTATTTGGGAGCTAAACAGGAGACACCCAAGTACTGAGGATGTCACCTAGACAGAGGACGAAACGTCTGCAACACAAATTCCCAGCTTTGCGAAAAGAACCACAACAACGAGCACCCTTGCTACAAATCTTCTTCCAAACATTGAATAATTCTATTTATTTTAAAATAGTGATGGAAAAGGATAGACCAGTCTAAAAGTTGAAGTTCTAAATTGGAGAAAGGCCAATTTTGACGGTATTAGGCAAGAACTTTCGAAAGCTGATTGGAGGCAGATGTTCGCTGGTAAAGGGCTGGAAAATGGAAAGCCTTCACAGATGAGAGAACAAGAATCCAGATAAAGTATATTCGTGTCAGGGAGAAAGGGAAGGCTGGTAGGTATAGGGTATGCTGGATAACTAAAGACATTAAGGGTTTGGTAAAGAAAAAGAAGGAAGCATATGTCAGGTATAAACAGAATAGACCGAGTGAATCCTTACAAGAGTATAAAGAAAGTAGGAGAATACTTAAGAGGGAAATCAGGAGCGCTGAACGGGGACATGAGCTGGCTTTGGCAAATAGAATTAAGGAGAATACAAAGGGTTTTTACAAATATATTAAGGACAAAAGAGTAACTAGGGAGAGAATAGGGCCCCTCATAGATCAGCAAGGCGGCCTTTGTGTGGAGCCATAGAAAATCGGGGAGATACTAAATAAATATTTTGCATCAGTGTTTACTGTGGAAAAGGATATGGAAGATATAGACGGTAGAGAAATAGATGGTGACATCTTGCAAAATGTCCAGATTACAGAAGAGGAAGTGCTGGATGTCTTGAAACGGTTAAAGGTGGATAAATCCCCAGGACCTGATCAGGTGTACCCAAGAGCTCTGTGGAAAGCTAGAGAAGTGATTGCTGAGCCTCTTGCTGAGATATTTGTATCATAAATAGTCACAGGTGAGGTGCCGGAAAACTGGAGGTTGGCAAATGTGGTGCCACTGTTTAAGAAGGGTGGTAAAGACAAGTCAGGGAACTATAGATCAGTGAGCTTGACCTGAGAGACAGGACGTACATGTATTTGAAAAGGCAAGGACTGATTCGGGATGGTCAACATGGCTTTGTGCATGGGAAATCATATCTCATAAACTTGATTAAGTTTTTTGAAGAAGTAACAAAGAAGATTGATGAGGGCAGAGCAATAGATGTGATCTATATGGACTTCAGTCAGGCGTTTGACAAGGTTCCCCATGGGAAACTGATTAGTAAGGTTAGATCTCATGGAATACAGGGAGAACTAGCCATTTGGATACAGAACTGGCTCAAAGGTAGGAGACAGAGGGTGGTGGTGGAAGGTTGTTTTTCAGACTTGAGGCCTGTGACCAGTGGAGTGCCACAAGGATCGGTGCTGGGCCCTCTAATTTATGTCATTTACATAAATGATTTGGATGCGAGCATAAGAGTTACAGTTAGTAAGTTTTCAGATGACACTAAAATTGGAGGAGTAGTGGACAACGAAGAGGGTTACCTCAGATTACAACAGGATCTGGACCAGATGGGCCAATGGTCTGAGAAGTGGAGATGAAGTTTAATTCAGATAAATGCTAGGTGCTGCATTTTGGGAAAGCAAATCTTAGCAGGACTTATACACTTAATGGTAAGGTCCTAGGGAGTGTTGCTGAACAAATAGACCTTAGAGTGCTGGTTCATGAAAGTGGAGTCGCAGGTAGATAGGATAGTGAAGAAATCGTTTGGTATGCTTTCCTTTATTGGTCAGAGTATTGACTACAGAAGTTGGGAGGTCATGTTGCAGCTGTACAGGACACTGGTTAGGCCACTGTTGGAACATTAAATTCAATTCTGGTCTCCTTCCTATCAGAAAGATGTTGTGAAACTTGAAAGAGTTCAGAAAATATTTACAAGGATGTTGCCAGGGTTGCAGGATCTGAGCTACGGGGAGAGACTGAACTGGCTGGGGCCGTATTCCCTGGAGCGGCGGAGGCTGAGGGGTGACATTATAGAGGTTTACAAAATTACGATGGGCATGGATAGGATAAATAGACAACGTCTTTTCCCTGGGTTGGAGAGTCCAGAACTAGAGGGCATAGGTTTAGGGTGAGAGGGGAAAGATATAAAAGAGACCTAAGGGGCAACTTTTTCATGCAGAGGGTGGTACGTGTATGGAATGAGCTGCCTTGAGGATGTGGTGGAGGGTGACACAATTGCAACATTTAAGAGGCATTTGGATGGGTATATGAATAGGAAAGGTTCGGAGAGATATGGGCTGGGTGCTGGCAGGTGGGATTAGATTTGTTTGGGATATCTTGTCAGCATGGATGGGTTGGATCGAAGGGTCTGTTTCCGTGTTGTACATCTCTATGACTCTATGTGTCACCATCTGTTTCCTCACATTCTGTATCATGGGTGGCACAGTGGCACAATGGCTAGCACTGCTGCCTCACAGGAACCCGGGTTCAATTCCTGCCTTGGACAACGTGTGGAGTTTGCACATTCTCCTCCTGTCTGCATGGGTTTCCTCCCACAGTCCTAAACTGTGCAGATTAGGTGAATTGGCCATGCTAAATGGCCCGTGGTGTTAGGTATGGGGGGGGGGGGGGCGTTGGTGTCACTTGTTGGGCTGAAGGGCCTCTTTCCACACTGTGAGTAATCTAACCTTCCATATTCTTCTCCACAGTTAACACTGATGCAAAATACTCATTTAGCATCTCCCCTATCTCCTGTGGCTCCACACATATGCTGTCTTGCTGATTTTTGAGGGGAACCCTATTTAGCAAAGCTATATTTTGTCCCCTTCTTGCCCTTCTGATTTCCCCCTTAGGTATACTCCTACTACTGCCTTAATACCCTTCAAAGGACTCGTTCGATCTTACTGTCTTTACCTGATACATGCTCCCTTCTGGTTCTTGACCAAATCCTCAATTTCTCTATTCTTCAGCATTCACTACACCTACTAGCCTTGCCTTTCAACCTAACAGGAATGTACTGTCTCTGGACTCTTGTTATTTCATTCTTGAAGGCTTCCCATTTTCCAGCCATTCCTTTACCTGTGAACATCCATTCTAATCAATTTTTGAAAGTTCTCGTCAAAATTCGCCTTCCTTTAATTTAGAACTTTAACTTTTCGATCCTGTCTTTCCTTTTGGATCACTATTTCAAAACTTAATAAAACTTTTGGTCGCTGGCCCCAAAATGCTCCTCCACTGACACCTCAGTCACTCGCCCTACATTATTTCCCAAGGATCGGTTAAGTTTTGCATCTTCTCTCATAGGTACATCCACATACTCAACAGAAAATTTTCTTGTACACAATTAACAAATTATTTTATATCTAATCCTTAACACAATCTATGTTTGGCAAGTTAAAATCCCCTACCATAACCATCCTATTATTCTTACAGATAACTGAAAGCTCCTTACAAATTTGTTTCTCAATTTCCTGCTAATATTGGGGGCCCTAAAGCAGAATCCCAACAAGGATCAATTCCATCCAAAGAGCTTCCCTGGATGTATTCCCAGGAACATCCTCTCTAAGTACAGCTATAATGTTTTCCATTTTCAAAAACACTACTGCCCCTCCTGGCTTGCCTCCGTTTCTTTACTCAGAGAGTAGTCAGGGTATGGAATGCTTTGCCTGCAACGGTGGTAGATTCGCCAAGTTTAAGTGCATTTAAGTCATCATTGGACAGGCCTTTGGACGTATATGTAATAGTGTAGGTGGGATGAGCTTCAGATTAGTATGACAGGGCAGCACAACATTGAGGGCCGAAGGGCCTGTACTGAGCTGTAATGTACAATGTTCTATTCTTCATACAGCATTCATATCCTGAAGCATTAAGCTGCCAGTCCTGTCCATTCCTGAGCCATGTCTCTGTAACAGCTATGATATCCCAGTCCCAGGTTTCTAATGATGCCCTGAGTTCATATGCCTTTCCTGTTGAATTGAACGCTGTTTAATTTATCAGTTCTACATCATCTTCTGCTTTGTTCCTGCCTGCCCTAACTGTTTGACTTTCTCCTTTTCCCACTGTACCCATCTCAGACTGATCTCTTTCCTCACTACCTCCCAGGTTCCCACAACCCCAACCTTATTTGTTTAAATCCTTCCAAGCTACTCTGGCAAACCTCCCTGCCAGTATATTTTTCTTCCCTTCCAATTCAGGTACAATCCATCCTTATACAGGTCACTTCTATTCGAGATGAGATTCCATTGATCTAAAAATGTGAACCCTTCTCCCTTGCACCAGCTCCTCAGCTGCACATTCATCTGCTCTATCCTCCTATTCCTATTCTCACTAGCTCGGAGCACCAGGAGTAATCCAGGTATTACTACCCTCAAGGACCTCCTTTTTAAATTCCTGTCTAATCTCTTAGAATCTCATCCTTTTTTGCTTCCATTGTCATTACTTCCAATGTCTGCAACAACCTCCTGCTGGTCCCACTCCCCTTTGAGAATATTCTGAACTCTTTCCAAGATAGGTAACATCTGAGGAGCAGGAGAGTCGACATTTCGAGCATTAGCACTTCATCAGGGCCTAAAGGGACTGAGAGATAAATGGGAAGAGGATGGGACTGGGGTGTATGTAACTGGGAATGCGATGGGTAATGATGGTGATAGGTCGGAGAGGAGGGGAGAGTAGATGGGTAGGAATGGAGATGGACAGGTAGGATACTTCAAGAGTGTAGTCGCAAGTTAAAGGTTTAGATCTGGGATAAGGTGGGGACAGGGGAAATGAGGCGCTGAGGAAGGAGATGCGGTAGCTGGTCTTCTTCAGGATGTGGCTGAAAATCTTCAGGGCAGAGGGGACAAACTGAGGGTGCAGTGAGAGAGAGAGACTCACTGAGATCTTTGTAGATGGAGGAGGAGAACTTCTTCATGATGGGCACCCTTAGAAGAGGCTTCACAATTAAATCTTAATCAACTAGGAGAAAGTGAGGACTACAGATCCTGGAGATCGAAAAGTGTGGTGCTGGAAAAGTACAGCCAGTCAGGCAGCATCTGAGGAGCAGGAGAGTCGATGTTTCAAGCATAAGTCCTTTACTGGTCCTTTTAAGCAAGAGGGAGAGCAGGAAGTGAACAAAAAGTACAGTGAATCTGCACAGCTGACTGATCAGGCATTGAACTAACACAGTTGACTGCTATGCAGTTTCCAGCATCTCCGGGCATCTAAATTTGGCCTGTGATAAATAAACAAACAATGAAATGCCAAGCTGACCTTGGAGAGAGACCTTATCATCAGGAGCTCACAGCATGGAACAGTAAAGTGTTTTTAAACCATACTCTCTTATTATTGTAATCTACAATATTGAGTAAGGTGATTTTTTTTTGTTTGTATGTTCCATTGAGATCTGTGTCTGAATTAGACTTTTTGTTAAATTATAGAGCAGTGTTTTTAGAGCAGTAAGACGGTATTATTTTCTAAGCCTGTAGATTGTAAAGGTGCAAAGGTGGTACTTAGTAGAATGATATGCTCTTCCTGTCAGATGTTGGAGATTAGAGAGAATTTCAGTGTTACTGATAATTATGCCTGCAGGAAGTGTGTTTGATTACGAATCCTATCAGATTGCATGGATAGGTTGGAATTGCATTTAGAAGCAATGAGGAATTGAAAGGAATGGGGTTGGCGGGAGGAGGGGGAGTGTGATGGATAGCAGTTTCAATAACATAGAAAAATTGCAGATACAATCAGGTAGATTGATTACCAATAGGAAAGATGGGGGAGGAAGGCAGGTGGTGCAAGTGTCTCCTGTGGCTATCCCCATCTCTGTTTAGAAATTGCAGAGTGTGATAGACTGTCAGGGGAATGTAACACTGACAGCCAAGTTCCTGGTTCCAAAGCAGTCTCTACTGTACTGAAGGGTATGCCAAGTTCCAAGCAATTATCTGTGGTACAGGAAGCAGAGACAGATGTTTATGCAGCCAGCTACAAGTTATCAGAATGGCGCGTTGCCTCCAAGTGTAAGTGTCAAAGATGTCTTGAAGAAGGCGTAGAATATTCTCAAAGGAGAGGGAGATCAGCAAGAGGCCATTGTACACATTGGATTCAATGACATAGGAAGAGAAAAGGACGAGGTTCTGAGGAGACAATATATGAAATTAAGCAGGAGGTTAAAATAGATTTTGAGGATAGTCATATCTGGAATATTCCCGGTGCCACATGACACTGAGGATAGGAATAGGATGATAGAGCAGATGAATGCGTGGCTGAGGAGTTGGTTCAGGGGAGAAGGGTTCACATGTTTGGATCATTGAAATCTTTTCAGAGGTAGAAGTGACCTGTATAACCTGAATTATACCTGAAGTGTAGGTTGCACCTGAATTCGAAAGGGGCTAATACACTGGAAGGGAGATTTGTGAGAGCCACCCGGGAATGTTTAAACTTATAAGGAGAAGGGGCCAGAGAGACAGTAAGTAAAGAAATCAATCTGAGGCATTCTGTCTCTCTTAAAGGTATACTGTTCATAACACCTCCCCCTTATGAAAATAATGAACCATCATAATGAAATGACAGCTTCATTTTTTTTTCTCTAATCTCGTTATTTTGAAATACATATGCCATTAATCTCAGTTATACCTTTCATATTAACTTCTGCATACATATATAATATGGGTATCAGTCAAGTCTTTTTAATATTTTTTTCCTTTAAATTTGGGATAACACACCTGCTATCACATTTTTGTGATCACAACATGTACAATCTATAAATTAAAAGTCTGTAACATCAGACTCCAACAAAATAGTCTCATGTTTTGACTTCGAATCTTTTCAAAAATTTAAAGGATAGTGATCCATACACACAACCATCTCTGACACATTGTTCATCAATTGTTATGGACGAGGCCAGACCTCCTCAAAACATTTCAAGAAAGTAGCCCAGACCCTCAATTTGCTAATTGTTTTAAGCAGGTGTAACATGGATATTCCAGGAGTGATGCTGCTGGTCAAACCAATTAGTCTAAAACAGAATTTATTGACAAGAGTACCAAATGAAACACAAAAAAAAGAACAGTTCACAGAATAACAACCTATTTGAAAACCCAACAGGTCATCCCAACATAATGATGCTATTCCAAATATTTGCAACAATCCCACGAAACACCCTTTGGCACAAAATGTAAAATCAAATATACGGTCTTACAGGAGAGAGGTCAGAGAGTGGGTCAGCACAGATCTGCTTCTCTTGGGTCCAACAGCGTTAAAACTGCCTGACTGCTTTCAGTGAATAACCAAACTGGTAAAAACAAAATCAAACCAGAGAAAAGCTGAGCTGGGAGAACTGGCCACTCATGTTTCGTTGTATCAGTGTGTTTTGTTTCAAACTTGAATGCCTTTTTCCTGAGACAGTATCTGTTTGCTATAATCAAATTGATCCTAAAACTCATCCAAACTCAGACTTTTCAGAGTTTGTATCTTTTGTGATCTCTTTGGAAAAAAAGGCAAAGACCTTGTTGAAGGAGTAGCATCGTCACAACATATACAGTAAATTGTTGCCAGGCCAGTACCAAACTCAATAATTATTTATCGATGGTGAAGTATTTTCTTTGGGGGATATTCAGCTTCTTTGAAAAGTATGCAATTGGTTGTTCAGTTCCATCATCATCTCGCTGCATCATACAGCTCCAACCTCTATATTGCTAGCATCGATTGCAATTTTGAAGTGTGTCAAAAATTTGATGTAGCTAAAACTGGTGTGGTGCATGGCTTTTGAATCCTCAAATGCATCCTGGCATTGTTCTGTCCACTGAAATATTGTGTTTTTCTTCAGTAAACCGGTTAGCAGTGCCACAAGTCCCTAAAATTGAAATAGCTCTTTGAGGATGGTTTTGGGAATTCCTCAGTTCTTCATGTTGCTTGGGGTTACCTTCCGTGTCTGGTGTTAAGTCCCAAGAATGTTTCCTCTGATTTTGTGAATTCCATTTTCTTTAAGTTTATTACCAGCTTTGCTTCTTGTAATTATTCAAAAAACATTGCCAACTGCAATATGTGATCTTTCCTTGACTCAATAAAGATCGCTATGTCATCAAGATATATGGCATAGCTTTGCAATCCAGCCACAACTCTGTTCATGAGTCTTTGCAATGTGGCTAGTACATTCTTCATTCTCAAGGGCATTGCTTTGAATTGGTATATCCCATTTGGGGTTACAAATGCAGAAACCTCTTTCACGCTCTTGGATAAAGGTACCTGCCAACAATTATGCAAGAAGTCTAATTTTGTGATGTATGTGGCTTCACCAACTTTCTCTATACATGGTTTTGGATAGAAGTCCACTTTAGTTACAGCGTTGACCTTCCAATGGAACACACAAAATTGTTGGGTCCCATTAGGTTTGGACTTCCCACAAGATTGGCAAAATCCATTCACTCTGAATCAATTTGATGTTGTTTTTGTTGAATCCACTTCCTTCCGGACCTGAGCAGCTTTGAGAGGATTAAGCCTGCAGGGGTGTTGTTTTATTGGAGCAGATTCCCTACTTCTACCTCATGCACAATAGTATTAGTCTTCCCCATCTTATTCTTACATATGCCCTTATACTGCTGCATCAAAGTTTTTAACTCGGTTCTTTGCTCTTGAGACAGATAGCTCACTATCCTATCCAATTCCTCAAGGATTACCTTATCATTTAATGTATTTTGAAGTTCATCAAAATTCACACCATCTAGATTTGATTCCACACTCTGCAGGGCAGTAAGTAACACCTGTTTCTCCAGTTCTTTGTCTCTATTATAGTAAGGTTTCAACAGATTCACATGACATCCCTGATGCAGATTTTTCCTATCCGGCACCTTTAACTGACTCAACTTTTTCTCAATTTGATAGGGACCATAAAAACCTGGCTTTGAAGAGATTTTCTAAATATTGATACATCATTCCCATGTGGAGAAAGTCCAAATTTTAGAGCTTTTATCTGTCTATTAGCAATTCATATTTGTTCATATTAGCAATTCTGGTTAAGTATGAAAATAGATAAGTCCCCTGGGCCAAATAGGATTTATTTTAGGATTCTCTGGGAAGTGAGGGAGGAGATTGCAGACCTTTTGGCTTTGACATTTATGTCATCATTGTCATCATTGTCTCCAGCATTAGTGTCAGAAGGCTAGAGGATAGCAAATGTTGTCCCCTTGTTCAAGAAAGGGAGTAGAGGCAGACCAATGAGCCTTACTTCTGTTGTGGGCAAAAGACTGTAATCATCTAGAAAGAAATAATTTAATTAGGGATAGTCAACATGGTTTGTGAAGGGCAGGTTATGTCTCACAAACCTTACTGAGTTCTTTCAGAAGGTGTATGAGGGTAAAACAGTTGATGTGTTGTATATGGATTTCAGCAAAGCATTTGATAAGGTTCCCAAGGTCAGCTAACATAGAACATAGAACAATACAGCACAGAACAGGCCTTCGGCCCTCGATGTTGTGTCAACCAGTGAACTATTCTCAGCTCGCCCCCTACACTATCCCCAAATCATCCATGTGCTTACGTAAGGATTATTTAAATCTCCCTAATGTGGCTGAATTGAGTACATTAGCAGGTAGTGCATTCCACGTCCTTACCACTCTCTGCGTAAAGAACCTGCCTCTTACATCTGTCCTAAATCTATCACCCCTCAATTTGTAGTTATGCCCCCTCGTACATGCTGAAGTAATCATCGTAGGAAAAAAGCTTTCACTGTCTACCCTATCTAATCCTCTGATCATCTTGTATGTCTCTATCAAATCCCCTCTTAGCCGACTTCTTTGCAATGAGAACAGGTTCAAGTCTCTCAGCCTTTCCTCATAAGACCTTCCCTCCAGACCAGGCAACATCTTGGTAAATCTCTTCTGCACCTTTTCCAATGCTTCCACATCCTTCCCAAAATATGGGGACCAGAACTGTACACAATATTCCAAGTGTGGCCGCACCAACATTTTGTGTATTTGCAGCATGATATTGCAGCTCCAGAACTCAATCCCTCAACGAATGAAACCTAACACACCATATGCCTTCTTAACAGCACTATCCACCTGGGTGGCAACTTTCAGGGATCTATGTACATGGACTTCAAGATCCCTCTGTACATCCACACAACCAAGAATCTTTCCATTGACCCATTGACTCTGCCTTCCTGTTATTCTTCCCAAAGTGCATCCCCTCCCATTTAGCTGCATTGAACTCCATTTGCCACCTTTCAGCCCAATTCTGCAGTTTATCCAAGTCCCCTGCAACCTGTAACACTCTTTCACACTGTCCACTACTCCACTGACTTTAGTGCCATCTGCAAATTTACTAATCCATCCATCTAAGTCATTTATAAAAATGAGAAACAGTAGTGGTCCCAAAATGGATCCTTGTGGCACACCACTCGTAACCGGACTCCAGGCTGAATATTTTCCATCAATCACTACTCACTGCCTTCTTTCAGAAAACCAGTTTCTTATCCAAACTCAATTCCATGCCTCTGCATTTTCTCCAACAGCCTTATCAAAGGCTTTACTGAAGTCTAATTTTTATTTATATGCTTGTGTTTCATTGGGTTGGTGATGTCATTTCCTGTGGTGAATTCACTTCCTGTTCTTTTTTCTCAGGGGAGCGACAAACACAGAGAATGAAAAAAAAACCTGCAAATAAATCTAGACAAACTTACACAAAGTAACAACACTGACAACCCAGAAGCATGGATAAAAAATGCGCCTGGCTGACGCTTAACAGGCACTGAAAAAGCTGCTTTAAGTAAGAGGATTAAATTACAACTGCCAGGATCTGGACAAGAAAGATTTCTTAGTGGCATTAGAAATAATACTAAAAAACAACCAACTCACAGAACAAACGCAGCAAACCATCAGACCGGTAGTTGCACCAACATTGAGCTGAAAAAGGAAGGAAACACTCTCAATTCATAAGAAAGGAAAGCACTGGAAAGATAAAAAAAAGATAAAAACATTGTTATCCTTGATCGGATGCTTGATAGTCATTCTAAATCGAAGAGACTACATTGAAAAAGCGAACACACTACTTACAGATACCAACACTTACCAGCAAGTGGCGATAGACCCGACCCCACAACTAGAGAACCAAATCACAGCCCTACTCAAAAGCTTTTAGAAATCTGGAGAAAAAAATAAGGCCGGCTTCCAAAAAAATGAAACCAGATGAATCCAACACACCACACTTCTACAGATTACCCAAAATTCACAAACCAGGAGACCCCTAAGACCCAGCATCTCACGACATGGAGCGCCAACTTACAGATTGGCCAACGAGCTACACCAAAGACTAAAACACTTAGTAGAAGGCTCACGCCACTCCATTCACTCTACCCAAGAATTACTGAAGACAATCAAAGAAACTATGATAGAAAAGAATGAAATAATGGTCTCCTTTGATGTAACAGCCCTGTTTACCTCAATCAATATTAATCTGGCCAAGGAAACACTGACTACACTATTAGAAGACCCAAAGACACATACAGCAAACACCACTAACTTCATCAGCAAGATGAAGTTGGCGGCACGGTGGCACAGTGGTTAGCACTGCTGCCTCACAGCGCCTGTAGACCCGGGTTCGATTCCCGACTCAGGCGACTGACTGTGTGGAGTTTGCACGTTCTCCCCGTGTCTGCGTGGGTTTCCTCCGGGTGCTCCGGTTTCCTCCCACAGTCACAAAGATGTGCGGGTCAGGTGAATTGGTCAAGCTAAATTGCCCGTAGTGTTAGGTAAGGGGTAAATGTAGGGGTATGGGTGGGTTGCGCTTCGGCGGGTCGGTGTGGGCTTGTTGGGCTGAAGGGCCTGTTTCCACACTGTAAGTCTAATCTAATCTAATCTAAACAGTATTGTTAAGCTGGTAGATCTATGCCTTACTACACACTTCACCTTCAACAACAAAACCTACAGAATACCTATGGGATCTTAGGCCGAGGCAATAATGTACAGACTTGAACAAACAGCTCTGCCAACCATTCAACCCAAACTTAGTGTCGCTAAGTGGATGACACCTTTGTCATCACTAAGCGAAAAAATTAGAGGAAACCTCCAAGACTATCAATAATACCCTTACTGGCATAAATTTCACTAAAGAGGAGGAAATCAATAACAAACTGCCATTCCTATAGCGAACTTCAAATAGGGAACTTCAAACCAGCATCTACTGGAAAACAACACATACGGATCAAATATTGAATACTGAAGCTATGATCCCAGTATCCACAAACAAAGCTGCATCAGAACATTATTTCAATGAGCCAACACACACTGCAGCACAGAGGAGCTATGCAGAGCACAGGAAAATCACCTATATTGTGTATTCAAAAAGAATGGGTATCCAATGAATACAGTCCGCCAATTCCTCAGCAACAAAGCCAAACAAGCAGACAAAACACGCCCAGAAACCCCAGCCACTCTCCCCGACATCAAAGAAACCTCAGAAATGATTACCAGACTACTCAGACTCCTTGGCATCATTGTAGCCCACAAACCCACCAATACACTAAAACAGCAGCTCATGAACTTGAAAGACCTTATACAGACAACAAGCAAAAATAATGTAATTTACAAAATACCATGCAAGGACTGTAACAAACACGACATTGGACAATCAAGCAGAAAACTAGCTACCAGGATACATGAACACCAACTAGCCACAAAAAGACATGACCGTCTCTCACTAGTATCCTCACATATGGATGAGGAACTTCGATTGGGACAATACATCCATCCTAGGACAAGCCAAACAAAGACATGCATGAGTATTCCTAAAAGCATGATATTCCAATTAGAATTCTATCAATAAACACATCAAGTTAGACCCCATTTACCACCCCCAAGAAAAAAGAACAAAAAATGACTTCACCACAGGAAATGACATCACCAACCCAAAGAAACCCAAACATATAAATAAAAAGCAGGAATTATCAGCAGTGTTTCACCTGAGGCCCACTGAAGATGTTACCTAGTACAGTGATGAAACATCTGGAAATGACCTTCTAGCTCAGTGAGCAAACCTACATCCAGAGCCTCAACCCGAGCTACAAATCTTCTCAAAACTCGCTAGAATATTATCCCCTCTGTAGAAGGATCATTGGCTAGGTGGCATATAGTTAAAGTGAGGGGTAGAAGGGTCAGAGGAGATGTGAGGGAAACCTTTTTCATCAGAGGGTGATGAGAATAGGGAACTTACTGCTTGTAAAAGTGGTAAAGTCAGAAACTGGCATACCATTTAAGATGTATTTAGATATATACCTGTGATGCCAAGAATACAAAGCTATTGGTCAAGTGCTGAAAATGGGATGTGAATAGTTAGGTGGTTGTTTTTGATTGGCACAAACTTGATGGGCCAAAGGACCACTTTCTGTGCTGTAGATTTCTCATCATCATCATTGGTCTTTCCTTGCAGTTGAGGATGACGCTGTTCCCTCTTAGGGTGAGTCCAATAGTAGCTGCACAGACCAATGCAGCTATCGGAGTTTCTTTATACTTGAGGCAGGTTGTGGCTATAGGAAGGTCTGGTTAGGGCATTGGTGAAGCAGGGCACTCTTTTGGATGTTTTCACCTTGCTTCCATTTTCCTGACACCGAGTCTTGATCTACTTCTCGAATGCTCTTTCTCCACCTTGGATGGTCTTGTGCCAGTGATTCCTACGTGTTAGTGGAATTGCAGAATTTTGCCAGTGAGGTCTTCAGGATATCATTGAAGTGCTTCTTCTTTCTACTTGGGGCTTACCTGTTGTTTCAAAACTGGGTGTAGAGTGCATGATTGGGAGTCTCGTGATACTCATGCAACTGATATAGCCAGCTCATCATAACCAATCAAGAGTGGTGCTGGCAATGTTGGCCTGGTCAAGGATGCTGGTGTTGGGACATCTTTCTTCCCAGTGGATTCATGGGATCTTTCACCGGCAATGTTGGTGGGACTGCTGCAGTGCCTTCAGGTGTCTGTTGTAAACAATCCACATCTCAGAGCCATGTCAGAGGCTGGAAACCACCTTTTGTCTCTGAAAATCCCGATGATTCAACTGATAACCATCTGAATAGCAAAAAGTATCATCTCAGTCTTTCATGGCTTTCTCCTTATTTTGAAATTGTGATCCCTTGCTTCTAGACAATCACCAGGCCAACGAACCATCTACTTCCACTCTGCCTCTAGAAGAGTCCCAGGTTCTCTGTTCTTGCATATTCTTCAAAACTGTACCATTAATTAGATAAGGTAGATAACAACTACCAACCTCAGGGCTATTACAGTTGAGATATAAATGCTGGCCTAGGCAGTGGTGAGCTCATCCCATGAGAACTAAAAACAAATCTCTTGACATCTCTTTATCAAAACACATCACCTCACTAAAGGAGATTTCCCAGGAATTTAGAATTAAAGGGGTGATCTGTTTAAAGTGTCTAAGCTATGATATGAAATAGATTGGACAGGGAAATATTTTCACTAGTTAGGGAATGTAGGACGAGTAGGCACAGTCTAATCATTGGATCAGATTTCAGCAACTTTTCAGATAAAGCATTCCAGATCCTGATAGTTCTCTTGTAGAACCTGCTGAACTCTAAAAGATGAGCTGTTGTTGCTGGATGATCCTTCATTAGAACAGCAGGAGGCTGGAAGCAGGAAGATCAGAGTGGGAGTGGGGCAGATAACTAAAATGACAAGTGACCAGAAGCTCAGAATCCAATTTGCAGTCAGAATAGAGGTTGTTCCACAAAGTGATCACCTAGTCTACATAGAACATAGAACATAGAAAAATACAGCGTAGTAGAGGACCTTTGGCCCTCGATGTTGGTCCAATCCAAGCCCACCTAACCTACACTAGCCCACTATCCTCCATATGCCTATCCAATGCCCGTTTAAATGCCCATAAAGAGGGAGAGTCCACCACTGCTACTGGCAGGGCATTCCATGAACTCATGACTCGCTGAGTAAAGAATCTACCCCTAACATCTGTTACCTACCCCTACCTACCACCCCTTAATTTAAAGCTATGCCCCCTCGTAATAGCTGACTCCATATGTGGAAAGAGTCTGAGTTTGATTTCCTCTAGGCAGAGCAGACACAGCACAGTATGAGCAGGAAACACAATAATTAAATTCCACCGGTATAGTATATCATTGTTTGATTTCATCTCACAAAATGCTTCAAGTAACCTGAAGAAAAATGCTTAATTTAAAGAGTAACAGTTAAAAATAATGTAACCATTTTCATTCTATTCCACTTACTGGTCTTTTCAACAACAACAGAAATAAACTTAACAGTTAGAATGAACAAATTCCAGTCCTAATGCAATTCAGGGTAAAAGTCAACCCTCTAAACACTAACAGGCTCAGTGGTTTCTCAGTAAATAACGTAAATCAAGTAAATAAACTGATCCAACACAGATGAAGTGAATGGTCTATCTCTGGAATGTGTCATGAAGGTGATGCTTTTCTCATTGCATCAGATGCTTTTCTTCTTAGTGGCCAGTGTTGTGAGTTCAAGAAATCTTGTTAAATTTCTGACTGAGTTGGAGATATATGAAGTGTGGCTCATTGGTCCCAATCTCCACCTCTTTCTCACTCTCTCTCCTATAAGAGACTGGGAACTCAGAAGCCATTATCCCCAAAGGACATGAGTGAATCAATGGGTTCGTATAGAAATTCAGCAGCTTTTATGGTTGTTTATTGAGCTCAATTTCATTGCGTTGCCTGTTTTAGTTTGTGTCCCTCTTTTCTGTTTTAAACTCATTTACAGGCTACTTGGGAAGGGCAGCATTTGAAGGAAGGAAGCTCTAACAAGACATCAAATCAAGATCTGATAGAGATACTGAGTTCATTTGGACTTCAGTATCATTGACCTTTAAACATCGAAGGAAAAAACACCATTCCCTCTCGTGAGAAACCATACGTGTGTTTTGTATGTGGACAAGGCTTCAGTGAATTGTCTAGCCTGTCAAGCGCTATCACACTGGGGAGAAACTGTGTGGACTGCAGGAAAAAATTCAACTATCCTTCTGAGCTGGAAGTTCATCGACGCTGTCACACTGGGGACAGACCTTTAACCTGCCCTGAATGTGTGAGCCGTTTCACTTGCTCATCCACCATGCTGACACACTAAGGAGTTCATAGTGAGGAGAGACTCTTCGCCTGCCCTGAGTGTGGAAAGGAATTCACTCAGTTATACAATCTGCAGATACACCACACCAGCGTGTTTACACTGGGGAGAAGCCATTCACCTGTTGTGTGTGTGGATCATGATTCACATAGCCATACAATCTGTGAACACACCAGCAAGTTTACACTGGAGAGAGACCATTTAACTGTACCAAATGTGGGAAATAATTCACTCAGTTATCCCATCTGCTCACACACCAATGAATTCCCACTGGAGAGAATTCCTTTGAGCGTGGGATAAAAGGGAATTCACAATGGTGAAAAGCCATTCGACTGCTCTGACTGCAAGGGATTCACTCAGTCATCTCACTTGCTGTGAATTCACACTGTTTCAAAGAACATATCGAGGACACATACACAGAATAACCCTACTGCCCCCTAGCTGAACACTTTAACTGCCCAAAGTTTGTGAGAAGATTTGTATCTCGGGTGCTCGTTGTTGTGGTTCTGTTCGCCGAGCTGGGATTTTGTGTTGCAGACGTTTCTTCCCCTATCTAGGTGACATCCTCAGTGCTTGGGAGCCTCCTGTGAAGTGCTTCTGTGATCTTTCCTCCGGCATTTGTAGTGGTTTGAATCAATAAGCACATCAATCTGGGCCCAATATACTGGCCACAGCAACAGACAGCTGGAACTGACAACCGGAAGCGACAGATTCAAACCACTACAAATGTCGGACGAAAGATCACAGAAGTGCTTCACAGGAGGCTCCCAAGCATTGAGTATGTCACCTGGACAGCGGACGAAACGTCTGCAACACAAATTCCCAGCTCGGCGAACAGAACCACAACAACTTTAACTGCCCCCTCCCCAACTCTGCCAAGAACATTCAGGTCCTGGGCCTCCTCTGCTGCCAAACTCTAACCATTCTATGCATCATCTTCTGCCTTGGAAATCTCCAACCACACGGGATTAATGTGGATTTCACCGGTTTCCTCATTTCCCCTCCCCCCCATCTTATCTCAGTTCCACCCTTCCAACTCGGCACCACCTTCTTGTCCTTCCTGTCTATCTTTCTTCCCAAATATCTGCTCCGACCTCCTCTCCAACCTGTTACTTTCACCCCCACCTTCATCTACCTATCGTACTCTCAGCTACCTTCTCCCCCAGCCCCACTCCCTCCCATTTATCTCTCAGCCCTCTTAGGCCACAAGCCCCATTCCTGATGAAGGGCTTATGCCTTAAATGTGATTATATCAGTCTAAGGAAGTGAATGGTGAAGTTGATTCATTGACTCCAGTCAGTGGCTGCTTTGGATGGTGACAGGCTTCCCGAGTGTTCTTGGAACTGCATTCATCTTGGCAGGTACAGAAAATGCCATCATGTTCAAGACTTGTGCCTTGTCAGTGGTGAACATACATTTTGTGGGGAACTACTTTTTTTCCATTGTGGACTCAACTATCAGTTCTGTGTGGGGAACATGTTTTTTATCTTGTGGACTAGAAATGGTCAATTTCTTGAGTGGATCTTGTTGTGCCCTGCAAACACTAAGTATAAAACATGTTTTTTCCCTTGTGAACTATGAATTGCCTCTACCTTTTGGGGAACCGGTTCTTATCCTGTGGATTTTGAATGGTCAGTTCTGTCTGAGGTGCTGAAATTTATCTTGTGGTGCGTGAATAGTTAATTGTATGTGGCGATCTAGTTTTTCTCCTGTCACTGCATATTGTTAGTTCTCTGTGGGGAGGTGGTGTTTATCCTCTGGGCCGTGAGTGCTCAGTCCCGTATTGTGCTTTTGGATGTACAGTCTGAAAACTTCCTAATAATAAATACCACATTGGCCAAAGGGCTGTAGAGTGGCAGATGGAATTTAATTTAGATAAATGTGAGGTGCTGCATTTTGGAAATGCAATTGAGGATAGGATTTATACACTTTATGGTAAAATCCAGGGGAGTGTTGGTGAACAAGGAGACCTTGGAGTATAGATTCATAGCTCCTTGAAACACAGGAAGATAGCATAGTGAAGAAAGCATTTGGCATGCATTCCTTTGTTGGTCAGAGTACAGGAGTTAAGAAGTCATGTTGTGGCTGTACAGGACATTGGTTAGACCACTTTTGGAATATTGCGTGCAATTCTAACTTCCCTCCTATAGAAAGACTGTTGTGAAACTTGAAAGGGTTCAGAAAAGATTTAGAAGCATGTTGTCATGGTTGGAGAATTTGAGCTATAGGGAGAGGCTGAATAGACTGGGGATATCTTCCCTGGAGCATCGGAGGCTGAATGGTGACCATATAGAGGTTTATAAAATTATGAATGGCATGGAGAGGATAAATAGACAAGGTCTTTTCCTTGGGATGGGGAAATACTGAACTAGAGGGCAGACATTTAGGGTGAGAGGGAAAAGATTTAAAAGGGACCTAAGGGGCAATGTTTTCATGCAGAAGGTGGTACATGTATGGAATGAGCTGCCAGAGGAAGTGGCGGAGGCTGTTAAAATTACATTTAAAAGATGTCTGGGTGGGTGTAGGATTAGAGGGATATGGGCCAAGTGCTGGAAATGGGATTATATTAATTTAGGATATTTAGTTGACATGGATGAGTTGGACCAAAGGGTCTGTTTCCCTGCTGTACAACTTTATGACTGTTAAACTAATATGCTTCTGATTCCCTGCGTTATTGCTCCTTGGGATAACATTGCCAACTTTCAATCTAATGGGTCTATATCCAAATCTGTGGAATTTTGGAAAATCATGGCTGACATATCCACTATCTCTCCAACTATGCTTGTCGGCTACCTGGTACCAGGAATTTGCCAGGTTTTAGAGCCTTAAGCTTCTCCAAGGTGATTTGAAAAATATTAATTTCCTTAATTTCCTCTCTCTTTCTAGCCCCTTGATTACTGTCTAGTCTAGAATGAAACTGGTGTACTTGGCTGTAAAGACATACAGTATTTGTTCAATTCCTCTGCTGTTTCCTTATTCCTGTGATGATTTCTGACATCTCTGTTTCTCACATCACCAATTTTAGTTCAGTTTAACTGTCTTCTTTCCAATTATTAAAGCAGTTTGTGAGAGCTTTTATATTTCTGACTAGTTTACTGTCATTGTACTTTTCCTTTATTCATTAACCTTTCAAAAACCCTTTGGTTTCTTAAACTTTCTCAATGTGCTGAATTACAAATTTTTTTGCAATCATCTCAGCCTCTTCTTCAAATCTAATGTTCTCCTTTACTTTCTGAATAAGCCATAAATTGGCCTTTTTTTTTTATTCAGTGGAATGAGTTCTTGTTAAATGTCTTCCTTGAAATGCTTTTCACTGTTAATTTACAGCCATATGTTTCCGTCTGATCATCCATACTGCCCTTGGTTAGTTCTCATCTCAAACTAATGTAAGCATAGAAACAGTCCCTTTAGTCCCTGTGAACCAACAAATACCAAACCATTCTGCACTTGGCCCATGGCCTACTATTCCCTACTTTTCAAATGCCCATCCAGATATAGATGCAAGAGTAACATTCACCAGGCAGCACGTTTGGTTTTTCTACCATCCTCTGGATGAAAACATTTTTCCTCAGGTCATCTCTAAATGACTAATCCCTGGCCTTTAACTTATGCTGTCTAGTCTTAGACACATATGTATGAGGAAAAGATTCTCACAATCTGCTCTGTCTATATCTCTTATAATTTTTGTATACTTTAGTCTGATCCCTCTCAGGCTCCATTGCACCAAAGAAAACGAACACAACCTGTGCAGTCTCTCCTCATAACCAGGATTTTGGATCTTAGACAACATCCTGGTGAATCTCTTCTGCACCTTCTCCAGTGCAATGTTGTTCTTCCAATGTGTGGCAATTAGAACTGCATACGGTATTCCATTTATGACCTAATTAATGTTTATAAACTTGTAACAAGACTGCCTTGCTCTAATATTCCATGCAGTAAAAACAACGACTGCAGATGCTGGAAACCAGAGTCTAGATTAGAGTGGTGCTAGAAAAGCACAGCAGCTCAGGCAGCATCCGAGGAACACGAAAATCCGATGTTTCGGGCAAAAGCACTTCATCAGGGATAGAGGCAGGGTGCCTGCAGAGTGAGAGATAAATGAAAGGGGTGTGGGGGTGGGGAAGAAGTAGCATAGAGTACAATAGGTGAATGGAGGTAGGGAGGGAGGTGATAGGTCGGGGGGGGGAAGTAGCAAAGAATACAAAGGGTGAATGGGGTGGGGATGAAGGTGATAGATCAGAGAGGAGGGTGGAGTGGATAGGAGGAAAAGAAGATAGGCAGATGGGACAGGTCATAAGGGCAGTGCTGAGGTGGAAGGTTGGAGTTGGGGAGGTGGAGGAAGGGGAAATGAGGAAACTGGTGAAATCTACATTGATGCCATTGAATTGAAGTGTTCCAAGGTGGGAGATGAGGCGTTTTTCCTCCAGGCGTCGGGAGGACCAAACCGTCATCTCCCAGACCATACAGAACCTCATCACCTCAGGAGATCTCCCACCCACAGCTTCCAACCTCATAGTTCAGGAACCCCGCACAGCCCGATTCTACCTCTTTCCCAAGATCCCAAGTCGGACGACCCTGGCCGACCCATTGTCTCAGCATGCTCCTGTCCCACCGAACTCATCTCCACCTACCTTGACACTGTCCTATCCCACCTAGTCCAGGAATTCCCCACAGATATTCCAGACACCACCCACACCCTCCACTTCCTCCAAGACTTCCGTTTTCCCTGGCTCCCAATGCCTCATCTTCACCATGGATATCCAATCCCTCTACACCTTCATCCGCCATGACCAAGGCCTCCAAGCCTCCAAGTTTCTTCCTCTCCTGACGTCCCCAACAGTACCCTTCCACCGACACTCTCATTCGTTTGGCTGAACCCGTAACAATTTCTCCTTCGAATCCTCCCACTTCTTCCAGACCAAATGGGTAGCCATGGGCACCAGTATGGGCCCCAGCTATGCCTGTCTCTTTGTTGGCTATGTAGAACAGTCCACCTTCTGTAGTTACACCGGCACCACTCCCCACCTCTTCATCCGTATATTGATGACTGCATTGGTGCCACCTCGTGCTCCTGCAAGGAGGTTGAGCAATTCATCAACTTCACCGACACATTCCACCCCGAACTTAAATTCACCTAGACCATCTCTGACACCTCCTTCCCCTTCCTGGACCTCTTCATCTCCATTAATGACAACAGATTATACACTGACATTTTTTACAAACACAGCTACCGGGATTATGCCTCTTCCCACCCTTCCTCCTGTAAAAATGCCATCCCGTATTCCCAATTCCTCCACCTCCGCCGTATCTGCTCCCAGGAGGACCAGTTCCACTACAAAAGACACCAGATGGCCTCCTTCTTTAGAGACCGCAATTTCCCTTCCCACATGATTTAAGATGCCCTCCAAAGCATCTCGCCCACATCCCGCCCCTCCGTCCTCAAACTCCACCACTCCAACCGTAAGAAGGACAGAACCCCCCTGGTGCTCACCTTCAACCCTACCAACCTTCACATAAACCACATAAAGACATTTCCATCACCTCCTAATGGACCCCACCACCAGGGATATATTTCCCTCCCCACCCTTTTCTGCCTTCCACAAAGCCCGCTCTCTCTTAGACTACCTGGTCAGGTTCACATCCCCCAACAACCCACCCTCCTTCCTGGCACCCTCCCCTGCCACCGCAGGAATTGCAAAACCTGCGCCCACACCTCCTCCCTCACCTGCAACCAAGGCTCCAAAGAAGCCTTCCACATACATTAAAGTTTTACCTGCACATCCACCAATATCATTTATTGTTTCCGTTGCTGTACATTGGGGAGGCTGGACACCTCCTAGCAGAGCGTTTTAGGGAACATCTCTGGGACACCCACACCAAGCAACCCCACCGCCCTGTGGCCTTCCCTCAGTTTGTATACTTAACGTCTGTACTATCCTTATCTCTTTCCACAGTGACCTTGAAACTTATAGAGTTATGATCACTAATTTCAAAATGCTCACCCACTGAGATTTCAACCACTTGACTGTGGCTTCATTCCGTAGGATTAGGTCCAGCACTGCCCATCTCTAGTTGGACTATCAACGTACTTGCACAAAAACCTCTTCTGGATGCACTTTAAAAATTGCATACTGTCTAATTCTTTAACACCAAGGCAACCTGAGTTAATTTCAACAAAATTGAAATCGCCAACAACTGTGACCCTATTCCTCTCACACATCTGTGATTTGCCTACATTTCTAGCCTCTATCTTTCTCTGTTGGGAGGCCTAATAATCCCAATTAAGTGGCCGGTCCATTTTATGCAACCAGATGTCTTCATTTAAAGAGCCTTCTAAGACATCTGCCCTCATTTCTGCAGTAAGAACCGAAAGAACAGTGGATATTAGAAATCAAAAACAAAAATAGAAATTGTTAACTCTGCTTCTTCTCTCCACAGATGATGCTCCACCTGTTGAGTTTTTACAGCAATCTCTCTTTTTGTTTCTCACTACTGCAATGATAATCTCCTTTATCAGTAATGAAATTATCAAATATCTCTTGCATCCCTCAGTCACACGTGAAATTTCTAACTTCTGGGATGTTCACAATGATTGAAACAATATTGTGTGCTGATTCAGTGCCTTACTCATTAGGTTCCTTGCATTAAAATAAATAAAATTTAATTTTCCTGCTCTCCCATGTGCCTTATCATGCCCATATCTTGTTTGCCTGCTGAACTGTCCTTGTATTCCTTTTGTATCTAATTGAACCTCACACCTGATTTTACATCAATTCTGTGACCCATCCCCCTACCAAACAAATTTAAAACCTCCCAACGAGGATATTAGACAAGGACAAGGTGCAACTCATACATCTTGTATAGGTCCCACCTACTCCAGAAATTGTCCCATTGATCAAATACTTAATACCTTCCCATCTACACCATTCCATTAGCCGTGCTTTATTTGCATTGGTCAAGTTTATTGTCAGAAATTGCTTTGAATTCCATATTATCACTATTTATCAGATGATCTTTTATGATGGCATTACTCGTTAACCCCAACTTCATTACGCAATACAAGAACTAAGGAGGATTATCCCTAGTTAGTTGCACAATGTATTATTCAAGATACACTGACAAAAACATTTGACAAATTCAACTTTGACAGCATCTTGTCAATGCAAGTTTTCCAGTCTATATTAATGTTGAAATCCCCCACAAATATCACATTGTCTTTATTGCAAATTACAGAAATTTCCAATTCAATGCTCTGTCTCACATCAAAATGGTGTCTGGGGACCAATAAATTGCTCCCACCAATGTTTTCCAACTCTTCTTATCCATAATTTCCATTTATACTAATTCTACTGCATGATTTCTGAGTCTAAATCCTTTCTCACTCATGCCATTGTTCCCCTTCACTATCAGGATTACACCTTCTACCTGCCTGTATGAAATGTTGTGTGCCCTGGAATAATTTTTTTTTGCCAACCTTGGTCATTCAGTCTTCATGTCTCCTTAATGATGATTGGGTCAAAATCATTTACCTTGCTTAGAGCCACAAATTCATTGCAGTTAATTTGTTCACTTGTATAAACAATATTTAATATACTTTTTAACACCATTTCATGCCATGAACTTACTTGCTGATTTATAATTTTAATTGAAATTCTTGTCCCTTCCTCATCTGTTTCCTTGTTTTTACAATATCACCACACTGTTCCAACGATTCGTTCTATCTCTTTGGATTTTGAAATCTTCCTTCATCTGAACCCTGTCTCCATTTTAGTTCAAAGATCTGTCCATAACCCTACAATTGGCCAATACACCAGTTACAGCATGGTTCTGGCAGAGCCCATCCAAATGAAATAGCTCACGGTAATATTCCGTGAAGGTAATACTTTGTTAATGAAAACCGCTTCTTCCCATGCAATGCTTTGAGCTTGAAATCTTCCAATGCTCTGTATGTGAGGCTCACTATTACACCTTTTATCTCTGATATCTTTTAGCATCCCTGATTTTATGGGTCTAGTTGCTTCCTTTCTCTCTACTTCCTACCGCTGTTGGCTAAGCACTCCCATCTCTCGCTCTCTCTCTGTCTGTCTATCTCTGTGTTGATCTTCCTGCTTGTGTCACTCTCTCTCATAGCCATTCAACAGACCTTGCCACGACAGGGAGGAGAGCCAAGTGATAAGACAACACAGGCAAGGGATTGAGACTGGAATTTTCCAGATCTCTATGGGAGTCGAGAGGCTGGAATGCATTGCCTGAGAGAATAGTTGAAGTGGGTAACCTCCAAACCTTTAAAAAAATACTTTGATGAACATTTGAAGTTTCAAAACATTCAAGGCTAATGTCCTAGTGCAGGGAACTGGGACTAATGTATTTTAATAGAGTCATAGAGTCCGACAGAACGGAGACAGGACCTTTGATCCAAACTGGTCCATGCCAATCAAAATGTTCACCTATGCTAACACCATGTCCCTGCACTTAGCCCATATACCTCTAAACCTTTCCTACTCATGTATGTGTCCAAATGCCTTTTAAGTGATGTTAATGTACCCACCCCAACCATTTCCGCTGGCAGCTCATTTCATAAACGTACCATCCTCTGTGTAAAAAAATTGCCCCTCGGGTTCCCTTTTACGCTTTACCCTCTGATGCCTTCTAGTCCATAATTTCCTCAACCTTGGGGAAACGACTGAGAGCATTCACCCTACTTATGCCTCTCATGATCTTATACTCTTCTCAGATCCCTCCTTCGTCTCCGATGCTTGAAAGAAAAAGGTCCGAGCTTGTCCAGTCTCTCCCTATAATTCCAGACCATTGAGTCTGGACAACATTCTTGTAAGTTTCTTATGCACCCTTTTGAGTTTTGTAACATCCTTCCTTTAACAAGGTGACCAAAAATGAACTCCAATACTCCAAGTGCAACCTCACCAACGCCCTGTACAACTGCAGCATAATTTTACAACTTTGATACTCAATGCTCTGACTGATGAAGCCAGTGTGCCAACAGCCTTCTGCAATGCTCTGTCTACCTGTGACTCCACTTTCAGAGAACTGTGCACCTGAACTCCAAGATCCCTCTATTCCACTACACTCCTTAAGGCCCTACCATTTACTATGAAACTCCTGCTTTGATTTGACTTTCCAAAATACAGGACCTCATACTTATCTGTTTTAAACTCCATGTGCCATTTCTTGGCCCACTACCCCAGCTGATCAATATCCTGCTGCAACATTCCTTGCTGTTCACAATATTGTCTATTTTAGTGTTGTCTACAAACTTAATTGTGCCTTGTATATTGTCATCCAAATCATTGATGTAGATAACAAACAGTTACGGGTCCAGCATTGACCCCTGAGGCACACCATTAGTCACGGGCCTCCAGTCCAACAAGCATCCTTCCACTATTACCTTCTGCTTCCTACCATTGAGCCAATTGTGTATCCAGTTTGCCAGCTCGCCCGAATTCCATGCAAGTTAATCTTCCAGAGCAGCCCACCATGTGGAACCTTATCAAAGGCTTTACTGAAATTAATAAAAACATCTATCACCATGCCCTCTTCAATCTTCCTGGTTACTTCATGAAAGAATTCAAACAAATTTGTCAGGCATGATCTCCCACTCACAACTATGCTAACTGCTCTCAGTCAGAACCTGTCTTCCCAAATGCATGTATATCTTATCCCTCAGAACCTTCTGAAGTAATTTACTACCACAGATGTTAGGCTCATTGGTGTATAATATGTTTGTCCAGGTTTTTCTTTGAAGCCCTTCTTGAATCAGGGCAGAACATTGGCTAAGGATGATGTAAAAATATCATGATGTGGAGGATGTACAAAGTTAAAAATCACACAACACCAGGTTATAATCAAACAGATTTATTTGGAAGCACTTGCATTCAAAGTGCTGCTTCTCCATCAGGTAGCTGTAAGAGGATCATAAGACACAGAATTTAGAGCAAAAGATTACAGTGTCATGCCACTGAAATGATACCTAGAACATAGAACATAGAAAAGTACAGCACAGAACAGGCCCTGAGGCCCACGATGTTGTACCAAGATTAATCTTAATGTAAAATATAGTAACTTAACCTACACACCCCTCAATTCACTGCTGTCAATATGTATGTCCAGCGCTTAAATGTCCCAAATGACTCTGCTTCCACCACCACCACTGGCAATGCATTCCATACATTCACAACTCTCTGTGTAAATAACCAACCTCTGACATCTCCTCTATACCTTCCTCCTAATATTTCAAAACTGTGACCCCTCGTGCCCTGGGGAAATGTGTCTGGCTATTGACTCTAGCCATGCCTCTCATTACCTTGTATAATTCGATCAGGTCACCTCTCTTCCACATTCTGTCCAGAGATAAAAGACTGAGCTTATGAGAGAACCTCTCTTCATAAGACAAGCCCTCCAGTCCAGGCAGCATCCTGGTAAACCTTCTTTGCACCCTCTCCAAAGCCTCTGTATCTTTCCTACTGTAGGGCGACCAGAACTGGACACATTATTCCAAATGTAGTCTCACCAGTGACTTGTAGATCTGTAGAAAAACCTCACAGCTCTTAAACTCGATTCCTCTGTTAATGAAAGCCAAAGCATCATATGCTTTCTTAACAACCTTATCAATTAGGTGGCAACTTTGAGGGATCTATGTCCTTGAACACCAGGATCCCACTGTGCCTCCACACTGCCAAGAATCCTGTCTTTAATCCTATATTCAGCATTCAAATTCAACCTTCCAAAATATATCGCTTCGCATTTATCCAGCTGCCATTTCTCAGCCCAGCTCTGCATCCTGTCTATGTCATGCTGAAGCCTGCAATAGCCCTCAATACTATCAATGGCACCTGCAAGCTTTGTGTCATTTGCAAATTTACTACCCCCCCCCCCCCCAACCTCCTCAACCAAGACATTTATAAAAACTACAAAGAGCAGAGGCCCAAGAACAGAGCCCTATGGGATACCACTCAACATTGACCTCCAGGCAGAATACTTTCCATGTACAACACTTTCTGCCTTCTGTCAGCCAACCAATTCTGGATCCAGATAGCCAAATCTCCCTATATCCCAAGCCTCCTGACTTTATGAATGAGCCTACCATGGTGAACCATATCAAATGCCTTACTGAAGTCCATATACACCACATCCACTGCTTTGAACTTCATCGATCTCTCTTGTTACCTCCTCAAAGAACTCAATAAGATTAGTGAAGCATGACCTGCCCCTCACAAAGCCATGGTGACTGCCTTTAACTACCCTGTGCTTTTCCAAATAGTCATAAATCCTATCCCTCAGAATTCTTTCCAGAACATGAACATGATACATTGAACAAACCTGAATTGTTGCTAAGTCTTTCATCTTTTAGGGGTTGGTTCATTAATATGTAAATTCCAGAACTTCTCTTAAGTCACCTTCTTGTGATAACTTAAGATTTTATAGCAAAAGGTGATATCTCAGTTCAGACAATGCATTAAAAGTGTGATGTTATAGTCTGTCTGTATCCCAATCCTGAGTCTATTTCCAAAATGGAATTTACAAAATATTACATGTATTGATTGCCTGCATTGACTGCCTGCAGATCGTGCATTTTTTGAGCAAACAGAATGTATCAACAAATATCATTCTGTAAATAAAAATTCAACCCATAAACTTACATGTGTGTGAACATGACTGTGTGAAGGCGAGTGCACATGAGAGAGTGTGTGTTTGCATGTGTGAAAGCTTGGTAAAGTGTCTGTCTAGATGTGATAGAGTATAAGCCTGTGAGAGGGTGTGTGCGAGGGTGTAAGTATGGGGTGGTGTATGTGTGTGCATGAGAGCAATCGTGTGTATGAGAAAGGGTCTGTATGTGCGTATGAGTATGTAAGAGTGTGTGTGTGCATGTGTGTGTGAGAGAGAGAGGGACAAGGAGAGTGTATAGGTACCGTGGGATCACCTATAGTGTGACATGAACCCAAGGACCTGGTTGAGGCCATCCTCGTTAGCTTGCATTGTCGTCTGTCCTGAAGTTTGCCTTGGAGGATGGTCACCCAAAGACCTGAGCCCGATTATCTCAGACTGTTGAAGTGTTCCCCGACTAGATGGACTGGTGATTGTTGTGTAACCTCAACCGGGACTGTGGGTTTATGTCACACTAAATTTCTCAAGTTCCTAAGTCTTCATGTCCTTCTCCATGGTAAATATGGAGGAGAAATATTCATTGAGGACCTTGCCCATCTCCTGTGATTCTACATTACATGTCCACTTTGGTCTTTGAGGGGTCCTCCTCTCTCTCAAATTATTCTTTTCCCTTTAATTTACTAAAATAACCTATGGATTCACCAGAGTCCCCTCAGCCAAGACAATCTCACTCTCCTGTTTTCCTTTTTCAGTAAACTCCTGTATCCCCTTTACACTTCTAGTGATTCCCTTGATCTCAACTGCCTCTTTTTTTTCCTGATCAAAACCTCAATATCTTCATTATTGAGGGTTCCCTATTCCTGCCAACTTTGCCCTTCACCCTCACAGCAACATATGGACCTTGAACTCTAGCTATCACAATTTTAAAGAGTTCCCACTTGCCAGATGTCCCTTTACCTGCAAACAAACTACCCCAATCAACCCCTGCAAGCTCCTGTCTAATTCCATCAAATTCACCTTGCTCAAATTTAGAACTTCAGCCTGTGAACCAGTTTTGCCCCTTTCCATAGCTATTTTAAAATTAATAGAACTATAGTCACAGGTCCCAAAGTGCTCCCCCAATGTCACTTCTGTCACCTGACCTGGCCTACTTCCCAACAGTAGATCAAGTTTCATCCCTTCCCAAGTAAAATCTTCCATATACAACTTGAGGAAACTTTCCTGAATGCACTTAACAAATTCTACCCCACCTAATCCCTTAATGCCCTGTCAGTCCCAACCAGTGTTGAGAGCTTTAAAATCCCCTGCGATGACAGCCCTATTGCTCCTGCAAGTCTCCACAGTCTCCCTGCATATTTGTTCCTTTCATACCCATTGACTGTTTGGGGCCTATAATATAGCCCCAATAGTGCCACCATCCCTTTCTTATTATTAACTCCACCCACAAACTCACCTTAATCAAGAATATAATTCCACATTCCCCCTTTGTCCAATCTAAAGCACCTGTACCACTAACTCATGGAACATAGAATATAGAAAAAGTACAGCACAGAACAGGCCCTCTGGCCCACGTTGTTGTGCCACTTCTCCAAGTTCCCAAGTCTTCATGTCTTTCTCCATGGTAAACAACAGAAGAAACACTCTGTCCTGTCCCTCCCTTAATCATGATTCTGTAATGGATACATCCCACATAACTATCCATGTCCTGAGTTCATTGGCCTTACCTGTCAGCCCTCTTGCATTGAAATAGGTGTGATTTAATCCAACAGGCATTCCTTGCTTCCTGCCATGTTCCAGCCTGACCTATCTCTTCACTTTACTGTGTCTGATTACTGTATCTCTGCTTTGAGCTTCGCACTTGTCTCCCTGATGTTGAGGGTCCCACTCCACTGCCATTCTAGTTTAACCTTCCCTGTCAAGTTGATTGGTTGAGGGGCCTCTTCCATACTGTATGATCCTATGCTTTCATTCACCTATCTGTGTGAACACTTAGTGGACAAAACAAAAACTTTGGTGTATATGCTGGACTGAATAATTAAAGTATTATGTGATTGTATTAAATATATATTCAATTGAATAGGTTCTGGCCACATCAACTTCCTGATTAGTAGACTAAAATATAAAGTAGATTTCAGTTTCTCAGGAATTGATAATTAATGACTTATTTCTGGAATTACTCAAATGAACAATGCCGAGGTCTTGTCCTAAAGTTTAAAACTAACACGATTCAACATTTACTTTGAATTTGAAACTAAGTCATAGTGTAATACTGAATTCTTTGTGCTAAATTATTTTTAAAACTTAAGGTTTTAGGATCAAAACTATTTCATGTGATCATTAGAGTGGCAATAAATGTATATTTATTTTAGTATTCAAATAAAAAGACAAATGTGTGATAACTAGATGTCTGTTTTGAATAATGGCACTTAAAATTGAAAACGCTTTTACTGTGATTTACATTCAAGAAATAATTAAATATTACTATGATTATTTTCTTTCAGTTCTTGCATTTTACATGTGTTTATTGTTTTAAATGATCATCTGTTTTGTGAGCACTTATGACTTGCAATAATCAGGCTATTTAGTTAAAAACTGAAAGAACAGCAGATACTGTAAATCAGAAACGAAAATAGAAATTCTTGGAAAAACTCAGCACATCTGGCAGCATCTGTCAAGAGAAATCAGAGTTAACATTTCAGGACCACAGACCTTTCCCCAGTTCCCACAATCCAAATATGTGTCGATGAGGTTGATTGGTCACACTAAATTGCCCCACAGTGTCCAGGAACATGCAGTTTAGTTGGATTAGCGACAGTAAATGCAGGTTTATAGGGTTAGGGTGGAATGCGGTTCGCAGAGTTGCATTGGATTCGTGGACTGAAAGAGTCTCTTTCCACACTGTAGGGATTCTATGATTCAAATCTGATTTTTTTCAGCTATATAGATAGCGTTTAATATGTTCAAAGTTAAAAAAAATCACACAACACCAGGTTATAGTCCAACAGGTTTAATTGGAAGCACTAGGGTTCGGAGTGCTGCTCCTTCATCAGGTGATTTTTAACTTTGTACATGCCAGTCCAAAACTGGCATCTCCAAATCTTATGATGTTCATTATAATAAATCGCATCACACCATTTAAGTAGAAGAGAAAGTGAGTTGACAGGTATTAGAGATTTTTCTGCAACTGCAGTCTGAGAATTAATACAGATTGACAATGACATCGACAAAGTAAGAATTTTGATGAATACTAAGATTGGAATGATATAATCTTACTATATTATGAAAGGACGTTAAAATTTAGAAGAGTTTACTAATATAATCAATTTGAAATGATATTCTGAACACAGAAACAGAATTAGACTGTTGGCTGGGGATTGGAGGACAGTTCTTTCATACTCATTGTACAGAAAGTAGTGACTTTTGGAAAGGTTTACACTATAGTGGCAGAGTTGAGAACTAGGCAGGCCATCAAAGAAAGGGAAACAAACAGCAGTGAAAGATCAAGAAGTAGATAGCAAACATGGAAAGCATGGCTGTCAGAAGATAGTGTCATAGTGAAAAAAGATATAAAGCAATGTTAAAAAGACAGATCATCCTCATCTTATTCACAATAAGGCAGATAACAAACATGGCATTCATTGCAAACATATATAATGTAATTGGGATAATGGACATGTTAGCAGCAGGGTGACCAAGGCTGGAAACTGAACACTGCAGAGTATTCAATGTTTAGGAAGCACAAGCAAATATGGAAAGGGCGGTTGGGGAGTAAGGTTAATAATCAGTACAATAGTGAAAGGGGATAATGGCCCAGAATGTTTATATAGAATCAGTTTGGATAGAGCTAAGAAATGAAATGGGTTTGAAAGCTTAGTGTAAATTGCTTTTATGCCTTTATACAGTTGTGGTAAAGCAGGAGGCTATATTAACCAGGAAATTTGAGATGCAAGTAACAAGGGGACTGCAATAATGAGACGTGACTTTAATCTACATGTAGATCGGGCGAACTGTATAAACAGGGGGGGGGGGGGGCAAATTTGTGTTTTAATAATAAAATATGTTTTGGTTAAAGTCTTGTAATTGATCAACTGAATCATATCTGGGACACTTAGATCCCGCATTTTTATATTTTGAGGGAGTCCATAACAAATTGGGGGCTCTTATCTGGATCAAAACCTCATTACCCTCAACCTCCCGGATGTTGGAGCTATCATTTAGAGAGGTGAGAGCCTAAATTCCTAAGTTTCAGTGTCCAGGAGGTTGACAATAGTGAGGCCAGAAATAAGGTTTCAAGGTAGCAAGAGTTCACTGGCAAGCAGGATGGTGGTATGCCAACAGCCTTCAAAATAAGCTGGATGATCTTGCAACAATGGGTGGTACCAGGAACTTGGATGTTGTGGCCATTTCAGAGATATAGATAGAGCAGGGACAGGAATGGTTGTTGCAGGTTCCGGGATTTAGATGTTTCAGTGAGACAAGAGAAGATGGTAAAAGAGGAGAAGGTGTGGCATTGTTCCTCCAGGACAGTCTTTTGGTGGCAGAAAGGATGTTTGAGAACTTGTCTGTGGAGGCAGAATAGGCTGAGGTTAGAAACAGGAAAGGAGAGGTCATGATGTTGGGAGTTTTCTATAGGTTCTCTAAATAGTTCTAGAGATGTTGAGAAAAGGATAACAAAAGATGATTCTGGACAGGAGCAAGAGTAACAAGGTAGTTGTTATGGGGGACTTACCAAATATTGACTGGGAATACTATAGTTCAACTATTTTAGACGTGTCAGTTTTTGTCCAATGTGTGCAGAAGGGTTTCCTGACAGTATGTAGCCAGGCCAACAAGGTGTGAGGCCACATTGGATTTGGTACTGGGTAATGGACCAGGCCAAGTGTTCGATTTGGAGGTAGGTGAGCATTTTGCTGATAATGACCACAATTCGGTTATGTTTACTTTAGCAATGGAAAGAGATAGGTATATACTGTAGGGTAAGAGTTATAACCGGGGGAAAGGCAATTATGATGCAATTAGGCAAGATTTAGGACGCATAGGATGGGGAAGAAAACTGCAGGGGATGGGCACAATTGAAACTTGGAGCTTATTCAATGAGCAGTTTTCAGGCAGGGAAAAAGTGGTTAAGTGAGGGAGCTATGGTTTACTAAAGAAATTGAACAACTTGTCAAGAGGAAGAAGAGTGCTTATTTTAGGATGAAACGTGAAGGCTCAGTTACAGTGCTTGAGAGTTACAAGTTAACCAGGAACGAGAGAGCTAAGAAGAGCCAGGAGGGGAACATGAGAAGTCGTTGACAGGTAGGATCAAGAAAAAGCCTAAAACTTTCTATAGTATATCAGGAATAAGATTAGTGCCAATATTGTACAATCGTGGGAAGTCGTGCGAGGAATCCGAGGACATAGGAGAAGGGTTAAATGAATATGTTTCGTCATTACTCACACTGAAAAAAGACAATTTTGTCAGGGAGAATACTGAGATATAGGCTACCAGACGAGATGGGATTGTGGTTCACAAGGAGTTAGCAATTCTGGAAAGTGTGACAATAGATAGGTCCTCTGGGATGGGATTTAACCTAGGATTCTCTGGGAAGTCAAGGAAGAGATGACAGAACCTAAAGCTATGATCTTTACATTGTCATTGTCTACAGGAATAGTGCCAGAAGACTGGAGGACAGCAAATATTGTTCAAGAAACGAAGTATAGATAAACATTTTAATTAAAGACCAGTGAGTCTTACTTTGGGGTTGTGGGTAAAGTGTTGGAAAAAGTTATAATCATCTTGAAAGGAATAAGTTGATTAGGGATAGTCAACATGGTTTGTGAAGGGTAGGTCATGCCACACAAATCTTATTGAGTTCTTTGAGAAGGTGACCAAACAGGTGGATGAGAGTAAAGTAGTATATGGATTTCAGTAAGGCATTTGATAAGGTTTCCCATGGTATGCTTTTGCACAAAATATGGAGACATGGGATTGAGGGTGATTTAGTAGTTTGGATCAGAATTGGCTAGCTGAAAGAAGACAAAGGGGTGTGGTTGATGGGAAACGTTCATCCTGGAGTTCGATTACTTGTGGTGTACCGTTTTGGAGCACTGCTTTTTTTTATAAATGACCTGGAAGAGGTCCTAGAAGGGTGGGTTAGGATTTTTGGTGCAACACGGTGGCTCAGTTTTAGCACTGTTGCCTCACAGCACCAGGGTCCCAGGTTCAATTCCAGCCTCGGACGACTGTCTGTGTGGAGTTTGCACATTCTCCCCGTGTCTGTGTGGGTTTCCTCTGGATGAGGAAGGACACCACTTTGACTTGGACAACACATCCATCCTAAACAAGTTTGAGCTGGATGGTTGGCAAAGCTGTTTAATCGAGTCTCTGCATTACTGCCTCTGCCAAGAACCCTGATACCAGAGATTCCATGGGTGTTCTCGGACATCAAAGACATCTCAGAAATGAATGCCAGACTACTCAGACCTCTTGGCATCATGGTAGCCAACAAACCTACCAATGCACTAAAACAGCATTAAAGACCCTATGCAGACAACACCCAAAACTAATGTCATTTACAAAGTACCTTGTAAAACCTGTAACAAGCACAACATTGGACAAACAGGCAGATAACTAGCTACCAGGATACATGAACATCAACTAGCCACAAAAAAGACATGACATATTCGCACTAGTATCCTCACATACAGATGAGGAAGGACACCACTTCGACTAGGACAACACATCCATCCTAGGACAAGCCAAATAGAGACACACACATGAATTTCTCGAAGCATGACATTCTAACTGGAACTCATCAACAAACATATTGTCTTGCATCCCATTTATCACCCCCGATAAAAAGAACAGAAAATAACATTACCACCAGAATTGATGTCCAGGAAATGACATCACCAACCCAAATAAACTTAAACACATAAGTACCATGCCACCAGTGCTTCATCTGGAGACTCACCTAGTATGTTGACAAAATGTCTGAAAATGAACTTGCTAGCTCAGCGAGCAAACCGACATCCAAAATACCATGGCTACAGGAAGTGTAGAAGAGTTACTTTTTTTTACTAGATGCAGACTACCGTCATAAATATAATTTGATCAAGGAACACATTTTACATTAAAATTATTCAAGAAAGTTATAGATAGCTTAGAAGTAAAATTATTGAAATCAACTGTGTATATCCAGGAACATTAGAACGATGACATTAAACTTTAAAGACCATCTTGAAGGTCAGTAGTTAGGAGTATCCAGAGGATTTGGATAAATGGATTTCATCTGTACTTCTTACAATTAAGAATTCATCTCATGAATCAACTCAATCAGAGGTAGATTCTTTCCACAGAGAGGTGGGTAGGTGGATTGCACTGTCAGCAGTGGTAGTAGAGTCAGATACATTAGGGACATTTAAGCAGTACTTGGATGGGAACATGGATGACAGTAAATTGAAGAGTATGTCGGTTGGTTTGATCTTAGAGTAGGATAAAAGGTCAGCAAAACATTGAGGGCCAAAGGGCCTGCACTGTGCTGTACTGTTCTGTGTTTTATGTTCTAATTCAGGCCATTTGAATTAGTGTTTGGGCAGGAGGTCAGAAGACCACTGCAATTAATTAAGGAGAAATTGATGAAGCAGAGTTCAGGTGAATTGTTTGTCAAATGTAAGGGAGAGATTAAATAGCATGGATGCATTGGTAGACCATTTAAAAGCAGCATATCATGTGATGAAACAGGAAGCAATCAAGAATTTTTTTCAAATCATGCTTTTGCTGGAGGAGACAGGATGCAGTGCCCACAGATAGTTTGCAAACAAATTTGACAGCTGCAATGCACACATGAAGTTGGATTTGAATGTAATGTCACCCTCGAGACAGCCAGGAGCACTGATTTATTTGCCAGACGCAGAAGCGCCTAGCATCCTTATTTGGAGGAGGTTATGTGCACCCAGCACCTACTATAATGGACACCTAAGGGCTATCCTGCAATCAATGTGCTAATCCTTGGTTGGACCTGATCAATCAAAGTAAGCGAGACTGATCAATCCATTGGCATATCCTCAAGAACCTCCCAAAAGGGCACAAGGACTTTGAAGGATGAGAATTACCACAAAATCCTGCTCAGGACGGTAACTCAAGAATAATCACCAAAAGAGGACACACCCCTGAGACCCTTGAGAGAAGACCAGATAACATCACCAAATGGCCAAGTTGACATGTGCTGGTATACAATCATACAAAGTTAGGTTAAAACATAAGAATGATTTGAACCAAATCCAGGTGATTTTCAATTGAAGTGTTTACAATATAATGAGTTATAACAATCACACAGAGACATATATGGGATTAAACTGGGAAGAACTAAATCAATAGTACATGACATGTAGTCTGCATTCTGTTCTATTACCCTGATGTACTTGCGTAAGGTCTGATCTGCCTGAATAGCATGCTAAACAATACTTTTCACTTATCTCAGTACATGCGACATTAACAAATCAAATCAAAGATATAGGAAATGCTATTTCAATTATACAACATCCTTATAGGCTTAATCCTCCAAAACTGGCAGAAATTCAGAAAGAGGTTGAAATCAAGTTTAGAGATGCTAATCTCCAGATTTCCTCCAGTGCCATGTGCTAGTGAGGGTAAGAAGAGGAAGATATGTCAGATAAATGCGTGGCTAAAGAATTGGTGCAGAGATCAGAGATGCAGATTTTTAGATCATTGGGATCTTTTCTGGAGCATAGGTGACCTGTTCAAGAGGGACCAGTCGCACCTGAAATGGAGGGATACCAAAATCTTGGTGGCCAGCTTTGCTAGTTCTGCAAGTGAGGGTGTAAACTAGATTGACAAGGGTTGGGATCCTCAACAGCAGGGACGCAAGTGGAAGGAGAGGCAGTAGTCAGAAATAGAAGGTTGGAAAGGCATGTCTACGAAGACAACAGGAGGTGGATGAGCTTCTCAATGAATATTTGTTCTCTGTGTTTATCATGGAGAAGCACATGAAGACTTGGGAACTTGGGGATCTAGTGGTGATATTTTGGTCCATATCAAAGTAGAGGAGGCTAGAGAAGAAATTGCATGAGCCCTGACTGATATTTTTGCTTTGTTGTTAGCCACGGGTGAGGTCCTGGAAGACTGGGGGAGTTGCAAATGTTGTGCTATCATTCCAGAAGGGCTGAAATGAAAAAACCTGAGAACTATAGGGCAGCAGACTTAACATCTGTGGGAGGTAAGTTACTTAAGAAGGTTCTGAGAGCTAAAACATATATGCATTCGGAAAGTCCGCATTTGATTAGGAGTAGTCAGCACGGCTTTGTGAGTGGACGATCATGCCTCACAAATT
Source organism: Hemiscyllium ocellatum (assembly GCF_020745735.1). Classification (NCBI taxonomy): domain Eukaryota; kingdom Metazoa; phylum Chordata; class Chondrichthyes; order Orectolobiformes; family Hemiscylliidae; genus Hemiscyllium; species Hemiscyllium ocellatum. Next base: position 4,664,747 of record NC_083443.1, on the reverse strand, counting down.
TGTTCAAGTACTTTGATGAAGTGACCAGGAAGGTTGATGAGGGCAGGGTAGTAGACGTCAACTATATGGATTTCAGTAAGGATTTTGATACAGTTCCACATTATAGGCTGCTCTGGAAGATTAGTTTGTATGGAATCCAGGGGAAGCGGGCAAAATGGATACAAAATTGGCTTGATGTAGGAAGCAGAGCCATGTTGACTACTCTGAATCAAATCCAGACAAATTCATGGATAGGAAAGGTTTAGAAGGATACGAGCCAAGTGGAGGGAAATGTGGTTAGTGTGGATGGACATTTTGGGCTGCATGGACCAGTTTCGGCCAAAGGCCTGTCTCCGTTTTATCGGATCTGTGACTCTAACCGATAAGGTCATGGCGGGATCTTCCAGTTGTGTGGTGTATATAGACGACCTGCTGTTTTTGAGTCACATATGGAAGGAACATTTGGAGAATCTAGCAGGCTTGTGTGATTAACTTCAGGAAGCAGTCTTGGTGGTAAACCTGGCTGCGAATGAGATTGCAAAAGCCAAATCACATTTCTCGGAATAACATAGGACATAGATAGATGGCCCCAGAGGATGTGAAAACAAATGTTACTGTGGGGCTTCCCTGGGGCAGAGTGGATTTTACTGAAGATTTATACTGGATTTCAGCAGTGTGTTTGTTCCACTGCTTGACCTGTTGAAGAAGTTTAGAAAGTTTCAGTGCATGAAGAAGTGTCAGAAGGCATTTGACAGTTTGAAAATTGTTTTGACTACTTTTCCCATGTTAGCCAACACCCAGTTATGTAAAACAGTTCAACATGGCTATCGATGTGAGTGATGTGGGTGCTGATGTTACACTCTTGCAAGAAAACAACAGGAATATAGAAACACCTAATGGATATCTCCCCCAAAAGTTAATATTCATCATCTGAAAGTTGATGGTAGTATCTGAATGGTAATATTCTAACATTGAGAAAGAAGCCTTGAGTTTGGTGTTGGTGTTGCAACATTTTGATATTTTTGTTGCCAATATTGTATCTGAGATAATATTATACAATTTTTTAGATTAGATTAGATTACTTACAGCATGGAAACAGGCCTTTCGGTTCAACAAGTCCATACCGAAGCGCAACCCACTCCCCTACATTTACCCCTGCACCTAACACTACGGGCAATTCACCTAACATGCACATTTTTAAACTGTGGGAGGAAACCGGAGCACCCGAAGGAAGCCCACGCAGACGCGGGGAGAATGTGCAAACTCCACACTGTCAGTCGCCTGAGGCTGGAATTAAACCCGGGTCTCTGGCGCTGTGAGGCAGCAGTGCTAACCACTGTGCCACTGTGCTGCCAATCTGATCATAAGCACTTAACAGTTTTGGAAAATAAAGTAAGGATAAAAAAGCCAAATTGTTTAGATGGAGTTTATTGTTCCAGCTTTTCAATTTGAAAATTATTTACGTGGCAGGATGAGTGAATGTAATTGCAGATGTGTTGTCATGACTTTGATGAATGAAGACGGAAGTGTTCGGCAGTGGAAGAAACAGATTGAGATAGATGGTAGTTTTGATAGTTTGTATGCTTAGATTGAATGTGATGTGTAAATATAATGTAGAGTATAATTGTGCGAGATGAACATCTTTGGAAATGAATCCATCTTTGTGTATTGATGGTTCATTTTCTTTTACGGAAAGAAGTACTGTGCCTTTAAGAAAGATTTGTTCTGCACTGTTTCTCTTGTAGAGAGGTGTTGCCACAGTGGGATCAGAATGTCTGCTTCAGAACTAATGGATAAAAAGCTTCAAGTACAAAGTAAGCATGAGTGGGTGGAATCAGGCTCATACAGATCCAAGATTTTAGTTTTCTGTCAGTCGTGGTTTGGATATCGCTTTTGAAGCTGATAGATCCAGCTTTCTCTCTCTGACTCTCTTTCTCTCTCTCTGTGCTGCAGCAAAAAGCTTGAGTTCGCACTCTGATGCTAGATTTGTTTCTTTTGGTGTTCATTTCTCTTGGACTAGAAAAGAGGAAAATCTGATTTGCTGAATTTAACCTTGCCAAGGGTATGTTTATGGATGCTGCTATATTAGAATAGTTGATGATTAGTAGTTAAATGACATTATTTTACTAAATATTTCAATAGAGTTAAAGTTATGTATTTTAATTGTGTTGTAAGAAAAAAAGTGTGTTTTGCTTAAACCCTACTAGTGTATTTAGTACACATTTAGTACACACCACTTAACCAAATGAGTAGGATTAAAAGTCAGGGTCGAGGTTATTTCTTTGAGATAGTTTGAGGCATTTTGATCTGATTCATTAACACTTCATAACTGAAACTCTCCAACCCAAGGCAACATCCTGGTAAATCTTCTGTGCATTCTCTCCAGTGCTATCACATCTCTCCTATAATGTGGATTCCAGAATACACACAATACTGTGGCCACACTCAATGTTTTATATAGTTCCAGCATCATCACCACCACCCATGCCCCCTCCACTCTTGAACACTACTCTTCAACTAGTAAAGATAAGTATCACCTATGTTGTCTTAACCATTATATCCACCAACCCTGGTACCTTATGGAGTCAGTGAGCATATACACCAAGCTCCCTCTGATCCTTGCTCCTTCTCAGGGTCCTACCATTCATAATTTCTTCCCTGATCTTCTTTCCCCTGCACAAGTGCATCAATTCAAATCTATTTGGATTGACATCTACTTGCCTTTGAAGTCTGCAGCCCATCTGACAAGCTTGTCTTGATCCTCCTACTCTAATCCAAGGTTATCTTCCTCAAGATTTGGTGATGCCAGTGTTGGACTGGGGTGTACAAAGTTAAAAATCACACAACATCAGGTTATAGTCCAACAGGCTTAATTGGAAGCACACGAGCTTTCGGAGCGACACTCCTTCATCAGGTGATAGTGGAGGGCTTGATCATAACACAGAATTTATAGCAAAAATTTGCAGTGTGATGTAACTGAAATTATACATTGAAAAATTGATTGTCTGTCAAGCCTTTCATCTGTTGGAATACCGTGATAGTTTCACTTTTTTCATGTGTAAATCACAAAACCTTTTTTTAAAAGTTGCATTCTCGGGTTAGCTGTTAACAATGGTGGTAGCTAGACAATATCTTGAAGGTGTTAGCCTCCTGTGTTCTCTGTCTATGACCTGATGTTTAGATTGATTCTAATCTAAAAAGACAGGCAGCAGAGGAAAGTGGCTGAGCGGAGGCTGATAGCTAAGTTCAGTACCCATAGGGAGGGCCTCAACTAGGAACTTGGGTTCATGTCACATTACAGGTGATCACCATTGCACTACACACACTCACACTCTCACATGCACACGGACACAGGTACACATAGACATGCACATAGACACCCACACTCCCAAACTCAGACATACACAGACCTAAGACACTCTGCAGTCACTACACACACACACACACAGACAAAGACCCACATGCACATATATATAATATATATATATATAAATAATTTGTGGGGTGAATTTGTACTTGCAGTGTTACATTGCACTTTGCTCAAAAACTGCATACATTCATGTAGAACTCTGAGCTCAAAAACTGCATGAATTTATGTAAAACTCAGTTATCTCACTTTTTAGATTAGAATCAATCTAAACATCAGGTCATAGACAAAGAACGCAGGGGCTAACACGTTCAACATATTGTCTAACTATCAACATTGTTAACAGCTAACCTGAGAATGCAACTTTAAAAAAACGTTTTGTGATTTACACATGAAATAAGTGAAACTATCACGGTATTCCAACAGATGAAAGGCTTAACAGACAATCAATTTTTCAATGTATAATTTCAGTTACAAATTTTTGCTATAAATTCTGTGTTATGATCAAGCCCTCCACTATCACCTGATGAAAGAGCGTCGCTCCGAAAGCTAGTGTGCTTCCAATTAAACCTGTTGGACTATAACCTGGTGTTGTGTGATTTTTCACTTTATCTTCCTCAAGGTTGCCACTGCACCAATAATCAGCATTATCTGCTTCTTATCTCACGTTGAAAACCAAGAATCAAATTGATAGATGGTCCAAAGGCAGGAACTTAAGCAGATAATGTGGAAATAGGAGTAATGTTGATGATATCACCAAAGTCTTGATCCTGTATTGCACTTTCCTCATTAAAACTTCAGTACTTGTATGAAGAAGGATTTGCTCCGGTTTCTTTTGTTCTCTTTACCAACTCGGTTTATTCTGTGTCAACTGGTTCCTCAGTTGTTTTGTTTTAATCATGCATGAGATGTGGGCATCTCTGGTTTGGCAAGTATTTATTACCCACCCCTAGTTAACAAGAGGGTAGTTAAGAGTCAACCACATTACTGTGGGTCTCGAGTCACATATAGGCCAGTCCAATTAAGGAAAGCAGATTTCCTTCCCTGAAGGGCATTGGTGAACCAGAAGGGTTTTTCCGCCAACTACAATAATTTCAAATTCATTAGATCCTTAATTCCAGATCCTTGATCCAGGTCCCCAGAACATTAACTGAGGTCCTGGATTTATAGTCTTGTGCTAATATCACTGGGCCATTTCCTCCCCCTTGCATGGATTGGAACAAGTTTTATTCTCTGTCTACTCTGTCCTGATATATTATGATTTTGAACGCCTCAATCATATCTTCCCTCAAATTTTCTTTCACTACACCCCAATTTCTCCAAATCATCCATGTAGCAAATGATACCCATATCTGAAATTATCCGTGTGAATCCTTTCTGCACAGTCTCTTATAGCCTTCAAATCTTTCCTAAAGTGTGGTACCGAGAAAGGTTATAATAGTTGATGGGGCTGAATCATTATTCTTTACAAGTCTTACTGAACTTCCTTGCTTTTGTGTTCTTTTTCATTCATAGTAAAGCTGAGGAATGAGCAGAAAGTTGAAACAGAGCGAAAAAGAAGCATGGGAGAGAATAAGTGAGACAGAGAGGATAAAAGCAGGGGACACAATACACTGATCACAATGAGAGACTGTAACAGAGAATCCAAAGGAGGATGATCACTGACAGGATAAAATAAATGATTAAAAGTTTTGAATATAATATCTACAGTTCGTTAACTTTGCTTCCATTTATAAGTCTGAAAATCCTATTTGCATTTGAACAATCTTATCTCCATGTACTTACAGTGGTAAGGAAGCATAAAGTACATCAAGAAATTATTTTCCTACACCCAATTTAAATGTGCCCTACTTAGTTTATATTGTCTCTCATCATTCCACCTCCCAGATGTATCCTGTTTTCTGATCTGCATTATAAGTTGCTGTATCTGGCAAAAAAAAAGTGTTATTTGAATAATGATATCCTGGGATTATAATTATAACTTTTCTCATTTCAAAAATATACTTGATTCATAAAAGTGTATGTATACACATACAAAGTCACTAAAGCAGTTTGGTTTTGTACAGTAGTATATATATATATATATATATATATATATTCATAGAGCCATAGAGATGTACAGCACGGAAACAGGCCCTTCAGTCCAACTCATTCATGCTGGCCAGATATCCTAAATGAATCTAATCCCATTTGCCAGCACTTAGTCCCTCGAAACTGTCCTATTCATGTCCCTATGCAAATATTTTTTAAATGTAGTGATTGTCCCAGCCTCACCACTTCCTCTGGCAGCTCATTCCATACACATGAAGAAGTTGTCCCTTGTGTCCCTTTTAAATTTTCCCCCAGTCACGCTAACCCTTTGCCTTCTTATTCTGGGATCCCCCAATCCAGGGAAAAGACCTTGTTTATTTATACAATCCATGCCCCTCATGATTTTATAAACCTCTGTAAGATCACCCTTCAGCCTCCGACACTCCAAGGAAAATAGCCCCAATTTATTCAGCCTCCCTATAGCTCAAACGCTGCTTGCAAATCTTTTCTGAACCCTTTCAAGTTTCACAACACCCTTCTTATCTGAGGGAGATCAGAATTGCACACTATTATACAATAGTGGTCTAACCAATGTCCTGTGCAGCTGCAACATGACCTCCCAACTCCTGTATTTGATCCTCTGACTTCACTGTCAAGGAACTATGAATCTGTACTCCAAAGTATCTTTGTTCAGTAACATTCCTCAGGATCTTACTGTTAAGTGTATAAGTTCTGCCCTGATTTGTCTTTCCAAAATCCAGCATCTCGCATTTATCTAAATTAAACTCCATTTGCCACTCCTCAGATTAGTGGGTGACACGGTGGCACATGGTTAGCACTGCTGTCACACAGCGCCTGAGACCCGGGGTCAGTTCCCGACCCAGGCGACTGACTGTGTGGAGTTTGCACATTCTCCCCATGTCTGCACTCCTCCGGGTGCTCCGGTTTCCTTCCACAGTCACAAAGATGTGCAGGTCAGGTGAATTGGCCATGCTAAATTGCCCGTAGTGTTAGGTAAGGGGTAAAATGTAGCAGTATGGGTAGATTGCGCTTCGGTGGGTCGGTGTGGACTTGTTGGGCCGAAGAGCCTGTTTCCACACTGTAAGTAATCTAATCATTCGCCCATGTGACCGAGATCCCATTGTACTGTGAGGTAACCTTCTTCCCTATATACTTCATCTCCAATTTTAATGTCATCTGCAAACTTACTAACTAAACTTCCTATGTTCACATCCAAGTTATTTATATAAATAACAAAAAGCAGTGGATCCAGCAACGATCCTTGTGGCACACTGCTGGTTACAGGCCTCCAATATGAAAAACAATCCTCCACTACCTGCTTTTACCTGCAAAGCAGTTCTGTATCCAAATGGCTAGTTCTCCTTGTATTCCATGTGATCGAACCTTGCTAACCAGTCTACCTTGGCAAACATCTTACTGATGTCCACAAACATCATATCCACCACTGTGCATTCATCAATCCACTTTGTTACTTGTTCAAAAATCACAAGTTCGTGAGACATGATTTCCCATGCAAAAGCTATGTTGACTATCCCTAATCAGTCCTTTCCTATCTAAATACCTGTAATTCCTAACCCTCAGGATTCCCTCCAACAACTTGCCCACCACTAATGTCAGACTCTCTGGGCTATAGGTAGCTGGCTTTTCCTTACCTTTTTTCTTAAATAGTGACACCATATTAGCCAATCTCCAGTCTTCAGGCATCTCACCTGTAACTATCGATGATCCAAATTTCTCAGCAAGGGGCCCAGCAATCACTTCCCTAGCTTCCCACAAAGTGTGAGGGTACACCTGAACAGGTCCTGAGGATTTATTCACCTTTATGCATTTTAAATCATCCAGCACCTCCTCCTCTGTAATACAGGCATTTTTCAAGTTGTCACCATCTATTTCCCCAAATTCTGTATCTTCCATGTCCTTCGCCTCAGTAAACACTGACACAAAATAATTGTTTAATATCTTCCCCTTCTCCTGCAATTCCATACAGAAGTGCTTTGCTGATCTTTGAGGGGGAGAACTGGTCCTTGAAATACGAACCCATCTGGAATATCCTGGCATTAAATCGCTCCTCCTGGGAGCAGATATGATGGAAGCGATGGAATTATTAGAAAGCAATATTGTTCTTGCAGGAAAGGGTGTGGGAAGTGTTGTAATCCAGGTAACTCGATTTTTGAGAGGTCCTATTCTCTCCTATTCGCTGTTATTCTCACTTCCTTTTGTTTTTAAGGTAATTATAAAATCCCTTTTCCTCCTGAAACCTATTTGCCTATTTGTCCTAATTTTGTCCACTTGATTTCCCTCTTAAGTATACTCACATTGCCTTTATACTCTTCTAAGGATTCACTTGATCTCTTCTGTCTATACCTGACATATGCTCCCTTCTGTTTCTTGACCAAATCCTCAATTTCTCTAGTCATCCAGCATTCCCTGCACCTACTGTCTTCCCTTTCACTGTGTCCGGATTGTCATTATCTTATTTTTGAAAACTTCCCATTTTCCAGTTGTACCTTTACCTGCGAACATCTGCTTCCAATAAATTTTTGAAAGTTTTTGCATAATTGGTCTTCCTCTAATGTGGAACTTTGACTTTTAAATCCTATCTATCTTTTTCCATTACTATTTTGAAACTGATAGAATTATGGTCGCTGGCCCCAAAAGTGCTCCCCCACTGACACCTCAGTCACTTGCCCTGCCTTATTCCCAAGAGTAGGTCAAGTTTTGCACCTTCTCTAAAAGGTAGATCCACATACTGAATCAGAAAATTTTCTTGTACACTCTTAACAAATTCCTCTCCATCTAAACCTGTGTTTGAAAGGTTAAAATCCCCTACCATTACTGCTACATTATTCTTACAGGTAACTGAGATTTTGTTACAAATTTGTTTCTCAATTTCCGGCTGATTATTGGGAGTGTATAGCACGTCCCAATAAGGTGATCATCCCATTCTTATTTCCCAGTTCCACCCAAATAACTTCTCAAGATGTTTTCCCAGGAATGTCCTAAACACAGCTGTTATGTTATCTCACTCCCCCACCTCTCTTGCCTTCCCCTTTCTATCCTTCCTATCGCATTTGTATCCTGGATCATTAAGCTGCTAATCCTGTCCATCCCTGAACCATGTGTCTCTATAATTGCTATTGTATCCCAGTCTCATGTTCCTCACCATGTCCTGTGTTCATCTGCATTCTCTGTCAGGCCTCTTGCATTGAAATAAATGCAGTTTGATTTATTTTGTTCTCTGCTTTGTTTCTGCCCACCCTGACTGATTTGCTCCTTTTCCCAATTGTACCAGTCTCAGGCTGATGTCTTTCCTCACATACCCTGGGTCCCAACCCCACACCTTACTAGTTTAAATCCTCCCAAAAAGCTCTAGCAAATCTCCCTGCCAGTATGTTAGTCCCCTTCCAATTAAAATACAATCTGTCCTCTACCACAAGTCACTTCTATCCCAGAGGGATTTCCAGTGATCCAAAAATCTCTTGCACCAGCACCTCAGTCATGCATTCATCTGGTGTATCCTCCTAGTTCTACACTCACTAGTTCATAGCACCAGGAGTAAGCCAGATATTACTACCCTCAAGGACCTCTTCGTTAAATTCCTGCCTAACTTCCAATATTGTCCCTTCAGAATATTATCCTTTTCCCTTCCTATGCCATTGGTTCCAATGTGTACAATGACCTCCTGCTGGTCCATTCCCCTTTTACATATTCTACATTCTTTGAGATATCGTTGATCTTGGCACCAGGAAGGCAGCACACCATTCTGTTTTCTCACTGTCAGATGCAGAAATGTCTGCCTGTGCCATTGACTGGAGAGTCCCCTATCACAATCAATCGTTTGGAACCTGACATACTCCTCGTTACATTTTTAGTCAGTTGCAGTACCAGAATCTTGACTGTACATGCTACATACCTGTGAGAGGCCATCACCCCCTACATTTTCCAAAACAGCATTCTTGTTTGAGATAAGAATAACCACAGGAGATTCATGCAGTATCTGCCTCCCTATCCTACCTTTCCTGGCAGTAACCCATCTACCTGACTGTATCTGCGGTTTTTCTCCCTTCCCATAACTGCCACCCATCATACATCCGAGCTCTTGTAAATTTCTCATTGCCTCTAACTGTTGCTCCAACCAATCAGGATAGGATTTGCAAACAAACATACTTCTTCAGACATAATCCTCAGTAACTTGGAAACTCTCCCTAAACTCCCACATCCGACAGGAAGAACACATCACTCCATTAAAGGCCATCTTAATCTACAGAAAATAGCACAGTCTTCCAGACATAAAAGTCACTGCTCCAGGCTAACTTAGTACCTACATTATATATTTTTAAATTTTAACCAAGAGACAGATCTCAATAAAACATATAAACAAAATGAACCTAGCTACTCATTATTTTTAAAAAAACAAGGTTGCACTTAAAAATTATCCATTTATCTGCTCTCATGCTGTGAGCTCTACCACACAAATTCCTCTAAGGTCAGCTGTGAATTTTGCTGTTTGCTAATTTTTCTTCGACGCACTCAGGTGTCCAGAAATACTTGACTTCAGACAGCAAAGGCAGTAGCTGTGCAGGTTGACTGCTGTGTCAGATAGCAGTGTAGGTCACTCTCTCTCTCTCTATGTCTCTCTGTCTCTGTCTCTCTCACTGACCATGTGGTCTTTGTCTTTGTTCTCTTTCTCCTTTTTAACTTGTCATTGTGTTGGTCCTTTTTTTCCCCCAACAGTACTTGCTGCTCTTGGAACTCATGAAATCACTTCCAATGTCTAAAATACCTCAGAAAAGGCACAACTTTTACAGCCACAATTTTTATCTGTCACCATCTTGGGTTAAACAGAATCTGAAGAAAACAAACAAGCATTAGAGTTTAACTCTATCCAACAAACAAACTAGAGGCATCTCTTACTTATGTACGATGAGGTTTTACTGAAGCATCGGGTTGGTCTGATAACTGAACAGACACCCATTTAACTTCAGCAGACAGTGATCTTTTCTCAGACTGTAAATGTACCTCCTTCCAGTCTGAGCAGTGATGACTCCCCACTACTCTCTGATTTTTTTAGCCAGTTGTGGGACTTGGATGTCTCTGGCTGGTCAGCCCATCCCTATTTGCCTTTGAGAAGGTGGTGGTGAGCTGCCTTCTTGAATCGCTGCAGTCCACTTGCTGTGGGTTGACCCAAAATGCTGGTAGGGAGGGAATTCCATAATTTTGACCCAATGACTGTGAAGAAACTGAGGTATATTTCTAAGTCAGGGTGATGAGTGGCTTGGAAGGGAACTTGCAAATGGTGGTGTTCCCAAGTACTTGCAGCCCTTGTCCTTCTAGATGGAAGTGGTTGTTGGTTTCGAAAGTGTTGTCTAAGGATCTTTGGTGAATTACTGCAGTGCATCTCGTAGATAGTACACGCTGCTGTTACTGAGCACTGGAGGTGGAGGGATTGAATGTTTGTAGATATGGTGCCAATCAACCAGGTTACTTTGTTCTAGATGGTGTCAAGCATCTTGAATCCCCATCCAGGTAAGTGGGGATTATTCCATCATATTCCTGACTTGTGCCTTGTAGATGGTGGATAGACTTTGGGGTGTCAGGAGGTGAGTTACTCACCGCAGTAACCCTCATCTCTGACCTTCTCTTGTAGCCATTGTATTTAACCGGTGAGTCCAGTTGAGTTTCTGGTCAATGGTAATGCCAAAGATCTTGACAGTGGGGGATTCAATGATAATTATACCATTAAATGTCAAGGAGCTCTTATTGGTGATGATCATTGTCTGACATTTGTGTGGTGTGAAAGTTCCTTGCCACTTATCAGCCCAAGGCTGGATATTGGCCAGATCTTGTTTCATTTGAGCATCCTCAATGACTTATTCAATATTTGAGGAGTCTTGAATGGTGCTGAAAATTGTGCAATCATCAGTGAATATCCCCACTTTGGACCATATGACAGAGGGAAGGCCATTGATGAAACAGCTGAAGATTGTTGGGCCATGGATACTACCCTGAGGAACTCCTGCAGAGATGTCTTGGAGCTAAGATGACTGACCCTCCACAACCGCAACCAGCTTCCTGTGTTCCAGGTATGACTATAACCTGCATTGCATTTGGCCCCGATACCCATTGATTCCAGTTTTGCCAGGGCTCTTTGATACCGGAGTCAAGAGTGTGTTGCTGGAAAAGCACAGCAGATCAGGCAGCATCCAAGGAACAGGAGAATCGACATTTCAGGCCAGAGTCCTTCATCAGGATTCCTAATGAAGGGCTCTGGCCAAAATATCGATTCTCCTGCTCCTCAGGTGATGTCTGACCTGTTGTGCTTTTCTAACAACACACTCGACTCTGATCTCCAGCATCTGCAGACCTCACTTTCTCCTCCTTGATGCCATGCTTAGTCAAATGCGGCCTTGATGTCAAGGGCTGTCACTCTCACCTCATCTCTGGAATTCAACTCTTCTGTTCATATTTGAACAAAAGCTGTAATGAAATCAGGAGCTGAGTGACCCTGGAGAAACCCAAATTGGGCATCACTGAGCAGGTTGTTGTTGAGCAGGTGCTGCCTGATAACACAGTTGATGACCCCTTCTATCACTTTACTAATGATTGACAGTAGACTGATTGGGCGGTAATTGGCCAGTTTGGATTTGGCCTGCTTTTTGTGCACAGGACATACCTGGGCAATTTTCCATACTGCCTGTGAAGGATGTTCAATGTCTGTAAATGTCTGTTGAAAATGTACTGGAAGGGCTTGGCTGGGGAGTGACAAGTTCTGGAATACACATCTTCAGTACTATTGCCAGAATGTTATCAGGGCCCATTGCCTTCGCAGTATCCAGTGCCTCCAGCTGTTTCTTGATATCACATGGAGTGAATCGAATTGGCTGGAGACTGGTATCTGTGATCCTGGGGGCCACTGCCAATTCTGACAATTGACAATGGTTTTTTTAAATTGAATTCAAATTCCACCATCTACCATGGTAGGATTTGAATCAAGATCCCCAGAACATTATTCTGGGTTTCTGGATTAATGCTTCTTAACCAGTCCCTCACTGGTAAAAGCATTCCAAGGATGGCAGGGGCTCAAGAAGGCAGGTTACCACCAACTTCTCCAGGGCATTGAGGGATGGGCAATAAATGTTAGCTTATCCATGATGTCCATACCCTGTGAATACATTTTTAAAATGTCCTCCATTATCTCCACTATTCCTTTCCTCATACATCCTATCCAGACCAGGTAAATGTTCTACATAGTTGTGGTTTAAAAAAAAGTTGTATTTAAATTGGTTAACTGAACCTATTTGTTCAGTGACTGTAATTAACATCACTCTCTAAGGATCCTTATTGTTCACTAGAGGGTTTCACTCTTCTATTAATATGAGATTTCTTCCAATGTGTCAGTGGGAGCATCAGCTTCAGCACAAATAGCGTTCAGCAGCTCAAGAGACAAGAACGGGAGAGATCAGCCTCTAAAAATAGACTGGAATGTTCCAACAATGAATCAGAATCTGAAAACATTAGATTGGAATGTTACAACAATGGAACAGAATTTGAGAATGTTTGAATGGCATGTTCCAACAATAGATCCAAATCCAAGAGCTGTAGTTTGGAATGTTACAGTAATGGACAGAAGTTTAAGCTTTGGCCTTTATTATCTTTCTGCAGATTGGGCAACCCTATTATGGCGGATAATAGCTGTACTTTGGATTATTCAAGCAGGCTACTATCCCATTCTTGCTATTGTTGGTATTCCTGGTAAGGCTTTCTATCTGGCTATTGACTTTATAAACAAAAAGTTGACTTGAATTACTGCATTGTATTCTGTATATTTTTGGAGAGAAGGGAACCAATGACTTTGATTCAATCATAAACTCCATTATTTGTCTCATTATCACATCCTCCTCCCTTGCTAGTATTCATGGAGAACCCAGACTGTTCACAACCACCAGGATCATTTTTACCCTGAGCTGATTTAAGTCATAATTTTCTCTGCAGCAGCAGTTGTATCCACTATCATTTGCATTTTATACTCATTGTCCACCACTGCCTCAATCCAGCTACTGAATAAGTTATCATCTGTGTTTCTGTTAAATCCAGACTTGACTGTTCTAATTCTCCTGTGGCTATCCTTGACCTGAAATGATTACTGTTTTTCTCTTCAAGAGTTAATCTTTATAATTGTGGACAAAGAGCCATCATCAGTTCCAAAAAAATTCCTGATTCATTATTGCTGTTTCAGGAAAAGGAATCTGCCACCCTTGCTCTTAAGTCTCCTTGTACCTTTAGACCCACAGCAATGTTTTTCACACTTAATTACCTTCTAGAATGATCCTGCAAGGAACTTTGTTTAAGTGCAAATACAGATGGGCAACAAATGCTGGCTTTGCCAATGATGCCTACATCTCATGGAAAGAATAACAAAAAGAAATGTTAGACCCGGTCTTCTGTCCATTTCCTACATTTTGGAAAATAATTTCCATTTTGACATTTATCCATTTCCCCTTTTAAGGTGAATTTCTTTCTGTCTGTTGCTCTTCCCTGAACATAATACTCACTCTATAAGTGGCATACTGCTGGCATTGTAGATGCTGAGGTAGAAAAAATGGAGACAGCATCAGCTACAGTTCACTTTTCAGGTCAGTGGAAATAAGTAAAGATGTGTTGCTTTTAACCCAGGAAAAGAAACTGAGAGTAAAGGCAGGGGAGGAGAAAATCATCAAAACTGAGTTGGTAACTGTGCAACTTCTTTCATTGGAAAGTTACTGGGGATGCGGGAAATGGTTACTTGGAGGTTGTTGTGAGCTGAGGGAGATTGGTGACTCAACTCTGGATGAGGGGTTGGGAACTGTAGTCACAGAACACCTAAGTCTTCAACATGAGAAATGCATGGAGTAGATTGAGAGAGCTGGGGTAGGGGGAGGTAAGAACAAGCGAGGGAAATGTTGCATATCAAAGTGAGAGTGGAAGAGTCTTTGCAGGTGATGGTTGCAACAACAGGTATGGAATGAATTCTATAGCTGACATCAGAGAATCCCAGGAGGAGGAGCACTGAGAGACAAGGACACAGTACTTCAGTAAGCCCGAACCAATGATTTATAAAGTCTGAGCATCATTTCCACAGTTTTATAATCTGTTTCTCTACTTACTAAGTCAATATATCCTGTTTCAAAACTATTTCCACAAAGTGTGTACATGAAGTCACTGTTTTCCTGCGCCCTGCATAAATTTGTCCAATTCAGTTGTTTTTGCTTCCTTTCATTCTTTTTCCCAAATGTATCCTTTACTCTTCTCTGCATTAAGTTTCATTCAGATACATCAAAGAGTGCGATGCTGTGACTGAATAAAACTGTCACTGTTCACTTCTGCCCAGTCTGAATAAGAAGTGCACCTCTTCTGTTTGCTTTCGTGTCTTTTAATAAATATCATAACCACATAGCCACTCTCCCTTAAATCCATGGGTTTCAGTATTATGAACAATTCTCATAGAATTATAGAGATGTACAGCAAGAAAATAGACTCTTCAGTCCAAATCGTCCATGCCGACAAGATATCCTAACCTTATCTAGTCCCATTTGCCAGAATGTGGCCCATACCCCTCTAAACCCTTCCTATTCATATCCAGATGCCTTTAAAATGCTAGAATTGTACCAGCCTCCACCACTTCCTTTGACAGCTCATTCCATATACACACCACCCTCTGCTTGAAAAGATTGCCCCTTAGGACCCTTTTATATCTTTCCCTTCACCCTTAACCTATGCCCTCTAGTTCTGGACTGCACCAACCCAGGGAAATGACCTTGTCTATTTATTTTATCCATGCTCCTCATGATTTTATAAACCTTTATAAGGTCACTCCTCAGCCTCCGATGCTCCAGGGAAAAGTCCCAGCCTATTCAGCCTCTCCCTATAGCCCTGGCAACATCTTTGTCAAACTTTTCTGAACACTTTCAAGTTTAACAACATCCTTCCTTTAGGAGGGAGACTAGAATTGTACACAATATTCCAAAAGTGGCTTATTCAATGTTCTGTACAGCTGCAACATGATCTCCCAACTCTTATACTCATTGCTCTGACCAATGATGGAAAGCATGCTATCTGCTTTCAAGGAACTGTGAACCTGCATGCCAAGGTCTCTCTGTTCAGCAACACTCCTGAGAACATTACCATTAGTGTGTTTAAGTACTGCTTTGATTTGCTTTTCAAAAATACAGTACCTTGCATTTATCTAAATTAAATTCCATCTGCCACTCCTCAGTTCTTGTCCCATCTGATCAAGATCCTGTTGTACTCTCCAATTTTGGTGTCACCTGCAAACTTACTAACTATACCTCCTGTGTTCATCATCCAAATCGTTTATATACATACTTCTATTCAATAATACTTGATCACACTTTGTTTATAGACATTTAGAGTCTCCATTAATATATATGTTGTTGCTACTAATAAATACAACAGCTTGCCCAAGTGCTAGGAGTACGATTCACATTTATTCCCTCGATGTTCTGATGGCCATTCAGTAACTTCTGCAACATAAATGGGCATTCTGCAGGGATTCTACTGAATTCTAGACACAGCTGACTTTATTGGAATTATCAAGGAAATTGATGGTTGACACATGGCAACTATTAATTCCATTAGTACTGAGCTCCACATTTTTCTTTACAAATGCACAGCATACCAGAATTCAATACACTTCCCCATAGTGAAGAATACTTAGGGAGGGATAAACCATGCTCACTTCAAAACCCAGCATCCCATGTTCTGAGTTTTAAGTGTTTAGTTGTAATCTTTGAAGCTGCACATTATCAAATACCTTCCAGAAATCTAAGTACAGTAACTCACTGGTTCTTTTGGTCTGTATCACGTTACATTTTCAAAGACAACAGCTTGTTTCCCTTTCAAAAACCAGGCTCCCTATGCCTGATTACTTTGAACGTATCCAAATATCCTGAAACAACTTTTTATTAAATAACAGCATCTAACATTTTAAATTTAATTTAGATGTTAATCTGTTTCCTTTATTGTACGTGTCTGCCCTGAATCAAGTTGGTTTTACAAATTTAACACCAATTCTTCACTTATCTCACCAGTCACTTCTTTTAAGATCTGACAATGATGTTTATTAGGATCCAGGCACTTGTTAGCCCACAACTCAAATAATTTGGTAAGCCCTGAGCTTCCTTTTTGATTTTCATTTCTCATTGCTTCTGAAATATTACCTGTATTCCATACAGTGAAGATATGCAAAAACACTTAATCAATTCATCTATCGTTCCTGCTTTTCCATTGTTAACTCACCAGTCTCATTTTAAACAGGACCAATCCCTTGTTTGTGGAGTCTTTTTTTCTTCAGTTATTATGAATCTTGCGGTCTGTTTTTATATTTATCTCTTACTCTTGAACTTTTCCCACTTTATTTGGGAAGCCAGGGAGGAGATTGCAGAGCTTTTGGCTTTGATCTTATTGTCGTCATTGCCAACAGGAATAGTGCCAGAAGACTGGAGGACAACAAATGTCTCTTTGTTCAAGAAGACGAGTACAGCCAACCCTGGTAAACCAATGAGGCTTACTCCGGTTGTGGGTAAAGTGTTATAAGGGAATCATAGAATCCCTGCAGAGTGGAAACAGGCCCTTTGTCCCAACAAGTCCAGACTGACCCTGCAAAAGTAACCCAGACAGACTCACTCCTCTATGCTATTATCCTACATTTACCCATGACTAATGCAGGTAACTTACACTCCCCTGAGAACACTATAGCCAATAACACTAACCCGCATATCTTTGCAGTGAGCGAGGAAACTGCAGCGCCCAGAGAAAAGCCATGCACTCACAGGGAGAATGAGCAAACTCCACACAGACGGATGCCCGAGGCTGGAATTGAACCTGGGTCTCTGGTCCTGTGAGGCAGCAGCATTCATGACTGAGCCACCAAGCACCCCTTAGTGGTAGGATAGGATTTATAATCATCTAAAAAGGAATAATTTGATTAGGGATAGTCAACACAGATTTGTGAAGGGTAGGTTGCGTCTCACAAACTTTCCTGAGTTCTTTGAGAAGATGACCAAACAGGTGGATGAGGGGAAAGGGGTTGTTGTGGATTTCAGTAAGGCATTTGAAAAGGTTACCCACAGCAGGCTATTGACGAAAATATGGAGACATGGGATTGAGTGTGATTTAACAGTTTGAATCAGAAATTGGCTCGCTGAAAGAGTACAGAGGGTGGTGACTGATGGGAAATGTTCATCCTGGATTTCAGTTAATATTCGTGTATGGCAAGGATCTGTTTTGGGGCCACTGCTATTTGTCATTTGTAAAAAAGACCTAGATGTAGTAGGATGGGTTAGTAATTTTGCAGATGATACTAAAGTCGGTGGAGTTGTGGATAGTGCCAAAGGATGTTGCAGGTTACAAAAGGACATAGATAAGCTGCAGGGCTGGACTGAGAGTTGGCAAATGGAGTTTAATGTTGAAACGTGTGAGGTGATTCACTTTGAAAGGAGCAGCAAGAATACAGATTACTGGGCAAATGGTAAGATTCTTGATGGTGTAAATGAACAGAGAGATCTTACTTTCCATGTACATAGACCCCTGAAAGTTGCCACCCAGATTGATAGGGTTGTTCAGAAGGCATATGGTATGTTGGCTTTTATCGGTAGAGGGATTGAGTTTTGAAACCTTGAGGTCATGTTGCAGCACTACAAAACTCTGGTGCGGCTGTACTTGGAGTATTACATTCAGCTCTGGTCACCACATTATAGGAAGGATGTGGAAACTTTAGAAAGGGTTCAGAGGAGATTTACTACAATGTTTCTTGGTATGGAGGGAAGGTCTTATGCGGAAAGGCTGAGGGACTCGAGGCTGGTTTTGTTAGAAAGAAGGTTAAGAGGTGACTTAGTTGAGACATATAAGATGATCAGAGGATTAGATAGGGTGGACAGTGAGAGTCTTTCCCTTGGATGGTGATGGACATGGGAGCTTTAAATTGATGATGTGATATAGGACAGATGTAAAAGGTAGTTTCTTTATTCAGAGTGTAGTAGGGGCATGGAATGGCCTGTCTGCAATTGTATTAGACTCACCAACTTTAAGGGCATTTGTTAAAAATATGGATGCAAATGGGATAGTGTGGTTAGATTGGTTTCAGATTGGTTTCATAGGTCAGCACAACATCAAGGGCTGAAGGACCTGTACTGCATTGTATTCTATGTTATATTGTCTATGCTTTAATTTTGGGCCCTCCCAGCTCACAATGTTGTGCCGAAAATGATGTCAAATTAAACCAATCCCTTCTGTCTGCCTATGGTCCATATCCCTCCATTGCTTGCTGATTCATGTGCTTATCCAAAAGCCTCTTAAATGCTCCTATCTTATCTCCCTCCACTACTATCCCTAACAGCATGTTCAAGGCACCTACTATTCACTGTGTAAACAAATGTGCCCCATACATCTCGCTTGAACGTCCCCCTCTTACCTTAATAGATTCTGACTGCCAAATTTATCTATGCCTCTCATAAATTTATAAATTTCTATCAGGTCACTGTTCAGTCTCTGCTGTTCCACAGAAAACAGCCCATGTTTCTCTAACCTCTCCTTATAGTTCATATCCTCTAATTCAGGCAACATCATGTTAAACCTCTTCTACTCTCTTTCCCAAGTCCCCACATCCTTCATGTAATGTGGTGACCAGAACGAATGCAGTACTCGTAAGTGCAACCTAAGCAGCGATTTATAAAGCTGCAACCTGCCATCCTGATTCTTGTACTCAATTTCCCAATTAATAAAGACAAGCATGCCTTATGCCTTCTTTCCTGCCATACCTATTACTGGATCCTGATGAAAGGTTTATGCAGATTCTCCTGCTCCTCAAATATTGCCTGACATGCTGTGCTTTTCCAACATCATATTCTCAACTCTGATCTCCAGTATCTGCAGTCCTCACTTTCTCCTACCCATATGTAATGTAACTTTCAAGGAGCTATGGACTAGGACTCCAAGATTATTCTGTATCGCAACACTGTTACAGATCCTGCAAAAAATTGTCTACTTTTCCTCAATATTTCATTGTTCAAAGTGCAAAATCTCTCACTTAGAACATAGAACATAAAACAGTACAGCACAGAACAGGCCCTTCAGCCCACGATGTTGTGCCGATCTCATGTATGCACCCTCAAATTTCTGTGACCATATGCATGTCTAGGAGTCTCTTAAATGTCCCCAATGACCCTGCCTCCACAACTGCTGCTGGCAATGCATTCCATGCTCTCACAACTCTCTGTGTAAAGAACCCGCCTCTGACATCCCCTCTATACTTTCCTCCAACCAGCTTAAAACTATGACCCATCGTGTTTGTCATTTCTGCCCTGGGAAATAGTCTCTGGTTATCGACTCTACCTATGCCTCTCATTATCTTGTATACCTCAATTAGGTCCCCTCTCCTCCTCCTTTTCTCCAATGAAAAAAGTCCGAGATCAGTCAACCTCTCCTCATAAGATAAGCCCTTCAGTCCAGGCAGCATCCTGGTAAACCTCCTCTGAACCCTCTCCAACGCATCCACATCTTTCTTATGATAGGGCGACCAGAACTGGACACAGTATTCCAAGTGCAGTCTAACCAAACTTTTATGGAGCTGCAACAAGATCTCACGACTCTTAAACTCAATACCCCTGTTAATGAAAGCCAAAACACCCTGTCCACTTGGGTGGCCATTTTAAGCGATCTATGTACCTGCATCCCAAGATCCCTCTGTTCCTCCACACTGCCAAGAATCCTATCCGTAATCCTAAACTCAGCTTTCAAATTCAATCTTCCAAAATGCATCACCTCACATTTAACCAGGTTGAACTTCATCTGCCACCTCTCAGCCTATCTCTGCATCCTGTCAATGTCCCGCTGCAGCCTACAACAGCCCTTTACACTGTCAATGACACCTCCAACCTTTGCGTCATCTGCAAACTTGCTGACCCATCCTTTAATCCCCCCATCCAAGTCATTAGTAAAAATTACAAACAATAGAGGCCCAAGGACAGATCCCTGTGGAACACCACTCACCACAGACTTTCAGGCAGAATATTTTCCTTCTACTAACAGTCGCTGTCTTCTGTTGGCCAGCCAATTCTGTATCCAGACAGCTATGTTCCCCTGAATCCCATTCCTCCTGATCTTCTGAATGACCCTACTATGGGGAACTTTATCAAATGCCTTGCTGAAGTCCATATACACCACAGCCACAGCTCGACCCTTAACAAGTTTTCTAGTCACATCCTCAAAGACCTCAATAAGGTTTGTGACGCATGACCTGCCCCTCACAAAGCCATGTTGACTGCATTTAATCAAGCCATGCTCTTCCAGATGGTCATAAATCCTATCCCTCAGAATCCTTTCTAACACCTTGCAGACCACAGACGTGAGATTTACTGGTCTGTAATTGCCGGGGATTTCCCTATTTCCTTTCTTGAAGAGAGGAATTACATTTGCCCCTCTCCAGTCCTCAGGTACGACTCCACTGGAGAGCGGCATGGTGGCACAGTGGTTAGCACTGCTGCCTCACAGCTCCAGAGACATGGCTGTGTGCAGTTTGCACGTGCTCCCCGTGTCTGCGTGGGTTTCCTCCGGGTGCTCCGGTTTCCTCCCACAGTCCAAAGATGTGCGGGTCAGGTGAATTGGCCATGCTAAATTGTCCGTAGTGTAAGGTAGGGTGTAAATGTAGGGGTATGGGTGGATTGCGCTTCGGTGGGTCGGTGTGGACTTGTTGGGCCGAAGGGCCTGGTTCCACACTGTAAGTAATCTAATCTAATCTAATCTAAGTAATCCAATCTAATCTGGAGCAAGTGGTGAAGCAATTGCATTTCTCGTTTCCCAAAGCAGCCAAGAACAAATCTGGTCCAGGCCTGGCGACTTGTTAATCTTAATGTTTGACAAAATTTTCAGCACAACAGCTTCCTCTATCTCTATCCATTTCAGCATGCACACCTTGTTCTTCAAAGATTTCATTCACTACAAAGTTAGTTTCTTTCGTAAAGACAGAAGCAAAAATCTCATTTCAGGCTTCCCCTACCTCCTCAGACTTCACACACAAAATCCTATCCGTAATCCTAAACTCAGCTTTCAAATTCAATCTTCCAAAATGCATCACCTCACATTTAACCAGGTTGAACTTCATCTGCCACCTCTCAGCCTATCTCTGCATCCTGTCAATGTCCCGCTGCAGCCTACAACAGCCCTTTACACTGTCAATGACACCTCCAACCTTTGCGTCATCTGCAAACTTGCTGACCCATCCTTTAATCCCCCCATCCAAGTCATTAGTAAAAATTACAAACAATAGAGGCCCAAGGACAGATCCCTGTGGAACACCACTCACCACAGACTTTCAGGCAGAATATTTTCCTTCTACTAACAGTCGCTGTCTTCTGTTGGCCAGCCAATTCTGTATCCAGACAGCTATGTTCCCCTGAATCCCATTCCTCCTGATCTTCTGAATGACCCTACTATGGGGAACTTTATCAAATGCCTTGCTGAAGTCCATATACACCACAGCCACAGCTCGACCCTTAACAAGTTTTCTAGTCACATCCTCAAAGACCTCAATAAGGTTTGTGACGCATGACCTGCCCCTCACAAAGCCATGTTGACTGCATTTAATCAAGCCATGCTCTTCCAGATGGTCATAAATCCTATCCCTCAGAATCCTTTCTAACACCTTGCAGACCACAGACGTGAGATTTACTGGTCTGTAATTGCCGGGGATTTCCCTATTTCCTTTCTTGAAGAGAGGAATTACATTTGCCCCTCTCCAGTCCTCAGGTACGACTCCACTGGAGAGCGGCATGGTGGCACAGTGGTTAGCACTGCTGCCTCACAGCTCCAGAGACATGGCTGTGTGCAGTTTGCACGTGCTCCCCGTGTCTGCGTGGGTTTCCTCCGGGTGCTCCGGTTTCCTCCCACAGTCCAAAGATGTGCGGGTCAGGTGAATTGGCCATGCTAAATTGTCCGTAGTGTAAGGTAGGGTGTAAATGTAGGGGTATGGGTGGATTGCGCTTCGGTGGGTCGGTGTGGACTTGTTGGGCCGAAGGGCCTGGTTCCACACTGTAAGTAATCTAATCTAATCTAATCTAAGTAATCCAATCTAATCTGGAGCAAGTGGTGAAGCAATTGCATTTCTCGTTTCCCAAAGCAGCCAAGAACAAATCTGGTCCAGGCCTGGCGACTTGTTAATCTTAATGTTTGACAAAATTTTCAGCACAACAGCTTCCTCTATCTCTATCCATTTCAGCATGCACACCTTGTTCTTCAAAGATTTCATTCACTACAAAGTTAGTTTCTTTCGTAAAGACAGAAGCAAAAATCTCATTTCAGGCTTCCCCTACCTCCTCAGACTTCACACACAAATTCCCTATGCCATCCCTGATTGGCCGTACTCTTTCTTTGACCATTCTCTTATTCCTCACATAAGTATAAAAAGTCTTTGTGTTCTCCCTAATCCATTCTGCCAAGCCGTTCTCGTGCCCCCTCCTGGCTCCTTCCTCGCCCGCCTGTAATCCTGTAGAGCTGAGCTTCATCCACCTTATGTAAGCTCCTTTTTCCGTTTGACGAGAAGCTCCACCGCTCTCGTCATCCAAGGTTCCTTTATCTTACCACTTCTTGCCAGTCTCAGAGGGACATAGAACATAGAACATAGAACATAGAAAGATACAGCGCAGTACAGGCCCCTCGGCCCTCGATGTTGCGCCGACCGAATCCTACCTAACCTACACTAGCCCAATAACTTCCAAATGCCTATCCAATGCCCGCTTAAATGACCATAAAGAAGGAGAGTTCACCACTGCTACTGGCAGGGCATTCCATGAACTCACAACCCGCTGTATAAAGAATCTACCCCTAACATCTGTCCTATACCTACCACCCCTTAATTTAAAGCTGTGTCCCCTAGTAACACCTGACTCCATTAGCAGTAAAAGGTTCTCAGTGTTGACCCTATCTAAACCCCTAATCATCTTATACACCTCTATCAAATCTCCCCTAAACCTTCTCTTCTCCAATGAGAACAGCCCCAAGTGCCTCAGCCTTTCCTCATAAGATTTTCCTACCATTCCAGGCAACATCCTGATAAACCTCCTCTGAACTCGTTCCAATGCCTCCACATCCTTCCTATAGTATGGCGACCAAAACTGCACACAATACTCCAGATGAGGCCGCACCAGAGTCTTATACAGTTGCAACATGACCTCAGGACTCCGGAACTCAATTCCTCTACCAATAAAGCCCAGTACACCATATGCCTTCCTCACAGCACTATTTACCTGGGTGGCAACTTTCAGAGATCTGTGTACATGGACACCAAGATCCCTCTGCTCATCCACACTACCAAGTAGCCTACCATTAGCCCAGTAATCCATCTTCTTGTTACTCCTACCAAAGTGAATGACTTCACACTTAACTACATTGAATTCCATTTGCCACCTTTCTGCCCAGCTCTGCAACTTATCTATATCCCGCTGTAACCTACCACTTCCTTCCTCACTATCCACAACTCCACCGACTTTTGTGTCATCCGCAAACTTGCTTACCCAGCTTTCAAGCCCTTCCTCTAGATCATTTATAAAGATAACAAAAAGCAATGGTTCCAAAACAGATCCTTGTGGTACACCGCTAGTAACTGCACTCCAAGATGAACATAGTCAATCAACTACTACCCTCTGTCTCCTTCCAGCCAGCCAATTCCTAATCCAAACCTCTAATGTATCCTCAATGCCATACCTCCATAGTTTTAGCATTAGCCTACCATGGGGAACCTTATCGAACGCCTTACTAAAATCCATATACACAACATCTACTGCTTTACCCTCGTCCACTTCCTTAGTCACCTTCTCAAAGAACTTCATCACTTTATTTATTCATCACTTGCAACAACTGTTCCTTAAACAGTCTCCACATGTCGATAGTGCCTTTACCATGGAACAATTGCTCTCAATCCATGTTTCCATAACTGATGTCTAATTGCATCATAGTTTCTTTTTCCCCAATTAAACATCCTCCCATTTTGCCTAATCCTCTCCTTCTCCATAGCTATGTGAGGCAGTTGTGGTCACTATCACCAAAATGCTCTCCTATCACAAGATCTGATACCTGTCCCAGCTCGTTTCCGAGCACCAAGTCTAGAATGGCCACTCCCCTTGTCGGCCTGTCAACATACTGAGTTAGGAAACCCTCCTGAACACACCTCACAAAAACAGCTCGATTCAAATCTTATGCTCGAAGGAGGTTCCAATCAATATTGGGAAAGTTAAAGTCACCCATTACAACAACCCTACTATGTCCACACTTTTCCAAAATCTGCCGACCTATGCTTTCTTCCATCTCCCTGCTGCTCTTGGGGGGCCTGGAGTAAACCCCTAAAGAGGTGACTGCTTCCTTGCTGTTCCTTCTTTTCACCCATACTGACTCGGCAGGCAGAACTTCCTCGACAATGGAAGCTTCTGTAGCTGTGATACCCTCTCTGATTAGTAGTGCTACACCCCGTCCTCTTTTCCCCCCTCCCTATTCTTTTTAAATGCTCTAAACGTGTACAGATTAAACTTCATCTGCTGTTTCTTGGCCCATTTGTCCAACTGGTCTAGATCTTGATGTATTTTTTGACAAACTTCTACACTAAACATAACTCCACCAATCTTTTGTCATCTTCAAACTTACTAACACACCTATCTACATTTTCTTTCAATTTTTATATATAAATCACAAAATGCAGAGGTCTCTGTATAGATCCCTACAGAAGACCACTGGTCAGGCATCTCCCATCAGTAAAACACCCTTCCACTCCAACCCTCTGACTTCTATGAGCAAGCCAATGATGAATCGAAGTCATCATGTTACCATGGATCTATACGCATCTTAATTTTCTGGATGAGACTACCAGTGAGGAACCTTGCAAAAGTCTTACTAAAATCCATGTGGACACATCCACTATTCTACCCTCATTGATCACCTTTGTCACTTGCTTGCAAAATTCAATCAAATTAGTAAGGCATGACTTACCCCGCACAACGCCATGCTGACTATCCCTAATCAGGCTATGTTTTTTTAAATGTACATAAACCCTATCCCCGAGAATTCTCCCCAATGGTTTCCCACCCACCAATATGAGATTCACTGGTCTGTACTTTCCTAGATTATCCCTACTTCTCTTTTTGAACAATATGAGCTATTCACCAGTATTCTGGGACCTTACGTATGGTAGCGAGGATACAAAGATCTTGATCAAGGCTGCATGTCTTGCCTGTCTCAATAACCTGGGGTAAATAGCATCAGGCCCTGGGACTTATCCACCTCAATGCCCTTCAAAAGGCCCAATATAACTTATTTCTTAATCTCAAATTATCCTAGCATTCTAACATCCTACACGCAACTCTCACTTTCTTCTATACCATGGGTGAATACCGATGCAAAGTATTCATTTAGGATCTTGCCCACATCCTCTGCCTCCAAGCACAAGTTCTCTCCTTTGTCCTCAAGTGGTCCTACTTTCTCCTCAGTTATCCTCTTGTTTTTAATGTATGTATTGAATGCCTTGGCATTCTCTTTAACTCTGCTTGTCAAAATAATTTCATGGTCCCTCCTCATTCTCCTAATTCCTTACTTAAATTCCTTCCTGCTTTATTTATATTCCTCATGGGCCCTGTCTAATTTTAACTTCCACAACATTATATTTGCTTTTTCATTCATTTTGACTAAATTCAAAGTTTCCTTTGTTATCCAAGGGTCCCTTATCTTGCCATCCTTGTCCTTCCTCCTTACTGGAACACGCTGGTCCTGAATTCAAATCAGTATGTTTTCAAAAGCTCCACATGTCAAATGTGGACTTGCCTGAAAACAACCACTCCCAATTAACTCTCTCTAACTCCTGCTTAATGCTGTCATATTTTTCCCTGCCCCAATTTGGTACTTTCCTGAAAAGTCCAGATTTATCCTTATTTACAACTATCTTAAAACCAAAGACATCTTGATCGCTGTTCCTAAAACACTCCCCATTGTAAGGTCAGTCATCTGGCCAGGTTAATTTACCAGTAAAAAGTCCATATGGTCCCTCCTCTCATTGATTATCCACATACTGTTTCAAGAAACTCTCTTGGATGCACCTAACAAAATCTGTCCGTCTAAACCTCTTGCTCTCAGGAAGTCCCAGTCAATATTGGGGAAGTTAAAGTCACCTACCCGACTATTTTTGCATCTTTCCATAATCTGCCTACATATCTGTTTCTCCAGGTCCTGGTGGCAGTTGGGGGCCTATAGTATAATCCCATCAGACTGATTGCACTTTTCACATTTTTGAGCTGTATGCATATTGCCTCAGTGGATGAGCGCTCTGGTATGTCTTCTCTCAGTGCAGCTGTGACATTCTCCCTGATATGTAAAGCAACAACTCCACCTCTTTTACCTTCCTCTCTGTCATATCTAAAACATTGAAACCCTAGAATATTGAGCAGCCAGGCCTATCCCTCTCTCAATCAGGTCTTGATAATGGCTGCAACATCCTAGCCCCAAGTACTGATCCAGGGTCTCAGCTCATCTACCTTATATATAATACTCTGTGTTGAAATATACATATACCAGCCCATTAGTATTATTGTGTTCATTTACATATCTCTGCCTGTCCTTTCTTTCTGACAAACTTGTCCCAATATCTTCCTTCCCCTCAATCCCTCTTTGCTGACTGGCTATTCTGCCTGGTCCCCTCCCCAGTAACACTTGTGAACAGCCCTGCAAGGATATTGGTTCCCCTCCAGTTTAGGTGCTATCTGTCCCCATCTGTCCAGGCCATCCTTGCTCAAGAAAAGGTCACAATTATCCAAGAACCTGAAACTGTGTCCCCTGCACCAGCTCCTTAGCTATGCATTTATTTATCCTATTTTCCTACATGTATACTCGCTAGCATGTGGGTCTGGGAGTAATGTAGAGATTGCAACATTTGAGATCTTGTTCTTTGATCTACAGCCTAGCTCCCTGAAGTCTTGATGCAAGACTTCATTCCTCACTTTACTGATGTCATTGGTACCAACATATACTTTGACCTGTAACACATCACCCTCACCTTTTAGGATGCCCTGCAGCAGTTCAGTGACATTCCTGACCCTTGCACCAGAGAGGCAACACACCATACTGGAATCACATCTTCAACTGCAGAAGTGCCTGTCTGCTCCTCTAACTGAAGAATCCCCTACCCTTTGCACTTCCTTTGCTGTTTCTCTCCAGCTGCACAGTCAAGCCACCTTGTTGCAGAAGCTTAGCTCTGACTGCACTCCTCCAAGGTAACAGCACCCTCATCAGCTTGCAAATTGGAATATCAGTTAGTGAGTGGGACTCCTGCATTACATGTCTGTTCTTTCTGGTCTGTATGGTGGTCACCCATTCACCTCCTTCCTCTAGTCCCTTGGGGCTGTGGTGTGACCACTTCTCTCTAGATGTTCTATCCATGTAACCCAGCCTCACAATGTATCTCTAACCACTGCTGAAGCTCTGAGACCCAGAGCTCAATCTTTTGCAGCTGGGAGCACTTCTTGCATATGTGGTCATCTGATACACTGGAAGAGTTCAGGACTACTCACATATGACAAGCTATACATTCCACTCTGCTGTCCTCTCCTGACATCTCTTAAATTTGCAATTAATCCCACAGATTAAAACAAAGCTTCACAATAGCCTCAGCTGTTTAAACACAGTCCCCAGTGTCAATTATTCACTAACCAAACAGCTTAACACTTTCGTATTGAGAATCCAAGGCAGATGCTCGAGCCTAAAGTAGACAAGTAGGAGGCTGGAAAAACACAGCAAGCCAGGCAGCATTAGGAGGTGGAGAAGTCATCATTTTAGGTGGAACCCTTCTTCAGCCTAGAAGTTAAAAATCACACAACACCAGGTTATAGTCCAACAGGTTTAATTGGAAGCACACTAGTTTTCAGAGCGCCGCTCCTTCATCACTATCAACCCGCTGTTGTGTGATTTTTAACTTTGTGCACCCCAGTCCAACACCAGCATCTCCAAATCAGTCTGGAAGAAGGGTTACCCACAAGATGTTGACTCCTCCACCTCCTGATGCTGCCTGGCTTGCTGTGCTCTTTCAGCCTCCTGCTTGTCTTTCACTTTCTTATGGCTTTCCAAACTCTGAATCTCCTTCCTTCCTGGTTATTGAGTCTCCACCCTCCAACTGCTCTCGACTCCAAGGTAAGTCTCTGGAAGGCTTTTATACTGTCCATTATTCCGCCCTTCCAACCTTCTGCCTGTTCCCAATAACACTGCATATTGTTTCTCTTTAAATATTCATCCAGTGCACTCTTGAATGCCTTAATTTAACCGGTCTCCACCACACTTCCAGTCAGTGCATTCCAGAACTGTGTAAAACTACTTGCTGTGTAAAACTTTTGCTTCTTTTGCAAAACACTTTAAATTTTTGGTTCTTGATTCATTACAAGTGGGAGCAGTTTTTTTCCTGTCTGCTCTGTACAGAACCCTCATAATTTTGAAATCTTGCTTCAAATCCTCATTTTTGCCTTCTCTGTCACAGTCCCAAGTTCTTCTATCTTTCCTCATAACTGGAACATTTATCCCGGAACTATTTTTGTACATTTCTTCTGCATTCTCTGAAATACATTCACATCCTTCTTATAATGTGGTGCTCAGAACTGTACACAATACTCCACATGAGGTTTAATCACTGGCTTGTACAAGTTCATTATAACCTCTTTGCTCTTGAACTCTCTGTCCCTGTTAAGTCTAGAATACAGCTCTCCATAACTGTCATGATGCCTACATATATCTGGTTCTGTACACCATTTAAAGTAGTATCCTTTAATTTATAGTCTCATTAATATCTTTGCACTAAAGTGCTTCACATTTCCTCCACATTCAATTTCATCTCACAACTGTCTAGTTACTTCAACAATGAGAAAACATCCTTTTGAAGTTCTATACTGTCTGCCTCCATTTACATTTCTCCCAAACTTTGTGTTATCTGCAAACTTTGAAATTTGTCCTCAGCATGCCAAGAGCGATTCATTTATTTAGGTCAGGAAACGGGAAGGGTTCCAATCCTATCTTAAACATTTCTAGTTGACCATGAATGGTGGGTCTGTCTTTTGGAATGTTTTTAATGATACAGTGTGCTTAGTGTCTAACAGAGGGGTTCCTTCCGAGCAAGGAGAAGTCACCAGGTACCTGTTCTGAGTTCCACATCACAAATTCTTGTCATCCAGTTTAGGGAGAACTGCACAGTAAAATACTGTATTTTAGTTAGCAAGATCTGCAGTTATAAAGTTGTCAACAAAGAATAATCCCCCTGAATAGGCTACTGTCCATTACCTTGAGATAATCTTGACTGGATATCTGGAACCTAAATTAATGATACAGTGAGTCATTCCCTTTATAATGTTTTTTAAGAAAAATCTATATTAAAGGTGCTCTGTCTGAGTGTGCATAGTATTCTCAAAAAAGTTGAGGATTCAGATTAATGTAAATGAATATGACTTAATTGCTGCTAGAGAGAAATTGGGAACTGAATATCAGGATATCCCTCCAACAACTTGCCCAAAACCGAGGTCAGGTTCACCGATGTATAGTTCTCGAGCATGTCCTTACCACCCTTCTTAAACAGTGGAATCACATTTTCCAATGGGCGGCACGGTGGCACAGTGGTTAGCACTGCTGCCTCACAGCGCCAGGACCTGGGTTCAATTCCCTCAGGCGACTGACTGTGTGGAGTTTCACGTTCTCCCCGTGTCTGCGTGGGTTTCCTCCGGGTGCTCCGGTTTCCTCCCACCGTCCAAAGATGTGCGGGTCAGGTGAATTGGCCATGCTAAATTGCCCGTAGTGTTAGGTAAGGGGTATATGTAGGGGTATGGGTGGGTTGCGCTTCGGCGGGTCGGTGTGGACTTGTTGGGCCGAAGGGCCTGTTTCCACACTGTAAATCTAATCTAATCTAAAACCTCCAGTCTTCCGGCACCTTACCTGTGACAATCAATGATACAAATATCTCAGGAAGAGGCTTGTTGAAGGGAATCCTGAGGGACAGGAGGTTAGTTCTGATTAGGGATAGGCTTTGTGTGTGGGAAATCATGTCTCACAAACTAGATTGAGTTTTTTGAGCAAATAACAAAGAGGATTGATGAGGGTAGAGCAGTAGATGTGATCTATATGAATGTAAGTAAGGCATTCGACAAGGTTACCCATGGGAGACTGATTCGCAAGGTTCTATCTCATGGTATTCAGGGAGAACTTGACATTTGGATACAAAACTATCTCAAAGGGAGAAGACAGAGGGTGGTAGTCAAGGGTTGTTTTTCAGACTGGAGGTCTATGACCAGTGGAGTGCCACAAGTGCTGGATCCTCTACTTTTTGTTATTTACATAAATGATTTGGATGCGAGCATAATAGGTATAATTGGTAAGTTTGCAGATGACACCAAAACTGGAGGTGAAGTGGGACAGCGAAGAGGGTTACCTTAGATTACAACAGGATCTTGACCAGATGGGCCAAAGGGCTGAGAAATGGCAAATGGAGTTTAATTCAGATGAATGCGAGGTGCTGCATTATGGGAAAGCAAATCTTTGCAAGACTTATACACTTAATGGTAAGGTCCTAGGGAATGTTGTTGAACAAAGAGACCTTGGAATGCATGTTCATAGCTCCTTGAAAGTGGAGTCGCAGGCAGATAGGATAGTGAAGAAGGTATTTGGTATGCTTTCCTTTATTGGTCAGAATATCGAGTACAGGAGTTGGGCAGTCATGTTGCAGTTGTACAGGACATTGGTTAGGCCACTGTTGGAATATTGTGTGCAACTCTGGTCTCCTTCCTATCGGAAAGATGTGAAACTTGAAAAGGTTCAGAAAAGATTTACAAGGATGTTGCCAGGGTTGGAGGATTTGAGTTATAGGGAGACACTGAATTGGCTGGGGTTGTTTTCCCTTGAGTGTTGGAGGCTGAGGGCTGACCTTATAGAGGTTTACAAAATTATGAGGGGCCTGCATAGGCTAATTAGGCAACGTCTTTTCCCTGGGGTTGGGGAGTCCAGAACTAGACGACATAGGTTTAGGATGAGAGGGGTAAGATATGAAAGAGACCTAAGGGGCAACTTTTTCACACAGAGGGTGGTACGTGTATTTAATGAGCTACCAGATGAATTAGTGGAAGCTGGTACAGTTGCAACAATTAAGAGGCATTTGGATGGGTATATGAATAGGAAGAGTTTGGAGGGATATGGGTCGGGTGCTGGCAGGTGGGACTATCTGGTTGGCATTGGGTTAGGATATCTGGTCGGCATGGATGGGTTGGACCGAAAGGTCTGTTTCCATACTTTACGTCTCTATGACTTTATGGTTCAGCCAACTTTGTTATTGTCCCTCTGAAATCGCTCAGCATCATCCTCACAATTCATTATTCTCCCTAGCTTAGTATCATCTGCAAATTTAGAGATTTTTCCCACAGTACACATCTCCAAATCATTTGTATACATAATTTCTGTGGTTAGTTTCCCTTCAAGTATTGTGTAGTGCTCTTTTTATAGTGCTTTTATTTCCTGTGAATCTCTCCCTGACCATGATTTAGGGTTCGGCAAGGTCACTGCCACTCAGCTTTACAAAGTTCAAAGTCAGTAAAATTTGCAGGTTCATGCCTGTTGTTCAATTCCAGATGTTTCCCAAATTGGACAGAGAATTTCAGCTTTGTCATATATATTTGAAGCACGGGACTGAATCTTACCATTTTTTTGGCTAAGTCCAAATTGTACCACTTTTTAAACTGCAGGGCCCAGAGGGTTCTCTTGCCATACCTGACTCAACCCATGTCATTATTTAACTATCTCACACGCATGGGGTCTCTTGCGTCTGATTTACACCCCATCGTTCCTGGTACAACTTGACAGGAATCCCAGAGTTGAGCAGATTCTCCTGTACCCACACCACCTTTAAAAACCCAGTGTTCATCCAGAAAGGCACTGTTCCCCTCAGAGCTGCCCTGCTCAGCTGTGAACATTTGCCTCAGATATGGCAGCAATGGAAGTTGACACTCTGATTTACAAGTAGGCTCCTGGATGGTATGGTGGACAGGCAAGACACCTCTTCCCACTATGTGCAGCAGTGGAGACCACGACGTCAGACTGTGTCAGCCATGTCCAAGGTTGGCACGCAGGTTAAGTCATCTCAGACATCTGGAAGAATGACCAGAGCTGTGCGAAGAAAGCCAGTGTTCTCCACTCCACTAGCTAACATTGACTCTGATACCTCTCAGTCAATTTCTCTCTGGTATTGTACTCAACTCCCACCAAGACTCATGCTCCACTACTCACACTATTGCATGCAAAATCTTCCCCACATGATCTTACCCACTCCAATGCTCAACAGCCCTAAACTTGCATGTCATCTACATTGTCCACTTACTCACTCAGGAGACCTTCCTAATTGCACCTATCCTAACAGCTGTGTCATCCACTTTCATCTCCCCTAATATGTGCCTCTTTCTCATTTCAGGAGCAAATCAGCACACAATCAAGCAAAGAAAATCAAGATGGGCATTGTGTTGCCTATCACTCAGCTTATGAGGAGAGGACCTTGACTGTGACTACCCTTATCAGAGTCTAGGCTCGGATGGGAAGCTGCTCTTGACCTATTGCGTTCTGAACCCCCAAGCAAAGGCTAAGCCCCTTGACTTGGCTGATACATTCTAATACCTCTGACGAGTTTCCTTGCTCTTTCTCTGGGCTATAAACAACAGTAATATGAACCTGCTGAAAATGTGTTGCTGGAAAAGTGCAGCAGGTCAGGCAGCATCCAAGGAACAGGAAATTCGACGTTTCAGGTATAAGCCCTTCATCAGGGTTTATGCGTCGCTTTTCCAGCAACACATTTTCAGCTCTGATCTCCAGCATCTGCAGACCTCACTTTCTCCAGTAATATGAACCTGGTATCTCTCGCTGAATTCCCCTAACCCCCGCCCCCATTCCCACCCTACGCTATGCTTCACATGTGATATTTAATAAACTCCTTTGCTTCTGCTTAGCAGATCTTCAGGGGATATGAATAGCCTCCTTCCTTTGTCAGAATCCCAAGGGGTGAAACCCACGTCCCTGCGTCATAGGTTTGAGAGATAAATCACCCATTCCATATATGGAATGAGCTGCCAGAGGAAGTGGTGGGGGCTGATACAATTACAACATTTTAGAGGTATCTGGATGGGTATGTGAAAAGATCAGAGGGCTGTTGGCCAAATGCTGGCAAATCATATTAGATTAATTTAGGTTATATGGTCGTCATAGACAAGTTTGAAGTATCTGTTCTATGCTGAACAACCATATGACCATATGTATTGAAATAGGTCAATAGGTCCTGTGTAATAGGCCAAATGGCTCCTTCCTGTTTCTTTGGTCTGGGATATAAGAGCTAAGTAGCTTCATCCAACTCCGTGTAGCAGAGTCAAAAGATTGACTGCAACATTGTAATGTAGACTGAGGTGAAGCACAATTAGGCCATGAGGCAGATCTATTCATGTTTCATCTACACTTTCTAGTGTGTAGCCCATCATCTTTGACTCCAAAATCCAACTATCCCAGCCTTAAATAAATGTAAAGACTTTGCTACCCTCTGGTGAAGAAAATTTTACATTTGAATGATCCTTTTAGAATATCTCTTCAGTCCTGTTCATCAGAGATTGCAGGAGGTCACTGCTTCATTTTCTTACCCCTTTTTTCTACTGGTCACAACAAACTTTAAGCAGATTGGTGAAATAGCCAATGTTGGAAGCGTCAAACTGTGTCAGGTTCATTATTAAGAACAAATCAACTGGGTTTCTTCAGTCAACAACAAATAACTGGCTTCCTACCAAATCAAAATTATTCAAATGAAGAAGCAATGCCAACATGTACACACACAAGTCTGATGAGAAGCAAAAAAGCAAAAAATAAAATGACAATAGGTAATTCCAATGAATCTGTTGCAGTACGTCTGTTGTAAAGATGATGCAAGCATTTTTGGATCACATAGTTTGTAATAAGGAGTTGCAAAAGAAGCGAGAGAGCAGGGCAAATGTTCTTCTTGTCTGAATTGATCATATCCCCTTGCAAACAGAACTATATGACTTCTCTTAAAAAAACGTTCTCCTACCTGAATTCTCTGTTCTTTGTGTGTGCATCATTGTTGCTGTTGTACGCGATGCTATTCCTTAGTTATTAGTCTTTTATTTTTCAGTTCATGAGAGCTATAGGTAGAGGCTAAATAGTCTGATGCTATTTTTCCTGGAGCATTGGAGGCTGAAGGGGTAACATTTTACATTTTTATAAAATCATGAGGAGCATGGATCGAGTGAATAGTCAAGGATTTTCTCCCAGGGAGTTCAAAACTCGGCAGCATAGGTTTAAGGTGAGAGGGGCTAGATTTAAAAGGGATCTTTTTGAAGCAGAGAGTGATGCATATATTGAATGAGCTGCCAGAGGAAGTGGTGGAGGCTGACACAATTTAAGAGGTATCTGGATGGGTATGTGAAAAGTTCAGAGGGTTGTTGGCCAAATGCTGGCAAATCAGATTAGATTAATTTAGGTTATATGGTCGTCATAGACAAGTTTGAAGTATCTGTTCTATGCTGAACAACCATGTGACCATATATATTGAAATGGGTCTTCATTAACCTTTCATTAAAGAAAAGGTACTTGCATCATTTCATCACAACATGTCTTCTTCTTAAACCATGTCACAGAATCTTTACAATGAGGAAAGAGGCCATTTGGCCGATGCAGTTTCCACTGACTCTCTGCAGAATATCCTATCAGACTCAGCCCCAGCTGCAGCCTCCACCCTCTCCCTGCAACCCTGCATTTATGGTTAATCCATCTCACCTGCACATCTTTGGAAGGAAACTGAAGAACCCAGAGGAAACCCACAGGAACAACATGCAAATTCCACAATGACACGCACCCAAGACTAGAATCGAACCCAGGTCATTGGTGCTGTGAGACAGAAGTACTCACCACTTAGCCACAGTGCTGGTTTTAGTTGCCATTACAAGAGGAAACATGCCATGGTTACAAATTCCAACATGGCACTTCTTGTTGCGATAAGATGTTCTCTCATTTCTCAGGCCTGACCTGTTTAGCTTTGCTTCTTCAGGTAAGCCCTTTATCCTAGGAATGAAGAAAATGAAATTTCTCTGAAGTGTTTCTTCAGAAATTGTACCTTTATTTTTCAGATAAGATGGCAAAACTGCACACGGTATATCGCACACGGTCTCATTAACACATTGTACAATGGCAGTAAAGCAACCCTATTTTAATGATCCATTGTCTTACAATAAACAGCAGTATTCCATTTGACCGCCAAAGCATTTGCTGTATATGCAGACTATATGATTAATTTACCAGGACACTCAGATCCCCTGTTTCCACTGAGTTCTCCAATCTTTCTCCATTTAAGTAGTTTACAGCTTTCCTCTTCTTCTTGTCAAAATGACCAATTTCACATATGTCCAGAATATAGTTAATTTGCTGAATATTTCCTCTGTACCTCCCATTGTTGAGTCCATACTTTCTGACATGTACTATCCCACTTATCTTGGTGTCATTATGAAATTTAATTCTAACACATTCAGTGCATCATCCAAATCATTGGCATAAATTACAATGGTAAAATTACCATAGCCTTATCACATTATCAGGCTGCTCTCTCATTTGAGAGAGGTTCAGAGGGGCAGTCCTTCACGGTAACCTCAGCCAGTATGTGAAGTGAAGCCATGCTGTTAGTGTCATTCTGCATTGCAAATCAGCCTTCCAGCAACTGAGTTAACTGATCTCTGAGGTAAAATAGCAATAGTCCCACTGAGCCAAAGTTCTGCTCATTCATTAGAGAAAGATGACTGGTGGTGTTTTAACCTGAAGGTTAGAGCCCACCATGCCTCAATAGAGGAGTGACATTGAGAAATAAAGTCCTTCATAGCAACCTCAACCAGTACAGCAATTGAACCCATGGTCTTGACTCTCTCTGCTTTGCAAACCAGCTGTCCAGCTAACTGATCCCCACAAAGGTAAGAAGAGTTGATAACCCCACACTAGTCCCAGGAACACTCCAAACCGAAATTTAAATATTATCACCAGCCTTTGCTCCCCAGAAGCAAATGCTCCCCTGCTCCTATAAAGCAGCTGATAAGAGAGGTACCAAGACAGTCGGCGTATCATTTTCACTCCGGTTAACAAAGATCTGATTGCATTCATTTATTTTTTCAGCTTTTGTTCCGAAGACAAAGTGACAATCCAAATATTGTAAGAATTTCTGGCTCCACCACTCTAAAGGCAACTAGTTCCAGACTCCCAGCAGGATCTGAGTTAGAAAGATTTTCTTAAACTCTCTTCTTGGCTTTCTATCTTCCTTTGATGCTGCCTGACCTGCTGCGTTTTAACCAGCAACACTTTGTCAGCTCTGATCAGCACCTGCAGACCTCACTTTTTACTCTTTCTATCTTTAAGCTTGAATCTATGACCCTTCATTATTGACCCCTGTAATCATGGAAAAACTGCCTTCCTATCTCCCTATCTAGGCCCTTCACAATCTTATACATTTCTATCTGTTTCCCTCTCAATCTTTGCTGCTCCATGGAAAACAAATACAGCTATCCAATTTTTCTTCATAGCTCAGATACTCCAGTCCAAGTAGCATCCTAATAAAGTCTCCTGTGTATCTTCTCGAGTGCAATAACATCCTTCCTATAACATGGTGTTTGGAACTAAACCAGCATTTTATATAAGTCCAGCATTTCCTCCCTGTTTTTGTATGTGATAAGAGTCATAGAGATATACAGAATGGAAACAGTACCTTCGCTCCAACCTGTCCATACCGACAAGACATCCCAACCTAGTCTAATCCCACCTACCAGCACTTGGCTCCTATCTCTCTAAATTGTTCCTATTCATGTGCCCATCCAGGCGCCTTTTCAATGTTGCAATTATACCAGCCTCCACCACTTCCTCTGGCAGCTCATTCCATACACGCATCACCCTCTGCTTGAAAAAGTTGCCCCTTAGGTCTCTTTTATTATCTTGTCCCTCTCATCTTAAACCTACGCCCTCTAGTTCTGGACTCCTCCACCCCAGTAAAAAGACCTTGTCTATTTATCTTATCCATGCCCCTCACGATTGTAGAAACCTCTATAAGGTCACCCCTTAGCTTCCGATGCTCCAAGGAAAACAGCCCCAGTCTATTCATCTTCTCCCTATAGCTCAAATCCTCCAACCCTGGCATCAACCCTAGCATAATCTTTTCTGAACCCTTTCAAGTTTCACAACATCCTTCAGATAGGAAGGAGGCCAGAATTGCATGCAATATTCCAAAAGAGGCCTAACCAACCATTTAATAAGAAAGGTATGCATCCCCGATGCCTTCTTAGTCATCTTATCTATCTGTACTCTTACCTTCAATGATCTGAGGGTATGCATATCCAGGGTCCTATGATTCATATTTATAGATCATAGAAACCCTATAGTGTGCAAACAAGCCCTTTGGCCCAACAAGGCCACACTGACTCTCCGAACAGTAATCCACCCAGATGCATTCCTCCACCTATTATCCTATATTTACCACTGACTAATGCACCTAACCTATACATCCCTGGCCATTGTGGGCAATTTAGCATGGCCAATTCACCTAACCCTTACACCTTTGGATTGTGGGAGGAAATTGGAGCACCCGGAAGAAACCTACGCAGACACGGGAAAAATGTGCAAACTCCACACAAACATTCATCTGAGGCTGGAATCAAACCTGGGTCCCTGGCACTATGAAGCAGTGGTGCTAACCATTGAGCCACTGTGCCACCCCTAAATTGTAATTCCTTGCTTTTTTGCACCTCCCATAGTGCATTTTCCAGCACTTTTCTGGATTGTCACTGATCTGACCACCTAACCAGTCATCTCTCATTGTAAACTTCAGTCGGGAGATGCCCAACCTGCTCAATCTTTTCTCATAGAATAACTTTTTCATCCTACAGATTAGTTGTGCAAACCATCTCTTAAATGCTTCTAGTGCAATTATACTTTTTCTCAGGGAATGAAAACTTCACACACAGTCTCCAAATGTGATCCATGTGGAACTGCATTAACTTTTATACACTTGCAATAAACTGAATAACAGCCATTTGGATACAGAACTGGCTCAAAGGAGCCAGTGGTTAGAACTGCAGCCTCACCGCGCTGGGGACCCGGTTCAATACCAGCCTCAGGCGATTGTCTGTGTGGAATTTGCACATTCTCCCTGTGTCTGCATGGGTTTTCTCTGGGTACTCTGGTTTCCTCCCATAGTCCAAAGATGTGCAGGTCAGGTAGGTAGGCCACGCCAAATGAGTCTTGGTGGGTTACTCTTCGGATAGTTAGTGTGAACTGGTTGGGCTGAAGGGCCTCTTTCCATACTGTAAGGCATCTAATCTAAAAGGTGGTGATGGAGGGTTGTTTTTTCAGACTGGAGGCCTGAGACCATTGGAATGCTACAAGGATTGGTACTGGGTCCACTACTTTTCATCATTTATATAAATGATTTGGATGTGAGCATAAAAGGTATAGTT
The DNA here is from genome assembly GCF_020745735.1 of Hemiscyllium ocellatum. Classification (NCBI taxonomy): domain Eukaryota; kingdom Metazoa; phylum Chordata; class Chondrichthyes; order Orectolobiformes; family Hemiscylliidae; genus Hemiscyllium; species Hemiscyllium ocellatum. The sequence continues at coordinate 4,625,777 of NC_083443.1, read as the reverse complement.
AGTAAGTTTGCAGATGGCACCAAAATTGGAGATGTAGTGGACAGAGAAGAAAGTTACCTCATATTACAACCGGATCTTGACCTGACAGGCCAATGGGTTGAGAGGTGGCAGGTGGAGTTTAACTCTGATAAATGCGAAATGCTGCATTTTGTGAAAGCAAATCTTTGCAGGACTTATACACTTACTGGTAAGGTCCTAGGAAATGTTGCTGAACAATGAGACCTTGGAGTGCCGGTTCACAGCTCCTTGAAAGTAAAGTCACAGGTAGATAGGATAGTGAAGAAGTTGTTTGGTATGCTTTCCTTTATTGGTCAGAGTATTGAGTACAGGGGTTGGGCAGTCATGTTGCTGCTGTACAGGACATTGGTTAGGCCACTGTTGGAATATTGTGTGCAATTCTGGTCTCCTTCCTATCGGAAAGATGTTGTGAAACTTGTAAGGGTTCAGAGTAGTTTAACAAGGATGTTGCCAGGGTTGGAGGGTTTGAGTTATAGGGAGAGGCTAAACAGACTGGAGCTGTTTTCCATGAAGTACCAGAGGCTGAGGGGTTTGAAAAATTATACGGGACACAGATAAGACAAGTAGATAACCTCTTTTCCATGGGGTGGGGAGTCCAGAACTAGAGGGCATAGGTTTAGGGTGAGAGGGGAAAGATATAAAAAAACCTAAAGGGCAACTTTATCACGCAGTGGGTGGTGTGTGTATGGAATGAGCTGCCAGAGGAAGTGGTGTAGGCTAGTACAATGGCAACATTTAAAAGGCATTTGGATGGGCATATGACTAGAAAGGCTTTGGAGGGATATGGGCTGGGTGTGGTAGGTGGGACTAGATGGGTTTGAGATACCTTGTTGGCATGGACGGGTTGGATCGAAGGGTTTGTTTCCGTGCTGTACATCTCTATGACTCTATAACCTCTCTGCTCCAGTTCATGTGAAATAAGATTTTCAGGGCTGACTGTCCCCCTAGTGCATCTGTGTTAATCTTGAGAGACTGGATGGCCTTTTGCTTATGTATAATGATTCTAAGGCCTGTTTCTGTGTAACAGGCTTGAAAGCTGATTGGTACCACCCCTCACTTGTGCAATAAACTCTAGCAGTTGAATGACTTCCTCCTGCTCTTGCGAGCCATCCCGAGAGCCAGAATAGCCTCCTCCTGTTCCTGTGTAACAGGCCCAAGGGCTTTCGCCAATTCATAATGTAATTGGCTTATATGGCCTGAAAGGCCATCTTCTGGTCTTGTGTAACCATCCCGATGGGCTCCTTCAGTTCCTGTGCAACAAATTCAAGTTGTTGAATTTTTACCTTCAGTTCCTGGGTAATGCCCATAAGGCCTGAATAGTCATTCCTGTTAGTGTGTACCAGTCCCTTATCATTCTCAGCTCCTCTATCGATCCCTGCTCCCCTGTCACTCCCAACACACTCTCCCATTCCTGGTTTTCATTTAACTCCCAGCCCCCTGTAATTCCTACCTTTCCCTTATTACAGTGCCATCATTTGGCTGTGAAAATATTGGTATATTGAAGGTGAAGGAGAAACTTGGAGGCTGTTCATAACTCTAACATGTGAACTTTGGAAATCCAATACTATGGTTTTATGACAGAGATAGATTATAATAAAAAAAATTGATGTTCTTTAACTGACATTATGTGGAACATTCTACAAAGACTAGAGCAGCAGTTACATAGAAACACCAATACCTGTTCCCCTCCAAGCTTCACACTACCCTGACTTGAAAATGTATCGCCATTCTTTCAATGTCGCTGAATCTCAATCCTGGAACTTCCTCCCGAACAGTGTACCTTTAGCAAATGGACTGCAATGGTTTGAGAAGGCAGCTCATTGTTATTTTCCCTCACACAAGTAGGGATGATGAATAAATGTTGATCCAGCTAGCAAAGCCCTTGAATCAAATAGGAATGGAATATTCTCTAACTGACGCTGTTGAGAAACTGGACAACAGTCAATTGAACAAAGGAATAAGATCCAGATGGAAGATTTCCAACTCCGACGAAAAACAGACACTGTTCAGAAGTCACATTTAGGTATTTAAAAGGGCTAATGCATTTTACCTGCTTTTGTGTTTCTTCACTTCAGGGCATTGAGCACAATCTAGGTGAAGAGACAGAAATGTTCAACCTCCATTGATCTTTATGAAACTGAGAGAGATCCTTCAGACTGACAATGTTTTCAAATATGTCTAAGAACTGTAAAGCAGTGACCTGTGTCTCCAATTTAATGATTTGGTGCAAGTTATTTTTCTAGAAATCACTTGTTCTCATGCCTGTGTGGGTGTGCTTAGAATGTGTTGCTTGTGTTTTGAAATAATTCAGAACTCCCTGTTTATTATTTCAAATCTAACTATTTCAGTAAAGCAGTGTGGTAACATATTGAAAGATCTCAGTAAGTCCTTAACCAAAGTTTGCCTCCAGACTACTGTTTAATTTGTCTGTTTGCCTTCTGCACAGTTAACCTAATGACGATATACGTACTGCATTACAAAAATTGTGGATTGTCTACATGTGTCACTCGTTACCTGATGGCCATGGCGGTGGCGGATTTCCTGGTCATTATCGTTGACCTGATATTGAGACATATTCCAATTGTTTTTGGGGAGACATTTTATTTCATAACATACGTTTATGTGTGTAACATCCATGCTGCCCTGCTTTTTGCAGCTACTGACTGTTCTGTCTGGTTCACTGTCTCTTTCACCTTTGATCGATTTGTGGCTATTTGTTCACAGAAGCTGAAAAGTAAATATTGCAGAAAGGAAACAACAACTGTGGTTCTGGGAACAGTAACTGTGGTGAGCTGTTTAAAAAACATTTTATGGTATTTCATGTTAACAGGTCGGTATTCACTGTGGAACGACCCCTGGTTTTGTTCTGTAACAACCAATCTTTATGCCTCCCAGATCTGGGGACCAATTGAGTTCTTCTACAACATTTTAACCCCAGGTCTCCCATTTGCACTGATCCTGCTGCTCAATGTTTTCACCATCAGACACATATTAGTGACCAGCAGAGCCCGCAAGAGACTCCGGACTCCCAGTGGTGGGGAGAGATCAAAAGACACAGAAATGGAGAGTCGTAGGAAATCCATCATTTTACTGTTTATTATCTCGGCCAACTTCATCCTGTTGTGGGCAACATTAATGGTGTTTTCTATGTGGAGACGTATCCATGCCTTGGGGTATCTGAGTTACCATTTAGATTTTATTGTGCAGGAAATAGGGTTCATGCTGCAGCTGCTCAGTTGCTGCACAAATACAGTGATTTATGCCATTACTCAGACTATGTTCAGAGATCAGTTGAAGAATTTGTTGAAATATCCCTTTCATCGAATTAACCAATCAATCAAATCAATTAATTAATGACTTACTTGTTTTCTAATTTTATCTCAAATTTCCAGCAGAGACGGGGTGATGCCTGATGCAAGGAAACATTCATACTTATAATTGAAATTTAAAACCCTTTCCAACACACAGGAAGGGAGTTGAATAAATGCATATTGCATCAGTTTTCACAGAGGCAGACACAGACGGCATTCCATAATTATTAAATCTTCAAGAGACAAAAGGTGAAGAGCAAATAAGTACTATAACTGCCATGAGAGAAAACATATGATGGAAACTAATGGTGCTAAACATCAATAAGCCCCCTGATTAAGTGCATCCTCAGACTTTAAAGGAATCAGATGCAGAGGTGGTAATAATCTTCCAAGAATGCACTGGCAATAATCTTCCAAGAAATCTTTAAATTGTGAAAAGGTGCCCAGAGATTTGGAAAACTGCCAGTCTGTTAAAAATAATGTAATTTACAAATGCATAATATGATCATAGAATCCCTACAGTTTGGAAACAGGCCATTTGGCCCAATATGTCATCATCGACCCTCTAAAGAGTATCCCACCCAGACCCCTAACACTCTACATTTCACCTGACAAAAGTAACTAATCTACACACCTGTGAACACTATGGACAAATTAGCATGGCCAATTCACCCGACATACACATCTTTGGATTGTGGGAGGAAACCCATATGCAGAGAATACACAAGCTCCACACAGACAGTTAGCTGAGGCTGGAATTAAACCCAGGTCCCTGATGCTGTGAGGCAGCAGTGCTAAACACTGAGCCACCATGCCACACATGAAAGGGAAAGGCTTCATGAAAGGGAAATCATGCCTGTCAAATCTACTAAACTTCTGGAGAAGGAAACTAGCAGGATAATAAAATGGAAGCTCTGGATGTAAAATATTTGGACTTTCAGAAGGCGTTTGACAAGGTACCACAAATTAACTATTTAATAAGACAAGAGCCCATGATGTTGGGGTAGTACATTAGCATGGATAAGTGTTGGCTAACTAATGGCAGAGAGTTGGTATGGAGTGGGAGGAACACATTTTCACGATGGCAATGTGTAACAAATGGTGTATCATGGTTGTCAATGCTGGATCCACAATTATTTATAATATATATAATTGACTTGGATGAGTCATTAGTGACATCACCAGTGATAAACACTAGTTACACTTTTGTGGTCACACCACAAGTTCAGTTAGGCAGATGGGTGACTGCTAGTAGAGGTAGTGAAGGAATCTCCTGTGGTTATTCCTCTCTAACAGGTTTACCATTTTGAATACTGTTGGCATGCAAGGTTCTCGGGAAGGTACAAGAGCAACAAATCAGGCCTATGGCACCATGACTGAGTCTGGCAAAATCCAAGCGGGCATTAGTAGTAGGGGACTCACTACTCAGGGGCATAGATGGGCATTTCTGTTGCAAAATTAAGACTCTAAGATGGTGTGTTGCCTCCCTCATACCAGGGTCGAGGACTTTTCTGAGCTGGTGCATGAAATTCTTATGGGGAGGGTAAGCATCCTGAGGTTATTGGACGCATCGGTCCAATAGCGGTACAGTAGCGGTAGGAAAAGTGATAAGGTCCTGAAGAGTGATCATAGTAAGTTAGACAGAAGATTAAAATGCAGGACTTCAAATGTAGCAATTTCTGGGCTACTTTCTGATGTCAGGTGTTAGAGAGACTGGGAACAGGAGGAGTTGGCAGATGAATGTGTGCTTAAGTGTGGGTGCATGGGGCAGGGATTTGAATTCTTGAACAATTGTGGTCTCTTCTGGGGTAGAAATGACCTGTCTAAGAAGGATGAGTTGCATCACGTTATAGTCCAACAGATTTATTTGGAAGCACTAGCTTTCAGAGCGCTGCTCCTTTATCAGGTTGTTGTGGAATATAAGATCTTAAGACACAGAATTTATAGCAAAGTGTGATGGAACTGAAATTATATATTAAAAAAGACCTGGATTGTTTAGTCGGTCTCTTATCCTTTCAAATGAACATGTTAGGTTCAGTTCTTTCATATGTAAATCGCAGAACTTTTTAAAAGTTACAGTCTCAAGTGAACTTTAACAATTGCTGTCCTGTTGGCCCAAATAATGCATTTAAGGTGTGAGTGCCCTGTGTGAGACTGTCTGTTCGACAATGTTCAAACTGATTCTAACCAAAACAACAGATTTAAGGAATCTTACAAGGATTCATGCAGTTTTTGAACAAAATAAAATGTAATTCTGCAAGTGTATTCAGTTTTTGAACAAAATATAATGTAATTCTGCAAGAGGAGCTGCGAGGGTGTGTGTGTATGTGTGTGTGAATGTGTGTCGTGCAATGCACAACACACAGATGCACAGTTACAGACAGACAGAAACACACACACTCTTACAGACACATCCACATTCCTACAGACCCTTACACCCACGCAGCTCCTCTCTCATACACAAGTTCTCTCTCATATGCTCACACGTGCACTCACACGCACCCTCTCACAGACGTACACTCCTTTACACTCACACTCTCTCATATATATACACAATCTCTCACAGACTCTCATAATCCACTGCCCCCAGCCCCCCACTTTTTATTTTCTCAAAAAACGCATGAATCCATGTAAGATTCTGTAAACGTATTTTTTAGATTAGAATCAGTCTGCACATTGTAGCAGACAGTCTCACACAGAGCACCTTAGACCTTAAATGCATTATCTGGGCCAACATGACACTAATTGCTAAAGTGCACTTCAGATGAGCCAATAGTCTGAGAAGTGGCAGGTGGAGTTTAATTTAGATAAATGCGAGGTGCTGCATTATGGGAAAACAAATCTTAGCAGGACTTATACACTTAATGGTAAGGTCTGAGGGAGTGTGTTGGACAAAGAGACCTTGGAGTGCATGTTCATAGCTCCTTGAAAGTGGAATCGCAGATAGATAGGATAGTGAAGAAGTTGTTTGGTATGCTTTCCTTTATTGGTCAGAGTATCCAGTACAGAAGTTGGGAGGTCATGTTGAGGTTGTACAGGACATTGGTTAGGCCACTGTTGGAATATTGTGTGCAATTCTGGTCTCCTTCCTATCGGAAAGATGTTGTGAAACTTGTAAGGATTCAGAGTAGTTTAACAAAGATGTTGCCAGAGTTGAAGGATTTGAGCTATAGGAAGAGGCTGAACAGGTTGGGGCTGTTTTCTCTGGAGTGTTGAAGGCTAAGGGGTGACCTTACAGAGGTTTGCAAAATTATGAGGGATGTGGATAGGATAAATAGACGAAGTCTTTTTCCTGGGATCGGGGAGTCCAGAACTAGAGGGCATAGGTTTAGGGTGAGAGGGGGAATCAATAAAAGGGACTGAAGGGGCAGCCTTTTCACACAGAGGAACAGTACGTGTATGGAATGAGCTGCCAGAAGAAATGGAGGAGCTGGTACAATTGCAACATTTAAAAGATTTTTGGATGGGTATATGAATATGAAAGGGTTTGGTGGGATATGGGTCGGGTGCTACCGGTGGGACTGGATTGGGTTGGAATATGTGGTTGGCATGGATGGGTTGGACTGAAGGGTCTGTTTCCATGCTGTACATCTCTATCACTCTAAAAGTTGAAAGACTTAACAAACAATCCAGGTCTTTTTCAGTCCATAATTTCAGTTACATCACACTGTAAACTTTTGCTATAAATTCTGTGTCTTATGATCTTATACTCCACAAACATCTGATGAAGGAGCAGTGCTCTGAAAGCTGGTGCTTCCAAATCTTCCTGTTGCACTATAACTTGGTGTCGCATGATCTTTAACCTGATAAGTGGAAGGCATTCAAAAAATGAGTTACTGAGAATTCAGGGCCAGCATGTTCCAGTTAGAGTAAAGGGCAAGGCTGGCATGTAGAAGGAACCCTGGATGATGAGCGTTATTGAGGCCCTAGCCAATAAAAAGATGGAGATGTGTATAGGTGGCCGGGTTCAAGTGAATTCCTTGAGGAGCATAGATGGTGTTGGAGTGCACTTAGGAGAGAAATCAGGAGGGTTAAAAGGGAACATAAAATTTCTTTTGCACTTAAGGTACATAAAGGGCAAAAGAATTAGCAGGGAGGTAATAGGGCCTCTTAAAGATCAACAAAGTTAACTATATGCAGAGACACAAGACATGGGTGAGATCCTAAATGAATATTTCTCATCAGTATTTACCATTGAGAAAGGCATGGGTACAAGGGATCTTGGGGAAATTAACAGTGATTAAAAATGTGTTGCTGGAAATGCACAGCAAGTCAGGCAGCATCAAAGGACTGAAGAAGGGCTTATGCCCGAAACATCGATTATCCTGCTCCTTTGATGCTGCCTGACCTGCTGCGTTTTTCCAGCAACACATTTTTCAGCTCTGCTCTCCAGCATCTGCAGTCCTCACTTTCTCCTATGAAATTAACAGTGATATCTTGACAAGAGTTCACATTATAGAAGAGATTCTCTTCTACTCTTAGAACAAATGAGCCAGGAGCAGGAGTATGCCGACTGGCCCTTCAAGCCTGCTCCACCACTCAATAAGATCACAGCTGATCTTCTCTTGGTCTCAGTTCCACTCACCTCCAGTAATTGACCCCTCCAATGAAATGAGATGTATGAGGCAAGGTTTTCGCACAAATGATGGTGAGTGCCTGGAACACACTACCAGAGGAGGTTGTGGAAGCAGACACAATAGCAACATTCAAGAAGCATCTGGACAAACATATGTTGAGGAAGGAAATAGAGGGATGCAGATCCTGTAAGTGAAAACATGTTTAGTAGGGAAGCGAAAAATATGTCGGTGTGGGCTTGGAGAGCCGAAGGGCCCATACTTGTGCTATGTTGTTCTTCACTTGCCGAATTTGCCTGCTTGCTTTCAGTGACTGGTTCCCAATGATATCCAGGTTTCTTTGTCCACAAACACCTCAAGCTGTAACCATTGAAATTATGTTTTGTCGCTCTGCATTTCCTTCTCCTTTTTTATATCTCTCAAGAAAGCAAACAGATTCCTCAAACTATCTTTGTTTGACAATTGTGCGATGACAGCATGCAATTTGTTTTCTCTCTTTGAGAAGTATGTCCTTCATTAGATAAAAGAGCCAAAACTTTGCACAGTAAGTCAAATGATCTCACCACAATAACACACTCTGAATTCTGAGTTCGCCCATGTGAATTCAAGACCAACATACTGTTTATCTTTCTAACTTTGGTGCACCTATATGCCATCTTTGAATGATTCAAAGGCAAAAGGGCTGTTTGGTTAAATGGCAGAGGAGTGAAATATTCAGACTGGTGAAGGTGGAATTGGTACACCTTTGTTGCTTCCAGGCAGACTTACCAATATCATAAGATGATGTTTGCTAGTGCTTTCAAAGAGGAGTTAAATTATGGGTGGCATTTTGGCACAGTGGTTGGGACTGTTGCCTCACAGCGACAGGGACCTGGGTCCAATTCCCGCCTCAGGCGACTGACTGCATGGAGTTTGCACGTTCTCCCCGTGTCTGCGTGGGTTTCCTCCGGATGTTCCGGTTTCCTCCCGAAGTCCAAAGATGCGCGGGTCAGGTGAATTGCCCATAGTGTTAGGTAAGGGGTATATGTAAGGGTATGGAGTGTATTTTGATTCATTGAATGAATGAACGCAGTCTGATTCATTGAATGAATCATTAAAGCTAGAGACATTGATTAAATTAGACAATGTGTATTTGAATTGAAACGTATACTTTGTTTCTTCGAATGAAAAAAATACAGTTTGTTTCATTGAATGAAGGCGTAAAGGTGGACACATTGAATGAATGGGATAAGCTGGATTCAATGGATGAACGAATACCGTTTGTTTCATTGAATGATTCAGTGCAGTTTGATTCTGTGAATGAATCAGTTCAGCTCGACACATTGAATGAATGAGACAAGCTCTACTTTGAATTAAAAGGTATACTTTCTTCATTTTAATGAATGAATGCAGAGTGTTACGTTGAATGAAGACGTTAAGCTCTTGAAAGAATCGGATGAGCTGGATTCTATGTATCAACGACTTACGCTTGTCTCACTGAATGAATGAGTGCAGTTTGTTTCATTGAATGGAGGCGTTAAGGTCGAGACATTGAATGAACGGGATAAGCTGGATTCAATGAATGAATGAATACCACTTATTCAATTGAATGATTGAGTACAGTTTGATTCATCGAATGAATGAACGCAGTTTGATTGTTTGAACGAATCAGTTAACCTCGGTACATTGCATGAATGAGACAAGCCCTACTCTGAATTAAAACGTTTGCTTGGTTTCTTTGAAAGAATGAAAGTAGTTTATTTCATTCATTGAATAAGTGCCTTTGATTCTTTGAATGAAGGTGTGAGGCTCGAGACATTGACATAAGCTAGATTCAATGATTGAATGAAGTACAGTTTATTTCATACAACGAATGAGTGCAGTTTGATTCGTAAAATGAAAGCGTTAAGCCCGAGACATTGAATGAAAGAATTAAGATGGATTCAATGAAGGAATGAATACAGTTTGTTTCATTGAATGAGTGGTTAGATTCTGTGAATGAATCAGTTCAGCTCGAGACATTGAAGGAATGAGACAAGCACTACTCTGAATTAAAACGTATACTCTCTTTATTTTAATGAATGCAGGCAGTGTTACGTTGAATGAAGGCGTTAAGCTCGAGACATTGAAGGAAATGGATAAGCTGGATTCTAAGATTAAACGAATAACGCTTATCTCACTGAATGAATGAGTACAGTTTGTTTCTTTGAATGGAGGCGTTAAGGTCGAGACATTAAATGAATGGATTCATGAATGATTGATTACCGCTTGTTCAATTGAATGATTGATTGCAGTTTGATGCACTGAATGAATTAACGCAATTTGATTCTGTGAATGAGTCAGTTAAGCTCGAGACATTGCATGAACGAGACAAGGTCTACTCTGAATTGGAACGTGTACTTTCTTTCTTTGAATGAATGTAGTTTGTTTGATTGAATGCAGTCGTTAAGGCTGAGACATTGAAAGAATGGGATAAGCTGGATTCTATGAACAAACGACTAACGCTGGATCAATTGAATGATTGAGTATTAATTCATTGGATGAATGAACGCTGTTTGATTCTTTAAATGAATGAGTAAAGCTGTACAGGTTGCTTCATTGAGTCATTGAGTGCAGATTGATTCATTGTGAAAAGAATCCAGTTAGTTTCATCGAAAGACCGGGATATTAAAAGAAGTAGAAACGCTCTTCTCATTGGATTTAGACCTAAAGTTTGTTTCATCGAAAGAATCTAAGATCGAGACATTGACATTATGAGAAACGTGCTTCTCTTTGAATCAAGAAGTGGAGTTTGTTTCATTGAACCATCGAGTGCAGTTTATATCAGTCAACGAAAGAATGCAGCTTCATTAATTAAATGTGTGAGTTAAGATAGTTTCATGGACTGAATGATTTAAGTTGGATTCAAGGAATAATTGCCTGCAGTTGATTCGTTTAATGAATGAGTTAAGCATGAAACATTAAATGAATGACACGACCTCTACTCTTTGAATTGTGAAGCGTACTCTTTGTATCTTTGAATTAATGGAGATTGTTTCATTGAATGAAGGCGTTAAGGTCGAGACATAGAATGAATGCGATAAGCTGGATTCAATGAATGAATGAATACCGCTTGGTCAATTGAATGATTGAGTTTCAGTTTGATTCTTAGAATGAATCAGTTAAGCTCGATTCCTTGAAGGAATGAGACATGGTCTACTCTGAATTAAAACGTCCATTTAGTTTCTCTGAATGAATGAATGCAGGTTGTTTCATTCAATGAATGGGGGCAGTTTGATTACTTGAATAAAGGCGGGAAGCTCGAGACATGAAATGAAAGCGATAAACTGGAATCAATGAACGAAGTGCAGTTTGTTTCATAGAATGAATGAGTACAGTTTCATTCTTGAATGAAGGCGTTGAACTCGAGACATTGATTGAAAGAGATAAGATGGATTCAACGAAGGAATGCATACAGTTTGTTTCCCTGAATGGTTGAGTGCTGTTTTATTCATGCAAGGAATGGACGCAGTTTGATTCTTTGAATGAATGAGTTAAGTTGTTCAGATTGTGTCGTTGAGTAATGGAGGGAAGTTTGATTCATTGTTAACAGAATCCAGTTTGTGTCATAGAAAGATCGCGACATTAACAAAACGAGCAAGCCTTTCCCATTGGATTTAGAGCTGGAGTTTGTTTCATCGAAAGAAACTGTTATGATCGAGTCATTGACAGAATGAGAAACGCTCTTCTCATTGAATGAAGAAGTAGAGTTTGTTTCATTGAACCACCGATGGCAGTTTATTTCAGTAAACGAAAGAGTGCAGTTTCATTAATTAAATGTGTGAGTTACGATAGTTCCATTGAATAAATGATTGAAGTAGGATTCAAGGATTAAATGCCTGTGGTTGATTCGTTTAATGAATGAGTTAAGCATGAAACATTGAATGAAGGAGGCAAGCTCTACTCTGAATTAAAACGTATACTTTGTGTCTTTGACTTAATGAATACATTTCGACTAACTGAATGATTGCGTGCATTTTCGTTCATTAAATGCAGGAATGTGACTTGATTCTAGAATGAATCAGTTAAGCCTTATATTTTGAATGAATGAGAAAAGCAGTACTCTTTGAATTGCGAAGTGTATACTTTGTTTCTTTTAATGAATGCAAGCAGTTTGTTTGATTGAATAAAGGCGTTAAGGTCGAGCCATCGAATGAATGCAATAAGCTTGATTCAATGAATGAACGAATACCGTTTGTTTCGTTGAATGATTGTGTGCAGTTTGATTCTGTGAATGAATCAGTTCTGTTGGACACATTGAATGAATGAGACAAGCTCTACTCTGAATTAAAACGTATACTTTCTTTATTTTAATGAATGAATGCAGAGTGTTACGGTGAATGAAGGCGTTAAGCTCGAGACATTGAAAGAATCGGATGAGCTGGATTCTATGTTTAAACGACTAACGCCTGTCTCACTGAACGGATCAGTGCAGTTTGTTTCATTGAACGGAGGCGTTAAGGTCGAGCCGTTGAATGAATGGGATAAGCTGGATTCCACGAATAAATGAATACCACTTATTCAATTGAATGATTGAGTGCAGTTTGATGCATCGAATGAATGAACGCAGTTTGATTGTTTCAATGAATCAGTTAACCCTCGATAAATTTCATGAATGAGTCAAGACCTAAGCTGAATGAAAACGTTTGCTCTCTTTATGCATGAAGACCGTGTTACGTTCAGAGAAGGAGTAATGCTCGACACATTGAAGGAAATGGATAATATGAGTTCTATGATTAAACGAATAACGCTTGTTATTCACTGAATGAATGAGTGCAGTTTGTTTCATTGAATGGAGGCGTTCAGGTCGAGACATTGAATGAATGGGATAAGCTGGATTCCATGAATGAATACCGCTTATTCAATTGAATGATTGAGTGCAGTTTGATTCTGCGCATGAATGATTTCAGCCCGAAATATTGACTGAATGCGACAAGCTCTACTCTGAATTTAAACGTATACTTTCTTTATTTGAATGAATGTATGTAGATTATTTCATTGAATGAGGCTATCAGGCCGAGAAATTAAAAGAATGGAATGAGCTGGATACTATGAATAAACGACTAACGCTTGTCTCACTGGATGATTGAGTGTATTTTGATTCCTTGAATGAATGAATGAACGCAGTCTGATTCATTGAATGAATCATTACAGCTGGAGACATTGATTAAATGAGACAATGTATATTTGAATTGAAACGTATACTTTGTTTCTTCGAATGAAAAAATGCAGTTTGTTTCATTGAATGAAAGCATGAAGAAGGTCATGACATAGAATGAATGCGATAAGCTGGATTCAATGAATGAATGAATACCGTTTGTTCAATTGAACGATTGAGTTTCAGGTTGATTCTTAGAATGAATCAGTTAAGCTCGATACATTACATGAATGAGACAAGCTCTACTCTGAATTAAAACGTCCATTTAGTTTCTCTGAATGAATGAGTGCAGTTTGATTACTTGAATAAAGACGTGAAGCTCGAGACATGGAATGAAAGAGATAAACCGGATTCAATGAATTAAGTGCATTTTGTTTCATGGAACGAATGAGTACAGTTTCATTCCTTGAATGAAGGCTTTGAACTCGAGACATTGATTGAAAGAGATAAGATGGATTCAACGAATGAATGAATACAGTTTGATTACTTGAATGATTGAGTGCTGTTTGATTCATGCAAGGAATGGACTCATTCTTTGAACGAATGAGTTAAGCTGTACAGATTGCTTTGGTGAGAAATTGAGGGCAGTTTGTTTCATTGTTAAAAGAATCCAGTTTGTGTCATAGAAAAATCGAGACATTAACAAAAGGAGAAAGCCTTTCCCATTGAATTTAGATGTGGAATTTGTTTCATCGAAAGAATCTGCTATGATCGAGACATTGACAGAATGAGAAACGCTGTTCTCATTGAATTAAGAAGTGGAGTTTGGTTCACTGAACCATCGATGGCAGTTTATTTCACTAAACGAATGAGTGCAGTTTCATTAATTAAATGTGTGAGTTAGAATAGTTTCATTGAATGAATGATTGAAGTAGGATTCAAGGATTAAATGCCTGCGGTTGATTCATTTAATAAATGAGTTAAGCATGAAACATTGAATGTTGGATGCAAGCTCTACTCTTTGAATTAAAACGTAAAGTTTGTGACTTTGACTTAATGCATTTCGACTCATTGAATGATTGTTTGCATTTTGATTCATTAAATGCGTGAATGAGGCTTGATTCTTAGAATGGATCAGTTAAGCCTGATATTTTGAATGAATGAGACAAGCTTTACTCTGAATTAAAACGTATGCTTTCTTTATTTTAGTGAATGAATGCAGAGTGTTACGTTGAATGAAGGCGTTAAGCTCGAGACATTGAAAGAATCGGATGAGCTGGATTCTATGTATCAACGACTAACGCTTGTCTCACTGAATGAATGAGTGCAGTTTGTTTCATTGAATGGAGGCGTTAAGGTCGAGACATTGATTGAATGGGATAAGCTGGATTGAATGAATGAATACCGCTTAGTCAATTGAATGATTGAGTGCAGTTTGGTTCACCGAATGAATGAACGCAGTTTTTGATTGTTTGAATGAATCAGTTAACCGCGATACATTGCCTGTGAGAGAAGCCCTAATCTGAATTAAAACGTTTACTTGTTTTCTCTGAATGAATGAAAGTAGTTTGTTTCGTTCATTGAATAAGTGACTTTGATTCTTTGAATGAAGGTGTGAGGCTCGTGACATTGAATGACATTGACATAAGATGGATTCAATGATTGAATGAAGTACAGTTTACTTCATACAACGAATGAGTGCAGTTTGATTCGTAAAATGAAAGCGTTAAGATCGAGACATTGAATGAAAGCATTGACATGGATTCAATGAAGGAATGAATGCAGTTTGTTTCATTGAATGATTGAGTGCAGTTTGATTCTGTGAATGGATCAGTTCAGTTCGAGTCATTGAAGGAATGAGACAAGCACTACTCTGAATGAAAATGTATACACTGTTTATTTTAATGAATGATGGCCGTGTTACGTTGAATGAAGGCGTTATGCTCGAGACAATGAAGGAAATGGATAAGCTGAATTCTATGATTAAACGAATAACGCTTGTTTCACTGAATGAATGAGTAGAGTTTCTTTCATTGAATGATTGAGTGCAGAATGATAATGTGAATGAATCAGTTCAGCTCGACACATTGAATGAATGAGACAATCTCTTCTCTGAATTTAATCGTCTACTTGCTTTAATTGAATGAATGTATGCAGATTGTTTCATTGAATGAAGGCTTTCAGAGCGAGACATTGAAAGAATGGGTCAAGTTGGATTCTAGTAATAAACGACTAACGCTTGTCTCACTGGATGATTGAGTATACTTTGATACATTGAATGAATCATTAAAGCTGGAGACATTGATTAAATGAGACAATGTGTATTTGAATTGAAACGTAAACTTTGTTCTTCGAATGAAAAAATGCAGTTCGTTTCATTGAATGAAGGCGTTAAGGACGAGACATAGAATGAATGCGATAAGCCGGATTCAATGAATGAATACCACTTGTTCCATTGAACGATTGAGTTTCAGGTTGATTCTTAGAATGAATCAGTTAAGCTCGATACATTACATGAATGAGACAAGCTCTACTCTGAATTAAAACGTCCATTTAGTTTCTCTGAATGAATGAGTGCAGTTTGATTACTTGAATAAAGACGTGAAGCTCGAGACATGGAATGAAAGAGATAAACCGGATTCAATGAATTAAGTGCATTTTGTTTCATGGAACGAATGAGTACTGTTTCATTCCTTGAATGAAGGCTTTGAACTCGAGACATTGATTGAAAGAGATAAGATGGATTCAACGAATGAATGAATAGTTTGGTTACTTGAATGATTGAGTGCTGTTTGATTCATGGAAGGAATGGACGCAGTCTGATTCTTTGAACGAATGAGTTAAGCTGTACAGATTGCTTTGGTGAGAAATTGAGGGCAGTTTGTTTCATTGTTAAAAGAATCCAGTTTGTGTCATAGAAAAATCGAAACATTAACAAAATGAGAAAGCCTTTCCCATTGAATTTAGATGTGGAATTTGTTTCATCGAAAGAATCTGCTATGATCGAGACATTGACAGAATGAGAAACGCTGTTCTCATTGAATTAAGAAGTAGAGTTTGTTTCATTGAACCATCGATGGCAGTTTATTTCACTAAACGAATGAGTGCAGTTTCATTAATTAAATGTGTGAGTTAGAATAGTTTCATTGAATGAATGATTGAAGTAGGATTCAAGGATTAAATGCCTGCGGTTGATTCATTTAATAAATGAGTTAAGCATGAAACATTGAATGTTGGATGCAAGCTCTACTCTTTGAATTAAAACGTAAAGTTTGTGACTTTGACTTTCGACTCATTTCGACTCATTGAATGATTGTTTGCATTTTGATTCATTAAATGCGTGAATGAGGCTTGATTCTTAGAATGAATCAGTTAAGCCTGATATTTTGAATGAATGAGACAAGCTTTACTCTGAATTAAAACGTATGCTTTCTTTATTTTAGTGAATGAATGCAGAGTGTTACGTTGAATGAAGGCGTTAAGCTCGAGACATTGAAAGAATCGGATGAGCTGGATTCTATGTATCAACGACTAACGCTTGTCTGACTGAATGAATGAGTGCAGTTTGTTTCACTGAATGGAGGCGTTAAGGTCGAGACATTGATTGAATGGGATAAGCTGGATTGAATGAATGAATACCGCTTATTCAATTGAATGATTGAGTGCAGTTTGGTTCACCGAATGAATGAACGCAGTTTTTGATTGTTTGAATGAATCAGTCAACCCCGATACATTGCATGAGTGAGACAAGCCCTAATTTGAATTAAAACGTTTACTTGTTTTCTCTGAATGAATGAAAGTAGTTTGTTTCGTTCATTGAATAAGTGACTTTGATTCTTTGAATGAAGGTGTGAGGCTCGTGACATTGAATGACATTGACATAAGATGGATTCAATGATTGAATGAAGTACAGTTTACTTCATACAACGAATGAGTGCAGTTTGATTCGTAAAATGAAAGCGTTAAGCTCGAGACATTGAATGAAATCATTGACATGGATTCAATGAAGCAATGAATGCAGTTTGTTTCATTGAATGATTGAGTGCAGTTTGATTCTGTGAATGGATCAGTTCAGTTCGAGACATCGAAGGAATGAGACAAGCACTACTCTGAATGAAAATGTATACACTGTTTATTTTAATGAATGATGGCCGTGTTACGTTGAATGAAGGCGTTATGCTCGAGACAATGAAGGAAATGGATAAGCTGAATTCTATGATTAAGCAAATAACGCTTGTCTCACTGAATGAATGAGTTTCTTTCATTGAATGATTGAGTGCAGAATGATAATGTGAATGAATCAGTTCAGCTCGACACATTGAATGAATGAGATAATCTCTTCTCTGAATTTAATCGTCTACTTTCTTTTTTGAATGAATGTATGCAGATTGTTTCATTGAATGAAGGCTTTCAAAGCGAGACATTGAAAGAATGGGATAAGTTGGATTCTATGAATAAACGACTAACGCTTGTCTCACTGGATGATTGAGTATATTTTGATACATTGAATGAATGAACGCAGTCTGATTCATTGAATGAATCATTAAAGCTGGAGACATTGATTAAATGAGACAATGTGTATTTGAATTGAAACGTAAACTTTGTTTCTTCGAATGAAAAAATGCAGTTTGTTTCATTGAATGAAGGTGTTAAGGTCGAGACATAGAATTAATGCGATAAGCTGGATTCAATGAATGAATGAATACCACTTGTTCCATTGAATGATTGAGTTTCAGTTTGATTTTTAGAATGAATCAGTTAAGCCTGATATTTTGAATGAATGAGAAAGGCCGTACTCTTTGAAATGCGAAGTGTACACTTTGTTTTTTTTAATGAATACAATGCGGTCT
Organism: Hemiscyllium ocellatum; assembly: GCF_020745735.1. NCBI lineage: Eukaryota > Metazoa > Chordata > Chondrichthyes > Orectolobiformes > Hemiscylliidae > Hemiscyllium > Hemiscyllium ocellatum. The sequence continues at coordinate 4,607,908 of NC_083443.1, read as the reverse complement.
TTTTGATTGAATAAAGGCGTTAAGGTCGAGGCATTGAATGAATGCAATAAGCTTGATTCAATGGGTTAAGCACGAAACATTGAAGGAAGGAATCAAGCTCTACTCTTTGAATTAAAACGTATACTTTGTTTCTTTGACTTAATGAATGCATTTCGACTCATTGAATGATTGTGCGCAATTTGGGTCAGCAAGTTGGCTGAACTGATTCATGCACAGAATCAAACTGCACTCAATCATTCAATTGAATAAGCGGTATTCATTCATTCGTGGAATCCAGCTTATCCCATTCATTCAATGTCTCGACCTTAACGCCCCATTCAATGAAACAAACTGCACTCATTCATTCAGAAAAAACAAGCGTTAGTCGTTGATACATAGAATTCAGCTCATCCGATTCTTTCAATGTCTCGAGCTTAACGCCTTCATTCACCGTAACACTCTGCATTCATTCATTAAAACAAAGAAAGTATACGTATTAATTCAGAGTAGACCTTGTCTCATTCGAGCTGAACTGATTCATTCACAGAATCAAACTGCACTCAATCATATTCAATGAAACAAACGGTATTCGTTAATTCATTGAATCAAGCTTATTCCATTCATTCAATGTCTCGACCTTAACGCCTTTATTCAATCAAACAAACTGCATGCATTCATTCAAAGAAACAAAGTATACGCTTCGCAATTCAAAGAGTAGGGCTTTTCTCATTCATTCAAAGTATCAGGCTTAGCTGATTCATTCTATGAATCAAGCTTCATTCCTGCATTTAATGAACCAAAATGCACACAAACAGTCAATGAGTCGAAATGCATTCATTAAGTCAAAGGCACAAAGTATACGTTTTAATTCAAAGAGTAGAGCTTGCCTCCAACCTTCAATGTTTCATGCTGAACTCATTTATTAAACGAATCAACCACAGACGTTCAATCCTTGAATCCTACTTCAAACATTCATTCAATGAAACTATCTTAACTCAAACATTTAATTAATAAAACTGCACTCATTCGTTTAGTGAAATAGACTGCCCTCGATGGTTCAATAAAACAAACTCTACTTCTTAATTCAATGAAAAGAGCGTTTCTCATTCTGTCAATGTCTCGATCATAACAGGTTCATTCGATGAAACACACTCCAGCTCTAAATCCAATGAGAAAAGCTTTCTCGTTTGGTTAATGTCTCGATCTTTCTATGACACAAACTGGATTCTTTTAACAATGAATCAAACTGCCCTCAATGACTCAACAAAACGATCTCAACAAGTTAACTCATTCATTCAAAGAATCAAACTGCGTCCATTCCTTCCATGAATCAAACAGCACTCCATCATTCAAGGAATCAAACTGTATTCATTCGTTCGTTGAATCCATCTTATCTCTTTCAATCAATGTCTCAAAGCCTTCATTCAAGGAATGAAACGTACTCATTCGTTCTATGAAACAAACTGCACTTCATTCATTGAATCCAGCTTATCTCTTTCACTCGCTTTCTCGAGCTTAACGCCTTTATTCAACGAATCAAACTGCACTTATTCATTGAATGAAACAACCTGCCTTCATTCATTCAGAGAAACCAAATAGACGTTTTTATTCAGAGTAGAACTTGTCTCATTCATGTAATGTATCGAGCTTAACTGATTCATTCTAAGAATCAAGATGAAACTCAATCGTTCAATTGAACAAACGGTATTCATTCATTCATTAAATCCAGCTTATCGCATTCATTCTATGTCTTGACCTTAACGCCTTCATTCAATGAAACAAACTGCATTTTTTCATTCGAAGAAACAAAGTATACGTTTCAATTCAAATACATTGTCTCATTTAATCAATGTCTCCAGCTGTAATGATTCATTCAATGAATCAGACTGCGTTCTTTCATTCAATGTATCAAAATATACTCAATCATCCAGTGAGACAAGCGTTAGTCGTTTATTCATAAAATCCAGCTCATCCGATTCTTTCAATGTGTCGAGCTAACGCCTTCATTCAACGCATCAACGCATTCATTCATGAAAATAGAGAATGTATACGCTTTATTTCAGAGTAGATCTTGTCTCATTCATTGAATGTGTCGAGCTGAACTGATTCATTGACGTTTTCGAACTGCACTTAATTATTCAATGAAACAAACTGCACTCATTCATTCAGTGAGACAAGCATTAGTCGTTGCTACATAGAATCCAGCTCATCCGATTCTTTCAATGTCTCGAGCTTAACGTCTTCATTCAACGCAACACTCTGCATTCATTCGCTAAAATAAAGACTGTTTACGTTTTAATTTAGATTAGAGCTTGTCTCATTTCTTCAATGTCTCGAGCTGAACTGATCTATTCACAGAATCAAAGTGCACTCAATCATTCAATGAAACAAACTTTACTCATTCATTCACTGAATCCATCTTAATTCTTTCATTCAAGATCTCGAGCTTAACACTTTCATTTTACGAATCAAACTGCACTCATTCGTTGTATGAAATAAACTGTACTTCATACAATCATTGAATCCAGCTTTTTTCAATGTCATTCAATGTCACGAGCCTCACACCTTCATTCAAAGAATCAAAGGTACTTATTCAATGAATGAAACAAACTACTTTCATTTTTTCAAAGAAACCAAGTAAACGTTTTAATTCAGATTAGGGCTCGTCTCATTCATGCAATGTATCGAGGTTAACTGATTCATTCAAACAATCAAAGTGCGTTCATTCGTTTGATGAATCAAACTGCACTCAATCATTCAATTGAATAAGCGGTATTCATTCATTCAATCCAGCTTATCCCATTCAATCAATGTCTCGACCGTAACGCTTCCATTCAATGAAACAAGCTGCACTCATTCATTCAGTGAGACAAGCGTAAGTCGTTGATACATAGAATCCAGCTCATTCGATTCTTTCAATGTCTCGAGCTAAACGCCTTCATTCAACGTAGCACTCTGCATTCATTCATTAAAATAAAGCAAGTATACGTTTTATTTCAGAATAGAACTTGTCTCATTCATTCAAAATATCAGGGTTAACTGATTCATTCTAAGAATCAAGCTTCATTCCTGCATTTAATGATCCAAAATGCACACAATCATTAAATGAGTCATTAAGTCAAAGACAGAAAGTATACCTTTTAATTCAAAGAGTAGAGCTTGCCTCCTTCTTTCAATGTTTCATGCTTAACTCATTCATTAAACGAATCAACCGCAGGTATTTCATCCTTGAATCCGACTTCAATCATTCATTGATTGAAGACGTTAAGCTCGAGACATTGAAAGAATCGGATGAGCTGGATTCTATGTATCAACGACTAACGCTTGTCTCACTGAATGAATGAGTGCAGTTTGTTTCATTGAATGGAGGCATTAAGGTCGAGACATTGATTGAATGGGATAAGCTGGATTGAATGAATGAATACCGCTTATTCAATTGAATGATTGAGTGCAGTTTGGTTCATCGAACGAATGAACGCAGTTTTTGATTGTTTGAATGAATCAGTTAACCCCGATACATTGCATGAGTGAGACAAGCCCTAATTTGAATTAAAACGTTTACTTGTTTTCTCTGAATGAATGAAAGTAGTTTGTTTCGTTCATTGAATAAGTGACTTTGATTCTTTGAACGAAGGTGTGAGGCTCGTGACATTGAATGACATTGACATAAGATGGATTCAATGATTGAATGAAGTACAGTTTATTTCATACAACGAATGAGTGCAGTTTGATTCGTAAAATGAAAGCGTTAAGCTCGAGACATTGAATGAAATCATTGACATGGATTCAATGAAGGAATGAATGCAGTTTGTTTCATTGAATGATTGAGTGCAGTTTGATTCTGTGAATGGATCAGTTCAGTTCGAGACATGGAAGGAATGAGACTAGCACTACTCTGAATGAAAATGTATACTCTCTTTATTTTAATGAATGATGGCCGTGTTACGTTGAATGAAGGCGTTATGCTCGAGACAATGAAGGAAATGGATAAGCTGAATTCTATGATTAAACGAATAACGCTTGTTTCACTGAATGAATGAGTAGAGTTTCTTTCATTGAATGATTGAGTGAAGAATGATAATGTGAATGAATCAGTTCAGCTCGACACATTGAATGAATGAGACAATCTCTTCTCTGAATTTAATCGTCTACTTGCTTTAATTGAATGAATGTATGCAGATTGTTTCATTGAATGAAGGCTTTCAGAGCGAGACATTGAAAGAATGGGTCAAGTTGGATTCTAGTAATAAAAGACTAACGCTTGTCTCACTGGATGATTGAGTATACTTTGATACATTGAATGAATCATTAAAGCTGGAGACATTGATTAAATGAGACAATGTGTATTTGAATTGAAACGTAAACTTTGTTCTTCGAATGAAAAAATGCAGTTCGTTTCATTGAATGAAGGCGTTAAGGACGAGACATAGAATGAATGCGATAAGCCGGATTCAATGAATGAATACCACTTGTTCCATTGAACGATTGAGTTTCAGGTTGATTCTTAGAATGAATCAGTTAAGCTCGATACATTACATGAATGAGACAAGCTCTACTCTGAATTAAAACGTCCATTTAGTTTCTCTGAATGAATGAGTGCAGTTTGATTACTTGAATAAAGACGTGAAGCTCGAGACATGGAATGAAAGAGATAAACCGGATTCAATGAATTAAGTGCATTTTGTTTCATGGAACGAATGAGTACAGTTTCATTCCTTGAATGAAGGCTTTGAACTCGAGACATTGATTGAAAGAGATAAGATGGATTCAACGAATGAATGAATACAGTTTGATTACTTGAATGATTGAGTGCTGTTTGATTCATGGAAGGAATGGACGCAGTCTGATTCTTTGAACGAATGAGTTAAGCTGTACAGATTGCTTTGGTGAGAAATTGAGGGCAGTTTGTTTCATTGTTAAAAGAATCCAGTTTGTGTCATAGAAAAATCGAAACATTAACAAAAGGAGAAAGCCTTTCCCATTGAATTTAGATGTGGAATTTGTTTCATCGAAAGAATCTGCTATGATCGAGACATTGACAGAATGAGAAACGCTGTTCTCATTGAATTAAGAAGTAGAGTTTGTTTCATTGAACCATCGATGGCAGTTTATTTCACTAAACGAATGAGTGCAGTTTCATTAATTAAATGTGTGAGTTAGAATAGTTTCATTGAATGAATGATTGAAGTAGGATTCAAGGATTAAATGCCTGCGGTTGATTCATTTAATAAATGAGTTAAGCGTGAAACATTGAATGTTGGATGCAAGCTCTACTCTTTGAATTAAAACGTAAAGTTTGTGACTTTGACTTTCGACTCATTTCGACTCATTGAATGATTGTTTGCATTTTGATTCATTAAATGCGTGAATGAGGCTTGATTCTTAGAATGAATCAGTTAAGCCTGATATTTTGAATGAATGAGACAAGCTTTACTCTGAATTAAAACGTATGCTTTCTTTATTTTAGTGAATGAATGCAGAGTGTTACGTTGAATGAAGGCGTTAAGCTCGAGACATTGAAAGAATCGGATGAGCTGGATTCTATGTATCAACGACTAACGCTTGTCTCACTGAATGAATGAGTGCAGTTTGTTTCATTGAATGGAGGCGTTAAGGTCGAGACATTGATTGAATGGGATAAGCTGGATTGAATGAATGAATACCGCTTAGTCAATTGAATGATTGAGTGCAGTTTGGTTCACCGAATGAATGAATGCAGTTTTTGATTGTTTGAATGAATCAGTTAACCTCGATACATTGCGTGTGAGACAAGCCCTAATCTGAATTAAAACGTTTACTTGTTTTCTCTGAATGACTGAAAGTAGTTTGTTTCGTTCATTGAATAAGTGACTTTGATTCTTTGAATGAAGGTGTGAGGCTCGTGACATTGAATGACATTGACATAAGATGGATTCAATGATTGAATGAAGTACAGTTTACTTCATACAACGAATGAGTGCAGTTTGATTCGTAAAATGAAAGCGTTAAGCTCGAGACATTGAATGAAATCATTGACATGGATTCAATGAAGGAATGAATGCAGTTTGTTTCATTGAATGATTGAGTGCAGTTTGATTCTGTGAATGGATCAGTTCAGTTCGAGACATTGAAGGAATGAGACAAGCACTACTCTGAATGAAAATGCATACACTGTTTATATTAATGAATGATGGCCGTGTTACGTTGAATGAAGGCGTTAAAGTCGAGACATAGAATGAAAGCGATAAGCTGGATTCAATGAATGAATGAATACCACTTGTTCCATTGAATGATTGAGTTTCAGTTTGATTTTTAGAATGAATCAGTTAAGCCTGATATTTTGAATGAATGAGAAAGGCCGTACTCTTTGAAATGCGAAGTGTACACTTTGTTTCTTTCAATGAATACAATGCGGTCTTTTTGATTGAATAAAGGCGTTAAGGTCGAGGCATTGAATGAATGCAATAAGCTTGATTCAATGGGTTAAGCACGAAACATTGAAAGAAGGAATCAAGCTCTACTCTTTGAATTAAAACGTATACTTTGTTTCTTTGACTTAATGAATGCATTTCGACTCATTGAATGATTGTGCGCAATTTGGTTCAGCAAGTTGGCTGAACTGATTCATGCACAGAATAAATCTGCACTCAATCATTCAATTGAATAAGCGGTATTTATTTATTCATGGAATCCAGCTTATCCCATTCATTCAATGTCTCGACCTTAATGCCTCCAAACTGCACTCAATCATTCAATGAAACAAACTGTATTCATTCCTTCGTTAAACTCCACTTCTTAATTCAATGAGAAGAGCGTTTCTCATTCTGTCAATGTCTCGATCATAACAGATTCTTTCGATGAATCAAACTCCAGCTCTAAATCCAATGGGAAAAGTTTTCTCGTATTGTTAATGTCTCGATCTTTCTATGACACAAACTGGATTCTTTTAACAATGAAACAAGCTGCCCTCAATGACTCAACGAAACAATTTTAACAGCTTAACTCATTCATTCAAAGAATCAAACTGCGTCCATTCCTTTCATGAATCAAACAGCACTAAATCATTCAAGGAATCAAACTGTATTCATTCATTCGTTGAGTCCATCTTATCTTTTTCAATCAATGACTCGAGTTCAAAGCCTTCATTCATGGAATGAAACTGTACTCATTCGTTCTATGAAACAAACTGCACTTCATTCATTGAATCCAGCTTATCTCTTTCATTGAATATCTCAAGCTTCACGCCTTTATTCAAGCAACTGCACTTATTCATTGAATGAAACAACCTGCATTCATTCAGAGAAACCAAATAGACCTTTTAATTCAGAGTAGAGCTTGTATCATTCATGCAATGTATGGAGCTTAACTGATTCATTCTAAGAATCAAACTGAAACTCAATCATTCAACTGAACAAGCCGTATTCATTCATTGAATCCAGCTTATCGCATTCATTCTATGTATCGATCTTAACGCTTGCATTCAATGAAACAAAATGCATTATTTCATTCGAAGAAACAAAGTATACGTTTCAATTCAAATACACATTGACTCATTTAATCAATGTCTCCAGCTGTAATGATTCATTCAATGAATCAGACTGCGTTCATTCATTCAATGAATCAAAATACTCTCATTCATTCAGGGAGACAAGCGTTAGTCGTTTATTCATAGAATCCAGCTTATCCCATTCTTTCAATGTCTCGGCCTGAAAGCCTCATTCAACGAAACAATCTGCATACATTCATTCAAATAAAGAAAGTATACGTTTAAATTCAGAGTAGAGCTTGTCGCATTCATTCAATATTTCGGGCTGAGATCATTCATGCACAGAATCAAACTGCACTCAATCATTCAATTGAATAAGCGGTATTCATTCATTCGTGGAATCCAGCTTATCCCATTCATTCAATGTCTCGACCTCAACGCCCCATTCAATGAAACAAACTGCACTCATTCATTCAGAAAAAAAAGCGTTAGTCGTTGATACATAGAATTCAGCTCATCCGATTCTTTCAATGTCTCGAGCTTAACGCCTTAATTCACCGTAACACTCTGCATTCATTCATTAAAACAAAGAAAGTATACGTATTAATTCAGAGTAGACCTTGTCTCATTCGAGCTGAACTGATTCATTCACAGAATCAAACTGCACTCAATCATATTCAATGAAACAAACGGTATTCGTTAATTCATTGAATCAAGCTTATTCCATTCATTCAATGTCTCGACCTTAACGCCTTTATTCAATCAAACAAACTGCATGCATTCATTCAAAGAAACAAAGTATACGCTTCGCAATTCAAAGAGTAGGGCTTTTCTCATTCATTCAAAGTATCAGGCTTAGCTGATTCATTCTATGAATCAAGCTTCATTCCTGCATTTAATGAACCAAAATGCACACAAACAGTCAATGAGTCGAAATGCATTCATTAAGTCAAAGGCACAAAGTATACGTTTTAATTCAAAGAGTAGAGCTTGCCTCCAACCTTCAATGTTTCATGCTGAACTCATTTATTAAACGAATCAACCACAGACGTTCAATCCTTGAATCCTACTTCAAACATTCATTCAATGAAACTATCTTAACCCAAACATTTAATTAATAAAACTGCACTCATTCGTTTAGTGAAATAGACTGCGCTCGATGGTTCAATAAAACAAACTCTACTTCTTAATTCAATGAAAAGAGCGTTTCTCATTCTGTCAATGTCTCGATCATAACAGGTTCATTCGATGAAACACACTCCAGCTCTAAATCCAATGAGAAAAGCTTTCTCGTTTGGTTAATGTCTCGATCTTTCTATGACACAAACTGGATTCTTTTAACAATGAATCAAACTGCCCTCAATGACTCAACAAAACGATCTCAACAAGTTAACTCATTCATTCAAAGAATCAAACTGCGTCCATTCCTTCCAAGAATCAAACAGCACTCCATCATTCAAGGAATCAAACTGTATTCATTCGTTCGTTGAATCCATCTTATCTCTTTCAATCAATGTCTCAAAGCCTTCATTCAAGGAATGAAACGTACTCATTCGTTCTATGAAACAAACTGCACTTCATTCATTGAATCCAGCTTATCTCTTTCACTCACTTTCTCGAGCTTAACGCCTTTATTCAACGAATCAAACTGCACTTATTCATTGAATGAAACAACCTGCCTTCATTCATTCAGAGAAACCAAATAGACGTTTTAATTCAGAGTAGAACTTGTCTCATTCATGTAATGTATCGAGCTTAACTGATTCATTCTAAGAATCAAGCTGAAACTCAATCGTTCAATTGAACAAACGGTATTCATTCATTCATTAAATCCAGCTTATCGCATTCATTCTATGTCTTGACCTTAACGCCTTCATTCAATGAAACAAACTGCATTTTTTCATTCGAAGAAACAAAGTATACGTTTCAATTCAAATACATTGTCTCATTTAATCAATGTCTCCAGCTGAAATGATTCAGTCAATGAATCAGACTGCGTTCTTTCATTCAATGTATCAAAATATACTCAATCATCCAGTGAGACAAGCGTTAGTCGTTTATTCATAAAATCCAGCTCATCCGATTCTTTCAATGTGTCGAGCTAACGCCTTCATTCAACGCATCAATGCATTCATTCATGAAAATAGAGAATGTATACGTTTTATTTCAGAGTAGATCTTGTCTCATTCATTGAATGTGTCGAGCTGAACTGATTCATTGACGTTTTCGAACTGCACTCAATTATTCAATGAAACAAACTGCACTCATTCATTCAGTGAGACAAGCGTTAGTCGTTGCTACATAGAATCCAGCTCATCCGATTCTTTCAATGTCTCGAGCTTAACGTCTTCATTCAACGCAACACTCTGCATTCATTCGCTAAAATAAAGACTGTTTACGTTTTAATTTAGATTAGAGCTTGTCTCATTTCTTCAATGTCTCGAGCTGAACTGATCTATTCACAGAATCAAAGTGCACTCAATCATTCAATGAAACAAACTTTACTCATTCATTCACTGAATCCATCTTAATTCTTTCATTCAAGATCTCGAGCTTAACACTTTCATTTTACGAATCAAGCTGCACTCATTCGTTGTATGAAATAAACTGTACTTCATACAATCATTGAATCCAGCTTTTTTCAATGTCATTCAATGTCACGAGCCTCACACCTTCATTCAAAGAATCAAAGACTTATTCAATGAATGAAACAAACTACTTTCATTTTTTCAAAGAAACCAAGTAACCGTTTTAATTCAGATTAGGGCTCGTCTCATTCATGCAATGTATCGAGGTTAACTGATTCATTCAAACAATCAAAGTACGTTCATTCGTTCGATGAATCAAACTGCACTCAATCATTCAATTGAATAAGCGGTATTCATTCATTCAATCCAGCTTATCCCATTCAATCAATGTCTCGACCTTAACGCTTCCATTCAATGAAACAAGCTGTACTCATTCATTCAGTGAGACAAGCGTACGTCGTTGATACATAGAATCCAGCTCATTCGATTCTTTCAAAGTCTCGAGCTAAACGCCTTCATTCAACGTAGCACTCTGCATTCATTCATTAAAATAAAGCAAGTATACGTTTTATTTCAGAATAGAGCTTGTCTCATTCATTCAAAATATCAGGGTTAACTGATTCATTCTAAGAATCAAGCTTCATTCCTGCATTTAATGATCCAAAATGCACACAATCATTAAATGAGTCATTAAGTCAAAGACAGAAAGTATACCTTTTAATTCAAAGAGTAGAGCTTGCCTCCTTCTTTCAATGTTTCATGCTTAACTCATTCATTAAACGAATCAACCGCAGGTATTTCATACTTGAATCCTACTTCAATCATTCATTGATTGAAGACGTTAAGCTCGAGACATTGAAAGAATCGGATGAGATGGATTCTATGTATCAACGACTAACGCTTGTCTCACTGGATGATTGAGTATATTTTGATACATTGAATGAATGAACGCAGTCTGATTCATTGAATGAATCATTAAAGCTGGAGACATTGATTAAATGAGACAATGTGTATTTGAATTGAAACGTAAACTTTGTTTCTTCGAATGAAAAAATGCAGTTTGTTTCATTGAATGAAGGTGTTAAGGTCGAGACATAGAACGAATGCGATAAGCTGGATTCAATGAATGAATGAATACCACTTGTTCCATTGAATGATTGAGTTTCAGTTTGATTTTTAGAATGAATCAGTTAAGCCTGATATTTTGAATGAATGAGAAAGGCCGTACTCTTTGAAATGCGAAGTGTACACTTTGTTTCTTTCAATGTATACAATGCGGTTTGTTTGAATGAATAAAGGCGTTAAGGTCGAGGCATTGAATGAATGCAATAAGCTTGATTCAATGGGTTAAGCATGAAACATTGAAAGAAGGAATCAAGCTCTACTCTTTGATTTAAAACGTATACTTTGTTTCTTTGACTTAATGAATGCATTTCGACTCATTGAATGATTGTGCGCAATTTGGTTCAGCAAGTTGGCTGAACTGATTCATGCACAGAATAAATCTGCACTCAATCATTCAATTGAATAAGCGGTATTTATTTATTCATGGAATCCAGCTTATCTCATTCATTCATTGTCTCGACCTTAATGCCTCCAAACTGCACTCAATCATTCAATGAAACAAACTGTATTCATTCCTTCGTTAAACTCCACTTCTTAATTCAATGAGAAGAGCGTTTCTCATTCTGTCAATGTCTCGATCATAACAGATTCTTTCGATGAAACAAACTCCAGCTCTAAATCCAATGGGAAAAGTTTTCTCGTATTGTTAATGTCTCGATCTTTCTATGACACAAACTGGATTCTTTTAACAATGAAACAAGCTGCCCTCAATGACTCAACGAAACAATTTTAACAGCTTAACTCATTCATTCAAAGAATCAAACTGCGTCCATTCCTTTCATGACTCAAACAGCACTAAATCATTCAAGGAATCAAACTGTATTCATTCATTCGTTGAGTCCATCTTATCTTTTTCAATCAATGACTCGAGTTCAAAGCCTTCATTCAAGGAATGAAACTGTACTCATTCGTTCTATGAAACAAACTGCACTTCATTCATTGAATCCAGCTTATCTCTTTCATTGAATATCTCAAGCTTCACGCCTTTATTCAAGCAACTGCACTTATTCATTGAATGAAACAACCTGCATTCATTCAGAGAAACCAAATAGACCTTTTAATTCAGAGTAGAGCTTGCATCATTCATGCAATGTATGGAGCTTAACTGATTCATTCTAAGAATCAAACTGTAACTCAATCATTCAACTGAACAAGCAGTATTCATTCATTGAATCCAGCTTATCGCATTCATTCTATGTATCGATCTTAACGCTTGCATTCAATGAAACAAAATGCATTATTTCATTCGAAGAAACAAAGTATACGTTTCAATTCAAATACACATTGTCTCATTTAATCAATGTCTCCAGCTGTAATGATTCATTCAATGAATCAGACTGCGTTCATTCATTCAATGAATCAAAATACTCATTCATTCAGGGAGACAAGCGTTAGTCCTTTATTCATAGAATCCAGCTTATCCCATTCTTTCAATATCTCGGCCTGAAAGCCTCATTCAATGAAACAATCTGCATACATTCATTCAAATAAAGAAAGTATACGTTTAAATTCAGAGTAGAGCTTGTCGCATTCATTCAATGTTTCGGGCTGAGATCATTCATGCGCAGAATCAAACTGCACTCAATCATTCAATTGAATAAGCGGTATTCATTCATTCGTGGAATCCAGCTTATCCCATTCATTCAATGCCCCATTCAATGAAACAAACTGCACTCATTCATTCAGAAAAAACAAGCGTTAGTCGTTGATACATAGAATTCAGCTCATCCGATTCTTTCAATGTCTCGAGCTTAACGCCTTCATTCACCGTAACACTCTGCATTCATTCATTAAAACAAAGAAAGTATACGTATTAATTCAGAGTAGACCTTGTCTCATTCGAGCTGAACTGATTCATTCACAGAATCAAACTGCACTCAATCATATTCAATGAAACAAACGGTATTCGTTAATTCATTGAATCAAGCTTATTCCATTCATTCAATGTCTCGACCTTAACGCCTTTATTCAATCAAACAAACTGCATGCATTCATTCAAAGAAACAAAGTATACGCTTCGCAATTCAAAGAGTAGGGCTTTTCTCATTCATTCAAAGTATCAGGCTTAGCTGATTCATTCTATGAATCAAGCTTCATTCCTGCATTTAATGAACCAAAATGCACACAAACAGTCAATGAGTCGAAATGCATTCATTAAGTCAAAGGCACAAAGTATACGTTTTAATTCAAAGAGTAGAGCTTGCCTCCAACCTTCAATGTTTCATGCTGAACTCATTTATTAAACGAATCAACCACAGACGTTCAATCCTTGAATCCTACTTCAAACATTCATTTAATGAAACTATCTTAACCCAAACATTTAATTAATAAAACTGCACTCATTCGTTTAGTGAAATAGACTGCCCTCGATGGTTCAATAAAACAAACTCTACTTCTTAATTCAATGAAAAGAGCGTTTCTCATTCTGTCAATGTCTCGATCATAACAGGTTCATTCGATGAAACACACTCCAGCTCTAAATCCAATGAGAAAAGCTTTCTCGTTTGGTTAATGTCTCGATCTTTCTATGACACAAACTGGATTCTTTTAACAATGAATCAAACTGCCCTCAATGACTCAACAAAACGATCTCAACAAGTTAACTCATTCATTCAAAGAATCAAACTGCGTCCATTCCTTCCATGAATCAAACAGCACTCCATCATTCAAGGAATCAAACTGTATTCATTCGTTCGTTGAATCCATCTTATCTCTTTCAATCAATGTCTCAAAGCCTTCATTCAAGGAATGAAACGTACTCATTCGTTCTATGAAACAAACTGCACTTCATTCATTGAATCCAGCTTATCTCTTTCACTCACTTTCTCGAGCTTAACGCCTTTATTCAACGAATCAAACTGCACTTATTCATTGAATGAAACAACCTGCCTTCATTCATTCAGAGAAACCAAATAGACGTTTTAATTCAGAGTAGAACTTGTCTCATTCATGTAATGTATCGAGCTTAACTGATTCATTCTAAGAATCAAGCTGAAACTCAATCGTTCAATTGAACAAACGGTATTCATTCATTCATTAAATCCAGCTTATCGCATTCATCCTATGTCTTGACCTTAACGCCTTCATTCAATGAAACAAACTGCACTTTTTCATTCGAAGAAACAAAGTATACGTTTCAATTCAAATACATTGTCTCATTTAATCAATGTCTCCAGCTGAAATGATTCAGTCAATGAATCAGACTGCGTTCTTTCATTCAATGTATCAAAATATACTCAATCATCCAGTGAGACAAGCGTTAGTCGTTTATTCATAAAATCCAGCTCATCCGATTCTTTCAATGTGTCGAGCTAACGCCTTCATTCAACGCATCAATGCATTCATTCATGAAAATAGAGAATGTATACGTTTTATTTCAGAGTAGAGCTTGTCTCATTCATTGAATGTGTCGAGCTGAACTGATTCATTGACGTTTTCAAACTGCACTCAATTATTCAATGAAACAAACTGCACTCATTCATTCAGTGAGACAAGCGTTAGTCGTTGCTACATAGAATCCAGCTCATCCGATTCTTTCAATGTCTCGAGCTTAACGTCTTCATTCAACGCAACACTCTGCATTCATTCGCTAAAATGAAGACTGTTTGCGTTTTAATTTAGATTAGAGCTTGTCTCATTTCTTCAATGTCTCGAGCTGAACTGATCTATTCACAGAATCAAAGTGCACTCAATCATTCAATGAAACAAACTTTACTCATTCATTCACTGAATCCATCTTAATTCTTTCATTCAAGATCTCGAGCTTAACACTTTCATTTTACGAATCAAGCTGCACTCATTCGTTGTATGAAATAAACTGTACTTCATACAATCATTGAATCCAGCTTTTTTCAATGTCATTCAATGTCACGAGCCTCACACCTTCATTCAAAGAATCAAAGACTTATTCAATGAATGAAACAAACTACTTTCATTTTTTCAAAGAAACCAAGTAAACGTTTTAATTCAGATTAGGGCTCGTCTCATTCATGCAATGTATCGAGGTTAACTGATTCATTCAAACAATCAAAGTACGTTCATTCGTTCGATGAATCAAACTGCACTCAATCATTCAATTGAATAAGCGGTATTCATTCATTCAATCCAGCTTATCCCATTCAATCAATGTCTCGACCTTAACGCTTCCATTCAATGAAACAAGCTGCACTCATTCATTATGTGAGACAAGCGTTAGTCGTTGATACATAGAATCCAGCTCATTCGATTCTTTCAAAGTCTCGAGCTAAACGCCTTCATTCAACGTAGCACTCTGCATTCATTCATTAAAATAAAGCAAGTATACGTTTTATTTCAGAATAGAGCTTGTCTCATTCATTCAAAATATCAGGGTTAACTGATTCATTCTAAGAATCAAGCTTCATTCCTGCATTTAATGATCCAAAATGCACACAATCATTAAATGAGTCATTAAGTCAAAGACAGAAAGTATACGTTTTAATTCAAAGAGTAGAGCTTGCCTCCTTCTTTCAATGTTTCATGCTTATCTCATTCATTAAACGAATCAACCGCAGGTATTTCATCCTTGAATCCGACTTCAATCATTCATTGATTGAAGACGTTAAGCTCGAGACATTGAAAGAATCGGATGAGCTGGATTCTATGTATCAACGACTAACGCTTGTCTCACTGAATGAATGAGTGCAGTTTGTTTCATTGAATGGAGGCATTAAGGTCGAGACATTGATTGAATGGGATAAGCTGGCTTGAATGAATGAATACCGCTTAGTCAATTGAATGATTGAGTGCAGTTTGGTTCATCGAACGAATGAACGCACTTTGATTGTTTGAATGAATCAGTTAACCCCGATACATTGCATGAGTGAGACAAGCCCTAATTTGAATTAAAACGTTTACTTGTTTTCTCTGAATGAATAAAAGTAGTTTGTTTCGTTCATTGAATAAGTGACTTTGATTCTTTGAATGAAGGTGTGAGGCCCGTGACATTGAATGACATTGACATAAGATGGATTCAATGATTGAATGAAGTACAGTTTATTTCATACAACGAATGAGTGCAGTTTGATTCGTAAAATGAAAGCGTTAAGCTCGAGACATTGAATGAAATCATTGACATGGATTCAATGAAGGAATGAATGCAGTTTGTTTCATTGAATGATTGAGTGCAGTTTGATTCTGTGAATGGATCAGTTCAGTTCGAGACATTGAAGGAATGAGACAAGCACTGCTCTGAATGAAAATGTATACACTGTTTATTTTAATGAATGATGGCCGTGTTCCGTTGAATGAAGGCGTTATGCTCGAGACAATGAAGGAAATGAATAAGCTGAATTCTATGATTAAGCAAATAACGCTTGTTTCACTGAATGAATGAGTAGAGTTTCTTTCATTGAATGATTGAGTGCAGAATGATAATGTGAATGAATCAGTTCAGCTCGACACATTGAATGAATGAGAGAATCTCTTCTCTGAACTTAATCGTCTACTTTCTTTATTTGAATGAATGTATGCAGATTGTTTCATTGAATGAAGGCTTTCAAAGCGAGACATTGAAAGAATGGGATAAGTTGGATTCTATGAATAAACGACTAACGCTTGTCTCACTGGATGATTGAGTATATTTTGATACATTGAATGAATGAACGCAGTCTGATTCATTGAATGAATCATTAAAGCTGGAGACATTGATTAAATGAGACAATGTGTATTTGAATTGAAACGTAAACTTTGTTTCTTCGAATGAAAAAATGCAGTTTGTTTCATTGAATGAAGGTGTTAAGGTCGGGACATAGAACGAATGCGATAAGCTGGATTCAATGAATGAACGAATACCACTTGTTCCATTGAATGATTGAGTTTCAGTTTGAGTTTTAGAATGAATCAGTTAAGCCTGATATTTTGAATGAATGAGAAAGGCCGTACTCTTTGAAATGCGAAGTGTACACTTTGTTTCTTTCAATGTATACAATGCGGTTTGTTTGATTGAATAAAGGCGTTAAGGTCGAGGCATTGAATGAATGCAATAAGCTTGATTCAATGGGTTAAGCATGAAACATTGAAAGAAGGAATCAAGCTCTACTCTTTGAATTAAAACGTATACTTTGTTTCTTTGACTTAATGAATGCATTTCGACTCATTGAATGATTGTGCGCAATTTGGTTCAGCAAGTTGGCTGAACTGATTCATGCACAGAATAAATCTGCACTCAATCATTCAATTGAATAAGCGGTATTTATTTATTCATGGAATCCAGCTTATCCCATTCATTCAATGTCTCGACCTTAATGCCTCCAAACTGCAATCAATCATTCAATGAAACAAACTGTATTCATTCCTTCGTTAAACTCCACTTCTTAATTCAATGAGAAGAGCGTTTCTCATTCTGTCAATGTCTCGATCATAACAGATTCTTTCGATGAAACAAACTCCAGCTCTAAATCCAATGGGAAAAGTTTTCTCGTATTGTTAATGTCTCGATCTTTCTATGACACAAACTGGATTCTTTTAACAATGAAACAAGCTGCCCTCAATGACTCAACGAAACAATTTTAACAGCTTAACTCATTCATTCAAAGAATCAAACTGCGTCCATTCCTTTCATGACTCAAACAGCACTAAATCATTCAAGGAATCAAACTGTATTCATTCATTCGTTGAGTCCATCTTATCTTTTTCAATCAATGACTCGAGTTCAAAGCCTTCATTCATGGAATGAAACTGTACTCATTCGTTCTATGAAACAAACTGCACTTCATTCATTGAATCCAGCTTATCTCTTTCATTGAATATCTCAAGCTTCACGCCTTTATTCAAGCAACTGCACTTATTCATTGAATGAAACAACCTGCATTCATTCAGAGAAACCAAATAGACCTTTTAATTCAGAGTAGAGCTTGTATCATTCATGCAATGTATGGAGCTTAACTGATTCATTCTAAGAATCAAACTGAAACTCAATCATTCAACTGAACAAGCCGTATTCATTCATTGAATCCAGCTTATCGCATTCATTCTATGTATCGATCTTAACGCTTGCATTCAATGAAACAAAATGCATTATTTCATTCGAAGAAACAAAGTATACGTTTCAATTCAAATACACATTGTCTCATTTAATCAATGTCTCCAGCTGTAATGATTCATTCAATGAATCAGACTGCGTTCATTCATTCAATGAATCAAAATACTCTCATTCATTCAGGGAGACAAGCGTTAGTCCTTTATTCATAGAATCCAGCTTATCCCATTCTTTCAATATCTCGGCCTGAAAGCCTCATTCAATGAAACAATCTGCATACATTCATTCAAATAAAGAAAGTATACGTTTAAATTCAGAGTAGAGCTTGTCGCATTCATTCAATGTTTCGGGCTGAGATCATTCATGCGCAGAATCAAACTGCACTCAATCATTCAATTGAATAAGCGGTATTCATTCATTCGTGGAATCCAGCTTATCCCATTCATTCAATGCCCCATTCAATGAAACAAACTGCACTCATTCATTCAGAAAAAACAAGCGTTAGTCGTTGATACATAGAATTCAGCTCATCCGATTCTTTCAATGTCTCGAGCTTAACGCCTTCATTCACCGTAACACTCTGCATTCATTCATTAAAACAAAGAAAGTATACGTATTAATTCAGAGTAGACCTTGTCTCATTCGAGCTGAACTGATTCATTCACAGAATCAAACTGCACTCAATCATATTCAATGAAACAAACGGTATTCGTTAATTCATTGAATCAAGCTTATTCCATTCATTCAATGTCTCGACCTTAACGCCTTTATTCAATCAAACAAACTGCATGCATTCATTCAAAGAAACAAAGTATACGCTTCGCAATTCAAAGAGTAGGGCTTTTCTCATTCATTCAAAGTATCAGGCTTAGCTGATTCATTCTATGAATCAAGCTTCATTCCTGCATTTAATGAACCAAAATGCACACAGTCAATGAGTCGAAATGCATTCATTAAGTCAAAGGCACAAAGTATACGTTTTAATTCAAAGAGTAGAGCTTGCCTCCAACCTTCAATGTTTCATGCTGAACTCATTTATTAAACGAATCAACCACAGACGTTCAATCCTTGAATCCTACTTCAAACATTCATTTAATGAAACTATCTTAACCCAAACATTTAATTAATAAAACTGCACTCATTCGTTTAGTGAAATAGACTGCCCTCGATGGTTCAATAAAACAAACTCTACTTCTTAATTCAATGAAAAGAGCGTTTCTCATTCTGTCAATGTCTCGATCATAACAGGTTCATTCGATGAAACACACTCCAGCTCTAAATCCAATGAGAAAAGCTTTCTCGTTTGGTTAATGTCTCGATCTTTCTATGACACAAACTGGATTCTTTTAACAATGAATCAAACTGCCCTCAATGACTCAACAAAACGATCTCAACAAGTTAACTCATTCATTCAAAGAATCAAACTGCGTCCATTCCTTCCATGAATCAAACAGCACTCCATCATTCAAGGAATCAAACTGTATTCATTCGTTCGTTGAATCCATCTTATCTCTTTCAATCAATGTCTCAAAGCCTTCATTCAAGGAATGAAACGTACTCATTCGTTCTATGAAACAAACTGCACTTCATTCATTGAATCCAGCTTATCTCTTTCACTCACTTTCTCGAGCTTAACGCCTTTATTCAACGAATCAAACTGCACTTATTCATTGAATGAAACAACCTGCCTTCATTCATTCAGAGAAACCAAATAGACGTTTTAATTCAGAGTAGAACTTGTCTCATTCATGTAATGTATCGAGCTTAACTGATTCATTCTAAGAATCAAGCTAAAACTCAATCGTTCAATTGAACAAACGGTATTCATTCATTCATTAAATCCAGCTTATCGCATTCATCCTATGTCTTGACCTTAACGCCTTCATTCAATGAAACAAACTGCACTTTTTCATTCGAAGAAACAAAGTATACGTTTCAATTCAAATACATTGTCTCATTTAATCAATGTCTCCAGCTGAAATGATTCAGTCAATGAATCAGACTGCGTTCTTTCATTCAATGTATCAAAATATACTCAATCATCCAGTGAGACAAGCGTTAGTCGTTTATTCATAAAATCCAGCTCATCCGATTCTTTCAATGTGTCGAGCTAACGCCTTCATTCAACGCATCAATGCATTCATTCATGAAAATAGAGAATGTATACGTTTTATTTCAGAGTAGAGCTTGTCTCATTCATTGAATGTGTCGAGCTGAACTGATTCATTGACGTTTTCAAACTGCACTCAATTATTCAATGAAACAAACTGCACTCATTCATTCAGTGAGACAAGCGTTAGTCGTTGCTACATAGAATCCAGCTCATCCGATTCTTTCAATGTCTCGAGCTTAACGTCTTCATTCAACGCAACACTCTGCATTCATTCGCTAAAATAAAGACTGTTTGCGTTTTAATTTAGATTAGAGCTTGTCTCATTTCTTCAATGTCTCGAGCTGAACTGATCTATTCACAGAATCAAAGTGCACTCAATCATTCAATGAAAAAAAACTTTACTCATTCATTCACTGAATCCATCTTAATTCTTTCATTCAAGATCTCGAGCTTAACACTTTCATTTTACGAATCAAGCTGCACTCATTCGTTGTATGAAATAAACTGTACTTCATACAATCATTGAATCCAGCTTTTTTCAATGTCATTCAATGTCACGAGCCTCACACCTTCATTCAAAGAATCAAAGACTTATTCAATGAATGAAACAAACTACTTTCATTTTTTCAAAGAAACCAAGTAAACGTTTTAATTCAGATTAGGGCTCGTCTCATTCATGCAATGTATCGAGGTTAACTGATTCATTCAAACAATCAAAGTACGTTCATTCGTTCGATGAATCAAACTGCACTCAATCATTCAATTGAATAAGCGGTATTCATTCATTCAATCCAGCTTATCCCATTCAATCAATGTCTCGACCTTAACGCTTCCATTCAATGAAACAAGCTGCACTCATTCATTATGTGAGACAAGCGTTAGTCGTTGATACATAGAATCCAGCTCATTCGATTCTTTCAAAGTCTCGAGCTTAACGCCTTCATTCAACGTAGCACTCTGCATTCATTCATTAAAATAAAGCAAGTATACGTTTTATTTCAGAATAGAGCTTGTCTCATTCATTCAAAATATCAGGGTTAACTGATTCATTCTAAGAATCAAGCTTCATTCCTGCATTTAATGATCCAAAATGCACACAATCATTAAATGAGTCATTAAGTCAAAGACAGAAAGTATACGTTTTAATTCAAAGAGTAGAGCTTGCCTCCTTCTTTCAATGTTTCATGCTTATCTCATTCATTAAACGAATCAACCGCAGGTATTTCATCCTTGAATCCGACTTCAATCATTCATTGATTGAAGACGTTAAGCTCGAGACATTGAAAGAATCGGATGAGCTGGATTCTATGTATCAACGACTAACGCTTGTCTCACTGAATGAATGAGTGCAGTTTGTTTCATTGAATGGAGGCATTAAGGTCGAGACATTGATTGAATGGGATAAGCTGGCTTGAATGAATGAATACCGCTTAGTCAATTGAATGATTGAGTGCAGTTTGGTTCATCGAACGAATGAACGCACTTTGATTGTTTGAATGAATCAGTTAACCCCGATACATTGCATGAGTGAGACAAGCCCTAATTTGAATTAAAACGTTTACTTGTTTTCTCTGAATGAATAAAAGTAGTTTGTTTCGTTCATTGAATAAGTGACTTTGATTCTTTGAATGAAGGTGTGAGGCCCGTGACATTGAATGACATTGACATAAGATGGATTCAATGATTGAATGAAGTACAGTTTATTTCATACAACGAATGAGTGCAGTTTGATTCGTAAAATGAAAGCGTTAAGCTCGAGACATTGAATGAAATCATTGACATGGATTCAATGAAGGAATGAATGCAGTTTGTTTCATTGAATGATTGAGTGCAGTTTGATTCTGTGAATGGATCAGTTCAGTTCGAGACATTGAAGGAATGAGACAAGCACTGCTCTGAATGAAAATGTATACACTGTTTATTTTAATGAATGATGGCCGTGTTCCGTTGAATGAAGGCGTTATGCTCGAGACAATGAAGGAAATGAATAAGCTGAATTCTATGATTAAGCAAATAACGCTTGTTTCACTGAATGAATGAGTAGAGTTTCTTTCATTGAATGATTGAGTGCAGAATGATAATGTGAATGAATCAGTTCAGCTCGACACATTGAATGAATGAGAGAATCTCTTCTCTGAACTTAATCGTCTACTTTCTTTATTTGAATGAATGTATGCAGATTGTTTCATTGAATGAAGGCTTTCAAAGCGAGACATTGAAAGAATGGGATAAGTTGGATTCTATGAATAAACGACTAACGCTTGTCTCACTGGATGATTGAGTATATTTTGATACATTGAATGAATGAACGCAGTCTGATTCATTGAATGAATCATTAAAGCTGGAGACATTGATTAAATGAGACAATGTGTATTTGAATTGAAACGTAAACTTTGTTTCTTCGAATGAAAAAATGCAGTTTGTTTCATTGAATGAAGGTGTTAAGGTCGGGACATAGAACGAATGCGATAAGCTGGATTCAATGAATGAACGAATACCACTTGTTCCATTGAATGATTGAGTTTCAGTTTGAGTTTTAGAATGAATCAGTTAAGCCTGATATTTTGAATGAATGAGAAAGGCCGTACTCTTTGAAATGCGAAGTGTACACTTTGTTTCTTTCAATGAATACAATGCGGTTTGTTTGATTGAATAAAGGCGTTAAGGTCGAGGCATTGAATGAATGCAATAAGCTTGATTCAATGGGTTAAGCATGAAACATTGAAAGAAGGAATCAAGCTCTACTCTTTGAATTAAAACGTATACTTTGTTTCTTTGACTTAATGAATGCATTTCGACTCATTGAATGATTGTGCGCAATTTGGTTCAGCAAGTTGGCTGAACTGATTCATGCACAGAATAAATCTGCACTCAATCATTCAATTGAATAAGCGGTATTTATTTATTCATGGAATCCAGCTTATCCCATTCATTCAATGTCTCGACCTTAATGCCTCCAAACTGCAATCAATCATTCAATGAAACAAACTGTATTCATTCCTTCGTTAAACTCCACTTCTTAATTCAATGAGAAGAGCGTTTCTCATTCTGTCAATGTCTCGATCATAACAGATTCTTTCGATGAAACAAACTCCAGCTCTAAATCCAATGGGAAAAGTTTTCTCGTATTGTTAATGTCTCGATCTTTCTATGACACAAACTGGATTCTTTTAACAATGAAACAAGCTGCCCTCAATGACTCAACGAAACAATTTTAACAGCTTAACTCATTCATTCAAAGAATCAAACTGCGTCCATTCCTTTCATGAATCAAACAGCACTAAACCATTCAAGGAATCAAACTGTATTCATTCATTCGTTGAGTCCATCTTATCTTTTTCAATCAATGACTCGAGTTCAAAGCCTTCATTCAAGGAATGAAACTGTACTCATTCGTTCTATGAAACAAACTGCACTTCATTCATTGAATCCAGCTTATCTCTTTCATTGAATATCTCAAGCTTCACGCCTTTATTCAAGCAACTGCACTTATACATTGAATGAAACAACCTGCATTCATTCAGAGAAACCAAATAGACCTTTTAATTCAGAGTAGAGCTTGTATCATTCATGCAATGTATGGAGCTTAACTGATTCATTCTAAGAATCAAACTGAAACTCAATCATTCAACTGAACAAGCCGTATTCATTCATTGAATCCAGCTTATCGCATTCATTCTATGTATCGATCTTAACGCTTGCATTTAATGAAACAAAATGCATTATTTCATTAGAAGAAACAAAGTATACGTTTCAATTCAAATACACATTGTCTCATTTAATCAATGTCTCCAGCTGTAATGATTCAGTCAATGAATCAGACTGCGTTCTTTCATTCAATGTATCAAAATATACTCAATCATCCAGTGAGACAAGCGTTAGTCGTTTATTCATAAAATCCAGCTCATCCGATTCTTTCAATGTGTCGAGCTAACGCCTTCATTCAACGCATCAATGCATTCATTCATGAAAATAGAGAATGTATACGTTTTATTTCAGAGTAGAGCTTGTCTCATTCATTGAATGTGTCGAGCTGAACTGATTCATTGACGTTTTCAAACTGCACTCAATTATTCAATGAAACAAACTGCACTCATTCATTCAGTGAGACAAGCGTTAGTCGTTGCTACATAGAATCCAGCTCATCCGATTCTTTCAATGTCTCGAGCTTAACGTCTTCATTCAACGCAACACTCTGCATTCATTCGCTAAAATAAAGACTGTTTACGTTTTAATTTAGATTAGAGCTTGTCTCATCTCTTCAATGTCTCGAGCTGAACTGATCTATTCACAGAATCAAAGTGCACTCAATCATTCAATGAAACAAACTTTACTCATTCATTCACTGAATCCATCTTAATTCTTTCATTCAAGATCTCGAGCTTAACACTTTCATTTTACGAATCAAGCTGCACTCATTCGTTGTATGAAATAAACTGTACTTCATACAATCATTGAATCCAGCTTTTTTCAATGTCATTCAATGTCACGAGCCTCACACCTTCATTCAAAGAATCAAAGGTACTTATTCAATGAATGAAACAAACTACTTTCATTTTTTCAAAGAAACCAAGTAAACGTTTTAATTCAGATTAGGGCTCGTCTCATTCATGCAATGTATCGAGGTTAACTGATTCATTCAAACAATCAAAGTACGTTCATTCGTTCGATGAATCAAACTGCACTCAATCATTCAATTGAATAAGCGGTATTCATTCATTCAATCCAGCTTATCCCATTCAATCAATGTCTCGACCTTAACGCTTCCATTCAAGGAAACAAGCTGCACTCATTCATTCAGTGAGACAAGCGTAAGTCGTTGATACATAGAATCCAGCTCATTCGATTCTTTCAAAGTCTCGAGCTTAACGCCTTCATTCAACGTAGCACTCTGCATTCTTTCATTAAAATAAAGCAAGTATACGTTTTATTTCAGAATAGAGCTTGTCTCATTCATTCAAAATATCAGGGTTAACTGATTCATTCTAAGAATCAAGCTTCATTCCTGCATTTAATGATCCAAAATGCACACAATCATTAAATGAGTCATTAAGTCAAAGAGAGAAAGTATACCTTTTAATTCAAAGAGTAGAGCTTGCCTCCTTCTTTCAATGTTTCATGCTTATCTCATTCATTAAACGAATCAACCGCAGGTATTTCATCGTTGAATCCGACTTCAATCATTCATTGATTGAAGACGTTAAGCTCGAGACATTGAAAGAATCGGATGAGCTGGATTCTATGTATCAACGACTAACGCTTGTCTGACTGAATGAATGAGTGCAGTTTGTTTCATTGAATGGAGGCGTTATGGTCGAGACATTGATTGAATGGGATAAGCTGGATTGAATGAATGAATACCGCTTAGTCAATTGAATGATTGAGTGCAGTTTGGTTCATCGAACGAATGAACGCACTTTGATTGTTTGAATGAATCAGTTAACCCCGATACATTGCATGAGTGAGACAAGCCCTAATTTGAATTAAAACGTTTACTTGTTTTCTCTGAATGAATGAAAGTAGTTTGTTTCGTTCATTGAATAAGTGACTTTGATTCTTTGAATGAAGGTGTGAGGCTCGTGACATTGAATGACATTGACATTAGATGGATTCAATGATTGAATGAAGTACAGTTTATTTCATACAACGAATGAGTGCAGTTTGATTCGTAAAATGAAAGCCTTAAGCTCGAGACATTGAATGAAATCTTTGACATGGATTCAATGAAGGAATGAATGCAGTTTGTTTCATTGAATGATTGAGTGCAGTTTGATTCTGTGAATGGATCAGTTCAGTTCGAGACATGGAAGGAATGAGACTAGCACTACTCTGAATGAAAATGTATACTCTCTTTATTTTAATGAATGATGG
Source organism: Hemiscyllium ocellatum (assembly GCF_020745735.1). Classification (NCBI taxonomy): domain Eukaryota; kingdom Metazoa; phylum Chordata; class Chondrichthyes; order Orectolobiformes; family Hemiscylliidae; genus Hemiscyllium; species Hemiscyllium ocellatum. Next base: position 4,581,830 of record NC_083443.1, on the reverse strand, counting down.
CCGTGTTACGTTGAATGAAGGCGTTATGCTCGAGACAATGAAGGAAATGGATAAGCTGAATTCTATGATTAAACGAATAACGCTTGTTTCACTGAATGAATGAGTAGAGATTCTTTCATTGAATGATTGAGTGCAGAATGATAATGTGAATGAATCAGTTCAGCTCGACACATTGAATGAATGAGACAATCTCTTCTCTGAATTTAATCGTCTACTTGCTTTAATTGAATGAATGTATGCAGATTGTTTCATTGAATGAAGGCTTTCAGAGCGAGACATTGAAAGAATGGGTCAAGTTGGATTCTAGTAATAAACGACTAACGCTTGTCTCACTGGATGATTGAGTATACTTTGATACATTGAATGAATCATTAAAGCTGGAGACATTGATTAAATGAGACAATGTGTATTTGAATTGAAACGTAAACTTTGTTCTTCGAATGAAAAAATGCAGTTCGTTTCATTGAATGAAGGCGTTAAGGACGAGACATAGAATGAATGCGATAAGCCGGATTCAATGAATGAATACCACTTGTTCCATTGAATGATTGAGTTTCAGTTTGATTCTTAGAATGAATCAGTTAAGCTCGATAAATTGCATGAATGAGACATGCTCTACGCTGAATTAAAACGTCTATTTGGTTTCTCAGAATGATTGAATACAGGTTGTTTCATTCAATGAATTAGTGCAGTTAGATTCCTTTTTCCCATTGGATTTAGAGCGGGAGTTTGTTTCATCGAAAGAAACTGTTATGATCGTGTCACTGACAGAATGAGAAACGCTCTTCTCATTGAATGAAGAAGTAGAGTTTATTTCAGTAAACGAAAGATTGCAGTTTCATTAATTAAATATGTGAGTTAAGATAGTTCCATTGAATGAAGGATTGAAGTAGGATTCAAGGATTAAATGCCTGTGGTTGATTCGTTTAATGAATGAGTTAAGTGTGAAACATTGAATGAAGGAGGCAAGCTCTACTCTTTGAATTAAAACGCATACTTTGTGTCATTAACTTAATGAATACATTTCGACTAACTGAATGATTGCGTGCATTTTCGTTCATTAAATGCAGAAATGTGACTTGATTCTAGAATGAATCAGTTAAGCCTTATATTTTGAATGAATGAGAAAAGCAGTACTCTTTGAATTGCGAAGTGTATACTTTGTTTCTTTTAATGAATGCAAGCAGTTTGTTTGATTGAATAAAGGCGTTAAGGTCGAGCCATCGAATGAATGCAATAAGCTTGATTCAATGAATGAACGAATACCGTTTGTTTCATTGAATGATTGTGTGCAGTTTGATTCTGTGAATGAATCAGTTCTGTTGGACACATTGAATGAATGAGACAAGCTCTACTCTGAATTAAAACGTATACTTTCTTTATTTTAATGAATGAATGCAGAGTGTTACGGTGAATGAAGGCGTTAAGCTCGAGACATTGAAAGAATCGGATGAGCTGGATTCTATGTTTAAACGACTAACGCCTGTCTCACTGAACGGATCAGTGCAGTTTGTTTCATTGAACGGAGGCGTTAAGGTCGAGCCGTTGAATGAATGGGATAAGCTGGATTCCACGAATAAATGAATACCACTTATTCAATTGAATGATTGAGTGCAGTTTGATGCATCGAATGAATGAACGCAGTTTGATTGTTTCAATGAATCAGTTAACCCTCGATAAATTTCATGAATGAGTCAAGACCTAAGCTGAATGAAAACGTTTGCTCTCTTTATGCATGAAGACCGTGTTACGTTCAGAGAAGGAGTAATGCTCGACACATTGAAGGAAATGGATAAGTTGAGTGCTATGATTAAACGAATAACGCTTGTTATTCACTGAATGAATGAGTGCAGTTTGTTTCATTGAATGGAGGCGTTAAGGTCGAGACATTGAATGAATGGGATAAGCTGGATTCCATGAATGAATACCGCTTATTCAATTGAATGATTGAGTGCAGTTTGATACTGCGCATGAATGATTTCAGCCCGAAATATTGACTGAATGCGACAAGCTCTACTCTGAATTTAAACGTATACTTTCTTTATTTGAATGAATGTATGTAGATTATTTCATTGAATGAGGCTATCAGGCCGAGAAATTAAAAGAATGGAATGAGCTGGATACTATGAATAAACGACTAACGCTTGTCTCACTGGATGATTGAGTGTATTTTGATTCCTTGAATGAATGAATGAACGCAGTCTGATTCATTGAATGAATCATTACAGCTGGAGACATTGATTAAATGAGACAATGTATATTTGAATTGAAACGTATACTTTGTTTCTTCGAATGAAAAAATGCAGTTTGTTTCATTGAATGAAGGTGTTAAGGTCGAGACATAGAATGAATGCGATAAGCTGGATTCAATGAATGAATGAATACCGTTTGTTCAATTGAACGATTGAGTTTCAGGTTGATTCTTAGAATGAATCAGTTAAGCTCGATACATTACATGAATGAGACAAGCTCTACTCTGAATTAAAACGTCCATTTAGTTTCTCTGAATGAATGAGTGCAGTTTGATTACTTGAATAAAGACGTGAAGCTCGAGACATGGAATGAAAGAGATAAACCGGATTCAATGAATTAAGTGCATTTTGTTTCATGGAACGAATGAGTACTGTTTCATTCCTTGAATGAAGGCTTTGAACTCGAGACATTGATTGAAAGAGATAAGATGGATTCAACGAATGAATGAATACAGTTTGATTACTTGAATGATTGAGTGCTGTTTGATTCATGCAAGGAATGGACGCAGTCTGATTCTTTGAACGAATGAGTTAAGCTGTACAGATTGCTTTGGTGAGAAATTGAGGGCAGTTTGTTTCATTGTTAAAAGAATCCCGTTTGTGTCATAGAAAAATCGAGACATTAACAAAATGAGAAAGCCTTTCCCATTGAATTTAGATGTGGAATTTGTTTCATCGAAAGAATCTGCTATGATCGAGACATTGACAGAATGAGAAACGCTGTTCTCATTGAATTAAGAAGTAGAGTTTGTTTCATTGAACCATCGATGGCAGTTTATTTCACTAAACGAATGAGTGCAGTTTCATTAATTAAATGTGTGAGTTAGAATAGTTTCATTGAATGAATGATTGAAGTAGGATTCAAGGATTAAATGCCTGCGGTCGATTCATTTAATAAATGTGTTAAGCATGAAACATTGAATGTTGGATGCAAGCTCTACTCATTGAATTAAAACGTTAAGTTTGTGACTTTAACTTAATGCATTTCGACTCATTGAATGATTGTTTACATTTTGATTCATTAAATGCGTGAATGAGGCTTGATTCTTAGAATGAATCAGTTAAGCCTGATTTTTTGAATGAATGAGACAAGCTTTACTCTGAATTAAAACGTATGCTTTCTTTATTTTAGTGAATGAATGCAGAGTGTTACGTTGAATGAAGGCGTTAAGCTCGAGACATTGAAAGAATCGGATGAGCTGGATTCTATGTATCAACGACTAACGCTTGTCTCACTGAATGAATGAGTGCAGTTTGTTTCATTGAATGGAGGCGTTAAGGTCGAGACATGGATTGAATGGGATAAGCTGGATTGAATGAATGAATACCGCTTATTCAATTGAATGATTGAGTGCAGTTTGGTTCACCGAATGAATGAACGCAGTTTTTGATTGTTTGAATGAATCAGTTAACCTCGATACATTGCGTGTGAGACAAGCCCTAATCTGAATTAAAACGTTTACTTGTTTTCTCTGAATGAATGAAAGTAGTTTGTTTCGTTCATTGAATAAGTGACTTTGATTCTTTGAATGAAGGTGTGAGGCTCGTGACATTGAACGACATTGACATAAGATGGATTCAATGATTGAATGAAGTACAGTTTATTTCATACAACGAATGAGTGCAGTTTGATTCGTAAAATGAAAGCGTTAAGCTCGAGACATTGAATGAAAGCATTGACATGGATTCAATGAAGGAATGAATGCAGTTTGTTTCATTGAATGATTGAGTGCAGTTTGATTCTGTGAATGGATCAGTTCAGTTCGAGACATTGAAGGAATGAGACAAGCACTACTCTGAATGAAAATGTATACACTGTTTATTTTAATGAATGATGGCCGTGTTACGTTGAATGAAGGCGTTATGCTCGAGACAATGAAGGAAATGGATAAGCTGAATTCTATGATTAAGCAAATAACGCTTGTCTCACTGAATGAATGAGTGGAGTTTCTTTCATTGAATGATTGAGTGCAGAATGATAATGTGAATGAATCAGTTCAGCTCGACACATTGAATGAATGAGACAATCTCTTCTCTGAATTTAATCGTCTACTTTCTTTATTTGAATGAATGTATGCAGATTGTTTCATTGAATGAAGGCTTTCAGAGCGAGACATTGAAAGAATGGGATAAGTTGGATTCTATGAATAAACGACTAACGCTTGTCTCACTGGATGATTGAGTGTATTTTGATACATTGAATGAATGAACGCAGTCTGATTCATTGACTGAATCATTACAGCTGGAGACATTGATTAAATGAGACAATGTGTATTTGAATTGAAACGTATACTTTGTTTCTTCGAATGATAAAATGTAGTTTGTTTCATTGAATGAAAGCATGATGGTCAAGACATAGAATGAATGCGATTAGCTGGATTCAATGAATGAATGAATACCGTTTGTTCAATTGAACGATTGAATTTCAGGTTGATTCTTAGAATGAATCAGTTAAGCTCGATACATTACATGAATGAGAGAATCTCTACTCTGAATTAAAACGTCCATTTAGTTTCTCTGAATGAATGAATGCAGTTTGTTTCATTCAATGAATGAGTGCAGTTTGATTACTTGAGTAAAGGCAGGAAGCTCGAGACATGGAATGAAAGAGATAAACCGGATTAAATGAATTAAGTGCATTTTGTTTCATGGAACGAATGAGTACAGTTTCATTCCTTGAATGACGGCTTTTAACTCGAGACATTGATTGAAAGAGATAAGATGGATTCAGCGAATGAACAAACACAGTTTGGTTCCCTGAATGATTGAGTGCTGTTTCATTCATGCAAGGAATGGACGCAGTTTGATCCTTTGAATGAATGAGTTAAGTTGTTCAGATTGTGTCGTTGAGAATTGAGGGAAGTTTGATTCATTGTTATTAGAATCCAGTTTGTCTCATAGAAAGATCGCGACATTAACAAAACGAGAAAGCTTTTCCCATTGGCTTTCAACCTGGAGTTTGTTTCATCGAAAGAAACTGTTATGATCGAGTCATTGACAGAATGAGAAACACTTTTCTCATTGAATGAAGAAGTAGAGTTTGTTTCATTGAACCACCGATGGCAGTTTATTTCAGTAAAAGAAAGAGTGCAGTTTCATTAATTAAATATGTGAGTTAAGATAGTTCCATTGAATAAATGATTGAAGTAGGATTCAAGGATTAAATGCCTGTGGTTGATTCGTTTAATGAGTGAGTTAAGCATGAAACATTGAATGAAGGAGGCAAGCTCTACTCTTTGAATTAAAACGTATACTTTATGTCATTGACTTAATGAATACATTTCGACTAACTGAATGATTGCGTGCATTTTCGTTCATTAAATGCAGGAATGTGACTTGATCCTAGAATGAAACAGTTAAGCCATGTAATGAGAAAGGCCGTACTCTTTGAATTGCGAAGTGAATACTTTGTTTCTTTTAATGAATGCATGCAGTTTGTTTGATTGAATAAAGGCGTTAAGGTCGAGCCAGTGAATGAATGCAATAAGCTTGATTCAATGAATGAACGAATACCGTTTGTTACATTGAATGATTGTTGTGCAGTTTGATTCTGTGAATGAATCAGTTCTGTTGGACACATTGAATGAATGAGTCAAGCTCTACTCTGAATTAAAACGTATACTTTCTTTATTTTAACGAATGAATGCAGTGTGTTACGTTGAATGAAGGCGTTAAGCTCGAGACATTGAAAGAATCGGATGAGCTGGATTCTATGTATCAACGACTAACGCCTGTCTCACTGAATGAATGAGTGCCGTTTGTTTCATTGAATGGAGGCGTTAAGGTCGAGCCGTTGAATGAATGGGAAAAGCTGGATTCCACGAATAAATGAATACCACTTATTCATTTGAATGATTGAGTGCAGTTTGATTCATCGAATTAATGAACGCAGTTTGATTGTTTCAATGAATCAGTTAACCCTCGATAAATTTCATGAATGAGTCAAGACCTAAGCTGAATTAAAACGTTTGCTCTCTTTATTTTAATGCATGAAGACCGTGTTACGTTCAGAGAAGGAGAAATGCTCGACACATTGAAGGAAATGGATAAGCTGAATTCTATGATTAAACGAATAATGCATATCTCACTGAATGAATGAGTGCAGTTTGTTTCTTTGAACGATTGAGTGCAGTTTGATTCTGTGAATGTATCAGTTCATCTCGACACATTGAATGAATGAACAAGCTCCATTCTGAATAAAAACGTATGCATTCTTTATTTTCATGAACGAATACCGAGTGTTGCGTTGAATGATGGCGTTAAGCTGGAGACATTGAAAGAATCGGATGAGCTGGATTCTATGTATCAACGACCTTCCCTTGTCTCACTGAATGAATGAGTGCCGTTTGTTTCATTGAATGGAGACGTTAAGGTGGAGACATTGAATGAAGGGGATAAGGTGGATTCCATGAATGAATGAATACCGCTTATTCAATTGAATGATTGAGTGTCGTTTGATTCTGCGCATGAATGATTTCAGCCCGAAACATTGAATGAATATAACAAGCTCTACTCTGAATTTAAACGTATACTTTCTTTATTTGAATGAATGTATGCAGATTATTTCATTGAATGAGGCTATCAGGCCGAGACACTAAAAGAATGGAATGAGCTGGATACTATGAATAAACGACTAACGCTTGTCTCACTGAATGATTGAGTGTATTTTGATACATTGAATGAATGAACGCAGCCTGATTCATTGACTGAAACATTAAAGCTGGAGACATGGATTAAAGGAGACACTGTGTATTTGAAGTGAAACGTATACTTTGTTTCTTCGAATGAAAAAATGCAGTTTGTTTCATTGAATGAAGGCGTTAAGTTGTCTCGACGTACAATGAATGCGATAAGCTGGATTCAATGAATGAATGAATGAATACCACTTTTTCAATTGAATGATTGAGTTTCAGGTTGATTCTTAGAATGAATCAGTTAAGCTCGATACATATCATGAATGAGACAAGCTCTACTCTGAATTAAAACGTCTATTTGGTTTCTCTGAATGAATGAATGCAGGTTGTTTCATTCAATCAATAAGTGCAGTTTTATTCCTTGAATGAAGGCGTTGTACTCGAGACATTGAATGAAAGAGCTAAGATGGATTCAACGAATGAAGGAATACAGTTTGTTTCCTTGAATGATTGAGTACTGTTTGATTCATGGAAGGAATGGACGCAGTTTGATTCTTTGAATGAATGAGTGAAGCTGTTCAGATTGTTTCGTTGAGTCATTTAGGGCAGTTTGATTCATTGTTAAAAGAATCCAGTTTGTGTCATAGAAAGATCGAGACATTAACAAAACGATAAAGTTTCTCCCATTGGATTTAGAGCTTGAGTTTGTTTCATCGAAAGAATCTGTTATGATCGAGACATTGACAGAATGAGAACCGCTGTTCTCATTGAATTAAGAAGTAGAGTTTGTTTCATTGAACCATCGAGGGCAGTTTATTTCAGTCAACGAAAGAATGCAGCTTCATTAATTAAATGTGTGAGTTAAGATAGTTTCATGGAATTAATGATTGAAGTTGGATTCAAGGATTAACTGCCTGCAGTTGATTCGTTTAATGAATGAGTTAACCATGAAACATTGAATGAATGAGACGACCTCCACTCTTTGAATTGTGAAGCGTACTCTTTGTTTCTTTGAATGAATGGAGTTTGTTTCATTGAATGAAGGCGTTAAGGTTGAGACATTGAATGAATGCGATAAGCTGGATTCTATGTATGAATAAATATTACCTGTTTAATTGGATGATTGAGTGCAGTTTGATTCATTGAATGCAAGAGTTAAGGTCGACAATTTCAATGAATGGGATAAGCTGCTTTCATTGAATGAATGAACGCAGTTTATTCGTTGAATGAATGCAGTTAAGCTCGAGACTTTGAATGAATGAGGCAAGGTCTGTTCTTTCAATTGAAATGTGTACTTTGTTTCTTTGAATGAATGAATGCAGTCTGTTTAATGGAATGAAGGCGTTAAAGTTGAGAAATAGAATGAATGGTATAAGTTGGATTCAAAGAATGAATGAATACCGCTTGTTCAATTGAATGATTGAGTGCAGTTTGATTCTGTGCATGAATCAGTTCAGCCCGAGATATTGAATGAATGTGACAAGCTCTATTCTGAATTTAATAATATACTTTCTTTATTTGAATGAATGTATGCAGATTGTTTCATTGAATGAAGGCTTTCAGAGCGAGACATTGAAAGAATGTGATAAGCTGGATTCTATGAATAAACGACTAACGCTTGTCTCACTGAATGATTTTGATTCATTGAATGAATGAACGCAGTTTGATTCATTGAATGAATCATTAAAGCTGGAGACATTGATTAAATGAGACAATGTGTATTTGAATTGAAACGTACACTTTGTTTCTTCGAATGAAAAAACGCAGTTTGTTTCATTGAATGAAGGCCTTACGGTCGAGACATAGAATGAAAGCGATAAGCTGGATTCAATGAATGAATGAATACCGCTTGTTCAAATTAATGATTGAGTTTCAGTTTGATTCTTAGAATGAATCAGTTAAGCTCGATACATTGCATGAATGAGCCAAGCTCTACTCTGAATCAAAACGTCCATTTGGTTTCTCTGAATGAATGAATGCAGGTTTTTCATTCAATGAATGAGTGCAGTTTGATTCTTTGAATGAAGGCGTGAAGATCGAGACATTAAATGAAAGAGATAAGCTGGATTCAATGAATGAGTGCAGTTTGATTCTGTGAATGGATCAGTTCAGCTCGAGACATGGAAGGAATGAGACAAGCTCTACTCTGAATTTAAACGTATACTATCATCATTTTAATGAATGCAGTGTTACGTTGAGTGAAGTTGTTAAGCTCGAGACACTGAAAGAATTGAATAAGCTGGATTGTATGATTAAACGAATAACGCTTGTCTCACTGAATGAATGAGTGCAGTTTGTTTCTTTGAATGATTGAGTGCAGTCTGATTCTGTGAATGCATCAGTTCATCTCGACACATTGAATGAATGAACAAGCTCCATTCTGAATAAAAACATATACAATCTTTATTTTCATGAACGAATACCGAGTGTTGCGTTGAATGAAGGCGTTAAGCTGGAGACATTGAAAGAATCGGATGAGCTGGATTCTATGTATCAACGGCCTTCCCTTGTCTCACTGAATGAATGAGTGCCGTTTGTTTCATTGAATGGAGGCGTTAAGGTCGAGACATTGAATGAAGGGGATAAGCTGGATTCCATGAATGAATGAATACCGCTTATTCAATTGAATGATTGAGTGCCGTTTGATTCTGCGCATGAATGATTTCAGCCCGAAACATTGAATGAATGTAACAAGCTCTACTCTGAATTTAAACGTATACTTTCTTTATTTGAATGAATGTATGCAGATTATTTCATTGAATGAGGCTATCAGGCCGAGACATTAAAAGAATGGAATGAGCTGGATACTATGAATAAACGACTAACGCTTGTCTCACTGAATGATTGAGTGTATTTTGATACATTGAATGAATGAACGCAGCCTGATTCATTGACTGAATCATTAAAGCTGGAGACATGGATTAAAGGAGACACTGTGTATTTGAAGTGAAACGTATACTTTGTTTCTTCGAATGAAAAAATGCAGTTTGTTTCATTGAATGAAGGCGTTAAGTTGTCTCGACGTACAATGAATGCGATAAGCTGGATTCAATGAATGAATGAATGAATACCACTTTTTCAATTGAATGATTGAGTTTCAGGTTGATTCATAGAATGAATCAGTTAAGCTCGATACATATCATGAATGAGACAAGCTCTACTCTGAATTAAAACGTCTATTTGGTTTCTCTGAATGAATGAATGCAGGTTGTTTCATTCAATCAATAAGTGCAGTTTTATTCCTTGAATGAAGGCGTTGTACTCGAGACATTGAATGAAAGAGCTAAGATGGATTCAACGAATGAAGGAATACAGTTTGTTTCCTTGAATGATTGAGTACTGTTTGATTCATGGAAGGAATGGACGCAGTTTGATTCTTTGAATGAATGAGTGAAGCTGTTCAGATTGTTTCGTTGAGTCATTTAGGGCAGTTTGATTCATTGTTAAAAGAATCCAGTTTGTGTCATAGAAAGATCGAGACATTAACAAAACGATAAAGTTTCTCCCATTGGATTTAGAGCTTGAGTTTGTTTCATCGAAAGAATCTGTTATGATCGAGACATTGACAGAATGAGAACCGCTGTTCTCATTGAATTAAGAAGTAGAGTTTGTTTCATTGAACCATCGAGGGCAGTTTATTTCAGTCAACGAAAGAATGCAGCTTCATTAATTAAATGTGTGAGTTAAGATAGTTTCATGGAATTAATGATTGAAGTTGGATTCAAGGATTAACTGCCTGCAGTTGATTCGTTTAATGAATGAGCTAACCATGAAACATTGAATGAATGAGACGACCTCCACTCTTTGAATTGTGAAGCGTACTCTTTGTTTCTTTGAATGAATGGAGTTTGTTTCATTGAATGAAGGCGTTAAGGTTGAGACATTGAATGAATGCGATAAGCTGGATTCTATGTATGAATAAATATTACCTGTTTAATTGGATGATTGAGTGCAGTTTGATTCATTGAATGCAAGAGTTAAGGTCGACAATTTCAATGAATGGGATAAGCTGCTTTCATTGAATGAATGAACGCAGTTTATTCGTTGAATGAATGCAGTTAAGCTCGAGACTTTGAATGAATGAGGCAAGGTCTGTTCTTTCAATTGAAATGTGTACTTTGTTTCTTTGAATGAATGAATGCAGTCTGTTTAATGGAATGAAGGCGTTAAAGTTGAGAAATAGAATGAATGGTATAAGTTGGATTCAAAGAATGAATGAATACCGCTTGTTCAATTGAATGATTGAGTGCAGTTTGATTCTGTGCATGAATCAGTTCAGCCCGAGATATTGAATGAATGTGACAAGCTCTATTCTGAATTTAATAATATACTTTCTTTATTTGAATGAATGTATGCAGATTGTTTCATTGATTGAAGGCTTTCAGAGCGAGACATTGAAAGAATGTGATAAGCTGGATTCTATGAATAAACGACTAACGCTTGTCTCACTGAATGATTGACTGTATTTTGATTCATTGAATGAATGAACGCAGTTTGATTCATTGAGTGAATCATTAAAGCTGGAGACATTGATTAAATGAGACAATGTGTATTTGAATTGAAACGTAAACTTTGTTTCTTCGAATGAAAAAACGCAGTTTGTTTCATTGAATGAAGGCCTTACGGTCGAGACATAGAATGAAAGCGATAAGCTGGATTCAATGAATGAATGAATACCGCTTGTTCAAATTAATGATTGAGTTTCAGTTTGATTCTTAGAATGAATCAGTTAAGCTCGATACATTGCATGAATGAGCCAAGCTCTACTCTGAATCAAAACGTCCATTTGATTTCTCTGAATGAATGAATGCAGCCGTTAAGGTTAAAACATTGAAAGAATGTGATAAGCTGGATTCTATGAATAAATGACTAACGCTTGATCAATTGAATGCTTGAGTGCGTTTTAATTAATTGAATGAATGATCGCAGTTTGACTCATTGAATGAATCATTAAAACTGCAGACATTGATTAAATGAGACAAGGTGCATTTGAATTCAAACGTATACTTTGTTTCTTCGAATGAGAAAATGCAGTTTGTTTCATTGAATGAAGGTGTTAAGGACGAGACATAGAATGAATGCCATTACTTGGATTCAATGAATGAATACCGCTTGTTAAATTGAATGATTGAGTTTCAGTTTGATTCCAAGAAAGAATCAGTTAAGCTCCATACATTACATGAATGAGACAAGCTCTACTCTGAATTAAAATGTCTATTTGTTTTTTCTGAATGAATGAATGCAGGTTGTTTCATTCAATGAATGAGTGCAGTTTGATTGCTTGAAATAAGGCGTGAAGCTCGAGACATTGAATGAAAGAGATAAGCTGGATTGAATGAATGAAGTGCAGTTTGATTCATAGAACGAATGAGTGCAGTTTCATTCCTTGAATGAAGGCTTTGAACTCGAGTAATTGTTAGAAAGATGGATTCAACGAATGAATGAATGCAGTTTGTTTTCTTGAATGATTGAGTGCTGTTTGATTCATGGAATGAATGGACGCAGTTTGATTCTTTGAATGAATGAGTTTAGCTTTTCAGATTCTTTCGTTGAGTCTTTGAAGGCAGTTTGATTCCTTGTTAAAAGAATCCAGTTTGTGTCATAGAAGGATTTAGACATTAACAAAACGAGAAAGCTTTTCCCATTGGATTTAGAACTGGAGTTTTTTTCATCGAAAGGATGTTATGATCGAGACATTGACAGAATGAGAATGAATTAAAATGTATACTTTCTTTATTTTAATTAATGAATGCAGAGTGTTACTTTGAATGGAGGCGTTAAGCTCGAGACATTGAAAGAATCGGATGAGCTGGATTCTATGTATCAACAACTAACGCTTGTCTCACTGAATGAATGAGTGCAGTTTTTTTCATTGAATGGAGGCGTTAAGGTCGAGGCATTGAATGAATGGGATAAGCTGGATACAATGAATGAACGAATACCGCTTATTCAATTTAACGATTGAGTGCAGCTTGATTCATCGAATGAATGAATGCAGTTTGATTGTATGAATGAACCAGTTAACCTCAAGACATTGCATGAATGAGACATGCCCTACTCTGAATTAAAACGTTTACTTGGTTTCTTTGAATGAATGAAAGTAGTTTGTTTCATTCATTGAATAAGTATCTTTGATTTTTTGAATGAAGGTGTGAGGCTCGTGACTTTGAATGAAAGATGTAAGCTGGATTCAATGATTGAATGAAGTACAGTTTATTTCATACAACGAATGCGTGCAGTTTGATTCGTAAAATGAAAGCGTAAGCATTGAATGCAAGAAATAAGATGGATTCAATGAAGGAATGAATACAGTTCGTTTCATTGAATGATTGAGTGCAGTTTGATTGTGTAAATGGATCAGTTCTGCTCGAGACATTGAAGGAATGTGACAAGCACTACTCAGAATTAAAACGTATACTCTCTTCATTTTAATGAATGAATGCAGTGTTCCATTGAGTGAAGGCGTTAAGCTCAAGACATTGAAAAAAATGGATAAGCTGAATTCTATGATTAAACGAATAATGCTTGTCTCACTGAATGAATGAGTACAGTTTGTTTCTTTGAATGGAGGCGTTAAGGTCGAGACATTGAATGAATGGATTCAATGAATGAATGATTACCGCTTGTTGAATTGAATGATTGATTGCAGGTTGAATGAATTAATGCAGTTTGATTCTTTGAATGAGTCACTTAAGCTCGAGACATTGCATGAATGAGACAAGGTCTACTCTGAATTGAAACGTGTACTTACTTTTTTTCACACACGCTGTATGTGTGCGTGTCCCTCCCTTGCTGTGTGTGTGCATGCGTGTGTCCCTTCGCTGCGTGCCTGTGTGTGTCCCTCCCGCCCTGTGAGTGTGTCTCCCTCCCTCGCTGTCTGTGTATGTGTCCCTCGTTGTGTGCGTGTCCCTATCTCGCTTTCTGTGTGTGTGTGTGTGTGTGTCCCTTCACGGTGTATCTGTGCATGTCCCTCCCTCACTGTGTGTGTTTGTCCCTCCATCGCTGTGTGTGTGTTTGTCCCTCCCTCAGTGTGTGCGTGTCCCTCCCTCGCTGTGTGTGTGCGTGTCCCTCCCTCACTTTGTGTGCATGTCCCTCCCTAGCTGTGTGTGTACATGTGCCCTCCCTCATTGTGTGTGTGTTCCTCCCTCGCTGTATGTGTGCGTGTCTGTGCGTGTCTGTGCGTGTCTCTTCCTTGCTGTGTGTGTGAAAGTGTGTGTGTGTGTGTGTGTCCGTTCACTGCGTGTCTGTACCCTCGCCCTGTGACGGTGTGTCTCCCTCCCTCGTTGTCTGTGTGTCTCCCTCGCTATGTGCATGTCCCTCCCTCATTGTATGTGTGCGTGTTTGTGTGTGTCTCTCTCGCTGTGTGCATGTCCCTCCCTCACTATTGCGTGTGAGTGTGTCCCCTTCGCTACGTGTCTGTGCATGTCCCTCCCTTACTGTGTGTGTTTCTCCCTCCCTCGCTGTGTGTGTGCGCGTGTCCCTTCCTCGCTGTTTGTGTGCCTGTCCCTCCCTCGCTGTGTGTGTCTCACTCACTGCGTGCATGTCACTCCCTCGCTGTTTGTATGTCCCTTCGCTGCGTGTCAGTACGTGTCCCTCCCTCACCCTGTGTGTGTCTCCCTCCCTCGTTGTGTGTGTGTCTCCCTCGCTGTGTGCATGTCCCGCACTCGCTGTGTGTGTGTCTGCCTTCCTCACTGTGTGTGTGGGTGTCCCTCCCTCAGTGTGTGTGTGTGTCCCTCCCTCACTGTGTGAGTGCGTGTCCCCTTCTCACTGTGTGTGTGCGCCTGTTCCTTCCTCACTGTTTGTGTGCATGTCCCTCCCTCGCTGTGTGTGTGTCTCCCTCGCTGTGTGTGTGTACCTCCCTCGCTGTGTGTGTGTGTGTCGCTTCACTGCATGTCTGTGCGTGTCCTTCCCTCCCTCACTGTGGGCATGCGTATCCCTCCCTCGGAGTATGTGTACATGTCCCTCCCTCACTGTGTGTGAGCGCGTGTCCATCCCAGGCTGTATGGTGTCCCTCCCACGCTGTGTGTGTGTGTGTGTCCCTTCACTGCGTGTCTGTGCATGTCCCTCCCTCACTGTGTGTGTTTGTCCTTCCCTCGCTGTGTGTGTGTTTGTCCCTCTCTCACTACGTGTGTGCGTGTATGTGTGTGTCTCTCTCGTTGTATGCATGTCCCTCCCTCACTGTGTGTGTGTTTGTCCCTCCATCACTGTTTGTGTGCGTGTCCCTTCCTTACTGTGTGTGCGCATATCCCTTTCTCACTGTTTGTGTGCGTGTCCCTCCCATGCTGTGTGTGTGTGTCTCCCTCGCTGTGTGCGTGTCCCTCCCTCGCAGTGTGTGTGTGTGTGTCCCTTCGCTGCATGTCTGTGCGTATCCCTCCCTCGCCCTGTGTGTGTGTCTCCCTCCCTCGCTGTGTGTGTTTGTCCCTCCCTCGGTGTGTGCGCGTGTCCCTCCCTCGCTGTGTGTGGGTGTCTGCCTCCCTCGCTATGTGTGTGGGGGTGTCCCTCCCTCAGTGTGTGTGGGTGTCCCTCCCTTCGAGTGTGTGTGCGTGTCCCTCCCTCACTGTGTGTGCGCGTGTTCCTCCCTCACTGTTTGTGTGTATGTCCCTCCCTCGTTGTGTGTGTGTGTCGCTTCACTGCATGTCTCTTCGTGTCCTTCCCTCGCTGTGTGTGTGTCTCCCTCCCTCGCTGTGTGTGTGCGTGTCCCTCCCTCACTGTGTGTGTGCCTGTCCCTCTCTCACTGTGTGTGTGCGTGTCCCTCCCTCACTGTGTGTGTCCCTCCCTCACTGTGTGTGTGCGTGTCCCTCCCTCGCTGTGTGTGTGTGCGTGTCCCTCCCTCGCTGTGTGTGTATATGTGTGTTTGTGTTTCTCTCTCCCTCACTGTGTGTGTGTGCGTCCCTCTCTCACTGTGTGTGTGTGTGTGTGTCCCTCCCTCACTGTGTGTGCGCGCGGGTCCCTCCCACGCTGTATGCGTTTCCCTCCCTCTTTGCGTGTGTGTGTGTGTATGTCCCTTCGCTGCATGTCTGTGCGTGTCCCTCCGTCGCTGTCTGTGTGCGTCCCTCCCGCGCTGTGTGCATCGCTCCCTCACTGTGTGCATGCATGTCACTACGTCCCTTTGTGTGTGCGTGTCCCTCCCTCGCAGTATGTGTACGTGTCCCTCCCGCACTGTGTGCGTGCGTGTCCCTCCCTCGTTGTGTTTGTGTTTGTCCCTCCCTTGGTGTGTGTGTGCGTGTACCTCCCTCACTATGTGTGTGCCTGTCCCCTTCTCACTGTGTGTGTGCGTGTCCCTCTCTCACTATGTGTGTGCGTGTCCCTCCCACACTGTGTGTGTGTATCCCTCCCTCACTGTGTGTGTGCGTGTCCCTCCCTCGCTGTGTGTGTGTATCCCTCCCTCACTGTGTGTGTGCGTGTCCCTCCCTCGCTGTGTGTGCGTGTGTGTCCCTTCGCTGAGTGTCTGTGCATGTCCCTCCCTTGCTCTGTGCGTGTGTGTCCCTCGCTGTGTGCAGGTTCCTCCCTCACTGTGTGTGTGCGTGTGTCTGTCCCTTCGCTACATGTCTGTGCATGTCCCTCCCTCGCTCTGTGTGGGTTTGTCCCTCCCTCGATGTGTGTGTGTGTGTGCGCCCCTTCCTTGCTGTGTGTGCGTGTCCCTTCCTCGTTGTGTTTGTGCTTGTCGCTCCCTCACTGTGTGTGTGCCTGAGTGTCCTTCTCTCCATGTGTGTGTGTGCATGTGTGTGTCCCTTCGCTGCGTGTCTGTGCGTGTCCCTCCCTTGCTGTGTGTGCGCGTGTGTGTGTCCCTTCGCTGCATGTCTGTGCGCGTCCCTCCCTCGTCCTCACTGTGTGTCTCTCTCCCTCGCTCTGTGTGTGTGTCTCCCTCGCTGTGTGCGTGTCTCTCCCTCAATGTGTGTGTGCATGTGTATGTGTCCCTTCGCTGCGTGTCTGTGCGTGTCCCTCCCTTGCCCTGTGTGTGTCTCTCCCTCCCTCGCTGCATGTGTGCGTGTCCCTCCCTCGCTCTGTGTGTGTGTGTGTGTGTGTCCCTTCGTTGTGTGTCTGTGCATGTCCCTCCCTCACTGTGTGTGTGTTTGTCCCTCCCTCGCTGTGTGTGTTTGTCCCTCCCTCACTGTGTGTGTTTGTCCCTCCCTCACTCTGTGTGCGTGTCCCTCCCTAGCTGTCTGTGTATGTGTCCCTCCCTCGCAGTACGTGTACGTGTCCCTCCCTTGCTGTGTGTGCACGTGTCGCTCCCTCGCTGTGTATGTGCATGTGCCCTCCCTCACTGTGTGTGATGTGTGTCCCTCGCTGTGTTTGTGCGTGAGTGTTCCCCTTCGCTGCGTGTCTGTGCGTGTCCATTCCTCGCTGTGTGTGTGCTTGTCCCTCCCACGCTGTGTGTGTGTGTGTGTGTGTGCGCGAGTGTCCCTCCCTCCACGTGTGTGTATGCGTGAGTGTCTGTGTCCCTTCGCTGCGTGTCTGTGCATGTCCTTCCCTTGCCCTGTGTCTGTGTGTCTCCCTCCCTCGCTGTGTGCGCGTGTCTCCCTCGCTTTGTGCATGTCCCTCCCTCACTGTGTGTGTGTGTGTGTGTGTGTGTGTGTGTCTCCCTTGCTGTGTGCATGTCCCTCCCTCACTGTGTGTGTGTGATCCTCCCTCGCAGTGTGTGCATGTCCCTCCCTCGCTGTGTTTTTGCGTGTCCCTCCCTCGCTGTGTTTGTGCGTGTCTCTCCCTCGCTGTGCATGTGCACGTATCCCTCCCACGCTGTATGCGTGTCCCTCCCTTGGTGTGTGTGTGCTTGTGTCCCCCTTCACTGCGTGTCTGTGCATGTCCCTCCCTCGCTGTGTGTGTCTGTGTCCCTCCCTCGCTGTGTGTGTGCGTGTCCCTCCCTCGCTGTGTGTGCACGTGTCCCTCCCAGGTAGTGCGCGTGTCCCTCCCTCGTAATGTGTGTGTGTGTGTCCCCCTTCGCTGCGTGTCTGTGCGTGTCCCTCCCTCGCTGTGTCTGTGCGTATTCCTCCCTCGCCCTGTGTGTGTGCGTGTCCCTCCCTCGCTGTGTGTGGCCATGTTGCCCACTCACTGTGTGTGCGCACGTGTCTCTCCCACGCTGTGTACGTGTCCCTCCCTCGCAGTGTGTGTGTGTGTCTGTGTGCCCCCCTTTGCTGCGTTTCTGTGCATGTCCCTCCCTCGCTGTGTGTACGCATGTCCCTTCCTCACTGTGGGTGTGCGTGTCCCTCCCACGCTGTGTATGTGCATGTCCTCTCACTCACTGTATGTGTGTGTGTGTGTGTGTGTGTGTGCGTGTCCCTCCCTCGCTGTGTGTGTGTGTGTGTGTGTGTGTGTCCCTTCGCTGCGTGTCTGTGCGTGTCCCTCCTTCGCCCTGTGTGTGTGTCTCCCTCCCTTGCGCTGTGTGTGTGTGTGTCTCCCTCGCTGTGTGCGTGTCCCTCCCTCACTGTGTGTGTGCATGTGTGCGTGTGTCCCTTCACTGCATGTCTGTGCATGTTCCTCCCTCGCTGTGCGTGTGCGTGTCCCTTCCTGGCTGTGTGCGTGCGTGTCCCTCCCTCGCTGTGTGCGTGCATGTCCCTCCCTCACTGTATGTGTGTGTATCCCTCCCTCGCTGTGTGCATGTCCGCCCTCCCACGCTGAGTGCGTGTCCCACCACCTCGCTGTGTGTGCGCGTGTCCCTCCCTCCCTATGTGTGTGTCCCTCCCTCGCTGTGTGTGTGCATGTGTGTGTTTGTGTGCCCCTTCGCAGCATGTCTGTGCATGTCCCTCCCTCACTCTGTGTGTGTGTGTGTCTCCCTCCCCCGCTCTGTGTGTGCGTGCTTCACTCGCTGTGTGCATGTCCCTTCCTCGCTCTGTGCGTGCGTGTGCATGTGTGTGTCCCTTCGCTGCATGTCTGTGCGTGTCCCTCCCTCGCTGTGTGTGCGCGTGTGTTTGTGTGTCCCCCTTCACTGCGTGTGTGTGTGTGTCCCTCACACGCTGTTTGTGTCCGTGTCCCTTCCTCGCTGTATGTGTGTGTGCCTCTCCCTCACTGCAAGTGTGTATTTGTGTATCCCCCTTCACTGCGTGTCTGTGCGTGTCCCTCCCTCCCTGTGTCCATGTCCCTCCCTCGCTGTGTGTATGCATGTGTGTGTTTGTGTGTCCCTTCGCAGCATGTCCCTCCCTCGCTCTGTGTGTGTGTCTCCCTCCCCCACTCTGTGTGTGCGTGTTTCCCTCGCTGTGTGCATGTCCCTCCCTCGCTCTGTGTGTGCGTGTGCATGTGTGTGTCCCTACGCTGCGTGTCTGTGCGTGTCCCTCCCTCGCTGTGTTTGCGCGTGTTTGTGTGTCCCCCTTCGCTGTGTGTGTGTGCGTGTCCCTCCCTCGCTGTGTGTGTCCGTGTCCCTTCCTCGCTGTGTGTGTGTATGTGTGTGTGTGTGTGTGTCGTTCCCTCGCTGTATGTGTGTGTGTCCCTCCCTCGCTGTATGTGTGTGTGTCCCTCCCTCGCTGTATGTGTGTGTGCCTTTCCCTCGCTGCAAGTGTTATTTGTGTGTCCCCCTTCGCTGCGTGTCTGTGCGTGTCCCTCCCTCCCTGTGTCCATGTCCCTCCCTCGCTGTGTGTGTGCATGTGTGTGTTTGTGTGTCCCTTCGCAGCATGTCCCTCCCTCGCTCTGTGTGTGTGTGTCTCCCTCTACCGCTCTGTGTGTGCGTGTTTCCCTCGCTATGTGCATGTCCCTCCCTCACTGTGTGTGTGCGTGTGTGTGTGTGTCCCTTTGCTGCGTGGCTGTACGTGTCCCTCCCTTGCTGTGTCTGTGCGTGTGTTTGTGTGTCCCCTTCACTGCGTGTGTGTGCGTGTCCCTCCCTCGCTGTTTAAAGCTATTGACCAATACCTTCTGGATTGGGGCAGGCCAATGTCTATATTTCACTTATGGACCAGGCCTGTCCTTTTCCATAACTGTTTTCAAACTAATATAGTTGTGGTCACTTTGTCAAATTGCTCCCCAACTAACACCTCAGTCCCTTTCCCTACATTGTTCCCAAAAGGGAGGTCAGGTTTTGCCCCTTTCTCCAGGGGGAGGGTGAAAAACCAGTGATAATTGTGCATATCAGTACACATGGCATAGATAGAGTTGGATGGAATCTGGTCAAGGAGTTAGGTAAGAAGTTAAAAAGCAGGACTACAAAGGTAGTGAGTCCCAGATCACTCCCAGTGCTGCGCATCAGTAAAAATGGAAATAAAAATATAAGTCAGATGGATGAGTGCATGAGGAACTGGTAGAGGGGGACGGGTTTTTACGTCTTGGATCATTGGGATTTCTTCTATGGTAGAGGTGAACTGGACGAGGGGGGCAGGTTTGACTGGAACCAAAGGGGTACTAGCAAACTGGGGGTGAAGATTTGCTCGTGTTGCCTGGGAGGATTTAAACTCGTTGCCAGGGGATTGGGATTCTGAAAAAGAGAGAGAGGAAAATACACCAGCCACCGAGAGCACGTTTCCTATTCAGGATATCCAGGTGCACAGTCAAGGGAAGGAAAAGACTTCTGGTTTATGGGGCATTTATATCAATGCACAAGGCCTGATTGGTAAGGCAGATGAGCTCAGAAGCATGGATTGCCTCTGGGGACTGGGATACTATAGCCATAACAGAAACATGGCTGAGAGAAGGACAGGACTGGCAGCTCAGTGTTCCAGGATACAGAAGGTACAGGCGTGACAGAAAGACAAGTAAGGGAGGAAGGGGAGTTGCCCTTTGTTAAGGGAGGACATAACATCAGTGCTCAGATAGGATACTACAAAAGAGTCATCAAATGAGGTCATATGGTTAGAAGTTAGAAAGAAGAAGGGGGTGGTCACTTTGTTGGGATTGAATTACAGACTCGCAAATAGCCAGTGGGTATGAGAAGAGCAGATGTGTAGAGAGATTGTAGATAGCTGTAGTAGTATTGATTGGAGGTTTAATTTCCTCTGGATTGACTTGTCTACTCAGAGAATAAAAGGCCCATATGGGTAACAATTTGTCATATGGGTCCAAGAAAGTTTCCTTGACCAATATGTAGACAGTCCTACTCTATTCAGGAGAGTGCAACATTGGACCTCCCCTGAGAAAACGAGATGAGGAAGTGACTAAGTATCAGTCGGAGAGCACTTTGGGTCCAGTGACCACAACTATCTTAGTTTTAACATAACTACAGGAAATGATAGGAGAGGTCCACAGGTTAAGGAGCTGTGCTGGAACACAGCCAGTTTTGGGGCCATGAAGCAGGACCTAGCAGAGGTTGAGTGGGTGAGTCTGTTTGAAGGAAAAGAAATGACTGGAAAATGGGAGGCTTTTAAAAGTGTGATACTGAAAATCCAGGGTCAGTATGTACCTGTTAGGGTGAAGGGAAAATGGCAGGTTTAGGGATCCCTGGCTGATGAGGGTTATTGAGGCTCTGGTCTGGCAAATGAAGATGGTATACATTGGGTTTAAGGTTTCCGTATCTACCGAACCTCTTCCAGCCCTAAAGACACAATCAATCTGTGGAGATCCTATAATCTTCTCAGGTCACTCCGATCTGTCGAACCCACTCCAGGCCTTGTGACTGTTCCAGTACAGTTCCTAAAGGAACTGCGGTCTGTGTAACATGCTCTCATCACTATCACCCACCCTGTCAATGTAAGCTCCTCCAGTATTCCCACCCATCTACTCATCTGCATAAACCTTTCCAGCTCTTACACCCCTATCTGTGTTAACGACAACCTCCCCTACAACACTTGCCCACTTAGGCCAAACTGGAGGAGATTACTTCTGCTCCTTTATCTGTGTAACTGTCTCCAGCCAAATTTGCTGTTCTCATCTCCAGGAAAATCCACATCCTCCATATCTAAATAACCTCAGAACCTAAGCCATTCGGCATCACTAAACCTCTTCAGTCCCGTTTTTTCTTCCAGTCTATACAACCTACATTATCTCTTTAATCTGCTCCATTCCATAAATAGTCCCAGTCTGTGATCAAACCTTTCCTATCAACTTCCTTATCCCTGTAAACTGCTCCATCCCTCCCTCCTCCCCAACCCCATGAACTCCTGCAGGCCCTACAGCTCTCCATATTTCTGTAACGTCTTGAGGCTCTTTGGTCCTCTCTCCCTGTGAAACCACCTCCAGTCCCATAACCTGCCCAATCTGGGTACGCTGCTCCAGATCAGATCATTGCTGTCTCTGTAAACACCTTCACTCCTGACAATTTGGGTAACTTCATTCAGACCCCATACTCTCCAGCTTTCTGAATCCTCTTCCTGCCATTGCAACCAAAACCATGTTTGTGTAACATCCACCTGTGCTTAAACCTCCCCAACTCTGTAACCTCTTGCAGTCCTAACAAAACACCTAAGCTGTGAAACACCTCATTTCCCTACAATCCTCCATCCCTCCTTCCTCAAATGCCCAGTCACGCCGAAACCTCACAATTATTGAAGCCTCCTATTTCGCACTGCAACCCTCCTAATGTCTGCAAACTCCTCCAGTCCTGATATCCCTCCCTCACTCTGACTCCGACCACCCTCCAGTGCCCTTCTGGGGAACATGGCAAAGGAGGGAAGATTTGTAGAATCCGGGCCGTGTTACGGAGGTAGAATCCTAGGCATTACATATTTCGTCTTATGTTTGTAGTGTGCACATTATTGGCGAGGACTCAAAAGACAGGATTTATGACTACTTGGAAAATCATAGTTAGATTTTGGACAGTCAGCATGGGTTTGTGAGGGGTCAGGCCATGCCTCACAAATCTTATTGAATTCTTTAAGAATATGACAGAAGACGTTGATGGCTCATTCAGAAAAGAAAGATGATTGGGATACAGGGAAATCTGTCTGTCTGGATGCAGGATTGGATGGCCCAGAGAAGATAGAGTATGGCATGGAATATTGTGTTCCGTTCTGGCCCCCTGTTTACAGGAAGGATGTGCATGTTTTAGAGAGCGTACACAGGAGATTTACCAGGATGCTGCTTGCAATGGAGGGCATTTCTCATGAAGAACGTTTGAGGGAGCTAAGCCTTTTCTCATTGGAATGAAGAAGGGGGTAGGGTGACTTGGTAGACGTGTACAAGATGAGAGGCACACAGAGAGAGTGAATAGTCAGAGACTTTTCCTCTTATGGAATAATTGGCTGTAACAAGGCGGCATAATTTTAAGGTGATTGGAGGATGGATAAGAGAATAGAGAATGGTAGGTGGTTGGATGGACTGCCAATGGTGGTAGTAAAATTGGACACATTCGGTACATTTAATAGACTCTTGGACAGATACATGGATAATAGTAAAATGAAGGGTATGTAGGTTAGTTTGATCTGCCAGTTGGATAAAAGGTTGGCATGAAATCAAGGCCGAAGGGTCTTGTTCTGTACTGTTCTGTGTTCTACGTTCCATATGTTAAACTGGGTAATACGCTCAGATCATTGTAAAAGAATATGGCATTCAAGAGGAGCTTGTCAACTGGATAAAAAAATCGGCATGATGGTTGGAAACAGAGGGTGATGGGAGACATGTTGTTTTTCTGACCGGAGGCATGTGACCCGTGGTGTAGTGGATCCACTTTTGTTTGTCATTTGGGTAAATGGTTTTGATGGGAATATTGGTTTCCTGGTAAGTAAGCTTCTTGGGTGATACTGAAATTGGTGGTAAAGTGGTTCGTGAAGAAGTTTATCTTTGATATAACAGGATGAACAGTACTGCTGGGATAGTGGGCTGAAGAGTAGCAGATGGAGTTTATTTAGATAAATGTAAAGTGTTCCATTGTGATGAAACAAACCAGGGTGGGACCTGTACAGTTATTGTTCAGGCCCTGTGTAGTGTTGTCAGTCAGAGACCTAGGGATGCAGGTAGACAGTCCTCTGAAAGTGGTGTCACAGGTAGACAGGCTGGTGATGCAGACGTTTGGGATGGTTACCTTCATTGGGTAGGGCATTGAAAATAGGAGTTTGGATGTCATGTTATATCTGTACAAGACATTGGTGAGGCTATCACAAAAACATTGTTGTTCAGTAGGAAAAACTCATCTGGATCACTTACCTCCTTTAGGAAAGGACATCTGACATTCTAACCTGGTCTGGCCAACATTGGACTCCAGACCCACAGCAATATGGCTGACTCTGAGCTGCCCTCTGGATAATTAGCAGTGGGGTCAAAGAATGTTTTTCACTGAAAAAAAATTAACCGAACTCCTCTTCGAATATCATTGCTGTCCGTGTGATTGACTAAAATTATATTGAAGTTTTCCAAAATTATCACAATGCCTTTGTTAAAAATAATTCCAATGAGTTCCTGTTTAATGCAGTGCTGAGCAATGCAATACTGTTCGCTGGTTCTGCTGCTTGTTTCCTTGGCAAGTAGTAGCCAGAATTTACGTTCAGACTGATTCTTCTTCATGATCTGCAGCCATATGCTTTCTCTGTAATGCCTTTGATATCCATTATTGTTAGTGTTATCCATTTTGCCTGAGGTTGCATAAGATTGTGAACCATTGAATATTTTTGTTCACCATGTATCCATGTCTTCCTGCTGACTAACTCTCTTTTATCTCTGTGTCCCAAATCCATCTACCTTATTGCAGCGACGTTGTCCATTCGAAAAGAAACACAACTTACTCTTTCCAACAATTTTCTGTCACAAATTTCTTCATTGACGTACAATTTTAGTTAAACTCTGTCCCTTCCTGTTCTTTTCTTCTTGTCTTTAGACACATACCCCATACTGTTCCAAGACTTCACCTTTTCTCTTTGGATTTGGAAAGCTCCCTTCATCTGAATACTATCTGACCATCCTCTCTGTCAGTTTAGAGTCCTGTCCATGAACGTACTGACATGATTGGCCAGGACCCTAGTCCCAGCACGGTTCCAGTTGGACCATCCGAATGGATTATTTATTAAATCAGGTATGGGATGTGGGTGTCTCTGGCTGACTAGCCTTTCTTGCCCAGTCCTAGCTGCCCTTGTGCTGAGTAACTTGACCGGCTATTTCAGAGGGTCCTTCAGAGGTATCGGGTCCTTCACTCTGGTGAATTGTTGTCAAACCAACAGCCACTCTCAGACAACTCACCAGAACGAAGGACCCGATACCCAGCATGAGCAAAAACAATGTAGTGTACAGATTCCCATGCAAGGACTGCACAAAACACTACATAGGACAAACAGGAAGACAGCAACCGATCCGCATCCATGATCACAAATTAGCCACAAAACGACACGACCAGCTATCCTTAGTAACCACACACGCAGATGACAAACAACATGAGTTTGACTGGGGCAACACTACTATTATAGAACAAGCCAAACAGAGAACAGCCAGGGAATTCCTAGAGGGAAGGCACTTATCCACAGATTCAATCAACAAACACATCGACCTGGACCCAATATACCGGCCACTGCAGTGGACAGCTGGAACTAACAACCAGAAGCAGCAGATTCAAACTACTACAAATGCCAGAGGAAAGATCACAGGAGGCTCGCAAGCACTGAGGATGTCACCTAGACAGGGACGAAATATCTGCAACACAAATTCCCAGGTCGGCAAACAGAACCACAACAATAATACCACTAGGCCATCACTTCCCCTGCTCACCGGCTGCTCATCCCTGAGCACTGATACCAGGGCATCATGAAGCTAAATCCATTCTTCCATATAACTGTAATCCTGACATCTTCCATCAATCTGGGACTTTTACTTAATATCTCTCCATTTTGCAGACCTCTGTAGGACTTAGTGCCATTCTCCGTGTGTAACCCTCACTGCATGTGTCTAATTTCCCATGCTGTCTATTTCTCTATCTCCTGTAGGTACTCAGGAAGGTCCTGACTCAATAGCCTTCCCAGCTGCTGGGTGGATCGTCCATCACCACATTGAACGCAGTTGGTCTGCCATTGAGAGACAAAGGGCAGGGAAATCTGGAGCTTTCAATAAATCCTGTAGTGAGGTAAGATCACTCTCAGTGCACAGAGCAAAGAACAATGAGAGGGTTCCAAACATCTGTTAACACAACACGACATAGCCACAGTGCTGGAAGGGAGCACAGTACACACACACACACACACACACACACACACACACACACACACACACACACACACACACACACACACACACACACACACCCCAGGCTCAATCACTACCCCTAATGTAAGCTCTGTTGTACTAAGACTCACTACTCTGCAACACTGTATCTGTGGCATGTCTTGTGGACCAGTGTCTTCAATAATCTTTAATTACTATAACAGTTCCTATCTCTGTAACCTCCTCACTGCCCAAAAGCCCCTCCACATATTTGAAATGTACTGCATTCCAGACTACCATCCCTCTCGCTGTAACTTGCTTCAGTGTCTACAACATACCTTATCTAGGTAGCCTCGTCATCTAATAAGGTAAAAACAAAGACTGCAGATGCTGGAAACCAGAGTCTAGATTATAGTGGTGCTGGAAAATCTCAGCAGGTCAGGCAGCTTCCGAGAAACAGGAATATCAACTTTTCCTGCAAAAGCCATTCATCAGGAATAGAGGCACGGTGCCTGCAGAGTGGACAGATAAATGAGAGGGGGTGGTGGTTGGGAAAAATGGCTTAGAGTACGATAGATGAGTGGGGGTGGGGATGGAGGTGATAGGTCAGAGTGGAGTATGGAGGAAGGTAGCAAAGATTACAATCTATGAGTGGGCGTGGGGATGCAGCTGATAGGTCAGTGAGGAGGGAGGAGTGAATAGGTAGAACAGGTCATGAGGGCGGTGCCGAGCTGGAAGGCTGGAGCTGGGGTGAGGTGGGGGAAGGGAAAATGAGGAAACTGGTGAAGTCCACGTTGATGCCCTGCGGTTGAAGTGTTCCGAGGCAGAAGGTGAGGCGTTCTCCCTACAGGCATCGGGTGGTGATGGAATGGCGGTGGGCAGGCCCAGGACCTGCATGGCCTCGGCAGAGTGGGACGGGGAGTTGAAATGATGGGCCACAGGGCGGTTGGGTCGATTGGTGCGGGTGTCCCAGAGATGTTCCCTAAAGCGCTCTGATAAGAGGCATCCAGTCTCCCCAACTTAAAGGAGACCGCATCGGGAGCAACGGATAGAATAAATGATATTGGTGGATGGGCAGGTAAAACTTTGATCGATGTGGCCTTGGGTGGAGGTGAGGGAGCAGGTGCGGGCACAGGGTTTGCAATTTCTGCGGTGGCAGGGGAAGGTGCCAGGATGGGAGGGTGGGTTTTGGGGTGTGTGTGGACCTGACCAGGTAGTCATGGAGGGAACAGTCTTTGCGGAAAGTGGAAATGGGTTGGGAGGGGAATATGTCGCTGGCGGTGGTGTCCATTTGGAGGTGGTGGAAATGTCGTCAGATGATTCAGTTAATGTGAAAGTTGGTAGGGTAGAAGATTAGCACCTGGGGGTTATGTCCTTGTTATGATTGGAGGGGTGATGTCTGAGAGCAGAAGTGCGAGATGTGGACGAGATGCGTTGGAGGGCATTTTTAACCACATGGGAAGGGAAATTGCGATCTCTAAAGAAGGAGGCCATCAGGTGTGTTCTGTGGTGGAACTGGTCCTCCTGGAAGCAGATGCGGCAGAGCTGGAGGAATTGGGAATGCAGGTTGGCATTTTTGCAGAAGGCAGGGTGGACAGAGGTGTAATCCAGGTAGCTGTGGGAGTCGGTAGGTTTGTAAAAACATGACGGTGTCAAATCGGTCATCATTAATGGGGATGGAGAGGTCCAGGAAGGGGAGGGAAGTGTCAGATATGATCCAGGTGAATTTAAGTTCATGGTGGAATGTGTTGGTGAAGTTGATGAATTGCTCAACCTCCTCACGGGAGCACGAGGTGGTGCCAATGCAGTCATTAATGTAACGGAGAAAGAGGTGGGGAGTGGTGCCAGTGTAACTACGGAAGTTGGACTGTTCTACGTAGCCAACAAAGAGACAGGCATAGCTGGGGCCTGTACAAGTGCCCATAGTACCCGTTTGGTCTGGAGGAAGATGGAGGGTTTGAAGGAAATATTATTAAGGGTGAGGATAAGTTCAGCCAAACGAATGAGAGTGTCGGTGGAAGGGTACTGTTGGGAACATCGGGAGGGGAAGAAACGGAGGGCGTCGAGCACTTGGTCATGGTGGATGGAGGTGTAGAGGGATTGGATATCCATGGTGAAGATGAGGTGTTGGGGTCCAGGGAAAAGGAAGTCTTGGAAGAGGTGAAGGGCATGGGTGGTGTCTCGAACGTATGTGGAGAATTCCTGGACTGGGGCGTTAGAACAGTGTCGAGCTAGGTAGAGATGAGTTCGGTGGTGTAGGAGCAGGCTGAGACAATGGATCGGCTGGGGTGGTCAGGCTTATGGATCTTGGGAAGGAGGTAGAATTGGGCGGTGCAGGGTTCCCAGACTATGAGGTTGGAAGCTGTGCGTGGGAGATCTTCTGAGGTGATGAGGTTCTGTATGGTCTGGGAAATGACGGTTTGGTGATGGGGGGGTGGGGTCATGGTCAAGAGCGTGGGAGGAGGAGCTGTCTTCGAGTTGGCGTCTGGCTTCAGCAGTGTAGAGGTCAGTGCGCCAAACTACCACTGCACCTTCTTTATCTGCTGGTTTAATAGTGAGGTTGGGAGTGTAGGGCTGCGTGTCACGATGGTGAGAGGTTGGAGTAGGGGAGGGGGGAAGAAAGGTTGCGGTGTTTAATGTCTCGGCGGCAGTTGGAAATGAAGAGATTGAGACTGGGTAATAGGCCAGCGTGTGGTGTCCAGGTGGATGTAGTGTGCTGGAGGCAGGCAAAGGGGTCCTCAGAAGGTGGGCGGGAGTCTGGATTGTGAACGTAAGCTTGGAGGCGGTGGAAGAAATGTTCAACCTCACAGCGTTGTATTAAATTCATTGATGTATGGACGGAGGGGGATAAAGGACTGAGGACTTATCATTTGTCCTCAGTGAAGGGGAGGTCAGGGGAATGGTGAAAACTCGGCAGGATTGGGAGGTGGGACCTGGCGTAGGTGTGGGACTGGGGGAGGTGGGACCTGGCGTAGGTGTGGAGATGGGGGAGGTGGGACCTGGCGTAGGTGTGGAGCTGGGGGAGATGGGACCTGGCGTAGGTGTGGAGCTGGGGGGGGGGGCGGTGCCTGTAACTGCATTGGGTGTGGTGTTAGGGGTGATGGCAGTGGAGTCATGAGAAGGTGTGTTGCTCCCCTCAGGGATGGCGATGGTGGGACCTGGGGGTGGTGTCAGCAGAATGCAGGTGAGTGGTGTTTGTGGGGGCGGACGTGGTGGCAAACACGGCAGTGGGGACGCGGAAGTCACTGAGTGTGTGACATCAACCATGGTGTGAGGGGCGGAAGTGATGTCACTTGTGGTGTATGAGGAATTGTGAGGGGCGGAAATGGCATTTACTTTGTTTTAACCAATAATTTCCTGTCACAAATCTATCTGACAATGTAGTATTTTACTTAAACTCAGTCCCTTACTGTTTCTTTCTGTTGGTCTTCATCCACATCTCCATGGTGTTCCAATATTTCAACCTTTCTCTTTAGACTTGGGAATTTCCATTCACCTCAGACCTATTCCCCTCCTCATCTATGTCCATTTATAGCACACTGCATAATCGTGCTACCAGAGGAGCCTATCCCAATAAAATAGCTCAGTCCTCCCTGAGTACTGGGAGCAGTGCTCACTGGTCAGAACCACTTCTGATGATACCATAGTGTGATCCTGACACCTTCCAGCACTCTGCTTATTTCACTCAATCTCTCTCCATGTGATGTCCCTATCTGCGAGGGTGTATTTGCTGCCTCTGTCAGTATCTCTCGCTCTTGCAGCTACTCCAGATTCTGAGCCATGAGAATTCTCCACTCCAGAGAGACACAACAGCACAGGCCATGGATGGAGACTGGGATTTTCCAGATCTCTGTGAGACTCAGTGCCATTCTCCTTCATTGCGTAACCTTCATTGCATTAGTCTAATTTCCCATTCTATTTCTCTGTCTCCTGTAGGTATTCCTGATGTCCCTTACTCAGCAGAATTCCTAATTCCTGTCTCGTCCTTTAACACATTGAAGACGGTTGGTCAGCCGGAGAGAGATGGAGAGTGAGATCTGGAGCCTTCAGTAAATCCTGCAACCGGTAAGATCACTCACAGTAAACAGCACAGGGAGGAGTTAGTGGACTTTAATTCAGACCCTGAGGGCATGATGTGGGAACAATGTTGGGCAAGGAACATGAGAAAAATCTCAGGCTTCATTTTCACTATCTTGTCTGTTAATTCATCTGTTCCACAGAACACTCCCCTATGTCTGTCATTTTCTCCATTGTCTATTTCATAGATACCACTTCCCCTACAATCCTGCTTATTCCTGTAAGCTCCTCCAACCAGTATAACTCTCCATGTCTCTGCCTTTGCCTTTCATCCCGGGTTCTGTCACATCTCTCCTTATCTGTGAAAAACAACTCGTCAGTTCCTTAAGCCATCCCTGTTAGTGTATTCCTTTTCAGACCTGAAAACCCCCCCTGTCTTTGTGACTTTTTCAAACTCCTACTACCTTCATGATCTCAGTCACCTTCCCGTCACGTCAACAAAAAAGCTCTCTACATAGTAACTTCCTCCAGCTCTTAGACTCCTCCTTGTCTCTGGACACAATGCAGAATGACCCCGTTTCTCTCATAAATTAGTTTCTGCATTTCTAATCATGACTATGAACTCTTCCTGTCTCTAAAACACACTCGGTCTCTGTAAACTCTGTTGGTTCCGATTCATATAATTTCCTTCAGTAACAACAAACCTTTATGCCTTTAACCTCCTCTGGCGGGACCACACAGTTTGTTTCTATAACCTCCATGAGTCATAGAGATGTACAGCATGGAAACAGACCGTTCGGCCCAGCCTGTCCATGCCGACCAGATATCCCAACCCAATATAGTCCCACCTGCCAGCACCCGGCCCATATCCCTCCAAACCATTTCTATTCATATACACATCCACATGCCTCTTAAATTGTACCAGCCTCCACTACATCCTCTGGTATCTCATTCCATTCACTTACCACCCTCAGTGTGAAAACGTTGCCCCTTATATCTCTTTTATATCTTTCCCCTCTCACCCTAAACCTATGCCCTCTAGTTCTGAACTCCTCGACCCAAGGGAAAAGACTTTGTCTATTTATCCTAACCAAGCTCTTCATAATTTTGTAAACCTCTGTAAGGTCACCCCTCAGCCTCTGACTCTCCAGGGAAAACAGCCCCAGCCTGTTCAGTTTCTCCTTGTTGCTCAAATCCTCCAGCCCTGGCAACATCCTTGTAAATCTTTTCTGAATCTTTCAAGTTTCACAATATCTTTCTGATAGGAAGGAGACCAGAATTGCACGCAATATTCCAGCAGTGGCCTAACCAATTCCCTGTACAGCCGCAACATGACTTCCCAACTCCTGTACTCAATGCTCTGACCAATAAAGGAATATACCAAACGCCTTCTTCACGATTCTATCTACCTGCGACGACACTTTCAAGGAGCTATGAACTTGTACTCCAAAGTCTCTTTGTTCAACAACACTCCCTTGGATCTTACCATTACGTGGATAAGTCCTGCTCAGATTTGCTTTCCCAAAATGCAACACCTCGCATTTATCTGAATTAAACTCCATCTGCCACTTCTCAGCCCATTAACCCATCTGGTCCAGATTCTGTTGTAATCTGAGGTAACCCACTTCGCTGTCCACTACACCTCCAATTTTGGTGTCATCTGCAAACTTACTAACTGTAGCTCTTATGCTCGCAACCAAATCACAGACCTCCAGTCTGAAAAATACCCCTCCTCCACCACCCTCTGTCTTCTACATTTGAGCCAGTTCTGTATCCAAATGGCTAGTTCTCCCTGTATTCCATGAGATCTAACCTTACTAATCAGTCTCCCATGCGGAACCTTGTCGAATGCCTTACTGAAGTCCATATGGATCACATCTACTGCACTGCCCTCATCAATCTTCTTTGTTACTTCTTCAAAAAACTCAATCAAGTTTGTGAGACATGATTTCCCACGCACAAAGCCATGTTGACTATCCAGAATCAGTCCTTGCCGTTCCAAATACACGTAAGTCCTGTCCCTCAGGATTCTCTCCAACAACTTGCCCACAACCAGTTCAGGCTCACTAGTCTATAGTTCCCTGGCTTGTCTTTACTGCCCTTCTTAAACAGTGGCACCACGTTCGCCGAACTCCAATCTTCTGGCACCTCACTGTGACTATCGAGGATACAAATATCTCAGCAAGAGGTCCAGCAATCACTTCACTAGCTTCCCACAGAGCTCTCGGGTACAATTGATTAGGTCCTCGATCCACCTTGAACCACTTCAAGGCATCCAGCACTTCCTCCTTTGTAATCTGGGCGTTTTGCAAGATGTCACCATCTATTGCCCTACAGTATATATCTTCCATTTCATTTTTCCACAGTAAATACTGATGCAAAATATTCATTTAGTATCTCCCCCATTTTCTGTGGCTCCACACAAAGGCTGCCTTGCTGCCCTTTGAAGGGCCCTATTCACTCCGTAGTTTCCCTTAGTCCTTAATACATTTGTAAAAACCCTTTGGATTCTCCTTAATTCTATTTGCCAGAGCTATCTAATATCCCCGTTTTGCCCTCCTGATTTCCCTCTTAAGTATACTCCTATACTCGATCTATCTTATCTATACCTGGCGTATGCTTCCATCTTTTTCCTAACCAAACCTTCAATTCCTGTCGTCATCCAGCATTCCCTATCCATACCAGCCTACCCTTTCATCCTGACAGGCATATACTTTCTCTGGACTCTTGTCATCTCATTTCTGAAGGTTTCCCATTTTCCAGCCGTCCCTTTACCTGCGAATATCAGCCTCCAATCAAGTCCTTGCCTAATACTGTCAAAATTGGCCTCTCTTCAATTTAGAACTTCAACTTTTAGATCTGGTCTGTCCTTTTCCATCACTATTTTGAAACGAATAGAATTATGGTCGCTGGTCCTAAAGTGCTCTCCCACTGACACCTCCGTCACCTGCCTTGCCTTATTTCCCAAGAGCAGGTCAAGTTTTGCATCTTCTATCATAGGTGCATCCACATACAAATCAAAAAACTGTCTTGTACACAGGTAAGAAACTCATCTCCATCTAAACCTTTAATACCAGTCGATGTTTGGAAAGTTAAAATTCCCTACCATAACTACCCTATTATTCTTACAAATAGCTGAGCTCTCCTTACAAGTTTGTTTCTCAATTTCCCTTTGACTATTGGGCGGACTATAACACAATCCCAATAAGGTGATCACCCTTTTCTTACTTCTCAGTTCCACTGAAATAACTTCCCCTGGATGTATTTCTGGGAATATCATCCCTCAGCACAGCTGTAGTGCTATCCCTTATCAAAAATTCCACTTCCCCTCCTCTCTTGCCTCCCTTTCTATCCTTCCTGTAGCATTTGTATCCTGGAACATTAAGCTGCCAGTCCTGCCCATCCCTAAGCCATGTTTCCACAATTGCTATGATATCCCAGTCCCATGTTCCTAACCATGTCCTGAGTTTATCTGCCTTTCCTGTTAGGCCCCTTGCATTGAAATAAATGCAGTCTAATTTATTAGTCCTACATTGTCCCTGCCTGCCCTCACTGTTTGACTCACTTCTGTTCTCAGCTGTACCTGTCTCAGATCGAGCTCCCCAAATCCTCCCTTTGATTGTTACCACGTCAAATCCCTGCATTCCTCCAAATCCATGTAAAGTCCTCCCGTTCCTAAAACCTTCCCTGTATCTGTCATCTGTTCCAGCTTCCACAACCCTCCCTATGTCTGTAAGGCACACTCCCATCTCAGTTACTACAGCCCGCTGTAACACTAAATGCCAGTAGTCACTATCATATCAGAGTAAGGTGTGAAAGCAGGGATACTGTACTGGGTTAGGTGATCAGTCCTGACCAAATTGAATGGTGGGACCCACTCTGTGGTTAAATGGCTGATACCTGGTCTTCTTTCCTCTGCTTCTCTATAGACTTACTATCTCCATAACCTCCTTCAATCCCCACAATCATCCCAATTTTGTAAGCCCCTTCAGTCCCCACAGCCTTCCCTATCTCCAAAAATTCTTTCATTCCCCATGACTCTTCCTATCCATGTATCCTGAATCATTCCCCACAAACCTCCCGAAATTCATAACCTCCCAAAGACCCCATGACCCTCCCTATCTCCATAATCTCATCCAGACCCGACGACCCTCCCATTCAGAGTAACCTCCTTCAATCTTAGTGGGCGGCACGGTGGCACAGTGGTTAGTACTGCTGCCTCACAGCGCCAGAGACCTGGGTTCATTTCCCGCCTCAGGCCACTGACTGTATGGAGCTTGCACATTCTCCCCGTGTCTGCGTGTGTTTCCTCCTGGTGCTCCGGTTTCCTCACTCAGTCCAAAAATGTGTAGGTTAGTTGAACTGGCCACGCTAAATTGCCCATAGTGTTAGGTGCAGGGATAAACGTAAGGGAATGTGTCTGGGTGGGTGTGCTTTGTTGGTCGGTGTGGACTTGTTGGGCCGAAGGGCCTGTTTCCACACTTTAAGTAATATGATCCTCCTGATTTATGTAACCTCCTTCAATCCCAACAGCCCTCCATATCTCTTTGGCCTCTTTCAAGCCACACATCACACCCCATCTCCATATTGTTCTTCAGTCACCACGACTCTCCTTAATTCTAAAGCCTCTATTACTTGTTGAACCTGTAAGCTACCTTTTTCAGATGGATAAATAAAACTCCCATAACTCTTTCTGCTGTCAGTCTGAAACCAAATCGTGCTGGCCTGACAGTAGGTCGGGAGCTGGAATGTGTTATAAGGATATGTCAATAAACAATAACTGGGCCCTTAGAAACACATTTAATAAAAAGAGAATGTGGTTTTGAGCCTGCTGGATTGTATTTTTATTGGTGTGAATATAAATGGCAGAATAGATACAGGTGTAGGAGTGGCTGTACCGAGGATATGGTTTATTTAAATTTTCAGAAACCTTTACACAAGTTTCAATAAGGGCTAAGAAGTAACTTGGTAGAGAATAGGGCCCCTTAACTATTAGAAGGTGGGTGTGATTTTAGACAAAATAATGTTGTCAGCATTTACTGTGGAGAAAGACATAGAAGGTCGGGAACTTGGGGAAATAAATAGTGATGTCTTGGAATGAATCCTCAACAGAGAAGAGAAAGTGCTGGAATCTTACAACAAATAAAGGTAGAGCAATCCTCAGTAGCTCATTAGGTCGATCCTTGAATATTATAGGAAGCTAGGGAAGAGATTGCAGTGTCCCTAACAGAGATATTTATATTATCAACGGACACAGTGAGGTGTTGGAAGACTGGAGGGCAGCTAATGCTGTTCCATCACTTAAGAGCTGAAGGGAAACGCCAGGAAATTATAGCCTCGTGAGACCAGTGCTGGGTAGGTTGCTGGAGGAGATTCTGAGAGAAAGGAACTACATATATTTGGAAAGGCGAGGGCTGATTAGAGATAGTCAACATGGTTTTGTGAGTGGAAAACCATATTTCACAAGCTGGCTTGACTCTTTGAGGAATTGGCCAAGAGATAGATGAAGGCAGAGCAGTCAACTTTGTCTACATGGGCTTCAGCAATGCATTTGCGAAGATTCCAAGGGATGTAGAACATCTAGTCAAGAGGAAGAAGGAAGCTAAATTAACGATGAGGAACTAAGGATCAGAAGCAGGACTCTAGAGAGTTACATGGGCCAGCACGGTGGTTCAATAGTTAGCAATGCTGCCTTCAGCACCAGGGTCGCGATTTCGATTCCAGCCCCAGGCCACTGTCTGTGTGGAGGTTGCATGGGTTTCTGACAGGTGGTCCAGTTTCCACACATAGCCCAAAGATGACCAGGTTATGTGAATCAGCCATGCGTTGTTCAAGAAAGGGAATAGAGATAATCCTGGGAACTACAGACCAGTCAGTCTTCTGTCTGTGATGTGCAGATTATTGGACAGGACGCTGAGAGACAGGATTTATGATTCCTTGGAAAACCAAAGTTTGACTACAGACAGTCAGCATGGCTTTGTAAGGGACAGGTCATGCCTCACAAATCTTATTGAATCCTTTGAGAATATGACAAAACGCATTTATGGCTTATTGGAAAAGTACAGAGAATGGGAAACATGGAAACCTGCCAGTCTGGATACAGAATTCCTGGCCCATAGAAGACAGAGGGTGATGACAGATGGAAAGCATTCAGCCTGGAGCTCGGTGACCAGTGATTTTCTGCAGGGAGAGGTTACAGCACCTCTGCTCTTTGTGATTTTATGAATGACTTGGATGTGTGAGTGGAAGAGTTTGTTCGTAACTTTGCCAATGAGACGAAGGTTGGTGGAGTGGTGAATAGTGTGAAGGGCTGTTGTAGGTTGCAATGGGACATTGAAAGGATGTCGAGCTGGGCTGAGAAGTGGCAGGTGATGTCATATCTGGAAAACTGTGAAGTGACTCATTTTGCAGAATACAGGGATAAAGGCAGAATACTGGATAGTGTGGAGGAACAGATGGATCTTGGATTTCATGACCTGAGATCCGTCAAATTCGTCACCCAAGCTGATAACGCTGTTAAGAAAGAATATGTTGTATTGGCTTTCATTAGCTGGGGGATTGAGTTTTAAAGCCACGAAGTTATGCTGCAGCTCTAGACAGCCCTGTTTAGACCCCACTTAAAATATTGTGTTCAGTTCGGATCCCCTCATTACAGGAAGGATGTGGAAGCCTCAGAGAGAGTAAAGAGGAGATTTACCAGGATACTGCCAGGACTGGAGAGCATGTCTTATGAAGAAAGGTTGAGGGAGCTAAGACTTTTCTCATTGGAGTGAAGAAGGGACGGGGCGTGGCGACTTGGTAGAGGTGAACAAGGTGGTGTGAGGCATAGATAGACTGAGTAGTGAGAGACTTCTTTATTCCATGGCATATATGGTACAAGGGGACATAATTTTAAGGTGATTGGAGGATGGGTAAGTGGAGATTTCAGATGTAAGTTCTTTACACAGAGAGTGGTGGGTGAGTGTAACGGGACATTTAATAGACTCTTGGATAGGCACATGGATGGGAGTAAAATGAAGGTTATGTAGGTTAGCTTGATCTTACAGTCGGGTAAAAGGTTGGCATGGCATCACGGCCGAAGGGTGTTGTGCTGCACTGTTCTGTGTTCTATGTTCTGTAATGTAAACTGGATAATAAGCTAAGATCAATGTAAAAGAATATGGCATTCAGGAGGAGCTAGTCAACTGGATGCAAAATTGGGCATGATGGTCAGAGACAGAGGGTGATGGGAGACATGTTGTTTTTCTGACTGGAGCCATGTGACCAGCAGTGCAGTGGGACCACCGTTGTTTGTCATTTGTATAAATGGTTTGGATGGGACTATTGGTTTCCTGGTAAGTTTTTTATTGGGTGATACTGACATTGTGGTAAAATGGACAGTGAAGAAGGTTGTCTGTGGTTCAACAGGATGAACTTTACTGCTGGGATAGTGGGCTGAAGAATAGCAAATGGAGTTTACTTAGATAAATGCAAAATGTTCCATTTTGGTGAAACAAACCAGGGTGGGTGTTGTACAGTTAATGTTCGGGTCCTGGGTAGTGTTGTCAGTCAGAGACCCAGGATGCAGGTACACCGTTCTTTGAAAGTGGTGTCACAGGTAGACAGGCTGGTGAAGCAGGCGTTTGGGATGGTTACCTTCATTGGTCAGAGCATTGAGAGTAAGAGTTGGGATGTCAAGACGCTGCCTGACCTGCTGTGCTTTTCCAGTACCACGATTATCTAGACTCTGGTTTCCAGTATCTGCTGCCCTTGTTTTTACCATGTTGTATCTGCACAAGATAGTGGTGATATGTAGGAAGAACTCATCAGGTTCACTGATATTCTAACCTGGTCTGGCTAACATGTGACTCCAGACCCACAGCAATATGGCTGACTCTGAGCTACCCTCTGAGCAATTCGCAGTGGGACAAAGAATGCTGGTCCAATCAGTGTCACCCACATCCCATTAATGAATAAATAAAGATACATATGTCCCTCCATACCTCTGCAAACCCCTCCATCTTCAGCAATCCCTACTGGCTTTGTAACACCGTTCAGGCCCGGACCACTCTCTGTAACACTGTCTCACCACCTCCAGCACCTTCACTTCTCCCTTTTCCTGTCGAATCATTAAACCCTGATCATAATTCCCATTCAAACTGCCCTGCTCCTGCGAGCAGACCCTTTGCAATCCCTTATACAATTACTCCTCAAATAGTCTCTTACTTCAGGATTTTAAGTACTTTTTGGTGATCTGCTTAGCCTCATAATCTAACATGATCCATTTTGTCCTGAGTGAGGGACAGGTGGGAATTTCTTGCTGATGTTTTATCTGTTTCAATAGAATATCCTTTCGTTGAGTGTTTTTCACTGTCCCTCAAATGTTTTCCATTGTTCATTTACAGACACATATTTCAGTTTGTTTAGCCTGTTTATCTGGGTCACTTCTACTCTCAACCTCATGTAACTGGCTATTTTTGTTTCTAGTTGTAATTTGTCCTTTCTGTGATTCACTTTAAAAGTTTAAATTCCTTTAAACTGCATTTTATCACAATTTCCCAGAGGATCTTTGCAGATGACATTACTCAGTCACTAAATTCCATCACACAACGGTCAATCTGACATGGTAACATCCGTAGACAGTTGCACAGTGTGTTATTCAAAGGAACACTGAAAAAAAATCTCCCAACTCCTCTTCCAATATCACTGTTGTCAGTGTGATTGACAAGATGATATGAAGATTGATGTTTCACTGAATTATCCCCAAGCCTTTGTGAACAATTCCAATGAGTTCCTGTGTCTTGCAGTGATGAGCAATGGAATACTGTTTGTTGACTAAAACTGTTCTGCTGCTTGTGTCCATGGCAAGTAGTAGCCAGAATTTACATTCAGACTGACTCTACTTCATGATCTGCGGCCAAATGCTTTCTCTGTAATGCCTTTGTTATCCATTATTGTTAGTGTTACCCATTTTGCCTGAGTTTGCACTAGATTGTGAACCATTGAAAATTTATGTTCATCCTGTATCCATGTCTCCCTGCTGTCTAAATCTCTTTTATCTCTGAGTCTTAAATCCATATACCTTATTGTAGCGACGTTGTCCATTCAACAAAAACATAACTTACTCTTTCCCACAATTTTTTGTCACAAATCTATTCACTGACGTACAATTTTAGTTCAACTTGGTCCCATCCTGTTCCATTCTGTTTGCCTTCAGCCACATTCCCATGTTGTTCCGATGCTTCACCTTTTCTCTTTGGATTTGGAAAGCTCCTTTCACTTAAACCCTGTCCCTATATCCTCTCTGTCAGTTGAAAGCCCTGTCCATAACACTACCGACATGACTGGCCAGGACACTGGTCCCAGCGCAGTTCCAGTTGGACCATCTGGATAGATTATTTTTAAATCTGGTATGGGATGTAAGTGTCTCTAGCTGACCTGCCAAGCCCTAGCTGCCCTTGAGCTAGGTAACTTGCTCGGCCATTTCAGAGGGTAATTGAGAGGCAAACACTTTGCAGTGGGTATGTCGTGCCGACCACGTGAGGATGGGCAGATGTCCTTCTCGAAAGAACAAGTATTTGGGTTTTTTGTACATCAGAAATGGTCTCATACTTATTTATATATATATATATTAAAATATAATTGCAGCGACACCAGATCCTGAGTCAACAGAATTCTCCACTCCAGAGAGACGAGGGAGCACAGGCCAGGGATGGAGACTGGGATTTTCCAGATCTCCATGGTGGTACTTAGTCCCATTGTTAATCCTCGCCACATCAGTCTAATTTCCCATTCCATCTGTCCCTCTCTCTCCTCAGGAAGGTACTCAGGAAGGGTCAGACTCAATAACTTCCCAGCTACTGGGTGTCTCGGCCTTCACCACATTGAAGGCGATGGGTCAACCAGAGAGATAAAGGGCAGGGAGATTTGGAGCCTTCAATAAATCCTGCAGTGAGGTAAGATCACTCACAGTGCACAGAACAGAGAGCAAAGAGAGAGCTTCAAACATCGGCTAACAAGACATGACACAGATACAGTGCTGGAGGGGGCGCACAGTACACACACACCCCAGGCTCAATCACCACTCCTAATGCAAGTTCTGTTGTACTAAGACTCGACTACTCTGCAACACTGTATCTATGGCATGTCTTGTGCACTAGTGTCTTCAATAATTTGTAACTCCTGTAACAGTTCCTATTTCTGTAACCTCCTCCTAGCCCAGTAGTCCCTCCACATATTTGAAATGTACTGCATTCCGAACTACCATCTCTATCGCAGTAATTTGCTTCAGTGTCCACAACATTCCTTATCTCAGTAATCTCCTCCTCCAATAACTGGAGACAGAGCCATGCAGCACGGAAACTGTTCCTTCAACCCAACTAGTCCATGCTGACCAGAGTCCATGAACGAATCGCGTTGCCCTGCATTTGACCCATGTCCCTTCAAACCTTCTCCTCCCCATTTATCTGCCCAACTTTTCCATGTTGTAATTGTACTTTTCTCTACCATTTCCCCTGGAAGCTCATTCCATAACTGCACCATCCTCTGTGTAGAAAATGTTCTCCTAAAATCTCTTTTAAGTCTTTCCTCTCCCATCTCATATTTATGCCCACTAGAACACAGAACATAACAGTGCAATGTGGTGCTGTGCTTTTCCAGAACCACATTCTCTTTCAGTTATTTTGACTGGAGTCTGACACTATGACAACTTGTTAATGTCACCAAACCTGGAAGAATTGTAAAGTGTATGGAGGGCGAAGTGCAACAATAATAGGACAACGCCAAGTTGGTGTAGAGTTCAGGTTTATTTCTTACGACGATCCATGCAGGGATAGTGTGAGGTGATGCACTTTGGAAGGAAAGCAGGCTGTATCATTATAAATGGGGTACAGGAACACAAGGACCTGGATGTATTTCATCACAGATTATTGAAGATGTCAGGACAAGTGGGGAGAGCAGTAAATAACACAGATTTGTTTCAGTATCAGAGCTGTTTACAGGAGGAGGTGTAGGAGGGACCCTCCATGCTCCCTTCCTGGAAGGTGGTGGTGACAATGTGTTATGAGCCCACCCTCCTGCCCACTGAGACCTTGGGGATTCCATTTGTACCAGCTAGATACAAAAGGGAGATTGCACGAGGACCACGCCTTTTAAGTTGTGTCGGGGGAAACGGAGTGGAGCTGCCACTGGATTTAACGGGAGAATTACCCTTCGACGAACATTACTCCTTACACGGTTGGTGGGACGTGGATGTTTCAGAATCTCCACACGAGGCATCCCTGTCCTCTCCGGCTTGTACCAGGGTCCTCCCCACAGGGCAGTGGAGGAGGTTAAGGGAACGGAGATCCGGCACTCCACCACCCGACCTGGCCCTTCCTGTCCTATTCCAGACTGTACTTCCTGGATTGGGAGAAAGGGAGGGAGGGAGTGAGTGTGGGTCCTGCTGATAATACTGCTCGAGGTGGGGATGTTGGAATGAAGAGGTTTTCAGTGGGGGGATCTGTCCACAGTGTTGTACACATGCAGTGTTATTAGTGTAGGGGGTTATACATGGGATGAGAGAAGCAGAGAGAGACAGGGAGAGGGAAGGTGCTGCATGCAGTAGTGAGAGTGATGGTCATGAGTCTTGTTCGGGGGTTGGTGCTATAACAGATATACAGTGAGTGTGAGGGGGCAGAGAGAATACAGTATCCTGACAGAGCGAGAAAAGTTATTGATGCTTGTCCTGTATTGCTGGACATTTCATCAGACCGCAGATACTGCACTGAGCTGGGTGGTGAGCTCAGACCATGCTCGGTGGGTCTGGTGGTGTGGCCCCCTCTGGGAAGAGAATGGTCCTTCTCAGTGCTAGCCCATCCACCAGGACGTCCGTGCCCCTGTCGACAAGCCGTGGCATAATTGTCCCTTATCTGCCATGCTCGTGGTAAACTGTGCAGGGCAGCTCCGAACTGAGAATTGTCAGCCGTGTCCCCATTGCCTTTTAAAGATGGCACAAATGCCAGGGATCACGGAATAGCCAGGGGCATCTCGACGATGATGAGTACTTCCAGCAGCATTGGTTGGTAGAATCGGGCTGGTATTGAGTGAGAGGGACACAAGGGTTTGGAGTGGTAGGTAATGAGGTGTGTGTGATAAGATAGCTCCAGGAATCTAGCTCAGCCTCGTACAGACAATCCCTCTGTCACACTCAATGAAAATGCCACTGAGACAAATTATTGTTAGATCCAGCCCAAAGGGTCGAAGTCTGTGCTGACCCTACTCCCAGTTCCAACACTGCAGAACAAATGTTAATCCAAAGCTGTCCTGAAATCACACCAATATCCTGTTCACCCATCATTCCTCGTAGCACTGGCTAATGGTACAGGATACTGTTGAAATGTCGACATTTCAGCATCCTTCCATTACATTGTCTTTCAATCTCTCCCTCTCTGTCTATGCCACAAACCTCTCCCATGTGTTGGTATTTAAACCGATTCCCCTGCCATCTCTCTTTGACCGTGATTTTCACATCCACTTGGCGTGGCACAAGGGATATTTGGAGCTGTAAATAGATGGGAACTGCACATCCTGTCACTTTTGGCATGGGTTGCAAGTTTCCCCACACTGGGCAGGGTTCTAGCACACTGTTACTGAGCAATGCACTGGGGTGGTGGACACAGTTCCATACCCTGGTCACATATATTATCTGTATTTATAGATCAATGCATTTCTGTGGTCTGCATCTCTTTCCACTTTGGGTAGATTGGGGATTGCATTGTACAGTACACCAGTCCGGTCTGCATAGTGTTCCCTGATGAACACATATCTCATCTGGATTTACAGATCAATGCACTACTGAGGTCTGCACAGTGTTCCACTCTGGACCGATTACAGGGTTGTGTTCAGCAATACATGAGCCAGGTCTGCGTAGTGCTCCATGCCGAATAGATATCTCGTCGGGGTTTATGTTGTTGGTTCTCTGAGGTGGATTGAGAATGTGATATGACTAACGATTTCAACTGATATGGTAATGGCTTTACTTTTATTCTCATTCTTGTCATTGGACCATCCAAATTATGAATCCTCCGGCCAATCCCATTCTTCAGTCGACCTGCATTGTTCAGTAACTTGTTGTCCCATGAGTAATTGGTCCAATCTAATGTGAGTAAAACTGTTCTTTCTATTTCCCTGACCTTTGACATTGCTCACTCTGGAGCATCGGGATGCACCGTGATAAAAGTAAGGTCACTCCTCAGACTCAGCCCTCCAGGGGATATAGCCACAGCCTATTCACACTCTCTGTGTAGCTCAACATCACCCCCTCCTAACACCAGCAGCATACTTGGAAAACTTTTCTGCATTCTTTCAAGTTTAACAACATCTTTCCTATAGCATGGAGAACCGAACTCAAGGCAATATTACAAAAGTCGCTGAATCTAGTGTGTAGGCGAAAATGACTATTGTAGATACTGAAGATTAATGTCGATAATGTGGTGCTGGGAAAGCACAGCAGGTCAGACAGTAGCTGAGGAGCAGGAAAATTAATGTTTCAGACAAAAGCAATCTTGGATGCTGCCTGACCTGCTGTGTTTTTCCAGTACCACACTCTCAACCCAGTGTATATCCCAGATGGTCTCCGTCTTCAAAGACTGCAATTTCCCTACCCACTTGGTTGATGCCTTCCGGTGCATCTTATCCACTTCCCACACCTCCACCCCTCCAAACGCAACAGGGAAAGAACACCCTGTACCTCATCTTCCTCATCACCAACCTTCCAGATACAATGCATTATCCTCCCCCATCTGTGCCACCTACAAACAGAGTCCACCACCAAAAATGAATTTCCCTCCCCACCTCGGTCTGTGCTCCATAAAAAAACATTCCCAGCCCGACTCCCTTGTCAGGTCCATGCCACCCATCAACTAACCCTCCACTCCCAGCACCTTCCCCGGCACCGCAGGAGTTATAAAACCTGCACCTTAACTTCCCCACTCACCTCCGTCCAAGACCCCAGAGGAACCTTCCTCATCCACCGGATTTTTACCTGCAATTCCACACATGTCACCGAATGTCGCCGTTGCTCCCGATATTGTCTCTTTTACATTGGGGAGACAGGATGCCAACTTGCAGAACACTCCAGATAAAATCTGTGGAACACATGCACCAACCAATCACACCGTGCCATGGCTGAACACTTCAACTCCCCCTCCCACTCCGCCAAGGACTTGAACTCCCTCCACCACCACTCCTTAACCACCCGACGCCTGGAGGAAGAAAGTTCGTCTTCCACCTTGGGCCCTGCAACCACACGGGATAAATATGGATTTCAC
This sequence comes from Hemiscyllium ocellatum, assembly GCF_020745735.1. NCBI lineage: Eukaryota > Metazoa > Chordata > Chondrichthyes > Orectolobiformes > Hemiscylliidae > Hemiscyllium > Hemiscyllium ocellatum. Next base: position 4,537,667 of record NC_083443.1, on the reverse strand, counting down.
CAGTTTTCGCATTTCCCATCCCCCCACCTTATCCCAAATCTAAACTTCCAACTCAACACGGCCCTATTGATGTGTCCTACCTGTCCATCTTCCTTCCCATATAGCCATTCCACCTTCCTCTCCGACATATCAATCCAACTCTTACTTCATCGACTTATCACATACTCAGCTACCTTCCCCAACCCCATCACCCTCTTATTTATTTCTCAGCCACCTTGGGCCACAAGCCTCATTCCTAATGAAAGGTTTACACACGAAATGCTGATTCTCCTGCTTCTCGGATACTGCCTGATCAGCTGTTTTTTTCCAGCACTACATTCCTGACTCTGATCTCCAGCATCTGCAAACCTCACTTTCTCCTTTGAGTTAGTGTATCCAGAGATGAGAAGTGCTCCATTATATAACGTGTGGTTGGAGTATCCGGTGAATCCATCAAGAGGAATATATCACAATTGGGAAGGAGACTTTGAGCTCGGTGTTGGTGTTACAATATTTCAGAATTTAAATTGCGAATAACATGCGTGAGACGAATTTATATACTGATCATAATGCCGAAACGTTTTGGAGAAATTTAGGGAGAAAACTTCTAGTCTGTTCAATTTGGAAGTTATACAGGTGACTGGACGAGAAGCTGTACTTGCTGACAAGTTGTCGAGACTTGGATGTAGAAAAAACAGAGGCGTTCTGTGGCAGGAGTAAACTGGCTGAAATAGAATGGAGTTCTGAATGCTTGCATGCTGAGTGTCAATGTCATAAATAAGTATTATAGTTTACTAAAATAGTAAGAATAATATGTTTAAAATGAAACCGCCATTGTGTTTTGATGGTTCATTTTGTCAAAGTCGGTGTGTGTGATGATACCATCATTTTAAAAATGAACAATTCTCTTTTGTTATTTGAAGAGACATCTCAAAGGCTGAGATGCCGAACTGCAGCCTAAAAGCGGCTGAAATAAACAACTGTGGAGGCCTTTATGTTAAATTAAAATGGTGGTAACAAGCTCTCCCAGACCAGGTCTTCTCATTTTGTTTTTAGCTGCAGCATTCAGAAGCAGCTCGGTGTCCCAGAGGGGTTGGAAGTTCCAATACATAATCCCCAGCAGCTATTCTCTTTGAAAACTCTCTTGAAGTTGCTTCCTCCTGGATCGGAGTACTGCACGTACGATTTTGTGTTTGAATTTCCCTTTTTTGCCCAAGAGGTACGTTTATGGGATGATCATCTATTAGCACAGTTTATTAGTAGAATGCAGTTATCTATTGTTTGTTCCAATAGAGAAACTATCCCAACTTGTTCTTCTTTTTGGTTGTGTTTTGATTAGAGCATTTGAATGGATTGAATTTTGTTTAACGTTTAGGGGGTTGACCAGTCGCAACACATCTAGAACACACAGTTCACATCTATGTTTAAAATAAGGAAAGTTTAGGGTTGGGGCTGTCTTCTTAAAATATTTTGTGGTGGTATGGCCTGGCTCATAACACTTGAAGTTGAGAGGCTTCTGATTGACTCTTATTCTTTAAAAATGGTGGAGGTGCTGGGGATTGTTTGCTCGAAGTTGTTCCGTGAGTTGCCTCAGAACATTCAGGGAGACCTGATGATTTGGAAACCTGGCTCTGGATGAAGCATGGGGACTGTAGTTATATCATCTGGGTCTGTAACATGAACAACAAATAGAGCAGAGGCTGCAGAGAGGCAAAGCTCTGAAACCACGGAATGAGTGTGGGTGGGGTAAGGGATCTGCTGCATCTGTCCTGGGTTTTCCAGGAACAGCTTCCCAAGCTCCATCTAACTCAGTAGCAGAGTGTAAGGGGACCCTGACTGAACAAGGAGCTGGTCACAGAGCGGTGTCATCTCCTTCAACACGTCCTGAAACTTCACACCGGGGGAGGACGGTGCTGCCAGTGGCTGTTAGTGTGACAGTTTCATTCAGCTTCTATGTTCTGTAACTTTCTGGGCATGAGTGGATGACATGTCTATCATCTCCTAGTATCTCAGCACCAATGTCACCATTCAGTGACAAAGGATATGTATGTTGGATAAGGTGAATAGTTTCTCCCTCAGCAAGGAGATGTCATGTGTATAGCAGGACTTTTCCCAGTATAGCAGGATTCCTAATGACATACTTTGCTCTCTGGGGTACGAATATCGGTAGCGAGAGTTAGAGGAACTGAAGGAACTCTCACCTCATTGATATTACAGTGCATCCATGCACAGTACATCATGTCAGAGAATGCCCACAGAGCGGTGTCATCTCCTTCAACACGTCCTGAAACTTCACACCGGGGGAGGACGGTGCTGCCAGTGGCTGTTGTGGGCGGCACGGTGGCACAGTGGTTAGCACTGCTGCCTCACAGCGCCAGAGACCTGGGTTCAATTCCCGACTCAGGCGACTGACTGTGTGGAGTTTGCACGTTCTCCCCGTGTCAGCGTGGGTTTCCTCCGGGTGCTCCGGTTTCCTCCCACAGTCCAAAGATGTGCGGGTCAGGTGAATTGGCCATGCTAAATTGCCCGTAGTGTTAGGTAAGGGGTAAATGTAGGAGTATGGGTGGGTTTCGCTTCGGCGGGTCGGTGTGGACTTGTTGGGCCGAAGGGCCTGTTTCCACACTGTAAGTCTAATCTAATCTAATCTAAATTGCCCGTAGTGTTAGGTAAGGGGTAATGTAAGGGTATGGGTGGGTTTCGCTTCGGCGGGTCGGTGTGGACTTGTTGGGCCGAAGGGCCTGTTTCCACACTGTAAGTCTAATCTAATGCCCACTGTCTTGGCAGCAGCCGCAGCCTCTTCATTCAGAACCAGTCAGCCATCTCCATCGTCTTTGTGTCTCCATTCGGAAAGAAAGGTTAGCCTCTCGACTAAAGGCTGTCGCTGAGATACACGGCTCAAAACACCCTCCCCACACCACTCATCACCGCCAATTAATCACATCAAACTATCTTGTGCGTACTGAGAGCAATGGGGCCACTGGTAATGTCAGGCAGCAGACCATTAGGGAGACGGTGCAACACTTCCCATGTCTAAACGGATCAGAGTGAACCCTCCAGAAAACACTGTATCGCTATGTCCTGTAATCCCTCTCCATTTCAGTAACATACTGCCTTCCATTCTTCCTGCAAAAAGCTGGCAAGTAATACATTCCGTTAAATTTCACTTGGCAAAGAATTGCTCATTGACTTTATCTTTCATATCAATTTGCAGACTCTCCACATTCTCTTGATATCTTAGTGTCCCTTACTTTAGTGTCATTACCAAACTTAGTAGCAGTACATCTGTTCTATCGTCCTGATCATTGATATAGATTATAAATAGTTGAGGACCCAGCAATGCTGACTGTGTGACTCCACTGGTTACCTTCTGTCAAACTGATTAAGACTGATTTATCAGGAGGGCCTGCTTCCTGTTTGATAACCAGTCCTCCCCCATTCCTGTGGAGCACAGTCAAAGGGCTGAATAAGAAAGAAGAATAATCCAGTCCCTCAAGCCTGTTCTGCCACTGAATACAATCATGGCTGTTGCCATCGCCGGTTCAGTTCCATTTCCCTGCCTGCTCTCCATACCCCTTCATTTACTTAATGTCCCAGCATCCCCTGCACACTGGGGCAATGTATTACACAGATTCACACCCCTTTGAGGGAAATAAGTGCTCCTCACCCCTCTTTTAAATCTGCTCTGGCTAATCTGAAAACTACGATCTCTAGTTCCAGTCTGCCTCACATGAGGAAATGGCCACTCCACACCAACATTGTCAATCACAATTAATATCCTCCAGACCTCAATGAGGTATCTTCTCATTCATCTAAACTCAGAGCGCATCGGACTGAAACTCTCAAACTCTCTTGAAAAGATAAATTCATCACTGGAATCAATCTAATGAGCTTGTTCTGAACTGCCTTCATTGTAACTATATCCCTCCCGCAGTCAGGGCAACAGATCTGAACACAGTACGTCAGTTACCATCTCACTAATACCTTGCAGAGTTACAGTAATTCTTCCCTCCATTTATACTCTATTCTTTGACAAGTAAATGCTGAAATTGCACTGCTTTTCTCATTCCCTGCTGTACCTGATGTGAGTTTTCTGTGGTCTGCACAAGGGCACCCGGATGCCTCTGCAAGTAAGCACTCTGAAGTTGCTCTCCATTTCCATAACATGTTGGTTTCCTCTGATCAAAGTAGTTAATTCCATATTATCCACGTTAAACTTTAGCTGCCAGATTTTGGTACATTCATAGAAACTGTTCATGTCCATTTGTAAATTTTCTGCATCTTCATTACACCCACTTGTCTTAATGTCAGCTGAAAATGTGACTATAGTGTTTTCTCTCCTCTCATCCAAGTAATACAATGGATAGTAAATTGTCGAGTCATGTGGTCTGAGCTCTATGGAACTCCAAAAGTTGCCAGCCACTAATGAAACAGCTATTACATCTCTCGGCATTTTGTTGGCTCACCAGCCCTCTATCCGGGTGAATAACTTTCTACCAAACCCATGTCCTCTTATGTAAAAGCTTAATATTTTGTGCAGAGTTTAATCATTGCCTTTTCAAAGTCTAGGTACTTTACTTCTCCAGGATCTCTATTGGCTACTTTGCTTGTCACATCTTTAAAGAACTCGAGCAAACAAATCCTTAAAAAAATCATGCTGATTCTGATATATTCTGGTTCGACTTTGCAAACCCCCTGTTGTCAATTAATTAATAATGGCTTCTCGCAATTTCCATTAATTCCCAACAGTTTGCTCACATCCTTTTATTGACAAATGAAGATGATTGTCCTAATTCCTAACCTTTCTTGTAACCTCTACGTTTCGTTTCCCGTGTTCTGTGTAATAGACACAAAGCTTTAAAAGATCTACTCCAATCGCTTTATAATAGGCATGAATTTCTGAATGGATTCACTCAGTAGCTGGTTGCACACTCAATGGGCTGAATGTCCCCATGGTGTTACTACATCATAGTCTCGATGGTCAGAATGTCCTGATTTACAGATTCAAAATCTGCTTCTCCTCCTCCTGATAATATGTCAGAAGCCTGAGGGCTTGTGGAATCTTCCTATTGCTGTATAATATTTTGATGGGCTGAACAGTTTTTTCATATTCCTTCATAACAGGCTCTAGATGCTGAACAATCACTTCCTGTATCCCTGAAATAGGATCAAACGAGTGGTTTGTCTCCTCCTGTTCCCACACAACATATAAATGGGTGAATTGCCTCCTCCTTTCCATAACAAGTCTCAATTAGTTTTATCTCCTTCTTTAATTCTCGTGTTGAATGGCATCCTATTATTCTAGTGTGCCAGTGTCTTCCAGTTTCTGTGTTAGAGATTTGAGGAGGCAGAAGGACTGATCCTGTTGCTCCATAACAGGATACCAGTGACTCATGGCCTACCCTTCATGCAGTGTTATAGACTCAAGGAGCTGATTGGCCTCCTCCTGTAACTGTATAGCCAGCTCCAGGGGCTGAATAACCTCGTCCTGTTCTGGTGTAACAGGGTCGAAGGTCTGAATATCCTTCTGCTATTCCTGTGTAGAAGGGTGGAGAAGTGGAATTGGCTGTTTAATTGGCTTCTGTTGCTGACTCTTTCCGGTGTTCGATGTAAAAATAAGATCATCTTTGATTTTTTAAACTCTAGTGCAAATTGGATCAACCTGATCATCGTTTCGTTATAAGATAACACCTTTATTGCAAAAGTCAGTTGAGAGAACCAACTCTGAGCTGCTTCCAATGTAACAATAGCCTTTCTTCAGTGAGGCGATTACATCTGTACACACTACTCCAGATGTGATCTGATTAAGATCCTGTAGAGCATCAGCAACACTTTCCCAGCTTGCTGTAAAGTTCCCACCCAGGTTAGAGCAGTCTCAGCTGTCTGGGGGAATGCATAGTATTGTTGTAAGATCATTATCCTTCTCTACTCCACCAGCACAAGGAGCGATCTGGTGAAAATGTCATAATAACACTTGAGAGGAATTAATAACGTGCCGAAATTAACTCAATGTCCAAATAGGCTTCACCAAATACCTCTACTATTAATCTCCCCAGAGGCCACATCAATCAGATTCCACATGATCTGGTAAGGTGAAACTTAGAAACAGCAAAGATTGATAGGAGTTACATATCACAGTGGAGGTTGCTATGTTGGGTATGTTATAAAACAGGAAATTAAATACCCAGCTTTGTGGGTACCACAGTAATAATGAACGGTTTCAAGCTACATCTAAACATGTTAACCCTCGTGAATGATAATGCTGGGAAAATGGATTTCATTAGCGTATTTGAGATGGTTTCCTTCAACACTATGTTGAGCACTGAGGTGCAGGTAAGGGAGTTTTGAAATTGATGTTCTGTGATCAGAAGAGCTAATTGAAAACCGTGCTGAAAAGGAATTTTATCTGACGTCTGAATATAAACAGTTATTTTTTAATTGTGGTTATAATCCCGAGTCGTGCAAGTCACGAAAGTATGAAGGGCAGATTAGCTTCAGTGAATTGGAGAAGTACATGAAAAAGATTTACTGGAAGACAGGCAATGGTTGTTGTTTAAATAAATACTTTAAAATGTACAATATACACATGTCCACCACAGTTCAAACAGCAAAGTGGTAAGGTGACTTAACAATCGTTAACAAAAGAAGTTAAAGATTGCATTAGATCAAAGGAAGCAGCTCAGGAAATTGCTAGATATTGTGGTAAGCCATGGCGTCAGAGACATTTGAGGACCAATGAACTGATAAGGAAATTTTTAAAAATGCAAACGAACAAGAAACATTAGGATGACCGAACGCTTCTCTCGATACTTCATGGGAAAGTGAAGGCAAGGACCCGTGCAGAATGGTGAATATAAACACAAGATAATTTCTTGCGAGAACTAAGAAATTATAGAGAACCTAAACAGTTGCTTTCATGTCAATCTTATTAAGGGCAAGATTAACTGATGGAGAAATTCACTTTGTGTTCTCCAATGATTAACAAAATGAATGGAGATCGCAGTGAAGCTTAGAAATTTCACACAGAGAGACGGACTGACACAGGGGCAAGGAGAGGTCTGCCAGGCAAGGTTAGGGAGAATCCCAAGATGTTCTCCACGTACATCAATCAGAACAGAATAACTAGGAAACAACTGAGGCCCATTAGAGACCAAGGGAGCATGCTGTGTGTGAAGCTGGAGATTGTTACAAGAAAGCTCCTATCTGTTTTACTTAGGAGAATGAGGATGCAGGGACAGAATTCAAGAAGATGGGTTGAGAAGCTTTTGAACAGATTGATATAAGATGCGAGCAGGGATTGGAGGCTTTGGCTGGAATAAAATTGCCAGGTCTGAATGAGTTGTATCACAGGCTGCTGTTGGAGACAAAGGACAAAAGAGCCTGACTGAAATGTTTAAGTCGAATCTGGACACATGGAAGTTAGAGATGCCAGATAACTGGAGAACAACGAATGTAGTCCCACATTATGGGAAGGTTGGTGAAAATTTCCGGTGAATTGTAGTCCAGTGACTAACTGATCAGTGTTAAGGGAAGTATTGGAGGAAATAGGAAAGGAGAAAATTGACCTCCATTTAGAGAGGTAAGGTTTGATCAGGAATAGTCAGCATGACTCCATCAGAATGAAGTCTTACCAAATGAAATTTATTGTATATTTTCGAGCATGTGTTTTATATGGTTTTTCAGCAAGGCCTTTGACAAAGTCTCATATGGGAAACTGATTTTTTAAAAGTCATGATATCAAGAGTAACTTGGTGAGTTACATCAAACGTTGTCTTCGTGGCAGGAGACAGTGGGTGGTGGCGGAAGTTTGTTTGTGTGACTGGAAACGAGTGTCTGCTGGTGTATCACAGTGATCAGTGCAGTATATCTTATTATTTGTGACATTAATTAACGATCTAGATAGATGTGAATGTGTAAGGGGTGGGGAAGTGTGATAATGAAGTTTGTGCTTGTCACAAAGATTGGCTGAGTGGTTGGCACTGAGGAGGAAGATAAAGAGTGAATGGAAGTTACAGGAAGATAAAGAGTGAATGGTCAGATGGAATGTAACACTGATATATTTGTGGCGATGTACTTTTGAAGAAGGAACCAAAAATGTGGATTTGCAATGAATGGCAGAATACGAGGAAGCTGAGAGGGCGTTTCTCCACAGATCTCTGAATGTGACTTCACAGGTTAATAGGTTAGGGAATAGGTGAGTACTGCAGATGTTTGAGATCAGAATCAATAAGTGTTGTTCAGGAAAAGCACAGTCGGTTAGGCAGCATCCAAGGCCCTGGGCTGAAATCGCAAGCCCAGTGTACAAAATCAAATATTATGGAATTGTGCCAAATATTTGGACAAGGTTTCAGAATGGGATAGCTGGCAGGAAAGAGTGAGTGGAAGATTTTGATTTTGATTTAATGACCAGGTGTATTTTACAGGAGAAATACAATAAAATAGAGGGAAAAGCATTCACTTGTTGCCACAAAGTGGTGCCATTTTGAATAATTGAAGACAATGGAATAAACATAGAATACAGCCTGAAGAGAATTTATGGGTTGTGGGACAGCTCCTCACTTTTGACCTCTCCTGCAGCCCAATCCCTCCATGACATCTACACCAGACCCCCAGCAACATCAAACTTGCTAATCGTCAGGCACCATCTTTGTCACTGGGCAGCTCATTGCCCACCTTTGCCAGACCGTTCCAATGTCAGAGACATTGCAGGTCATGTGCTTGGTCCAGAAAAGTAAGTAAGGACTCATGCTCCTCCGCACTGGGCTCAGCTTGAGGTCCAAACCCTTAGTCCAACTTGAGGTCAGTATATTACGGAAAGAAAGTGGAGGAGTAAACAAGAAAAAGAAAAGAGGTCAGAGTGTACAAGCTCCAGCAAAGGAGCCTTTGGACCAGAAAAAGAGGAATAAAATTATCCTTTTTATTGGAGATGATGGTTCATGGAGTATCTCAGGAATGTGTCCTTGGGTCTCAGCTATTCGCAAACATATCAAACATTTAGTTGACGGAAGCAATTGCAATATATCTCAGTCTACTGTAGGAGAAATGAATTGAGGAGATCCTTGGCCATGGTAAGAACGTGGGAGGCTCACTGTGTTGAATGACCTACTCCTTTCCCAATGTTTCTATGCAGTCTGTTGGAAAGCTCTGCCCAGGTTGTCACAAGCTCTCAGATGTTAGGAAGGAGGTCTGTTCAAGGTTGACAGGCCTGTGTTTCCCCTTTCTGATGCAGAAGCTGGTGCTGGGTGTTCTGTCCGGTTTTATCCTTGATGACTTCGGAGCAGTTTGACACAATTGAGTGTCTTGCTTGGCCATTTCAGAGACCATTGAAGAGAAGATCACGGGAGATTCACTTCCTGAAAGCACGGGAGATTCACTTCCTGAAAGTACATTGGGTGAAGCAAATTGGTGCTTATAATTGACATTGGCTTCAAGGTCATTATTACTGACACAAGATTTTAGGTATCGGTATTTCATTAATTGTTATTAACTTCCACCAGCTGTCAGAGCATTAGCCTGGTCTGGATTAGTAATACAGTGACATTTCCATCTCCACATAGGGACCTATCACAAACCACATTGAGCAGTTTATTTCTGTGCTGCTTGACAACTTTGTCAAAAAGAACTTCCAACAATTTGACCGTCATGATGGAATTGAGGGGGTGATGTTGGTCAAACTGTAATTATTCTCCTCTTAAGAGACTTGTTATATTAGTTGAGTAATTTCCCACATTGCCAGATAGATGACAGAGTTGGAACTGGAATGAAACAGCTTCCCCAGGGACACGGCTTGTTGTACATTGCCTTTGTCATATCTACTGTCTTCAGATGTTTCTTCATGTCACATAGAGTGACTCGGATTGTTTGAAAACTGCCATCTGTAATTCTGTGGGCATCCTGACGAGGTGAGGTAGATCATTGACTCAATACTTCTGGCTGAGTATGTCGCAGATAACTACATGCTTGTCTTTTGCACTGATGTGCACGGCTGTTCCATTATTAAGGAGGGGGACATGTGTTGGGTCCTCTCCTGCAGTGAGTTGTTTAATCTATTAATGATTGGATGTGGCAGGACTGTAGGGCTTCAAACTGATCTGTTAGCCTTGCAATCATTCCACCTTCCCTATCACATGGTAGTTCTGCTGTTTGGAATGTAACCAGTCAAGTGTGGTAGCTTTATGGTTTGCCATCAGTTTTAGGTTCACATAGTTCAGTCCTGGCATGTTCACCACACTCATAGCTGAAGCATAGATCTGCTTATTGGTAATGGTAGACTGAGGGATTATCCCGGGCAAAAAGTAGACAGCATCACGTGGAACACACAGTTTGAGCTGCAATAGCTCCAGCACAGTCCTGCTGCCTGTCCCCCAGTTCACACCAAGTCCCATTCACCCATCAGCCATATGCTCAGTGACCTATTCTGCTTTCTGATGTGGCACACTTCCAATTTTATACCCTCATTCTACTGAGGGTCTCTCCATGGTGTCACACTTACAATTTTTCTCATTGTCCAACACCCTTTAACATAATCATTTCAATCTTTTTCTTTCCAGTATGTGCTACCTTCTGTGTCTAGAGTGAATACATGTCCCTCTGTTTCTCTCCATGACTAACAGTAAGAACTCTGTAGTGTCAGGGATGCCAGCTTTACGTCATTTCAGATACACGGAAATTGTGCATCTTGTGTTATCTTCCACTTCCCGGTATATGCTCTCCAGGTTGAACAAGGCATTTGAGCCATGTTGACACATATTTGAAACGTGGTGAAAAGCAGAAATTACTTGAGAAATTAAGCAGGTCTGGCAGCATCAGTGGAGTGAAAGTAGATTTAATCATTTGGGTCCAGTGACCATTCTTCAAGGCTCACTGTTTCTTTTTTTGTTTTCGTTTCAGATTTCAAGTATCCAGAGTTATTTGTTTTATTGAAAATGTGTTTTTTTTTAATTTCTGGAGAAACACAGCAGATCTTGCAGCATCTGTGGAGAGAGAGAAACACAGTTAGCATTTCAAATCCAGTGTGACTACTCTTCAGAACAGAAAGGGATTGGAAAATGGGCTTTTTAATCCTTTGACAGAGGTAGAAGAGGCGTGAAGGGAAACAAGATGGTGTGGAGGAGCAATGCCACTGACAAATGGACTTTTATTTCTGATAAAAGAGAATCAAATGTAAAATAAGTATTAATTAGATTGTGAAGGGGGGAAATGGGTTCCTTAATTAAGTGCAAGACAAACGATTCACAAACAGGGCAAGTTCATTGGGAGACCAGGAGAAAGAATGCGTGAAGAATGGAGAACAGTCGTAATGCGGTCAGGCTGTGGAAGTGTGGAATTAAATAAAAACTCCTTCAGGATAGAACGTACAAGGTCTAAAGTGAGATCTTACTCGAGGTTGGTTTGTGCTTCATAGGAGCATTACAGCAGACCAGGATTGAAATGTTAGCATGAGAGCAAGGTAAGTTATTGAAATGGGAAGCAATGAGAAGGTCAGGGTTATTCCCACAGACAGAGTGAGAGTGTTCCTCAAAACGGTTTCTGTTTGGTCTCCCCAATGTAAAGGAGACTGCATTGTGAGCAGCAATGACAGGAGACTGGATTGAAAGAGGAAAAATGAAATGCTGCTTCATCTGGTATTGGGTTGTTAAGAAATAACGAATGTGTCCACGATCTTTTCAAATGTCCAAGTTTATTTCTTCTTATCTGTAGCCTGCCTAGTTCCACAGCTTGGAGAGAGTAAGTGCTGTAGGTGCGGGAGGCCAGAGTTAATAAACTCACAGCAGACCAGACAGAGTCAGAGGAGCAGCAAATGCAATATTTTGATCTTGGACCTTTCGTCAGGACTGGTGATGGGGAGGGGAGTCCAGAAATGGAGTTGTGGGATATGGAAGGGTGGCGGTTAGGTATGGTGGTGGTAGGTACATGCAAGTATGAGGTTATTGTGGTTGGTCAGTGGGAAGGGTGGAGCAGATACAGGTGGGTTTGGTCAGGGAAAAGGGACATAGGATAAGGCTGTGGGTGGAGGAATTTTGAAGCGGCTTCAGTCAATATTGAACCACTGGACTGTCAGCGTCAAAGGTAAAATCTCAGGTGGTGTTCCTCTGACAGTGGACAACTAAGGATAAGCATGTCGCCGGACGAGTGGGAGGCGGAATTAAAATTCATGGAAACTGGAAATTCGGGTTGGTTGTTTCTCCACCGAGCTCATCTCCAACTCCTAACGTGGTCTCCTCTATGTTGTGGAGACCAACTGGAGATTCAGGGACATATTCATGGAGCATCTGCTCACTGCACGCTTTAAGCAACCCAACATTCCAGTTGGCATTCATTTCAATAACTCACCCGACCCCCACCCACTGTGCTCATCCGGCCACAGGTCCATCCTTGGCCTCCTCCACTGTCAGAGTGAGGCCAAGCAGAAACTGGGGAACACAACCTGATATTTCAGCTGGAGATCTTACAGCTCAATGGTCTCAATATTGACTTCACTAGCTTCAAAATCTCTCCACCCACAGCTTTACCCCATGTCCCCTTCCCTGACCTGACCAAAGCTGTCCATCTTCCCACTCGCATATCCGTTGCACCCTTCCCACTGACCAATCACAATAATTCCCTGCCTGCATCCCCCTATCGCCATCCCACCTACCCTTGCACCAGCCCACGCCCCTCCCTCTATTTACTTTCCGGCTCCCCTTCCCCAGCCCCAATCCTGATGAAGTCTTTCAGCCTGAAACGTTGACTTTCCTGTTCCTAGGATGCTGTATACCTTGCTTTATTTTTTCAGCTTCATATGTATTGGCTACATAGTTGCACATTGAGACCTTATCAGCAACAGATTTTATTGTGCTTTTTCTACTTTTTTTTGTCTGTTTACTGACAAGCTTATCTCAACATTCTCATTGCAGGATCTAGGAAACAATCTTTTTGTCACTAATGTTCCTGTCTGCTTCAAATTGATTTCCTTTATTTTAACCGTACTTTCAATTCTGCTCTTCACAATAGCATTGTAAATGCAACTCTTGCTATGCTGTAGCTGAAGCACACCATTTCCATTATATTTCACAACTTCCTCATTTTTATACTCCACACATCTATTCATAAACCCAAAGAACCTTTAAGTCCTTCTATAATTTCCTGTCTTCTGTGCCCCTCTCTCCTAAAACAGAGAGGTTACATTTACCAGTCCTCCCTCACTCCAAAGTTTCCTGAAAGATCACCAGAAATGCCTCCACAATTACCTTCGATACCTCTTTAGAACGACGAGGTGCTGTCCAACTGGTATCGCTGATTGATCCAACTTCACCTTCCCCAGCACCTCCTCCTTACTGAGGTCAGTATACTCACCTCTATCCCCTGACTGTCTTGAAGTTCTGGCATTTTGCTGGTATCTTCCACTGTGAAAACTGCTATAAAGTATCTATTCAATTCCTCTGCCATTCCATTGCTTCCCATAACTATACAAGCCTCATTTTGCAACAGTCACTTGTTTGTTATTTTTCTCCGTGTCTTCCTTGCTATATATCTAAAAATCGCCTTCATTATCCTTTTGCACGATTAAGAAGTGCAATATCATATTTCACCCTCTCCTCCCATGTGCTGTTATTAGTTTTCCGTGCTGGAATTTGTAGGCTTCGTAATCCTTTGGATTCCCAATAATCTTCACTACATTGTGCATTTTCTTTTGTTTTTATGCTGTCCCTGAATTCGTTGCCAACTCACGGCTGACTTGTCTTCTGCTGACTATTGTTCTGCTTACTTGGGATGAATTTCTGATGTGCTGTTGAATTATCTCCAGAAACTCCTGTCATTGCTGTTTCATCATCTTCCCGTGCTCAGCTACCCTTTCAACTAATTCTGGCCAACTCCTCCCTCGTGTCCTTTTAGTTACATTACTCAATTATAAGACATCGCATCCAAAAGTGAGCAACAGATGTAAACTGAAGGAGGGACGCCTGAGGCATGGGGCAGAAAGAACGATTGGAGGATTTATTAACAAGGTCAAAAGAGAGATCGAGAGAGACAGAGAGAGAGAGAGAGAATATAGTTATGGAAATATAACAATAGAGAAGTCTACATGACCGATAGAAGTAGATGTCCTTCTGTATTTGGTTTGACAATTCGTTTGTACTGTGGTCCTTTGTACAGTGTATGTGCAAGAAATTAATAAATTGAAATGTGGGTCTAATGTCAGAACTTTAATCTCCATCAATATGACAGGCATCTGCTGTTGACAGAGCCCAGCAGGCCAATGTATATATTTTCCAGTAGAAAACCGATTAACTGAAATAAATTGGAACACCAGAAGCAGGAATTTATAACATACATCCTGATAAGAATTAGAGATTAGGTCTGGGAATGCAAGGAACAGGCAGGAGGCAGAGGGTACGTTGAGAGAAGGGGAACATAACATTACAACTGAAGACTAAATAACATATTAATGTTTTATAAATTTTGTACATCACATGCATGATTTTTGTTAATTATGTCTCCCTTGTTCATTTTGAATATGGTGCACACATATGAACAATCTGATCAATCTGCACACACACACTCAGAGACACACGCGCACTAACTCTCTCTCTCTCTCACACACACACACACACACACACACACACAAACAGAAACACACAGACACACACACACTCACAAACAAAGACACACGCACACACAATCTCTCCCTCTTTCTCTCTCTCTCACACACACACATCAATCATTGTTCGACCATTCCATTTCAAATTATCCTGCTTTATTTACATTGTAACTTGTCATTCTTTCTTCCAACACAGTCACAACACAATCACAACACAACGCAATCACAACACAACACAATCACAACACAACACAGTCACAACACAATCACAACACAACACAATCACAACACAAGACCATCACGACACAATCACAATACAATCACAACACCATCACAACACAATCACAACACAACACAATCACAACACAACACAATCACAACACCATTACAACACAATTACAACACAACACAATCACAACACAACACAATCACAACTCAACACAATCACAACACAATAACAAAACAACACAATCAAAACCCAATCACAACACAACACAATCAAAACACAACACAATCAAAACACAATCACAACACAACATCACAACACAATCACACATAATCACAACACAACACAATCACAACAACATCACAACACAATCACAACGCAATCACAACACAGCACAATCACAACGCAATCACAACACAACACCATCACAACACCATCACAACACAATCACAACAGAACACAATCACAACACTACACAATCACAACATAATCACAACACTACACAATCACAACAAAATCACAACACAACACAATCACAAAACAATCACAACACAACACAATCACAACGCAACACAATCAAAACAACCACCATAACACAACACAATCACAACACAATCTCGACACAACACAATCAAAACACAACACAATCACAACATTATCAAAACACAATCACAACGCAACACAACACAATCACAACACAACACAATCACATCGCAATCACAACACACCATCTCAACACAATCAGAACACAATCAGAACACAATCAGAACACAATAACAACACAACACAATCACAACACAACACAATCACAACACAACACCATCACAACACAATCACAACAAAATCACAACACAACACAATCACAATACAATCACAACACAATCACAACACAATTCCACCACAACACAATCACAACACAACACAATCACAACACTACACAATCACAACATAATCACACCACTACACAATCACAACAAAATCACAACACAACACAATCACAAAACAATCACAACACAACACAATCACAACGCAACACAATCACAGCAACCAACATAACACAACACAATCACAACACAATCTCAACACAACACAATCACAACACAACACAATCACAACATTATCAAAACACAATCACAACACAACACAATCACAACACAATCACAACTCAACACAATCACATCGCAATCACAACACAACACCATCTCAACTCAATCACAACACAATCACAACACAATCACAACACAATAACAAGACAACACAATCACAACACAACACAATCACAACACAACACCATCACAACACAATCACAAGAAAATCACAACACAATCACAATCACAATACAATCACAACACAATTCCACCACAACACAATCACAACACAACACAATCACAAAACAATCACAACACTACACAATCACAACTTAATCACACCACTACACAATCACAACAAAATCACAACACAACACAATCACAACGCAACACAATCACAACAACCAACATAACACAACACAATCACAACACAATCTCAACACAACACAATCACAACACAACACAATCACAACATTATCAAAACACAATCACAACACAACACAACACAATCACAACACAATCACAACTCAACACAATCACATCGCAATCACAACACAACACCATCTCAACTCAATCACAACACAATCACAACACAATCACAACACAACACAATCACAACACAACACCATCACAATACAATCACAACACAATCACAACACAACACAATCACAAAACAATTCCACCACAACACAATCACAACACAATCACAACACAATCACAACATAACACAATCACAACACAACACAACACAATCACAACACAATCATAACATAATCACAACACCACACAATCACAACACAACACAATCACAACACAATCACAACACAACACAATCACAAAACAACACAATCACAACATTATCAAAACACAATCACAACACAACACAACACAATCACAACTCAACACAATCACATCGCAATCACAACACAACACCATCTCAACACAATCACAACACAATCACAACACAATCACAACAGAACACAATCACAACAGAACACAAACACAACACCACACCATCACAACACAATCACAAGACAATCACAACACACCCACAATCACAACACAATCACAACACAATTCCACCACAACACAATCACAACACAACACAATCACAACACAATAACAACACAACACAATCACAACACAACACAATCACAACACAACACCATCACAACACAATCACAAGAAAATCACAACACAACACAATCACAATACAATCACAACACAATCACAACACAATTCCACCACAACACAATCACAACACAACACAATCACAACACAATCACAACCCTACACAATCACAACATAATCACACCACTACACAATCACAACAAAATCACAACACAACACAATCACAAAACAATCACAACACAACACAATCACAACGCAACACAATCACAACAACCAACATAACACAACACAATCACAACACAATCTCAACACAACACAATCACAACACAACACAATCACAACATTATCAAAACACAATCACAACACAACACAACACAATCACAACACAATCACAACTCAACACAATCACATCGCAATCACAACACAACACCATCTCAACACAATCACAACACAATCACAACACAATCACAACACAATAACAAGACAACACAATCACAACACAACACAATCACAACACAACACCATCACAACACAATCACAAGAAAATCACAACACTACACAATCACAATACAATCACAACACAATTCCACCACAACACAATCACAACACAACACAATCACAACACAATCACAACACTACACAATCAAAACATAATCACACCACTACACAATCACAACAAAATCACAACACAACACAATCACAACGCAACACAATCACAACAACCAACATAACACAACACAATCACAACACAATCTCAACACAACACAATCACAACACAACACAATCAAAACATTATCAAAACACAATCACAACACAACACAACACAATCACAACACAATCACAACTCAACACAATCACATCGCAATCACAACACAACACCATCTCAACTCAATCACAACACAATCACAACACAATCACAACACAATAACAACACAACACAATCACAACACAACACAATCACAACACAACACCATCACAACACAATCACAAGAAAATCACAACACAACACAATCACAATACAATCACAACACAATCACAACACAATTCCACAACAACACAATCACAACACAATCACAACACAATCTCAATCATAACACATTCACCACACAACACACTCACAACACAACACAATCACAACACAACACCATCACAATACAATCACAACACAATCACATCACAACACAACACAATCACAAAACAATTCCACCACAACACAATCACAACACAATCACAACACAATCACAACATAACACAATCACAACACAACACAACACAATCACAACACAATCATAACATAATCACAACACCACACAATCACAACACAACACAATCACAACACAATCACAACACAACACAATCACAAAACAACACAATCACAACATTATCAAAACACAATCACAACACAACACAAAACAATCACAACTCAACACAATCACATCGCAATCACAACACAACACCATCTCAACACAATCACAACACAATCACAACACAATCACAACACAACACAATCACAACAGAACACAATCACAACACCACACCATCACAACACAATCACAAGACAAACACAACACAACCACAATCACAACACAATCACAACACAATTCCACCACAACACAATCACAACACAACACAATCACAACACAATCACAACACAACACCAGCACAACACAATCACAACACAACACAACCACAACACAACACAATCACAACACAACACCATCACAACACAATCACAAGAAAATCACAACACAACACAATCACAATACAATCACAACACAATCACAACACAATTCCACCACAACACAATCACAACACAACACAATCACAACACAATCACAACACTACACAATCACAACATAATCACACCACTACACAATCACAACAAAATCACAACACAACACAATCACAAAACAATCACAACACAACACAATCACAACGCAACACAATCACAACAACCAACATAACACAACACAATCACAACACAATCTCAACACAACACAATCACAACACAACACAATCACAACATTATCAAAACACAATCACAACACAACACAACACAATCACAACACAATCACAACTCAACACAATCACATCGCAATCACAACACAACACCATCTCAACTCAATCACAACACAATCACAACACAATCACAACACAATAACAAGACAACACAATCACAACACAACACAATCACAACACAACACCATCACAACACAATCACAAGAAAATCACAACACTACACAATCACAATACAATCACAACACAATTCCACCACAACACAATCACAACACAACACAATCACAACACAATCACAACACGACACAATCACAACATAATCACACCACTACACAATCACAACAAAATCACAACACAACACAATCACAACGCAACACAATCACAACAACCAACATAACACAACACAATCACAACACAATCTCAACACAACACAATCACAACACAACACAATCACAACATTATCAAAACACAATCACAACACAACACAACACAATCACAACACAATCACAACTCAACACAATCACATCGCAATCACAACACAACACCATCTCAACTCAATCAAAACACAATCACAACACAATCACAACACAATAACAACACAACACAATCACAACACAACACAATCACAACACAACACCATCACAACACAATCACAAGAAAATCACAACACAACACAATCACAATACAATCACAACACAATCACAACACAATTCCACAACAACACAATCACAACACAATCACAACACAATCTCAATCATAACGCATTCAACACACAACACACTCACAACACAACACAATCACAACACAACACCATCACAATACAATCACAACACAATCACAACACAACACAACACAATCACAAAACAATTCCACCACAACACAATCACAACACAATCACAACACAATCACAACATAACACAATCACAACACAACACAACACAATCACAACACAATCATAACATAATCACAACACCACACAATCACAACACAAAACAATCACAACACAATCACAACACAACACAATCACAAAACAACACAATCACAACATTATCAAAACACAATCACAACACAACACAACACAATCACAACTCAACACAATCACATCGCAATCACAACACAACACCATCTCAACACAATCACAACACAATCACAACACAATCACAACACAACACAATCACAACAGAACACAATCACAACACCACACCATCACAACACAATCACAAGACAATCACAACACAACCACAATCACAACACAATCACAACACAATTCCACCACAACACAATAACAACACAACACAATCACAACACAATCACAACACAACACAATCACAACACAATCACAACACAACACCAGCACAACACAATCACAACACAACACAACCACAACACAACACAATCACAACACAATCACAACACAACACAATCACAACACAATCATAACACAACACAATCACAAAACAATCACAACACAATCACACATAATCTCAACACAACACAATCACAACACCATCACAACACAATCACAACGCAATCACAACACAGCACAATCACAACGCAATCACAACACAACATCATCGCAACACCATCACAACACAATCACAACACAATCACAACATACAAAATCACAACACTACACAATCACAACATAATCACACCACTACACAATCACAACAAAATCACCACACAACACAATCACAAAACAATCACAAGACAACACAATCACAACGCAACACAATCAAAACAACCACCATAACACAACACAATCACAACACAATCTCAACACAACACAATCACAACACAACACAATCAAAACACAAACACAACGCAACACAACACAATCACAACATAACACAATCACATCGCAATCACAACACACCATGTCAACACAATCAGAACACAATCACAACACAATCACAACACAATAACAACGCAACACAATCACAACACAACACAATCACAACACAATCACAACACAATTCCACCACAACACAATCACAACACAACACAATCACAACAAAATCACAACACTACACAATCACAACATAATCACAAAACTACACAATCACAACAAAATCACAATACAACACAATCACAAAACAATCACAACACAACACAATCACAACACAACACAATCACAACATTATCGAAACACAATCACAACACAACACAACACAATCACAACACAATCACAACACAACACAATCTCATCGCAATCACAACACAACACCATCTCAACTCAATCACAACACAATCACAACACAATCACAACACAACACAATCACAACACAACACCATCACAACACAATCACAAGAAAATCACAACACAACACAATCACAATACAATCACAACACAATCACAACACAATTCCACCACAACACAATCACAACACAATCAATACACATCACAATCACAACACAATCACAACACAACACAATCACAACACAATCACAACACAACACAATCACAACACAATCACAACACAATCCCAACACAACACAATCACAACACAATCACAACGCAACACAATCACAACACAATCACAACAAAACACAATCACAACACAATCACAACACAATCACAACACAAGCACAACACAATCACAACACAACACAATCACAACACAATCACAACACAATCACAACACAACACAATCTCAAAACAACACAATCACAACATTATCTAGTGGTTAGCACTGCTGCATCACAGCGCCTGTAGACACGGGTTCAATTCCCGACACAGGCGACTGACTGTGTGGAGTTTGCACGTTCTCCCCGTGTCTGCGTGGGTTTCCTCCGGGTGCTCCGGTTTGCTCCCACAGTCCAAAGATGTGCGGGTCAGGTGAATTGGGCAAGCTAAATTGCCCGTAGTGTTAGGTAAGGGGTATGGGTGGGTTGCGCTTCGGCGGGTCGGTGTGGACTTGTTGGGCCGAAGGGCCTGTTTCCACACAATCACAACACAATCACAACACAACACAATCACAACACCACACAATCACAACACAACTCAACACAATCACAACACACCACAATCACAACACAATCACAACACAATTCCACCACAACACAATCACAAACACAACACAATCACAACACAACACAATCACAACACAATCACAACACAACACAATCACAACACAATCACAATACAACACAATCACAAAACAACACAACACAATCACACACAATCACAACACAACACAATCACAACACAATCACAACACAACACACACATCGCAATCACAACACAATCACAACACAACAATCACAACACAACATCATCGCAACACCATCACAACACAATCACAACACAATCACAACACAACAAAATCACAACACAACACATCACAACACAATCACAACACACACAATCACAACACAATCACAACACAAACACAATCACAACACAATCACAAGACAACACAATCACAACGCAACACAATCAAAACAACCACCATAACACAACACAATCACAACACAACACAATCAAAACACAATCACAACGCAACACAACACAATCACAACATAACACAATCACATCGCAATCACAACACACCATCTCAACACAATCACAACACAATCACAACACAATCACAACACAACACAATCACAACACAACACAATCACAACACAATCACAAGACAATCACAACACAACACAATCACAATACAATCACAACACAACCACAATCACAACACAATCACAACGCAACACAATCACAACAACCAACATAACACAACACAATCACAACACAATCTCAACACAACAAAATCACAACACAACACAATCACAACATTATCAAAACACAATCACAACACAACACAACACAATCACAACACAATCACAACTCAACACAATCACATCGCAATCACAACACAACACCATCTCAACTCAATCACAACATAATCACAACACAATCACAACACAATAACAACACAACACAACACAATCACAACACAACACAATCACAATACAATCACAACACAATCACAACACAATTCCACCACAACACAATCACAACACAATTCCACCACAACACAATCACAACACAATCTCAATCATAACACATTCACCACACAACACAGTCACAACACAACACAATCACAACACAACACCACCACAATACAATCACAACACAATCACAACACAACACAACACAATCACAAAACAATTCCACCACAACACAATCACAACACAATCACAACATAACACAATCACAACACAACACAACACAATCACAACACATTCATAACATAATCACAACACTACACAATCACAACACAATCACAACAACCAACATAACACAACACAATCACAACACAATCTCAACACAACACAATCACAACACAACACAATCACAACATTATCAAAACACAATCACAACACAACACAACACAATCACAACACAATCACAACACAACACAATCACATCGCAATCACAACACAACACCCACTCAACTCAATCACAATAAAATTACAACACAATAACAACACAACACAATCACAACACAACACAACACCATCACAACACAATCACAAGAAAATCACAACACAACACAATCACAATACAATCACAACACAATCACAACGCAATTCCACCACAACACAATCACAACACAACACAATCACAACACAACACCATCACAACACAATCACAACACAATCACAACACAATACCATCACAACACAATCCCAACACAACACAACACAACACAATCACAACGCAACACAATCACAACACAATCACAACACAACACAATCACAACACAACACAATCACAACACAACACCATCACAACACAATCACAACACAATAACAACACAACACAGCACAATCACAAAACAATATCACCACCACAACACAATCACAACACAATCATAACACAATCACAACACCACACAATCACAACACAACACAATCACAACACAATCACAACACAACACAATCACAAAACAACACAATCACAACATTATCAAAACACAATCACAACACAACACAACACAATCACAACTCAACACAATCACATCGCAATCACAACACAACACCATCTCAACACAATCACAACACAATCACAACACAATCACAACACAACACAATCACAACAGAACACAATCACAACACCACACCATCACAACACAATCACAAGACAATCACAACACACCCACAATCACAACACAATCACAACACAATTCCACCACAACACAATCACAACACAACACAATCACAACACAATCACAACACAACACAATCACAACACAATCACAACACAACACCAGCACAACACAATCACAACACAACACAACCACAACACAATCATAACACAACACAATCACAAAACAATCACAACACAATCACACATAATCTCAACACAACACAATCACAACACCATCACAACACAATCACAACGCAATCACAACACAGCACAATCACAACGCAATCACAACACAACATCATCGCAACACCATCACAACACAATCACAACACAATCACAACAGAACAAAATCACAACACTACACAATCACAACAAAATCACAACACTACACAATCACAACATAATCACAACACAACACAATCACAACACCATCACAACACAATCACAACGCAATCACAACACAGCACAATCACAACGCAATCACAACACAACATCATCGCAACACCATCACAACACAATCACAACACAATCACAACAGAACAAAATCACAACACTACACAATCACAACATAATCACAACACTACACAATCACAACAAAATCACCACACAACACAATCACAAAACAATCACAAGACAACACAATCACAACGCAACACAATCAAAACAACCACCATAACACAACACAATCACAACACAACACAATCAAAACACAATCACAACGCAACACAACACAATCACAACATAACACAATCACATCGCAATCACAACACACCATCTCAACACAATCAGAACACAATCAGAACACAATCACAACACAATAACAACACAACACAATCACAACACAACACAATCACAACACAATCACAACAAAATCACAACACAACACAATTACAATACAATCACAACACAATCACAACACAATCACACCACAACACAATCACAACACAATCACAATCACAACAAAATCACAATACAACACGGCACGGTGGTACAGTGGTTAGCACTGCTGCCTCACAGCACAACACAATCACAAAACTACACAATCACAACAAAATCACAATACAACACAATCACAAAACAAACACAACACAACACAATCACAATGCAACACAATCACAACAACCAACATAACACAACACAATCAAAACACAATCTCAACACAACACAATCACAACACAACACAATCACAACATTATCAAAACACAATCACAACACAACACAACACAATCACAACACAACACCATCACAACACAACACCATCACAACACAATCACAACACAATCACAACACAATCACAAAACAACACAATCACAACACAACACCATCACAACACAATCACAAGAAAATCACAACACAACACAATCACAATACAATCACAACACAATCACAACACAATTCCACCACAACACAATCACAACACAATCAATACACAACACAATCACAACACAATCACAACACAACACAATCACAACACAATCACAACACAACACAATCACAACACAACACAATCACAACACAATCCAAACACAACACAACACAACACAATCACAACGCAACACAATCACAACACAATCACAACACAACACAATCACAACACAATCACAACACAACACCATCACAACACAAGCACAAGACAATCACAACACAACACAATCACAATACAATCACAACACAACCACAATCACAACACAATCACAACACAATTCCACCACAACACAATCACAACACAATCACAACACAACACAATCACAACACAATCACAACACAACACAATCACAAAACAACACAATCACAACATTATCTAAACACAATCACAACACAACACAATCACAACACAATCACAACACAACACAATCACATCGCAATCACAACAAAACACCATCTCAACACAATCACAACACAATCACAACACAATCACAACACAACACAATCACAACACAACACAATCACAAGACAATCACAACACAACACAATCACAATACAATCACAACACAACCTCAATCACAACACAATCACAACGCAACACAATCACAACAACCAACATAACACAACACAATCACAACACAATCTCAACACAACACAATCACAACACAACACAATCACAACATTATCAAAACACAATCACAACACAACACAACACAATCACAACACAATCACAACTCAACACAATCACATCGCAATCACAACACAACACCATCTCAACTCAATCACAACACAATCACAACACAATCACAACACAATAACAACACAACACAACACAATCACAACACAACACAATCACAATACAATCACAACACAATCACAACACAATTCCACCACAACACAATCACAACACAATTCCACCACAACACAATCACAACACAATCTCAATCATAACACAACACCACCAAAATACAATCACAACACAATCACAACACAACACAACACAATCACAAAACAATTCCACCACAACACAATCACAACACAATCACAACATAACATAATCACAACACAACACAACACAATCACAACACAATCATAACATAATCACAACACTACACAATCACAACACAATCACAACAACCAACATAACACAACACAATCACAACACAATCTCAACACAACACAATCACAAAACAATCACAACACAACACAATCACAACGCAACACAATCACAACAACCAACATAACACAACACAATCACAACACAATCTCAACACAACACAATCACAACACAACACAATCACAACATTATCAAAACACAATCACAACACAACACAACACAATCACAACACAATCACAACACAACACAATCACATCGCAATCACAACACAACACCATCTCAACTCAATCACAACACAATCACAACACAATCACAACACAATAACAACACAACACAATCACAACACAACACAATCACAACACAACACCATCACAACACAATCACAAGAAAATCACAACACAACATAATCACAATACAATCACAACACAATCACAACACAATAACAACACAACACAATCACAACACAACACAATCACAACACAACACCATCGCAACACAATCACAAGAAAATCACAACACAACACAATCACAATACAATCACAACACAATCACAACACAATTCCACCACAACACAATCACAACACAATCAATACACAACACAATCACAACACAATCACAACACAACACAATCACAACACAATCACAACACAACACAATCACAACACAACACCATCACAACACAATCACAACACAACCCCATCACAACACAATCCCAACACAATCACAACACAACACAATCACAACGCAACACAATCACAGCACAATCACAACACAACACAATCACAACACAATCACAAGACAACACCATCACAACACAATCACCAGACAATCACAACACAACACAATCACAATAAAATCACAACACAACCACAATCACAACACAATCACAACACAATTCCACCACAACACAATCACTACACAACACAATCACATCGCAATCACAACAAAACACCATCTCAACACAATCACAACACAATCACAACACAATCACAACACAACACAATCACAACACAACACAATCACAAGACAATCACAACACAACACAATCACAATACAATCACAACACAACCTCAATCACAACACAATCACAACGCAACACAATCACAACAACCAACATAACACAACACAATCACAACACAATCTCAACACAACACAATCACAACACAACACAATCACAACATTATCAAAACACAATCACAACACAACACAACACAATCACAACACAATCACAACTCAACACAATCACATCGCAATCACAACACAACACCATCTCAACTCAATCACAACACAATCACAACACAATCACAACACAATAACAACACAACACAACACAATCACAACACAACACAATCACAATACAATCACAACACAATCACAACACAATTCCACCACAACACAATCACAACACAATTCCACCACAACACAATCACAACACAATCTCAATCATAACACAACACCACCAAAATACAATCACAACACAATCACAACACAACACAACACAATCACAAAACAATTCCACCACAACACAATCACAACACAATCACAACATAACATAATCACAACACAACACAACACAATCACAACACAATCATAACATAATCACAACACTACACAATCACAACACAATCACAACAACCAACATAACACAACACAATCACAACACAATCTCAACACAACACAATCACAAAACAATCACAACACAACACAATCACAACGCAACACAATCACAACAACCAACATAACACAACACAATCACAACACAATCTCAACACAACACAATCACAACACAACACAATCACAACATTATCAAAACACAATCACAACACAACACAACACAATCACAACACAATCACAACTCAACACAATCACATCGCAATCACAACACAACACCATCTCAACTCAATCACAACACAATCACAACACAATCACAACACAATAACAACACAACACAATCACAACACAACACAATCACAACACAACACCATCACAACACAATCACAAGAAAATCACAACACAACATAATCACAATACAATCACAACACAATCACAACACAATAACAACACAACACAATCACAACACAACACAATCACAACACAACACCATCGCAACACAATCACAAGAAAATCACAACACAACACAATCACAATACAATCACAACACAATCACAACACAATTCCACCACAACACAATCACAACACAATCAATACACAACACAATCACAACACAATCACAACACAACACAATCACAACACAATCACAACACAACACAATCACAACACAACACCATCACAACACAATCCCAACACAATCACAACACAACACAATCACAACGCAACACAATCACAGCACAATCACAACACAACACAATCACAACACAATCACAAGACAACACCATCACAACACAATCACCAGACAATCACAACACAACACAATCACAATAAAATCACAACACAACCACAATCACAACACAATCACAACACAATTCCACCACAACACAATCACAACACAATCACAACACAACACAATCACAACACAATCACAACACAACACAATCACAAAACAACACAATTACAACTTTATCTAAACACAATCACAACACAACACAACACAATCACAACACAATCACAACACAACACAATCACATCGCAATCACAACAAAACACCATCTCAACACAATCACAACACAATCACAACACAACACAATCACAACACAATCTCAACACAACACAATCACAACACAATACAATCACAACATTATCAAAACACAATCACAACGCAACACAACACAATCACAACACAACACAATCACATCGCAATCACAACACACGATCTCAACACAATCAGAACACAATCACAACACAATCACAACACAATCACAACACAACACAATCACAACACAACACCATCACAACACAATCACAAGAAAATCACAACACAACACAATCACAATACAATCACAACACAATCACAACACAATCCCACCACAACACAATCACAACACAACACAATCACAACACAATCACAACACTACACAATCACAACATAATCACAACACTACACAATCACAACAAAATCACAACACAACACAATCACAAAACAATCACAACACAACACAATGACAACGCAACATAATCACAACAACCAACATAACGAACACAATCACAACATTATCAAAACACAATCACAACACAACACAACACAATCACAACACAACACAATCACATCGCAATCACAATCACAACACAACACCATCTCAACTCAATCACAACACAATCACAACACAATAACAACACAACACAATCACAACACAACACAATCACCACACAACACCATCACAACACAATCACAAGAAAATCACAACACAACACAATCACAATACAATCACAACACAATCACAACACAATTCCACCACAACACAATCATAACACAACACAACACAGCACAATCACAACACAATCACAACACAACACAATCACATCGCAATCACAACAAAACACTATCTCAACACAATCACAACACAATCACAACACAATCACAACACAATCACAACACAATCACAACACAACACAATCACAATACAACACCATCACAACACAATCACAAGACAATCACAACACAACACAATCACAATACAATCACAACACAACCACAATCACAACACAATCACAACACAATTCCACCACAACACAATCACAACACAATCACAACACAACAAAATCACAACACAATCACAACACAACACAATCAAAACACAATCACAACACAACACCATCACAACACAATCACAACACAACACCATCACAACACAAACACAACACAACACAATCACAACACAACACAATCACAACCCAATCACAACACAACACAATCATAACGCAACACAATCACAAAACAATCACAACACAATCACAACACAACACTACAACAAACACAACACAATCACAACACAACACAATCAAAACACCATCACAACACCATCAAAACACAATCACAAAATAACCACAACACAACACAATCACAACACAATCACAACCCAACACAATCAAATATCATCACAACACAACACAATCACAACACAACACAATCACAACACAATCACAACACACAATCACAACACAATCAAAACACAACACAATCACAACAAAATCACAACACAACACAATTACAACACAATCACAACACAACACCATTTCAACACAATAACAACACAATCACAACACAACATAGTCACAACACAACACAATCAAAAGACAATCACAACACAACACAATCACAACACAACACCATCACAACACAACCACAACACAATCACAACACAACACAACACAATCTCAACACAATCACAAAAAAATTCCACCACAACACAATCACAACACAATCACAACACAATCACAACACAACACAATCACAACACAATCACAACATAATCACAACACTACACAATCACAACACAATCACAACACAACACAATCACAACACAACACAATCACAACGCAACACAATTACAACACCATCATAACACAACACAATCACAACACAATCTCAACGCAACACAACCACAATCACAACACAATCACAACACAACACAATCACAACATTATCAAAACACAATCACAACACAACACAATCAAAACACAATCGCAACACAACACAATCACATCGCAATCACAACACAACACCATCTCAACACAATCACAACACGATCAAAACAAAATCACAACACAATACCGGCACAACACAACACCATCACAAACCAATAACAACACAATCACAACACAACATAATCACAACGCAACACAATCACAACACAATCACAACACAACACAATCACAACAGAACACAATCACAACACAACACAATCACAACACAACATATTCACAACGCAACACAATCACAACACAATCACAACAAAACACAATCACAAAACAATCACAACACAATCACAACTCAACACAATCACATCGCAATCACAACACAACACCATCACAACACAATCACAACACAACACAATCACAACCCACACCATCACAACACAATCACAACACAACACAATCACAACACAACACAATCACAACCCAATCACAACACAACACAATCATAACGCAACACAATCACAAAACAATCACAACACAATCACAACACAACACTACAACAATCAGAACACAATCACAACACAACACAATCAAAACACCATCACAACTCCATCAAATCACAATCACAACACAACCACAACACAACACAATCACAACACAATCACAACCCAACACAATCATAACATCATCACAACACAACACAATAACAACACAACACAATCACAACACAATCACAACACACAATCACAACACAATCAAAACACAACACAATCACAACAAAATCACAACACAACACAATTACAACACAATCACAACACAACACCATTTCAACACAATAACAACACAATCACAACACAACATAGTCACAACACAACATAATCAAAAGACAATCACAACACAACACAATCACAACACAACACCATCACAACACAACCACAACACAATCACAACACAACACAACACAATCTCAACACAATCACAAATAAATTCCACCACAACACAATCACAACACAATCACAACACAACACAATCACAACACAATCACAACATAATCACAACACTACACAATCACAACACAATCACAACACAACACAATCACAACACAACACAATCACAACGCAACACAATTACATCACCATCATAACACAACACAATCACAACACAATCTCAACACAACACAACACAATCACAACACAATCACAACACAACACAATCACAACATTATCAAAACACAATCACAACACAACACAATCAAAACACAATCGCAACACAACACAATCACATCGCAATCACAACACAACACCATCTCAACACAATCACAAGACGATCAAAACAAAATCACAACACAATACCGGCACAACACAACACCATCACAACCCAATAACAACACAATCACAACACAACATAATCACAACGCAACACAATCACAACACAACACAATCACAACACAATCACAACAGAACACAATCACAACACAACACAATCACAACACTACATATTCACAACGCAACACAATCACAACACAATCACAACACAACACAATCACAAAACAATCACAACACAATCACAACACAACACCATCTCAACACAATCACAACGCAATCACAACACAATCACAACACAACACAATCACAACAGAACACAATCACAACGCCACACCATCACAACACAATCACAAGACAATCACAACACAACCACAATCACAACACAATCACAACACAATTCCACCACAACACAATCACAACACAACACAATCACAACACAATCACAACACAACACAATCACAACACAATCACAACACAACACAATCAGAACACAACACCAGCACAACACAATCACAACACAACACAACCACAACACAACACAATCACAACACAATCACAACACAATCATAACACAACACAATCACAAAACAATCACAACACAATCACACATAATCACAACACAACACAATCACAACACCATCACAACACAATCACAACGCAATCACAACACAGCACAATCACAACGCAATCACAACACAACATCATCACAACACCATCACAACACAATCACATCAGAACAAAATCACAACACTACACAATCACAACATAATCACAACACTACACAATCACAACAAAATCACAACACAACACAATCACAAAACAATCACAACACAACACAATCACAACGCAACACAATCAAAACAACCACCAAAACACAACACAATCACAACACAATCACAACAGAACACAATCACAACATTATCAAAACACAATCACAACGCAACACAACACAATCACAACACTACACAATCACATCGCAATCACAACACACCATCTCAACACAATCAGAACACAATCACAACACAATCACAACACAATAACAACACAACACAATCACAAAACAACACAATCACAACATTATCAAAACACAATCGCAACACAACACAAACACAATCACAACACAATCACAACTCAACACAATCACAACAACCAACATAACACAACACAATCACAACACAATCTCAACACAACACAATCACAACACAACACAATCACAACATCATCAAAACACAATCACAACACAACACAACACAATCACAACACAATCACAACTCAACACAATCACATCGCAATCACAACACAATCACAACACAAGCACAACACAATAACAACACAACACAATCCAAAAACAACACAACACAATCACAACACAACACCATCACAACACAATCACAAGAAAATCACAACACAATCACAACAAAATCACAACACAATTCCACCACAACACAATCACAACACAATCACAACACAATCACAACACAATCACAGCACAATCTCAATCATAACACAATCACAACACAACACAGTCACAACACAACACAATCACAACACAACACCATCACAACACAATCACAACACAATCACAACACAACACAACACAACACAAAACAATTCCACCACAACACAATCACAACACAATCACAACACAACACAATCACAACATTATCAAAACACAATCACAACACAACACAACGCAACACAATCACAACACAACACCATCTCAACACAATCACAACACAATCACAACACAATCACAACACAACACAAACACAACAGAACTCAATCACAACACAACACCATCACAAAACAATCACAATACAATCACAACACAATTCCACCACAACACAATCACAACACAATCACAACACAACACAATCACAACACAATCACAACACAACACAATCACAACACCATCACAACACAACACCATCACAACACAATCACAACACAAAACAACCACAACACCATACCATCACAACACAATCACAACAGAACACAATCACAACACAATCATAACACAATACAATCACAAAACAATCACAACACAATCACACATAATCACAACACAACACAATCACAATACAATCACAACACAATCACAACACAATTCCACCACAAGACAATCACAACACAACACAATCACAACACAATCACAACACTACGCAATCACAACATAATCACAACACTACACAATCACAACAAACACAACACAACACAATCACAAAACAATCACAACACAACACAATCACAACGCAGCACAATCACAACACAATCACAACACAACACAATCACAACACAATCACAACACTACGCAATCACAACATAATCACAACACTACACAATCACAACAAAATCACAACACAACACAATCACAAAACAATCACAACACAACACAATCACAACGCAACACAATCAAAACAACCACCATAACACAACACAATCACAACACAATCACAACACAACACAATCACAACATTATCAAAACACAATCACAACGCAACACAACACAATCACAACACAACACAATCACATCGCAATCACAACACACCATCTCAACACAATCAGAACACAATCACAACACAATCACAACACAATAACAACACAACACAATCACAACACAACACCATCACAACACAATCACAAGAAAATTATAACACAACACAATCACAATACAATCACAACACAATCACAACACAATTCCACCACAACACAATCACAACACAACACAATCACAACACAACACAATCACAACACCATCACAACACAACACAATCACATCGCAATCACAACACAACACCATCTCAACACAATCACAACACAATCACAACACAATAACAACACAACACAATCACAACACAACACAATCACAATACAATCACAACACAATCACAACACAACACAATCACAACACAATCACAACACTACACAGTCACAACATAATCACACCACTACACAATCACAACAAAATCACAACACAACACAATCACAAAACAGTCACAACACAACACAATCACAACGCAACACAATCACAACAACCAACATAACACAACACAATCACAACACAATCTCAACACAACACAATCACAACACAACACAATCACAACACAATCAAAACACAATCACAACACAACACAACACAATCACAACACAATCACAACTCAACACAATCACATCGCAATCACAACACAACACCATCTCAACTCAATCACAACACAATCACAACACAATCACAACACAATAACAACACAACACAATCACAACACAACACCATCACAACACAATCACAAGAAAATCACAACACAACACAATCACAATACAATCACAACACAATTCCACCACAACACAATCACAACACAACTCAATCACAACAAAATCACAACACTACACAATCACAACATAATCACAACACTACACAATCACAACAAAATCACAACACAACACAATCACAAAACAATCACAACACAACACAATCACAACGCAGCACAATCACAACACAATCACAACACAACACAACCACAACACCATACCGTCACAACACAATCACAACAGAACACAATCACAACACAATCATAAGACAATACAATCACAAAACAATCACAACACAATCACACATAATCACAACACAATCACAACACCATCACAACCCAATCACAACGCAATCACAACACAGCACAATCACAACGCAATCACAACACAACATCATCACAACACCATCACAACACAATCACATCAGAACAAAATCTCAACACTACACAATCACAACATAATCACTACACTACACAATCACAACAAAATCACAACACAACACAATCACAAAACAATCACAACACAACACAATCACAACGCAACACAATCAAAACAACCACCATAACACAACACAATCACAACACAATCACAACAGAACACAAACACAACATTATCAAAACACAATCACAACGCAACACAACACAATCACAACACAACACAATCACATCGCAATCACAACACACCATCTCAAAACAATCAGAACACAATCACAACACAATCACAACACAACACCATCACAACACAATCACAAGAAAATTACAACACAACACAATCACAATACAATCACAACACAATTCCACCACAACACAATCACAACACAACACAATCACAACACAACACAATCACAACATTATCAAAACACAATCACTACACAACACAACACAATCACAACACAATCACAACACTACACAATCACAACATAATCACAACACTACACAATCACAACAAAATCACAACACAACACAATCACAAAACAATCACAACACAACACAATCACAACGCAGCACAATCACAACACAATCACAGCACAATCTCAATCATAACACAATCACAACACAACACAGTCACAACACAACACAATCACAACACAACACCATCACAACACAATCACAACACAATCACAACACAAAACATCACAATCACAAAACAATTCCACCACAACACAATCACAACACAATCACAACACAACACAATCACAACACAATCATAACATAATCAAAACACAATCACAACACAACACAACACAATCACAACACAATCACAACACAACACAATCACATCGCTATCACAACACAACACCATCTCAACACAATCACAACACAATCACAACACAATCAAAACACAACACAATCACAACAGAACACAATCACAACACAACACCATCACAACACAATCACAATACAATCACAACACTACCACAATCACAACACAATCACAACACAATTCCACCACAACACAATCACAACACAATCACAACACAATCACAACACAACACAATCACAACACCATCACAACACAACACCATCACAACACAATCACAACACAACACAACCACAACACCATAACCTCACCACACAATCACAACAGAACACAATCACAACACAATCATAACACAATACAATCACAAAACAAACACAACACAATCACACATAATCACAACACAACACAATCACAACACCATCACAACCCAATCACAACGCAATCACAACACAGCACAATCACAACGCAATCACAACACAACATCATCACAACACCATCATAACACAATCGCATCAGAACAAAATCTCAACACAACACAATCACAACATAATCACAACACTACACAATCACAACAAAATCACAACACAACACAATCACAAAACAATCACAACACTACACAATCACAACATAATCACACCACTACACAATCACAACAAAATCACAATACAACACAATCACAAAACAGTCACAACACAACACAAACACAACGCAACACAATCACAACAACCAACATAACACAACACAATCACAACACAATCTCAACACAACACAATCACAACACAACACAATCACAACATTATCAAAACACAACACAACACAACAGAACACAATCACAACACAATCACAACACAACACAATCACATCGCAATCACAACACAACACCATCTCAACTCAATCACAACACAATCACAACACAACACAATCACAACACAATCATAACATAATCACAACACAACACAATCACAACACAACACAATCACAAAACAACACAATCACAACATTATCAAAACACAATCACAACACAGCACAATCACAACACAATCACAACACAACAAAATCACATCGCTATCACAACACAACACCATCTCAACACAATCACAACACAATCACAACACAATCAAAACACAACACAATCACAACAGAACACAATCACAACACAACACCATCACAACACAATCACAATACAATCACAACACAACCACAATCACAACACAATCACAACACAATTCCACCACAACACAATCACAACACAATCACAACACAACACCATCACAACACAATCACAACACAACACAACCACAACACCATACCATCACAACACAATCACAACAGAACGCAATCACAACACAATCATAAGACAATACAATCACAAAACAATCACAACACAATCACACATAATCACAACACAACACAATCACAACACCATCACAACCCAATCACAACGCAATCACAACACAGCACAATCACAACCCAATCACAACACAACATGATCACAACACCATCA